>NC_044330.1:100668734-101293734 GCF_007399415.2 Gopherus evgoodei | reverse complement strand
ACTCTTTGCACTTGACTTCAGTGGAAGTTATTCTTGATTTGCACTAGTGTAAGCATGAGGAGAATGAACTCTGCCTCAAGATGCAGAACAGCTATGTAGCAAGCCGTGGCCTGGTGTGATATTTTTAGTAAAACATTCAACCACATTTTACTGCATATATTTTGCCCTCAGCTTTCCATCCTGATGAAGAGTTCATAGTGGTAGCTTTGTTCTAACATGGATGATTCAGTTCTACATTTACATACCTTAGGTGGGCCAACCTTTTTAGTGAGGTTCTACAAAATGATGTCCTCCACGTGGGGTGACCTCATTCTTCTGGGGTGGGAGAGGTCACGATGTGCAGAGGATGCCATTTTGTTTTGCAATGCATATTCATGGACTGGGCTAAATAGTTCTGTGAGCCAGATCCAGCCTACAGGCTGCCAGTTGGACCATGTGTTTTGTGGATTGTAGGGCATGCAATGCATGTCTGGCATACATAGACAGCCCACCACTGGTGGTAAGTCTGAGGACCTCAATGGATGAGGGAGCCTTTGCAGTAGCAAAGTCTCTGTTTGTTCTCCCACTCATATTCATCACTCCCCAGCCGATCATGGTTCACTGCTCTTCAGGGGTCTCCCGTGAGGTAGCATTCCATGCCGTAAAGCAGGCAGTGCCTCTGTGTCAGCCTCTCATTCAGTCTCCTGGCCGTCACACAGTAAAAGAGCACTGGTTCATTAGAGAGGCCCTCCATACCTGTATGGGAGGGTCCTGTATTTGGGCCTCTGAATAAAAAAACAAAGGTTTACATTTTAAGTACCGCCTTTCATTTAAAATCACCAAAGACTTTGAAGAAGTTTACTGGTGGGTAGAGTGGTGTGAATGACAGATAATTATGATTTTTGGTTTGCTGGCAATGCTGAAAAATTGGGAAGGGGGGAAACTGTTTCAGTTTCCATGAAAACAATTGATTAAAAGCAACTTTTGGTGAATCAGAAAGTTGAAGAAAATCTTGGGTTCGAGGCACAGATTGTGTAACCTTGGGCAAGTCACTTAACCTATGAGTCTGTAACAGAATCAGGAATCAAACAGAACCCAGGAGTCCTGACTTCCTGTCCAGTGTTCCAATCCCTAGACTAACCTTTCTTACACTAGTCTGTGTTTGCACAGCTGTCAGGGAATCCGATTAGGGTTTCTGACCTACACTATACTCCCATAGCTGGTTGGTGGGTTTTTTTAATTATTTAAATTCCAATGACTGGCTCACATTTGTCAAATTGAGGAACTATTAATTAAATACTATGTAACTACTAATGTGTAAAATGCTGGCATCTCAGCCACTTGACATTTGTTGTAACACTATTGTAGTAGGCAATAAAAGTATCAATTTGCCACCTTTAGAAAATGAGGCTTGAAGTCAGTGATTTACTAAAATATAATAGTAATAAAATATTATAACAAAATTGAGTCAAAGTTCTGGCAGATGAACAAATCCTCTTGTCTATAACAGTTTTAAAGAAAATTTACTTTTTAAAGGCATTTCTTCTCCCTGGTTACTTAGAAGTATCTGCGCTTAAAGAGCAGGAAGATCTGACATTTCAAATAATGGCTGCTTTAGTGAAGAATGGAAGCATTTATTACAACATGCCAATTAAACTTTGAAGGCCATTCAGTGCAACTAATGAAGTTGAAAATAACTAGCCCAGCAATGTACTGTAATGCACTGTACATTGATGCCCCAAAATGGTGTTTTGGTCTTTATTACTCTTCTTTAAAGTGCTGAGTTCTATTTCAACAAAGCCTAAGAGTTTCTATGTATAGATTAAGTGTTTAATCATGCAGGTCACGGTATGCTAAGAAGGACGACTACTGAACATAAACAACAATAATCAAAAGGAGAATGTTGCTACTCAATGGTCTGGCTTCCATCTGAGTGATTTAGGTGTTGGGTCTGATGCCTGTTATTCCTATTTCTGATGTTGTGTTGTTGAGTACACAGCTCAGTGCCATTTAATCTTTTCAGTTTATACCATCTCACCTACTGCGTATGCTAATTACCCCAGGAATGAATTGTGAAGCGAATGTTCAGTTGATTTGTACTGAGTAGTCAGAAGCATTTCTCAATCTGCCAGCTTTCTCCATGGAAATAAATCAATTTTTTTAGCTCATAGCTTTTTCTAACACAGCATTTATTTATCATTCTGTTCTGCATAACATTCTATTTAACAGTTGGGTGGTAATTTCATAGTAGAGAGTGGGATAGTAATATATTTGCAGCTACTTTGAACCCGTTGGCATTGAAAACCAACAAACCATCATGATTATCTTTTGCCAAAAGGCATTGCCATTTGAGTGTGGGTTCTCTTTCTGTGACCCAGGCATAAGCCTCTTACCTCCAGGGGTATAGTAAGTCTATAAGAGAACCAAATTAGAAATGGCCTGGAAACCATTTTCCTTTCTCTGGGAAATTTCCAAAATTTCAAATTTGTTGCTTAACACAAATCAGTATAAAAAACTGCAATTTCAAATTTTGTTTTTGCAAACTGACAATCAGGGTGTGTGGAGGGAATTGGTTTGAGTTCAGTATTTGTGTCTCTAGCATACCGTGATCTGCATGATTAAACACTTGATCGACATAGAAAATCTAAGGTTTTGATGAAATATTTCATTAAGATTTCAAACTTGAATTTTTTAAACTATAATTAGGGGTTGTCTGCACTATTAGTGCACTGCGGTGTAAATTCTAGTGTGCACCAGTGTGTAACATGCTAACTGTCCATGTTGAGCTGAAGGCAAGCATTAAAAGCTCCCTTGCGTGCATGACATAGTACTGTTTGAAGTGGGAGTATGTCAATGTGCATCAGAGAACTTTTAGTGCATGCCAGCAAGGTGTACATGACAATGAACAACACTCTGCTGCACACTAGAATTTACACTCCAGCTGGTGCACACCAACATGCAGTGTAGACAAGCACTTAACTTACATTTGAAAACAAAGTCATTCAGAGTGAAAAAATTTAATCTTTCACTTAAACTCCTTCTGGTACTGGATATACCCTTACTCCACTATTGCTTACCTTCCTTAAGCAGAAGGGGCCTTTTATCACAAAGTCCAGTTTGTCTGGGTGACAAGATAGACTGGAGAGTCTAAGGGGACTGTCTGAGACTGGTATAGTGATCCAGGAGTTCACGTTTGTTACTGGCTTGGTGAAATCTAATTATAGAACACGCCACCAGCTTGGAGTGTCTGCCCTGTTCTCTGACAGTCTGCCCTGAGGTAGGCATTCACAGTCCTGAGCCACTCCAGATAGCATGATAGTGGCAACTCCAGATAAGAAGGAAAAACCCAGGTCCCGTACTTGAATTAACCTAATAAGCACAATCACTGCTGCCTAACAGAAGTAAAGGAGTAGCTAATGCAGGGCCTATCCAGGATCAGGACATGAAAGGGGCCTTTTAACAGACTATTTCTGTGCATTGTGATGGCAAATGACAAACTTCATAGAATGAACAATGAGATGAGACCAGCTTGACCGTGTGTGTTGCTCCCCAAGAAATTCACAAACCTGAACTTTTGGTGCTGATGATTCCACTACCATAAATAGAAATAATTGAACAGAAATCTGGGCTCCATGAATACAAATATTAAACACAAGGACAAAGACATTCACTGTGGCTTTATTTGTCCCATATAATATTATTTTATCAACTCTGTTAACCTTACCATACAAATGTGGTACTGCAGAGATGCAGAAGGTACAACCTAGGTAAATAAAATGATTCAGGGACTCCAAGGAAACCCGCTGTGCAGTACAGAGCCCACTGAGAGACGAATTAAGGATACACATTCCTACTTTGCTCATACGAAGTCCATAGCCCTCCTTGGAAATAATCAAGCACAAATTAAATGGTGAAATCGCATGAATATATTTGCTTCCTCTCCCTTGCCTCTGTTTTAAAGCGTTCCATAAGCTCATGCTTTAGAATTTGTTGCTGTAGACTGAACGAATGTGTAACCTCTCTGAGGTTTTCCAAATGCTTTCAGACATTGCAAGTGATATTTGTCGGTGATGCTTCACAAGTGCTTATAGAGGGTGAACACCAGACAAGTCCATGTAACCCAATGTCTGCTTGCTGAGCCACGTCAGTGAGCCAAGTCATTCAGCAACTGATTGCATGCTAGGGATTAGATAAAGAACTCTTCTGCCACTTCCCTGAATACACCAGTTTTTGTTTCTTTCTGAAATCCAGTAGTGTTACACAGCTTGGTTATATATAAATATGAACAAGTGTCATTTAATCGAAGAGATATTAGCACATATTTCCCTTGGCAAAGCATGATGATAGAATCATCAAATTCAATATATATTTAATTTCATATCTTGGAATTATGTTTAATTTATAGATATTCAGTCCTGATAATAGTGGCACAAGTCTGTTGAAAAAATTGTAAATGGCAGTCAAATTTGACTCAGTAGTCCTGAATCTGATCAAACACTCCGGCCAATCAGGAATAATTCTGAATGGAAGGCAATAGAATTAAACCACTGTAAAATTGGTACAAGCAAGCGCTCAGCATCAGGCCCAGTATCTTTGGTGTAAAATCCTTGTAAAAACTCACATTGACTTCAACAGATCCAGGGGTATGCCCCTCGAGCTTGTCTCCCTCCTTGTCCTTGGAAGGCTTGGAAAGGTTCCTTCTGCTTGGAAGGCTGGGGGTGACGTATTGGCCTCAATTAAGGGCAATAGCAAATCTCCCATTAACTTCAGTGGAGCCAGGATTCAGCTTTGGATGTATCCAGATGCGCCCAAGTCAGAGAATTATTTTTAAAAAAGGTTCTGGCTTTCCCAATACCAAACTCAGGCCCTGCCCAGCTGGAACCAATGACACCTACAAACAGTCACAAAGAATAATCAGAAATCCCCCATTGCCAGCAGTCTATCTGTTCCAGTTCTAAGGTAGCAGAGTGCTAGCTGAAAAGTCACTTTAAATCTCTTTTCTTCTTTGTCGGTAGGGCAGGAACGTGGATTTGGATTTCATTTTAAATGCTGTATATTTTTTATTACAACCGTTGACTGTGCCTGAAAAACCAGTGTCAAGCATCCCATAGAACATAATGCTACAAAAGGTATTCCAGTCAGACAGAGAAATCCCAGTAGGACGGAGCTCACGACACACCATAAGATAACACACTAGTGGCCCAAAGGGGCTATTGGAGAGAATTCTCCCCAAGTTCCGTTCCCTTTCCAGAGCTAGACTTTACACACACATGTTACTGGAAAATGTTATCGCCCTCAAAGACATCCACAAGCTTGTGTAATAAATCAGGAGAACATTAATGGTTTGACACACAAATATCAAAACTGCACAGTTCAGTAAAATTGAGCCTGCTGATAATAGCAGTCACTTTACAACCAGTTAATGAGAAAACCCAATTAAGAGATATTAACACAGTTGAGCTCATGAATGTCTAGGTGGTTAACTTAATTACAAAGTTCAGTGTTTCTCAAACTTACCCATAATTTTCCCCTTCAGAGGATCAGAAAAAAAAAACAGAGGTCTCCCCTAATATCAAAAGTGGCAGCAAAGATCTTTTTTTTAAATAGGGTGTATGTAAGAAGTATATTGTAATCCTGTAGTCAAATTAATCTATTAATGCATCTTTTGTTTTTGTGTCATGTACAGTTTTAAGATCAGCACACGAGGAAGAGACTGCAAAACTAGAGAAAATCTCTAACTGAAACATGGGCCATGATTTTGGTCTGCATTTAGACCTAATCTCTCAAAGCTCTGGGGTGTCGTCCTATAGGATGTCTGGTTATGGTCAATTTTTCGCTACAATATTTAATGTTCAGTTCTAATTATACAGGCCCTATACTATGTGTTTTGAGGCCTGTTTCTCCTCTTGCATACACCAGTGTAAATCAGCAGGAGGGCGGCTGAAGTCAGTGGGCTTATAATGCTGTGAAACTGGCATAAGTAAGGTAGAATTAGGTGCCCCAAAGGGTCATCTAGAAGGGGAAGCAGGCGGTAAAGCTGCACTGCTCCAGCATGCCGTGCACTAACTAGCCATGTAGACCCTACTGCCATTCAGTAAAAGTTCCCTCGTGCACTTAGCCACTCTGCTTTGAAATGGAATTTTTACCAAGGGGAGTCCACACAGCCAGTTAGTGCATGGCACTCTCATGCACCATAGATTCACACTCCAGCTCACTGCACGCTAACTGGCCATCTAGGCAAACCCTTATGCACAGCTCTGAGTAGGGGCCGGTCCAAACCCACAAATGGAACTCGGAGAGAGATTGTGCCTCAGAGTGGTACAATCCCTTCCAAACTCCCTGGTACACCTGGCCTGTTGTGTCACAGACACAACCCATCAACCTCCCCGGTGTCTTTGCAGCGGTAGGCTGATTTAGTTGAAATTCAAAATTATGGTTAGGTGGAAAATTCCGACATTTCAAAATTTAGTTTTTGTTCTGGATTTCTGGTGAAACAATATTTAAAAAAAATTGGTGTGGATCAATCAAAATGTTCTGTTTTGATGCAATCAAAATATTTCATTCTGATTTCCATTTTTAAAAAGTTTGTAATATAAAAATTACTTCAAAATAAAAAAGTTCCACTAGGTCTATTTTTGTTCCATTTTGACCGTATTAGTAAGCCTCCCCCATCATCTCAACTTTTTTATAATGAAATGTCATCAGAATTCCATATTCTGGTGAAAAGTTTTCCTATGGAAAATCACTCTGTCAGGTTTTGAGCAGCTCCAGTGATGTGTGCCCATTAAGGTATAATATCTGAGAAGCAACCTCCTTACTTAGCCAGAGACCCCCTCTGGGGTCTGACCCTTCTGAGTCCCTCTAGTGCGATCTTGTAAAACCCAAAATTCATCTCTTAATAGTAAGAGTTTTGTGTGTTTGTTTAATATCAATGATTTTTTGTAGTGGTACTGAAAGGCGCAGTGGATGTGTATGGTTATTCTGTAGTGTAACATGGTGCAATTGAGAATAGTTTAATTAAAGTAAAAGGACTTAATTTCACTATATTACTTGGGCTAATATGCGGCAAACCCAGTTCAAAGCAAGTAACTGTTGAGTAATAAGTGTCAGCGTAAAGAAGGTATAAAAAGAATATATTTTACTCTCTCTACTAAACAAGTAGGTGCTGTCTCATTAGTTACTAGTGTAGAATCATAGAGACCTAGAATCACATAAATTAGAGATGAAAGAGACTGTTACAACAGCTAGTCCCACTTCTTGTCCGAAGAGGAATCTTCTTTGCTAGTGCTTTTAAATCTCTGAAGTGATGGATCCTTCACTGCTTCCCTTGCATGAGTATTCAGTAATAATATTACCCTCTCTGACAGGGAAGTAGAGAGGAAAAAGGTCTGGTAGTTATCACAGGTAACTCTCTACTTCAGTTCTCTTTAAAGCTGCAGTAAAGACTCTAGAATAATGTGCTTTACCAAATAGATATACCAGAGTGCTTTACCAGATAGATATTTCACCCTAATCCTTACACTGAAGTCACTGGGAGTTTTGCCATTGATATGAATGAGACCAGGATTTCATCCTTATTGTATAATTTAAAGCAAGCAAGCAAAAATGACATCCTTGTAATATATAGTGAAGGACCAGGCTGTCTGTGGTCCTTATACAGATATCCACGAGGATAGTGAAAGAGGGTTCAAGGAGACTTCCGTCTTCCCTCAAACATGTACTCTTCCCTCTTTGCTCTTCTCAAATAGGTCTACCTCCCCCAAAGTCCCTTAAGCTATGTCTACGCCACACTGTAAAAGTGTGTGTGCTAGCTTTGAACTAACTAGTGCAGGCAACAGAAGCGGTGTGTACACAGCAGCAAGGGTTTCAATATGCGCTAGTTACATCATACACGCCTGCCATGGATCCTGGGTACATGGCTGGGTTGCTAGCCTCCTCCAAGGTCTATGCCTTTCACTGCTGTTACTACTCGCTCTAACTAGACTAAAGCGAGTATGAGTCTGTGTGCCCATGCTACAATCACATCTCAATTTCTGGCATAGATGTACCATTAAGACTATGAATTGTTTCCCTTCTGTACTGGCTTAGGTGGAAGCCTGCATGCACTGTGGGAAACGGCTCCTAAAATATGGTGCAGCCTATACTCTCCCCTTGTGTTATTCCTTTGCACAATCTCCCCCAGAAATCTCCTTGGGGCAGATCAGCTCTGCACTGCCATCTACTTGGTACAATGACTCAATACCACAATCTCGTCCACAATGCATTGGCGAGCTCCCCAAGAGCTGCACATTCGGGCCACCATAAACGAAATGTAGTCGATCTTCAAGATGAGGCAACACAAAGCAACAAACCTTGCAGGGATCCCTCCTATAATACATTACAGCATATAGAGTCCCTTGCAATGTATTGTTAAATATCCAGCATTTGGAAGTCGGAGTCTGATACCTGTCGCCATGAGCCCCTGGTTGAATCTGAGCCCCATGGGGGATTTTTCAAGCAGCTTTTTGGTGCAATTTTTCTTGGCTTAAAAAAACACACACAAAGAAAATGTTTTACGAAAAAAAGAGAATGTTGGCAATTTTTTAAATGCATATGTTGACCCAAGAGGGAGAACCATTCCTGATGGGGCCATACTAGTGGCTTACATAAATATCAAGTAAGGATTTTTTTTTAAACTGCATACTATTTACCTTCTAGACTATAACACTCCTACAGAGCCATTAAGGCTGTTGTGTAAACAAATATTTGGAGACTTTCAGAAATACTTACTAGTGGAAGATGATCTTAGTGGCACCTTGGTGTCCTTAAGGCCTATAAGATAAATCTACACATAAGGACTTCTTATAGTATTCTAAATTAATGCAATATGTCTAATCTGACCTCAAATACTTTGAAGATTAAAAGAAAGGCTAGGCAGGGGAAAAAAATCAGCCATATCTATAAAAACCTTAGCCATTTTAGGAAGGAGCTAGCCTTTTAAATGGGGAAGCTATACAAAATCCAAGTCTAGTTTGTTTTCCCCCTACACCATACTTCAGAAGTTCAGATATGTGGGTATATGAATCAAGGCAAGAAAGCTCCCCCTAGTTGGGGATTTGTTTATTCAATCCATCTAGTCAATACTCGCAGTAGAGCTGGATGAATATTTCATTTGAAATGATTAGTATTTTATTTTAATGCAAACTAGCTTCACCCAGAGAAGACGAGCAGAACAAACGGGACAGGGGTACGACAAACAAAGGTAAATAGCCAAGTTGAGGATTGTCTGTGTCTTGTTTAAACATTGTTTTGATGTTTATAAAAATGCCCCTGTGTTTTTCTCTTGGGAGTGGAGACAAGGATTTTGTTCCTCCCTTGAACAACCTGAGGACGATGGATCCCCTAGCTCCATTAACATGTGGTACAGTCACACAAGAGCAGTGCAAAGGAGGCGATGCTTTTGCTGCACAGCAGTAGCGGAAGGGAAGCCATGGGCAAAGCACGATGGTGCAACTGGCTGCTCTTCTCTTATACGACACCATGGGATAATTATTGTCTAATTTCCTCTTCCCATTAAGCATGTAGCCAATAATGATAAACGTGGGGCCTGGAATCTCATTCAGTTCCCATATTTGCTGTCCTTGGTGATGAGAATGTTCGGATAGTATTCCTAGACATCCGTACACACTAGCCCAGGGGTTCTCAAACTTCACTGCGCTGCGACCCCTTCTGACAACGAAAGCTATTACACCACCCCAGGAGTGGGAACCGAAGCCTGGACCCAGCTGCCCTGGGTGCCTGGTCCAAAGCCTGAGCCTTACTGTCCCAAGTGGGCGGGGAGGGGGTGGGAGCCAAAGCTCAAGGGCTTCAGCCCCAGACAGGGGGTCTGTAACCTGAGCCCACCGCCCACGGCCGAAACCCTTGGGCTTTGGCTTCAGCCCTGGGTGGTGGGGCTTGGGCTTCAGCTTCAATCTCTGTTGGTGGGGCTTGGGCTTTGACTTTAGCCCCGGCCCCAGCAAGTCTGAGGCAGCCCTGGCAACCCCATTAAAACAGAGTCGCAACCCACAGTTTGAAAACTGCTGTGCTAGTGAATTTTGTGTCTGGGGGTGGGTGGGACGTAAAATGTAAAATATGGTGAGTCAAAGCTCCTGTCCTGAGAGGGAGGGGGAAGGAGACATGCAGATGAATTGGATACTAACCTCACTAGTACAGTTTGTGCTATGCTAGCGAGGTCCAAAAGATGGTTCTGAGCAGGGTAATGCAGTAAATATCACTAGGATACCTGCATAATTTATTAAAGGGAGCCTGTGCTTGATACAATACATTTCAATAAGAAACTTAATAAAAGGAAGCTTAATACATAAATGCCACCAAGAAGCGTGGAAGGGATGCAGCATTTGATCAAGATTTTTATATATTAACTGTACCAGGAAACCTAATTTCCAGCCGGTTAACTAGAGCAAACACATTGCTTATTATCGCTGAAACAATAGCTGAACAACCAACAGAGCACAAAGAGCAGTAATAAACATTTCCCATTCCTTGAGTTCCCCAGTTGCCTCTAGTGACAACATACCTTGCTTTACTCATGATCCAATGACTGGGATATGAAAGCCATTCCTATTGCAAAGTCATCTTAGCAAATAGCGCTATGCACTCAGCACGTAATGTAGCAGTGTTTCTTTCCATGACACGGCCATTAGGCCTATCTCATGCTGTTCCGTGTTCGGTTTTACTGACTTCTATTTTTTAGGCCCATATTCCCATGACTGTTTTGGGCAGAGTGTCTTGTCTTGCTGCTGCTCCTGTTTTTCCATTCAGGGTACAAAGGTAGGAAAACTATGTCTGCTGTTTTTCCATGGTAATATCAGTAACTGTTATTAGATGCCCCACCTGAGACTGGGGTGTCATTGTGCTAAGGGCCGGACAAACACTGCAACAGGCAGCCCCTGTTTTGAAGTGCTTGCAGTCTAAGTAGGCAGACTAGACAATAGGTGAAAAGGGAAAAGACTGGCAAAGTGACTTGCACCAGGTCAGACAGCAAGTTGGGAATGGAGCTGGGAATAGAGCCCATGTCTCTGGACTCCAGTGTCCAGCAGACCACACTGCTTCCTCAGAATGTAGCATTTGACCTTTTTTCCTTCTCCATTTTCACCTAGCTAAAGACCATGCTCTGGCACGTTGGACAGTAGCCAATGAGTGTAGCTAAGAACAGCTCTTGGCTGTCTAACCCATGTTTTAGGCTTGCCTCAGTGCAAATTGTCCAAGAGAATCAGAGATTTCATAGAATCATAGACTTTAAGGTCAGAAGGGACCATTATGATCATCTAGTCTGACCTCCTGCACAACGCAGGCCACAGAATCTCACCCACCCACTCCTGTAATAAACCTCTAACCTATGTCTGGGCTATTGAAGTCCTCAAATCATGGTTTAAAGACTTCAAGGTACAGATTTAACTGACTCCTTTCTGGTACAGTCTTCCCTCTCCTGTTGGAACAGATGTTGGCCCAAGAGAAAATTGGGTCATACTATGGGCTTCTCTGCAGTTAGAGGTACAGGGAAATGCCACTTTGCCTCAAGTTCCCCCAACAACTCTCAGCTCACCATGACCAAAAAAAAATTAGCCCATTTTTCCAGAAATCCCCCCCCGATGATTTTTCAGATGGTATGATCTGGATCTATGCATAGGTATGTATGTGCTGGGGTGAGGATGAACATACTAGGGGCAGAGTTTTAGAAGGGGGCTGGGAAGGAAATGTAGAACTGGGAAAAAGAGGCACAACTCGGAGATTTGATTGTAGCTAGAAATGTTCATGTTTAAAGGGAAATTGTAGTTAAATATGTGTTGCTATGCAGCCATCTAGTAGAGGTGTAGGTGGATGAGAAACAGATGAATAGAGTTGATTAAGAAGGATTTTCTATATTGGCTTTCACCATAGTATTGAAGATTTTGCTATGAGATGAATGCATCCTACACACCAGTTCAGTTTTCTAAAACACAACTGCAATAAATGTGATGAAAGTTACTCTTTCATGTCTCTGACTTTCTGATAAATTGATAGTTATCTTGGGAAATCAAGCACAGTTTATTCCCAACAGTGTTTTAAGATTTTTTATGAAGCAGACCTTTCTTTGACAAATCAATTTCACTTTTTGTTTTTTTAGTGTTTTGCTGGTTATGACTTTAGCTTTTCTGCAGCCTGATTCATCTTTTTTCTGAAAGCTCCGACTGCAACATTTTTACACATTATTCTGTAACTTATCCCCAGTTTCCTATGTTCAGCTAGACCGGTGGTGTTGAACACAAGTCCTAGCAGGTGCCTTTATCCAGTTTCCAGACCTATCAGTATTCTTGCACTAGAAACATTTACCAATTGGAAGTAACAGCTCATACTGAGCTGCATTAGCCAGAGTGTATTATCTTTCCATATGGCTAGTACTAGACATTCTGTCAAGTGCTCATAATAAGTTAATTTATGTCCTTGGTATCCATTTGCTTTATTGTCCAAACTAAAAACACTTCTTTTAAAATTGGAACATGAAATATATTCCCCCATTTTCTGTTACTTGACATGCTCATTAATGTACCATATCAAAAGTAGAAACTCATTCAGACACCATGGAATGTGATCATGTTATCTCCCAGTAACACAGACCGCAGCATTTGTCACTGCTCCCACTGTTTTTCCATTAAAAAGAGAGGAAATCTTCATAATTTGTTCAGGATATTTTGAGGGATAACTTTTCTATTTCATGATCCTACCACAAGCACATGATTTAAGCTGTTCTACAAAATGATTTATCTCTAAATGGGAAGCTGTTGCTCTTTCAATGAGTAGGGGGGATGTGATCTGCCTGCCCTGAAAATGAACCAGTGAAAGTTTGGTTTGGGGCCAGATTCTGATCACAGTTTACATCTGTCTACATGGTGGTATTCGAAATACATTGTGAGATCAGAATCTTGCTCCAGATGTGAGAATAATGGGAGTTTCAGTTGTTGAGATGGAGGAAAGGAGATAGATCTCACATTTTTAACAGATTTTTCCAGTCGGTTTGGAATATAGCCCAATTATACAGTAAATCCAGGCAGGCAGTCTGTTTCTTGATGGCAGTTGTCTTTGCAGACTCACCTTTGCTGACTCTTTCTTTGTAGAGATAGAAATACCAGGTCCAGTTGACTCTCAGATTTCCATGTACCTTGATGGGCCTCCAACAGGAGTTGCAGAGCTGTAAGTCAGAGCAGAGGTGGAATAATCTTTATTGTGAGTCTGCAGCTTTTTTAACACAGGGGAACATGCACAGTTATTCCAGAAAGACCCTGGGTTAAAAACTCAGCAGAATTTGAGAATTCATTCTCAAGACCTCAACAGCAACTATGTTAACTTATTAGTAAGTCTTGGATAAAAGGCAGATAATATAGATCTCACAGCATTAAGAAATGTGTATTCAGTCCCCCTATCTCTACTCACCTAAACATCCCTTCACAATTTAACAAGACAATGAAGGCTGTTTGATCGTTTCCCCCCGCTTTTTAATTTCACATTTTTTTTCCAGACCATTTCAAAGATCAGGATGAGCAGTCATTGCAATAACGGGTCTGGAATTGCTCCAAAATATGTGTGTGTGGGTGGGTGGGGGGAATGTCAGGGAGGTAAAAAAATATTGTTTTTGCAGTTGGTTCACTTTTTCAAGGTTTTCTCCAAAAAGCTTTCATACTGAACAATTACATTACTGAATTTCCAGACCTTTACACAGTCTAACTGGGATACCAGGATCTCAATCATGCGATCTTGAAAAAAGATGTTTCAATCCTATGCTGTCTGTTTACCAAAACAGTCATATGAAAATGCTGATGGCCAGATCCCAGATATGCTAGAACAGTGTATAGTGCTTTGAGTTTCTGGAGGAAAAATGGGTGAGTTTAGGCTGCTCTAATTTCCAGTAGTGGATAACTCCAAAGACGTTGCTTTGGCAGCCAGGATTGCTGGAATACATTTCTCACCAGCCCCAGCCCTGCCTCACCTGAAATACCCGCACCTCTCACCCCTAGCTCCCCTGAAATACCCCCTATGTAGTGGGGGGAAAGAGTTAGCATATGGTGGGTTATTTAAGTTCCTTTTGTGCCTCAATCATTTAGGAGGATCTTGCTCTGAGTAATATAATTTTTATAGCTCTTTTTCCAATGGATAATATTAGTGCATGAATCATTGTGATGACCTGCACTACTTAGAGATATTCTGTATTTTTTTTCTTTGAGCCTTTTGGCTTTTTCTCATTTATAGCCATTTCAGCCATAGGAGAAGAGGAGTAAAAGTCAGTCAATATTGAAATACAGTAAAATACATCAACGTATTTCACAGTGTGTACAAGCACTGAAAATGTAATCCTCATCCTATTTTTAATCCTCATCACAAACATGTAATACCCACTCTCTTATTTTTGGTGTGGTAGTCTTATGGTTAGAGTTGCATGGGTCTCTCTCAATGCCTTGCTACTTTTTTATTCTTTGAACGTACATTTATTTTTAGAGTAAATATAGAGTTTTATATATATATATATATACCAAGCCTGAGTCAAGCAGAAAAAAAATCCATTTGCTTTTAGCAATCTGCAAGCCCATATAAGTGCCTCAGAATAACAGCTGAACTGACTCTTTGCTAAACTGGCCATCAATCAAGCTTCCAGTAAATGAGCATAGGTCTAATTTTGATCCTACCTATATTGGTGTAAATTTAAACCAACTCTATAGAGGCCACTGATGTGAAAGGAAGATCAGGCTCAGGGGAGATGAAGCAGTGTAAAACTGGTGTGAAATCAGAATGAGGGTTTACAATGATAACAAATACCTTAGAGTATTTACCTAAAGCCTATTTTGTTATCTCTAACTCTGCATATGTAGATCTTGGAGCACTGAAGTCTTATAAACTAAATGTGTACTCTGGAATCCTTCTTACTTAAAGTTGGTAAGTAGAAGGATGTGTTATCTGTATTTGAAATGATAAATATTGAGTCTGATCTGTAACAAAGCCATTTTCTAAAATGACTGACATCACAGATACAAAAGGCAAATCTGTTAAAATAATCTTTTATTTTAACTAACTAATGTAAGTTTACTCCTGTTTGTTTATTCCAGTGGTGTAAAATGTATAAACCCCCAGACGGGCAGTGAAATATATGAATCAGTTATTGTTCCATATACCCACAGCAACAAGATAGTTTAATGGCTAATAATAATAATAAAAAAATTAATAACATAATACAATACAAATCCATATAGGGTTGGATGTTTTAATAAAGCAAAACAAACTTTCCCTCTTAAAGAGAAATATTTTCTCCCTTAAGTAGCTGGTTGCCAGCAAGAGCAACTTACAGGGTCAGAGTCTGTTTTTATAATCATGATTCTCCAGCTGACCAAGTGCAGAGCCCAGCCTAGCAGCCCCGGTGTACATGATATATAATAACGTGCACAAGACAATGCATGGTAATGGTGACAAGCTCTGAAGCTATCTGTGTGTCCCTCCCAATCCCAGCACATCTTACTGGGTCTTATCCAAAGCCCTTTGATGCCAGTGCAAAAACTCCCATTGATGTCACTGGGGTTTGGTTCAGGCCCATTGATTCCAGCAGCTTCCTCTACTCCTCTTCTGTAGGGAGGTAACATCATAGCTGTAACTCCAGCATTTTGCTCACATGAATTCCCTTCGCCTCAGTAGTCCACAGCAGCAGCATCCTCTCTCTGGGAGGATGTCCCCTGATACCCCTTCACTCTAGCTTCACAGGGCCCAGCAGAGTTTTGGAGGCAGGGTCAGAGCTGCCTAGAGGCAGATTAGATAATTTGGGGAATTCCACAGCACCAAGCTCCTGCTTGTCCACTATATTGCCACACTGAAATCTGCCAGGCAGTTAATATAGTTCTGAGCTGTGTTAACTCTCAGTGAGTCACCTCCAGATGCTACTTAGCAACCGTAGAGGGGTAGAACTAACTGCAATCTTGGTCCTACTGACAAGGGATGAACTGAGCCGACATGGAATGGCTGCTGCATTCACAGGCCTAGAGGATCCCTTCCCCAGGAATCCCCAGCCTCTGTTGGTTTGAAATCAGTGGGACTGCTCACAAATGTCAGGTGAGCAGGATTTGGCCTCATTCCTATTGTTCATCATCAGTTTCCAAGACATGAGATGCCAGGCAGTTAGCCATATCTCCAGTAATTGCCTTCAGTTATTTTCTCTCTTACTGTGGATTTTTCATTTTTACCAGAGGTAGGATTTCTCTCCCTTTTAAAATTCATTTTACATGTAATTTCCTAAATAACTGTCTCTGTCTTTCAGTGTTTCTCCCCCTTATGCTAATCAGCCCACCACTGCCTTCTCCTCTCCCCCAGAGCCAGCTTGCTTTTAGCCGCACCCTGTTATCTCTGGCCTGAGTTCTTCCCAAGCATTTCTTAGATCTCTCACTCCAACTCTTTTCTTGTGTCTCTTGCAAATAGCCTCTTTGCTTGCCTTTTTCTCCATAGTCAACGAGTAAAGGGACAGGGATCAGGTACCTTGAGGAGGTAGAACATCAGTAAGAGAGAAGGATTGAATGTCTATGAGGAGGAGAAAGGAGAGTCATTCACAGTTGTTCAGCATTCGACACAGGCATGAAATGTTTGTAAGATAAATAATGGTCTAAGGTAAAAGAAAACAGGATGCATAATATCAAGCAGAATTTAAATAAAAATAATGAGTGGAGAACATCTCTCTTGAATCATAGACTACTATGTCCCACTTACTTTAAAAGGGTGTATCTGTTCTCCTTACTTCACGGGGACTTACTTCATCCTGTTAGGAAGTGTCCTAAAGGTGAGCTGGAGCCGGGGAAAAGAGAAAGGCAGAAAGTCAGTTCCAGGGGATCTTACTGAACTTGAGCAGAGGAGGAGTTGTCTGGTAGGAGGCACACGAAGGCAAGCTGATGTCCTGGAGGTGCCAACTAAGGTTAGAGGGAAAGAGAAAAGGCCAAGAGAGGTAGGATGAAGATGTGGAAATGCCAGTGAAGTACAGCCAGACAAAAAATATTAATTCTGTTTTTGTAGGACAAGTTGGAAATTTCCTCCCCCCTTCCATCCCCGATATATTTTTTTTAACGGAAAAGGAAAATAAAAAAAAATTGTTGTTTTGTTTTAATCATTTTTGTTGTTTTTTTTTCATTTTTTGGAAACCAAACCTCTAACTGAAAACTGGGAAAAAATTGGAAAAAATTTGATTTCTGTTTTTTCACCAAATATCCAGAAAATGTTGACCAAAATGAAAATTTTCTTCACAAGTTTTTGTTTTGGTCAAAAAGCTATTTTTTGTTTGAAAAATGTTTTGGTGAGAACATTTCGACCAGCTCTGTTCTTGAGGTTGGAGGAAGGGAGGCCTTCTCAGTTAACAGGGAAGAAGGAAAGGCCTTGAACGACTCCATAATCCGAATGACTCTGGCATTCAGGTCCCAAAACAGATGAAAAGGAGTAACTATATTTACACTACTTGACATTTGTCACTCAGGTTCAAGCACATAAAGCTAAGTGTCAGCATCATCAAATTTGCCTTTGTCACATATTGCTATTAAATAAGATGAGTGTTAGCCGTAATTTATTCAAGGCATCTCCTTGGGTTTGCATTAAAGCATTCAATTTGATACTCCCATAGCATTTCTCTGTATTGCTTCTCCTTTATACTAAATTATTGTTCATCTGTTTGGGTAACAATTTGCTCCGGAGCTTAGCTAGCATGTTATGGAAGAGAAACTAATAAAAGAAAAAAGGTACTAAGGTTTGTTCTAAACAGTCAAATATGCTACCCAGTGATCGATAAAAAAGACACTTCTATAAGCCATTTCAAGATACATTTTCATAAAACCTCTGAAAAACACATCCACAATATTGTTTAACATACCTGTATGTGCAAAGAACGGCTGCATTTGCCCAGGAAAAATAGGCCAATGTGGATGAAAATAAACATTTGTGCAGAGCTCAGCTGCTGTGAAATGTAGGATCTGATTCTGCAAGGTGCTGATCTCCCTTGGAACTTCAGAGAGTCCAGCTCCTTACAGAAGATGCTCAACAATGTGCAGAATTGAGCCCCTCATTCATAGGACCCTTAGACCATGTCTTCCTCTGTGCACTTTTTTTTTGTACCGTGCAATATGCTTGGTGGTGATGATACTCATAACATACTAAATTGATCATTGGAGCCCTACATATACATGTACACTCTGAAAGGCCATTTGAAAATAATTACACATTTTTAGTAGAGATGGTCCAGAACCGAAGCTCCTGAAATGAAGAGAATCACACTTTATGCATGATTTGATTTGGCGTCATACCCAAATTTGTAACATGAGCCTACTTCTAATCTTTAACAAACTCACCATAAACAATGCAGAATATCACAGCTTGTTTATGAATCTGATTAGCAAAATTACAAAGAAACATCTGAGAACAGTGTGTATGATATTACATGACATGCAATATTCTGTTTAAAGATTTAATGGCATTTTTGTAACTGCAGTGAAGTATCTGTTTTCCAGTTTCAGCAACGCTTACTCAAGGTACATTACCCATATAATTAAGTGTGATTAAATAATAATTGCAGTCTTTTTGCAGAGTAATTCCATGGTTGTTTATGCTTTGCAGATAGTACACGGTGTTTATTTTGCATGTGCCATAGAAAAGTTGGAAATGCTAAAGAAGCCCCTAAGAAATAATTGCCATAAATTTACAAAGCAATCACTGGGTAATATATGCCCTGGGTTAAGTAGAGCACTACTTGAATTTTGATCAAGATACAATTTCATTGCACTTTACTCACAAAGAATCGTGCTGAGTGAAAAACATATGTATTCAAACATCTCAGTATATCATTAAAGTGTGCTATCATGTTCTTTTATTTATAAAAATACCCTTTTGTCAGCACGATAAAAGGCTCCTTTTCACATAATTCTGAAAAACACACAAAGCATGTATAGAGGCTCTGTTACTTTGATATCTCTCCTTTTGAACAAATACTGGAGATAATTCTGAAAGGAAAGGGGCAGAGGTTCTGTGCTGCACTTCAGAACAACTTATATAGTTTTACCTACAAAGGAAAAAAGTCATAGTTTATTAATTTGGGGCTAAATTTTGAATGACCGTGAAAAGCCCGTACAAATTGGTCTAGTGAATATTTTAATGGGCAGGGACGGGGGGTGGTGTGGTGGCGGAAAGAGGACAGAATATTTCCCGTTGCTTAAGCTATAATGACTTTTTAGTAACTCCCTACTACTCTGAGGTTTTGGAGAGAGTAGCTGTGTAGTCGGAAAACTGCTGGCTACCCTAACCCTTGTCTCTCCCACCTGATCCCTAATCTCCTTTTATGATGCTGTAATCTGATTCAGTGAAGAATTTATTCATGTGCCTAAGGTGAAGAATTGACTTCAATGGGAGTGCTCAAAGCTGGGCATGAGATTAAGTACTTTGCTGAATTGAGCAATTGAAGGGGAAGCCATGACGTTCTGCTTTGTGGATCATGGGTATTTTAGAGTCTGCCTCTCCAGCTTCTCTGTGGTTTGTACTACGTGCAATGCAACCATGGACACGTCTGTGATGGGCCACTGTTGCCTCTTCTGCTTCTATCCTGACTGTTCTTGCACCTTAATATTCCACGTCACTCACTGCTCTTTGTTGCTTCCTTGCATGGGTCAAATCTCTTTTGAGCAAAAAACAATGCCATCTTATCATCGATGTCCGATCATGTGAACAAATCAAAAAGTGCATGCTTGCTATGTCTTAAGTGGCTCAAATCCTATTAGATAGCAAATGCGGCTCAAGGTGCAGCACATGCCGTACTGACCCAGATAAAAAATAAATTACTCCCAGGTGCCAACATCAACAAATTCATTCTTACTACATTCATTATGGCAGTGGTCCCCAACCTTTTTGTGGCCAGTAGCACATTCATGTTTTCAGAAGAGTGTGGCGGGCGCCAACAATTTTTCAAGGCTTATTTTGTATTTGTACATTAAATAATATGAAAAACATCATATTTAATATTACATAATATATGAATCCAGAGAGAAGCTGGAAAGAAGCTCTGAGGACAGAGAACACCAGAGCCCGCAGCTCTCTGTCCCCGGCAGGCGCAGCACCACAGCTTCTCTCCCCTGATGGGCACTAGGTGGACACACATAAATGCCCCGGCAGGTGCCATGGCGCCCACGGGCACCGAGTTGGGGACCACTGCATTAAGGTATTGGAAAACTAGTGTCTTCCCCAAAACATGTTTATTCCATGCTAGTAAGTGAAAGAATTTTTCAAAGTTGGGCTGTGATCTGGCAACGTTCTGAATGTCTTCTGGAAGGTACTAAAACAGACCTGAGCAATTACCGGAGACTCCACAAATAGTCATTTTTGCTATTTGAAATGTCAGTGAAAAAAAATTGTCAAAACCTTAATGAAAAATGGTGACAATTTTTAAAAAATCTTTTTTGCCTTTTTTAAAAAACACTTCTGGCTGGTGCCTCTGGTGTGTGCATTTGCCACAAATATTCAAACAAACAAATTTGCCAGCAGAAATGTTCATATAAGCAATACTGAAGAATATTTTTTTTGCAGTCTTTTCTTCAAGAACCCCACCATTACCCTAGTATTTGCATGTCTATACATTTTAGCCATCAGTAGGTTAATTTTTTTTTGTCTAAACACTAGCAATCTACCAAAATTTTATTTTAAATTTTAATTGATTTTTTCCCCTCTTTTTTTTCTGACTGCTGTGGCAAGTGTATCTCTGCCAGAACAGAAGGCCTGTTAAATATGGGATGCCCTTGTTGGTCAACATTTCCATCTTTCTGTTTATCATAGTGTTTTGTCGTCCTGCAGAGCCTAGTTTGAATCTAAAGCTTAACCTTCATTCCCTTAACATCTGCTGCTAATGAGTAAAACCATATGAATTTGCTGATCCAGTTTCAAAGGGAGAAGCATCCTAAGAAAGGGGCTCTGTAACATACTCCAAACACTGGCTGAGGAAGAAAGTAGAAAATATAGCCCAGGCTTACAGTGAAAGAAAAAATAAAGCTATAATCCAGAGGTGCTCAAAGGAAGATGTAAAAACGTCAGCAGGCACTAGACTGCATGAGCCAAAGAAGATGATTGAAAATAGAAGTTAAAAGGGTGAGAATGTGGGTTGAGAATTCACAATGTTATGTTTGTGAAAGAAGAATAAGGGGAGGATAATGTGAAAGTTATCACAAATCAGTCTTTAGGAAAGAACAAAAACATTGTGTCAGAAGAAATAACAGCCTGGAGCAGCAGCAAACTACTCTGATTTTAAATCAATGTTAAAATATACTGGCATATCTCAAGCAGACACTATAGTGACTGAATGAGTGTGTGTTGGGGCAAACATTTAAAAAGAAAAGCATGATCACAGAAATTCTCAGAGAGTGACGCATTCTTCCACCCTTACACTGGAGTTGCTCCATTGAATTCTATTGCAGTGATGGTAGAATCTGGGCCAGAAGTTAAGCATGCATTACAAAAAATGTGGAGACCAGAGCCTCCCCTAGGTAAGCTCTTCACTGGCACCATCATAAAAAGCATGGAAGAAATCACCAAATGACTGTTTTTGTTTGCTTTTAAATCTTTATTTCTTTGTCAAAAAAGTTTTCTTAAGTAGAAAAAAAGTTTCCTTGAATCAAGACAGGGTTTCTCTTTTTGAGAACACAGCTCCCCCATCTGTTAGTCATCTTCATGGAGGGTGTCAGTACTAGTATGACAGCAGTAGCCCACATCTTGCACAAGAGATTGCCATGGTGTGAACTCAAAGAGATAATATCCCTTTTTTTCCTTTTCAGTGTAAAGGTGAAAGGAAAAATATTATTCTTCCTTGGAGGTTGGCACTGGTGCTTTGGAGGGATGATGTCATTAGTATCCAAAGAATAGAACATGCTGTGATGGGGTAATGGAGGCTCAGCGGCTTCCCATAACATTAGCTACTGTTAGGTCTTCATTATTTTTGAAAATGTGTTGGTGACTCTCTATGGTGATGTCCCCATAACAATGAAGGCACACAAAATGTTCAATGCTAGTAACCCAGAAGTCTACTGTTTAGCATTAAGAACCGTGATAGTGTAGATTTACTCAACTGAAGATGGCTCAGGATGCTGATCCACCAAAGGCCCATTCCATAAGCAGAATTCAGAAATCCCATTCATGTAGTGATTTTTATGTCCTGTTCATTTTGTATATCAGGTAACAAGGAAAAGAAGACTTTCTTTGGGTTTGTTTGCACCAGGGATGTGGTAGGAAGGAAATAAAGGTAAATAAATGCAGACACTAATGTAAAGTTTTCTTAACACAATAATTAGACTGTACAATATGTACATAAATAGCAAGAAGTGACTGAAATAGGATAATATAATCACACTTGAATTTCATACTCTGCTCTTAAAGCTTCTAGAAACCTGGCTAATATGAAGCTGTACTGAGGATAGTTCGGGAGTAATTTGCATTATTAGTATTATTTATTTTATTTAATGACTTTACAGTAATAACTAGATATCCTAATCAGGCATCACAGCCCCATTGTGTTAGCCACTGTACAAACACATATAATGGAAAGATTGTTCCTATGACAAAACACTTTTACAGAAGATGGGAAGAAAGAAAATGCTAAATTATAATTCTCTGTCAAGAATTAATGTAGGTTAAAAGACAGAATGGGGAGTATTATGAAATTATGTATTTTTCATACTTTGGGATAAAGATCTGGTTGTTTAAATGAAATAGGAGAAGAGGAGACAATGACAAGACAGCATAAACAATAGAATGGGGAGTATTATGAAATTATGTATTTTTCATACTTTGGGATAAAGATCTGGTTGTTTAAATGAAATAGGACAGCATAAACAATAGAAATTATTACATGGACTAGCTCATGACAGCAGCCATTTATTGTAGTTTTAAACACTGAAATTATACTGAGCTACAGATTTGATGTGCCTTTAAGATTATGTTGTGCACGAAGCCCCCTTGTACAGATGACATTGACAACATTTTCACAATGCTTTTGGCCATGTATTGTTTCCCCATATGCTTTGAATGGTCACAGGCTTCAGGGGAACACAATTCTTCCCGGGGACTTGCACTGTTTATTTTTCTTATTGCAGGGAACATAAGATGTGTCCTTTCTAGAAACATTAGAAAGTATTCCCATTTCACAGTAAACTTGAGCATTCACATTTGACCAAGGACTTTGCTGAAGCAGTGCAAGATTCTCTATACACTTTACTGTGCCTTGTTCAAACTGGATTAATAATTAGAAGGAACTTATGCTGTAAGGTTTACAGTTTTGATGGACCAGGTGGGTGAGAATATCTTTTAATAGATCAGTTTCTGGTGGTGAGTGAGAGAGAAGCTTTTGAGCTACACAGAGCTCTTCTCAAAAGCTTGTCTCTCTCACCAGCAGAGGTTCATCCAATAAAATATATTATCTTACCCACCTTTTCTCTCTAATATCCTGGGACCAACATGTCTACAACAACACTACATAGAATTTTGTTGGAGTCGTTAGCACAGGATAATGACACCTTCTTCATCTCCATTTCCAGTGATGTCAAAAGGTCTTTGTGAAGGTTTGCTAGATCCTTAAATTGGACATGACTGTAGTCTTTATTTTTTGTAAATCCAAGGACATCTGTTTAAAAAAAACCTAACAACATGATGTGGAGGAACTTCTCTCTGGAGGAGGCACTAGGCAGTCACCACAAAAGCAGTAGAGTTGGTTAAAAAATAGTAGGGTTTTTTGTGAGAAAATTTGTAAAGATTAATGGGGAAAATTCCTTTTTTTAGGGGTTCAGTGAAAAACTGAAAACCATTTTCAGCAAAAACACTTTTCCAGTTTTTGTTGTAATGCCACTCACCCTCCCCACCCCCCAAGATGAAGAATTTTAACTTGGTCAAAAGAAGCCATTTTTTTTCATTTAAAAGAAAAGACAACATGTCAACTAGTTTTGTTTTAAAGGCCGAGATCTTGATTCTCCATTCCATTACCCTGGCTTTATACCAGTGTAACTCCATTAATCACGTGGCTGTAAAATCAATGTAATAGAGTGGATACTCAGGTTTTTTTTCAAACTTCATAGAGGCTTCGGTTTGGATTCAGTTTAAGAGATGGCTAAAAGTTGGCCCGCTTCTCGTATTCTATACAGCCATTCACTCGTCTCTTGTTTTTGTTGCCGGTGGAGCCGTTAGCACATAGAATAGGGTGCAAATCACGTGCAATGTCGAATCACATAAGGCAGTAATATAGAATGGAGAGAAGAAAAATACATGGATCCAGATCCTCAGTTGTTGTAAATTAACATAGCTCCATGCTGATCGACTTGTCCCCGATGAGTATCCAGCCCAGGAAATATATCTCCATGCAAATGATGTTCCAAAGAGTATATCCGAGCATGTTGATTCTGTCCTTGCCCTTGTCTGGGCAGCTGACAATACTAGCTGTGTGGTTTGGCTCTGATGTTCATTTAGACAAATCTGAAGTGCTCAGTGTTACTGACCAGAGGCGTTATTCTAATTCATGTGGGTTTGTTTGAATGATCCCCTAAAGGTTTATAAAATTTGGGTGTCGATGTTATCACTGCCAAATGAGTTATTTACTGCCAATTTATGTATTACCCCAGCTGCCTGTAGCTTGTAAAGGTCTTTCAATGTCTTTGGACCAAATTCAGCCCTGACATAAATGGGCACAATTCCCATTAACTTAATTAGGAGTTTGTGCCTGTGTGCACAGACTCTGAATGAGTACAATGGGTGACAGTGTTTTCCGGGGGGCATGTCATGGAACTGACTCCTGCTACTCACTATGTATGTAACCTTGAGCAAATTATTTCCTCTCTCTTTGGTCCAGTTTCGCTAGCAGTAAAGTGAGGACAATGGTACTGGCCTTCCTTTGTAAAGTGTCTTGAGATGTCCACAGGAAGAGCACCTGAGAAGTGCTAAGTATAATTATTAATGAGATTCCATAACTGTGGATCCCTTTTACAGGATCAGGACCGTACACTAGTTGGTATAGTTCACTTCTTTAATACTTATAACGATGCTTTGCTGTTAAATAGCACATTCATATAGGGATTGCAAAGTACTTTCCATACAATTAACACTCATATCGCCCTTCGCAGGCAGGTGTGCATTATGCTCATTTTACAGGTGGGGACACCGATGGACAGCTCGGTGGTACTGCTCTGAGTAGAAACCAGGGGTGTAATCCTGAATTCATTGAAGTCAATAGCAAAACTCCTACTGAATTCAATGGAGCCATGATTTCACCTTAGAAATCCACTTTTCCCTTCTCTAGCCACTTGATGGCATTCCCTTTAATTCCCGTTATGGACATTACCATGATTAAAATGTGGGACACTTTGTGGAAAGCACGTGTATTCCTATCAGGCAATGATGAACTTTTATGGATAGATTTAACCTACACCTGGACATATTGGTATGATATTTCCTTTTTCTTTGATTCTCTTTTTTCTTTTAAAATGCTTTTAATATTGCTTTCTCTTTTCTCACACCTCTCTCCTCCCTCTTCCAACCATTTACACACCTCTGCATTTCCTCCGATATATGTAGAGAAATAAGTATGTGTTTGTTTATATATCATGACATTTGGTTATTGCTCTAATATAATGCCCAGCGGGTCAGATATAATATACATTTGTATCTAGTATGTCATTGTACTGGACATCAAGTTAATTTACCCTAGTAGCTATAAGTAGTGTAATTCTTTGTCAGGCCCCTGTCTGTTTCGATTAAAAAAAAGATAATGTGCAGAAAAAGTCCCTCCTAGGCTGAGATGTGTTTCTACTGAAACAACAGTTTTTATAGTGAAATTCGTGGAATGTTAATACTTTTTGCAAGGAGTTATTGTAGGGTCCACTTGTACAGAATGAAACAAGATGGCCTCCCCAGTTCCCAACAGATGGTGGATAAAATGACTAGTACTGGCAAAGCTATATGAAGAATTTCTGTGTGTGTTTCCACTGGGTTGCAGATGTTCTGTGAAACAACCTATAATTTCACTTTAAGCAACCGAACCAAGAGTTTTCATCAAAGTTTTAAAGCTTTGATTTTTTTTTAACCGTTCCTCAAAAAATCTTGTTTCAATGGAAATAATCCCAAATGTAAAGAGAGATAATTAGAGGGTGACTACTCCACCATCTCTTCTGCTGTGGCCACTTCTTCCAGATTTGAACCAGACAACTTGTTTTTCTAGCTACCAGTTCATCCTATGTGTTTGTGTTCATTCTCCTAGACCAGGGTAGTCTCCAGACCTCAGTGATGGCGCCTACTAGATTATTCTACCTACTACCTCTCCTGCAGTAGACTTTTTTTTAAATATTCCTCCTCCTCCTCCTCTTTCTACTCTCCGCTGCTTTTCCTTGGAACTCTGCCCTTGCTTATTGTTCCTTCTGTGCCTATTCACTGGGTGAGCTGTTAGTTGGCTAATGATTCTCATATATATTTCCTTTCATCCACTCCCTCAGACTCTCTCCCATTGATTTCCTCTCCAGCATCAATTTCCAGGTCTCCTGCTGCCAGCTTAAATGAAACAGGGCTAAAATGGAACTGCTTCATTTTCTCTTGAAACATTCCCAACTTCTCCCTTTTTCAGCCACTGTAGAGCCTCACATCCCCTGTGTAATTATTGTCTCCTCTCTCCATAACTTCCCTCTCCACAAATCTTGCCATTTCTTCGACATCGCCAAAGCCTGCCCTTTCTTTTCCACCTCAGTGCCAAACCTGATTGCCTTTACTGTTTAATTGTATTGATTTTGCTTCTTATTATGCAGTCATCCTTGGTTCTAGGCACTATCATAAAGTTTATATATAAAGTGCAAAACTATTCACAATATACAATATAATGGACTGTCAAAGCCTCCTTCTGTGTGGCCTCCCAAACAACCAGCCACTCTGAACATGTTCAGCTCTTCCCAAATCCCATCTTTCACATCAGAGTCAAGCTTCCTATTCATTTCATCAAGATGCTAGTTTCTCTCTTCTCTGCTGCACCTCTTCCCACCTCCCAGGTAATACAACTAATTGTTGACCCCTCTCTTTGCATCTTTCTTTCTTTGATGGCTTTGCTTTTAATTATTCCCTTTTCAACTCCCTTTGTATTTTGTCTAATAAGATTTAAGCTCTTTTGGGCAGAGAAGTAGTCTATTTTATAGCCACAAAGTGTGCGGCATGCCAGTGATGTTATGCAAATAATAGCTAATAATAAAGAGAACCGTTCACAAAAGTCCCATTAATTGCAGTGAGACCAGGATGCAGCTCTTTGATTCTAAACCGTGGGGGATAATCTTGAACTTTGAATTTTACATTGCCCAATGAAAGTCCTTACCTGCTCTTCCAGTAATACTCACCTCTGAAGCGCAGCATGGGAAATTATCATTGGAAGTGGTGGGTGGTGAAAATGCTTTAAATATTAGATAAGCATTTGGGGAGTAAATTTTTTAAGTGAGGAATTGGGGTCAAAGAATCTGTTAAGAAATAATGACCCAGACACCACCTCCAACACCTTGAAGTTCAAGGCCATGATATGATAATATTAACAAAGGAATTCAGGATGGTCTGGCTTGGTAGATGAGGGAGCCCATTCTGTAACTGCCTCTCTGATGGGTGTTGATCTGGATGCTGTGGCACACCAGTCTCTTCTAGGTGTCAGGTAGGGTGTTGTGTACCATGAAGTCAAAGACAAGGGTTGTAGGTGTTCCAAACACTAAGCCGTATGGCTAGCCTTTGATGGTGTCCTGCTAACAGTCTCAGACTCTGAGGGCGTAAAAAGAGGGTTGTTTTACTGCAGCAGCCAAAAACTAACAGGTGCAAACACCTTAGGCAAAGTTGCTTTTAATGGATCTGCCACTTCCTACCCCAGCCCGTAGGAGGAATAGAGCAAACAGAATCCTGATGGAATGTGCCATACAAACAGGTGGGAAGTATTATTACTATCACATGCATTTGACGAAGTGAGTATTCACCCACGAAAGCTCATGCTCCAAAACATCTATTAGTCTATAAGGTACCACAGGATTCTTTGCTGCTTTTACAGATCCAGACTAACACGGCTACCCCTCTGATACTATTACTTGTGTAACCTCCCCCGCCTCCCAAATGCAAGTCAGCTGACACAGGCCAGTCACGGGTGGTTTATTGCAGTGTAGACACAGCCTATGTCTCTTGGTTGGCCCTCAGTCTTCCCGTTCCAGCTCTCTGGATGCTTGTTGCTTGAGCTTCCTTTCACAGACAGCTCCAGGTTGCGGTCTTCAGCCTGCTGCTCCTGCTCTCGCACAGCCTCTGGGGCTATGTCTACAGTGCAGCCTCCCGGCCCAAGTAGACAGACTTGCACTAACAGGGCTTGAGCTACGGCACTAAAAATAGCACCGTGGACATTGTGGCTCCAGCATGACTCCGGCCAGCCACCCAAGTTCAGACTCCGGGGGTTCGATGGATTTACGAGTCTGAGCCACAGGGGTCCACACTGTTATTTTGAGTATGCGAGCTCAAGCCCCACTGGAGTAGCATGATTCTTTCGAACCAAGCCTGGAGGCTTCCTCCTTGCTACAGTGTAGACACAGCTATGCTGTCTGCTGTGCCCATCAGCACTAACTTTTGGTTTTGCCAGTGAGTGATCTCCCGAGGGCCCCCCCTCTGCTCCCCTCCCTTCCCATGCCCATCCTGGTCCAGCTGCCCAGTGCGGGCTGGTACCCTCAGTCTCTCTGTGCTGCGGGAGGATGTTTTGGGAGATGCCTCTGAGCCCCCTGCCAGATGGAGAGAGCCTGGCAGCCGGTCCCCTCTCCTCCTGCACCCTGCAGATGGCCACCCATGCCAACAGCCAGGTGCCGGCTCATAGCACAGCCACTTGGGGAGGGGTTTCAATCCTCCCACCCCCAGCATAGACTCCCTCTTTCTTTGAAACATGCTTACTGGCTGTTGCTGCTGCTGTCTTTAGTTGGATGAGGTCAGAGCCAGGCTGGGACCTGCAGCCACACAAAACACGCCTGCCCACAAGAAGCAGGTCGGAGAAGGAGGCGGACGAGCAGGAGGGACGGCACCAGTACTGGGTGGAGGGGTCAGTCAGCCCCTGCCACACGAGCAGGGTCCCGGTCGCTGAAACAGCTGATTGGCTGGTGACCAAAACAGCTGATCAGCATGACCAGAAATAGCTGTTTTGGTCACACTGCTGGAAACAACTGATCAGCGCACAGCTGGAAACAGCTGGTCAGCAGCTCCTGGCCCCTGCCAAAACAGCTGATTGGTACCCTCCACCCACGGCCCTGCGGACCCCATAAACAGCTGATTGGTGATGGTGGGTGCTGAGCATCCCCTATTTTTTTTTCAGTGGTTGCTCCAGCCCCAGAACACCCATGGAGTTGGTGCCTATGGCTGTGGCAGTTTCCCTATGACTTCAGGATATTGTTTCCTTTTCATCTACTGGAGGGTTTATGAAGTCTTCTACTGGATGGGTATTGAACTGGATAACACAGTAAAGAGCCAGTAACTTAATTACAACACAAATTGGGGTGCTGGTCATTTGTGTAATATAACTGCAGAATTCCAACTCAATACAACAAAACAATGTGGCAATGAATGTGCTACATTTCAATGTTTAGAACGATTAGGTGGAATTTCAGTGCATTGTAGAGTGTTTTATATTTTCTTTTCTGACCATCCTTTTCTTGTCTCACATTTTCCTTTTGCTGTTTCCTTTTTCCTTTCTCAGATGCTCATGCTGGAAAAATAAGTTAAATGTTCTAAGGACTGTAAGTGTAATGTTAAAAAATACCCAATTTATGCCCATGACCAATTTATTAGGTTATGAAATGGGATTTCACAGATGAAGAAGAAATCAGTACTCGACAGTACATTTCTAAGGGTTTTGCCTAAGGGTGTGTGAGATTAGAGATATGGATGGTTGATTTACTTAGGCTGCCATTTTTAATATATTTTTATGGGATTCATGCATGTGTATTGATTAGGAAAGATGATAATAGATTCACGGAGAAAGGAGGACACAGGTATCTATCTGCTCTATAAGCAATTACCAGAGGGAAATTCACAGTTCCTGTGGTAAATTCATCCAAATATGTGCAGACATTGTCATTAGGATGGATTTCTAGCTATCTGATTGTAGTAAGATGCTATAGCTTTTCAAACTGGTGTGTTAGCTGGAAGAGCATGTTAATCTCTGGTATATTATTGAATATAACTGGTATGTGGGAAAAATACATGTGCAATGTTGCCCTGAATGGTGGTAGGGTGACCAGACAGCAAGTGTGAAAAATAAGGACAGGGGTGGGGGGTTATAGGTGCCTGTATAAGAAAAAAGATCCAAAAATCAAGACTGTCCCTATAAAATCGGGACATCTGGTCGCCCTAAATGGTGGGTATGTGGCTCTGCAGTGCCTGTGGCACTTACCAGAAGTGTGTCAGCTAATGGTTAAAGATTTCACTTCTCTCTTTTAGAGAACTGAGTTCAAGTAAATTTACTGTCAGCTGTTAAATAACTACCGACTCCTCTCTTCTTTCCCCAGTTTGCATGTATCATTATCATTAGCTCACTAACGTTAAACTGGATCTTGACACTATCTATCACCTCCAGCTTTTCAGTATTACAAAATGTTTCTTCTTGGCTTTCTTTTGGTGTTGCTCCAAAAGCCACATAAGTTGCAGAAGATTGCTGACCTGAGCCACAATGCACCAAAGCATTTAAGCATATGATTACCTTATAAGTGACTACTCCCATTATAGTCATTGGGAATATCTCAGTGCTTAAAGTTTAAACGTCTGCTTAAGTGCTTTGCTGCATCAGGGCCTAGCTCCTCATCACAGAAACCTGGCAGTCCCACAAAATATATACTTCCACAACTAGCAGTAGTTGCTGGTAAGCTGTCTTTCTGTATTCACTGGATTTCAAGAAGAACTAATGGAAAAATGAAAAAAAACATGATTTAGAAATGGACCACTTTTTAAAAAATAATTTGAAACTTTATTGATATTTTATTTTTTATTGAAAATCATTAATAAACGTTTTCATGGACAGATAGCCTGGTTTTCAGTCGACAAAAAAATTTCAATAGCCATGTTGATTTTTTCAATACGGTTTGATTTTTTTTAATTGGAAAAAAATCACTTTTTCATGGAATTTTGATAAGGTTGACCATTTTTTCAGGATTCTCCTCACTCACTAGAAAAAAATTTGAGCATTGGCCTGCTAAACCCAGAGTTGTGAGTTCAATCCTTGAGAGGGGCCACTTGGGGATTTAGTTGGGGTTTGGTCCTGCTTTGAGCAGGGGGTTGGACTAGATGACCTCCTGAGGTCCCTTCCATCCCTAATAATCTATGATTCTATGATCATTTGAAACTGTTATTCCGGGGTGGGAGGAAAATTACCAGCTCTAATTTGGAGGCTGTCGACTCTCTGGATTGAGGTCATTTCAGAAGCATCTTCTGCCTTATATCTTGCAAAGGCAACTGGGATCAGTTGGTCTATCATTGCTTTGTATTCTATAGTTCATTCTGTACTGGGTCAAGGACAGAATTTTTTCAGTGGGTAAGAGGTGGGGGGCATCTGTGAAATTACCTCCCAGCTCAGAATCTTCTTGTGGATGTGTTCAGAACTCATTTTAACTTCTTCCAGTTTTGGTATATTTAATCACTACCATTTTGCTTCTCATGTTTGCACATGTGGAGGTGGTAACTGATGTTGTGGGGATTTGTAGATTGGCACTTCAGACCAGCTTGATTCATTTCCTGCCTTTTTTTTTTTTTTTTTTTTATGTAGCATACCCAGGTACCTCTTTGGTGGTGGCGACTTAACTCACATTAATTCTTTTTCAGTTAATGCACCCATGCAGCAGGCTTATCTCTCAGTGTGCAGCAGTCCTGTTGCTTTCAGTAGAACGACTGAAATGTTTCAAGTTAAGCTTTGCTGGATCGGGGCCTAAGAGCATAAACACATTGGTCATTCACCTGTGTTATGATTAGCGATTTTGTTTACACTTGATGGAAAGCTGGGCACTTCCCTGAGTCTGCAAGAGCTGGGACACTGATAGCTTATCCAGCCAATATTTGATAACTTCAGAAAATATTTTTGGGGTAGTTTACAGAAAGCACTTAGCTACCATTATTCTAAGCAGTTTACAGTCTTGGCCTGCTTTCCTGATGAAAATTAATGTAGGGCTAAGAGATGTAAGGGCAAGCCATGCCAATCTGTTCCAGTTGTTTACAGCATACTGAGCACTACATCATGCTTACTAATGATTGCATTTTTAGATCTGGACAGAATTTCTCCAGGGTACGTTACTAAAGTGTGAGTCACGCAGAGTATCATTTAATGTTGTGGCAAGACTTATTTAGTCCATTCAAATTCATGCATGGTTTAAGATCAAATATACATGTGAAACAGTGTAGAAGACTGTGCTAGGAACATGAGGCTGTATCCCAAGGTCCTGGCTTCCTACCAGGTTTTGAGCGTCCTCAACGTCCACTGATGTTCAGTGTCACTCTGGCACCTGTTTGTTACAGTTCTTTTGTTTTGTGTGTAATGCCTCCATCACAGACTTAGCTGAAAATGCAATGTCTCTCCTCCCCCATTTACTCCAGTTTCTTTTTCTACACTTTCAGTGTTGATTTTGGCTTGAGCTTATATAGGCCTGACTCTCCCCATGGAGCAGATCCCCGGCTAGATACACCCCCTCTACCACAGGAAGGCATATGCATATCAATCATATTTTAAGGCACCTGACACCTTGATATCCATTACACTTCCCTAGACTAAAAAGAATCCCTGGATCCAGGCTTTGGAGGAAGCAGGTGGGGTTTTTACCACTGTTCCTCACTGAGATTCCCTGCTGTGGGCTCCCTAAGCACCCACAAACCCCTTGACTTCATCCTTGTATGTGTGTTGCCCATTCCTCTGAGAGTATGATGTAAACGATGCTGCTTTGCACTTCCACAACTATTCCTGTTCTTGGCAGACTTCTGCCAGTAATTTCTACTACAGCGTTCCCCTGGAAGAGACTTAGAGTAAATTTAGCTCTTGCAACAGCAGTCACATTTAAAACGACCCTGATTTTGCTTTGGATAACCTCAATATCTGCAGAAGAACCTCATCTTTCCTATACTTGCTGTTGGTCCTATATTTACTATAGGGAATACACAGATGGCTGCATATAGTGAGGTCAAACAATTTAGTTATCTGAGGAGACCATCAAGTTTTCAAAGACGACTACTTGTTTGGAATAGTTTGTATAACTTTTTCAATGATGCATCTTAAAGTAGCTCTGAGCTATATAGCACCCTCAGTGGCAGGTTTTAGGCTTTATGACATTTTATATATACATATATTTATGATGGAGCTGGAGCTACAGTAAAGTAAGGTCTTTGGTACAGGGATTGTCTTTTGTTCTATGTTTGCACGGCACCCTAACACAAAGCGGTTTCTAGGCATTAGGGTAACACAATAATAAACGTAGAGAAATATCCCACTAGTTCAGCGGTGGTCCGAAGAAAGAGAACAGGTCCATTGACCCCTTTTGGGTAATACCCCAAAATAATTATCTCATGGTTGTGATGTGCAGCTGGATGCTGTGATGCCTCGGTGCACTAAACTGCAACTTACAATATAAATTAACCTCGTAGGCCATCTCTGTCTCTTCTGTTCTTTGAAAGAAACATTTATAAGAGCAGGTTTCCCTGGAAAGTAAAAACAACCAACACAAAGCAGTTGGCCCCCTGAGACATTCCAATCTGTTTACCAATGGAGAAGTAGTGTAATGGATCGGATGCAGCTTTTGTAAGTTTATTTGGTTTTAATATTTAGCAGGGAGCTCAGGGAAGGCCATGCCTGCCTTCAGCTGAGAGGCCCTCTGGAGTGAAGATCTAAAGCAAAGTCTTCAAATGTTTGAGTTTCTCAGAATCACTGTTCACCACTGTATAGGTCACTATTCACCACAGTATAGGTCACCTTTTAGTATTTAGAAGTCCTTTTTTTGAATCCCAGTAGCCAACATAGCTGGAAATGTGGGGCCAAGTCAGAATTGGCATTCTTCCAAAGAGGCTAGGACTTTTCAGCTTGGAAAAGAGTCGACTAAGGGGGGGATATGATAAAGGTATATAAAACATGAGTGGTGTGGAGAAAGTGAATAAGGAAAAGTTATGTACTTGTTCCCATATTATAAGAACTAAGGGCCACCAAATGAAATTAATGGGCAGCAGGTTTAAAACAAATAAAAGGACGTTCTTCACACAGCACACAGTCAATCTGTGGAACTCGTTGCCTGAGGAGGTTGTGAAGGCTGGGACTATAATAGCGTTTAAAAGAGAATTAGATAAATGGAGGTTAAGTCCATTAATGGCTATTAGCCAGGAAGGGTAAAGAATGGTGTCCCTAGCCTCTGTTTGTCAGAGGGTGGAGATGGATGGCAGGAGAGAGATCACTTGATCATTTTCTGTTAGGTTCACTCCCTCTGGGGCACCTGGCATTGGTCACTGTTAGTAGACAGGATACTGGGCTGGATGGACCTTTGGTCTGACCCAGTATGGCTATTCTTATATTCTTATCCTGGGAGCTGAAGAGAGTGTCTCAAAAACAGTAAGGTGCTTGAAGAAGTAAGGGAAAAGATTAATTTGCTCAGCACATCTGCATTTGTACACAGCATAGAAATTATCATCCTGATACTTACTGAAGTTGGTAGGATTTAGTTTCAGCCATGGTTTTCAGGTGAGGTTGCTTAGGGAGGAATACAACAAAGTAAATTAAAGGCAGATACAATGTAGTTTATTGACTTGTACTAAACTTTGTGAGTGGGCCCTTGCTGTATCAAAGTTTTTTGTTCTTTAAAGTTTCTTAGAATTATTTTTTTAATGTCTAACAGAACGCTGGGTATAATACCACATCATCCATTTAACAGAACTTGTTATAGCCCTCCCTAAGCAACCTCAGCTGACAAGCTTAGCTAAGAATAACCTCTGCTACCTTCAGTAAGTGTGCAAATGAGCATTCATACTTGGGATGCAATAGGAACTGAGGGCACTGAAACAGGAGATTTTCAGCAGCAGATTGCAGGGTTGAGATAGGTACGGTTTAGCATCAGAGCATTTTAATATTTTCTTTTAGGAATTTTTTTTTCTGCCACACTGAATTTGCTAGACTGGGTCATCAAGACCAGTAGCTTAATGCCCCTGGCGGTCCACACTTCGTACGTCAGAGGAAATCATAGCAATGCACTTCAGCTGAAATTCACTCCCCACGCATAAAACCCCACAGTCCTTCAGAAGAATTTAGGATATGACTACACAACAGCTGGCAGTGTGCTTCTCACCCGCATAGACAGACATGGACCAGCTCTGCTCCACATGCTGTGCTAAAAATTGTGTAGCCAGGTAGCAGGCAGCAGCTCGAGCTACCAACCTGAGTGCAAACCTACCTGGACCTTCGGCTTTGTAGCAAACGCGAGCAACTTCTATGATACCCCAGCAACACTGCTATTTTTAGCTCAAGCAGAGATAGTGTGTCTGTCTGCCAATGCTGGGAAACATGCTCCAAGCTGCAGTGTAGACCCATCCTGTGTCACTAGCGAACATCACTGACTCGCTGTCTACTGCCTTCTCCAAATCATTTAATCAGCATATTAATGAACGTTGTTCCTAATATGACTCCTGGGTCATTCCACTATTAACGCCTCTCCACTGTGCAGAGCAGCTGTTCATTAGAAATGTTTAATTCTTATCACTGAACCATTTTTTAATTCACAACAAGATTGTGCCCCCTAACCCACGGTTATTTATTTTCCTTAATCTTTTGAACAACATAATCAAAAAGTTTTAGAAATCCAAGTACATTAAGTCTGCAGGGTCACCTCTGAAAAAGTTAAAACATAGTAGTTAAAGAACTTCAACAGGTTAGTTAGGTATAATTTTCCCTGTCAAAAGACGCGCTATTTTGATCTTTTATGTTACACTCTAGCCAAATGTTTTTCCACTATCCTTTATTAGGTTCTCAGTTAGCTGACGTGACACTAAGGTGGAGTTCACAATTTCTTATTCCCAAGTTCTCCAGTGATGCTTTAATTACAAATAAATAAATAAAAAATAAATAAAAAGTCAGAGACACCATGTTATCTTAGTTAAAAGACCACTACTTGGGCTTCTTCAGGCAACTTGTCATAATGCTTATCCCTTGTGTTTTAAACCGCGCCCTTCAGAATGTTCTGACCAACTCCCCAGGACAGGGTGGCATTAGGGCTTGATTTGCTCCGACTGAAGTCAAAATTCCTAATTAGAATGGTGTGAATAATGGAGTTTTCAGTTCACTGGCTATTCTGAAAAATTGAGGATATTTTTTTTCAACATTTTTATCAAATAAAAAAGCCAGAAAATATTTAGTGTCTGGCTGAGCAAAACATTTTGGTTAAGCAAAATGTTTCATTTGACCAAGACAAAACATTTCATTTGTCTTGAGTGGTTTTTTTTACATTTTTAGTTTAATAAATATGAGGAAATTTTGAAATGAAAAAGTGACTTGAACTGAAAAAATCAAAACATTTCATTTGAAAAATGTCAAAACAAATGGTTTTGACTTTTAGAATTGTTTTTTCTACATAAGCAAATTGGTGAAACTGACACAAATTTGCAAAATATTCTGGTGGCACTGAATCTGCATTTTTCACCACAAAAAGTTTTGTTCCAGAGCTTTCACCCAAATTTTATTGTGATTTCAGTGGTGCACGAATGCTGTGTTACTCCACTTAATACAACAAAGAACTTAAGCATGAGAGTAGGTTCACTGGCTTGAATGACTCAGGTCTCTAGAACCAGCCAATGGGAATACTTGTGCTTAAAATTATGTATGTATTTTAAATACTTTTGTGCACCAGGACCTTAAATTCCTTAAGTGGCTCCATAACTTCTTCCTCTGATTTCGTCTAAAATGTGCTCTCAGAATCAGAAGTCTGTCACTGTCTTCTACAGGAAAAAAAATTATGCAATAATAATTTATTTCACCATTCTGTCCTAAGACACTCCTGATTTCTTTGGGGTCTGATCCAAAGCCTATTGAAACAAATATAAAGACTGCCGTTGACTTGAGTATGCTTTGGATAAGGACCTCCTTGTCTAAATGGTATATACTCCTGTTTTTTCCTGATGGTTTCAATTTTTTTAAATTTCCTTATTGTGACATTATTGGCCACCTGTTCCTCATATGGGTCCTGATCTAAACCCCTTGGAAGTGAGCAGAAAGATTCATGTTGACTTCAATAGCATTTGGATCAGGGCCTTGGGGCTGTGTTCCATTTATTACTTCTAAGCTGCATGTCACTGAATGCTTTTTTTTGTTCCATTCTATCTGTGTGTAATTTTTATACCGAGGGAAGATATCCTTTTTTCAGATTTTTTTTTCAGTTGTGATAGACTCATGCGGTGGTTGTTATTAATAATTATTTGTATTATAGTAGCACCTGGGAGCCTTTGTCATAAACCAGGACCCTACCATGCTGGGTGCTCTCCAAACACATCTTCTCCATCTAATGATGTGCTGCTTACTCTCTCTTTGCTAATACATCCAACCATGTTCTTAGACAGCCCTCAGGCTGATTTTTAGTGGCTGCAAAACTTTTTAAATTTTGCCCTTCCCCCCACTGTTAAGGTTCACCTCAGTTTTAAAATCTTCACTTTTGTAGTTCAGCATCATTGTGTTTCTAAGGAATTCTCCTTCTCTTAGGCCACGTCCAGACTAGATATTAAAATCGATTTTAGATACGCAACTTCAGCTACGGGAATAACGTAGCTGAAGTCGAATTTCTAAAATCGAGGTACTCACCCGTCTGGACGGCGCTGCATCGATGTCCGCGGGTCTCCGTGTCGATTCCGGAACTCCGTTCGGGTTGATGGAGTTCCGGAATCGATGTAAACGCGCTCGGGGATCGATACATCGCGTCCAGACTAGACGCGATATATCGATCCCCGAGCAATCGATTTTAACCCGCCGATGCCGCGGGTTAGTCTGGACGAGGGCTTAGATTATTAAATCTAACTCTGCAGCGATCCCTGTCATCCAACAGAGGTCACATTCTCCCCTTTTGTATTAACTTGGTTGTCGTATTTAAAACTAAACCCTCAATGCTCACACGTTAGGCCTCACCTGAAGACCTTTAGAGTTAATGAGATCAAGGATCAGGGGGTAGCCGTGTTAGTCTGTAGCCACAAAAACAACAAGGAGTCCGGGTGCATCTGAAGAAGTGGGTTTTTTATCCACAAATGCTTATGCCCAAATAAATCTGTTAGTCTTTAAGGTACCACTGGACTCCTTGTTGTTTTAGAGTCAATGAGAGTCTATTAACTTCAGTGGGCTTTACTCCTGGTAATTTTGGACTATATTTTTACAGGAACTCCAGAAGGTGAGAATTAAAACCACCCCCACCACCTTTGCTTGGTAAATTCATCCCAAACTTCCCCTCATAAACTTATCAAGCTTAGTCTTGAAGCCAGATATGTTTTTTGCCCCCATTACTCCCCTTGGAAGGCTGTTCCAGAACTTCACTCCTCTGATGGTTAGAAACCTTCCACTAATTTCAAGTCTAAATTTCCTGATAGCCAGTTTATATCCATCTGTTTTTGTGTCCACATTGGTACTGAGCTTAAATAATTCCTCTCCCTCCCTGGTATTTATTCATCTGATCTATCCACATTTCAATTTTCATATTGATCCCCATCTTTTCCAATTTAGCTAATAATTCTCCATGTGGAGATTACTGAAACTGAGGTAAATTAGATCCACTGCATTTCCTTTGTCTAAAAAATCTGGTACCTTCTCAAAGAAGGTGATCAGGTTGGTTTGGCACAATCTACCTTTTGTAAAACCATGTTGTATTTTGTCCCAATTACCATTGACCTCATTGTCCTCGACTACTTTTTCCTTCAAAAAATTTTCCAAGACCTTGCATACTACAGATGTCAAACTGACAGGCCTGTAGTTGCCCGGATCATGTTTTTTCCCTTTCTTAAAGATAGGAACTATGTTAGCAATTCTCCAGTCATACGGTACAACTCCTGAGTTTACTGATTTATTAAAAATTCTTGCTAATGGGCTTGCAATTTCATGTGCCAGTTCCTTTAATATTCTTGGATAAAGATTATCTGGGCCCCCCTGATTCATCCCATTAAGCCGTTCGAGTTTGGCTTCTACCTCAGATGCGGTAATTTCTATTTCCATATCCTCATTCCTATTTGTCATCCTACCATTATCCCTAAGCGCCTCATTAGCCTCATTAAAGACTGAGATAAAGTATTTCTTTAGATATCGGACCATGCCTAGCTTATCCTTAACCTCCACTCCATCCTCAGTGTTTAGCGGTCCCACTCTTCTTTCTTTGTTTTCTTCTTATTTATATGGCTATAGAACCTTTTACTATTGGTTTTAATTCCCTTTGCAAGGTCCAATTCTACATGGCTTTTGACCTTTCTCACTTTATTCCTACATGCTCTGATCTCAATAAGGTAGCTTTCCTTGCTGATCACTCCCATCTTCCATTCCTTGTAGGCTTTCTGCTTTTTTCTTAATCACTTCTCTGAGTTGCTTGTTCATCCAGCTTGATCTACAATTTCTGCCTATGAATTTTTTCCCCTTTCTTGGGATGCAGGTTTCTGATAGTTTTTGCAACTTTGACTTGAAGTAATTCCAGGCTTCCTTCACCTTTAGATCCACAAGTTCTTCGTCCAATCCACTTCCCTAACTAATTTCCTTAATTCTTTAAAGTTAGTCCTTTGAAATAAAAATCCTAGTCACAGATCTATTTTTGTTTATCCTTCCATTTAGTTTAAACTGAATTAGCTCATGATCGCTCAGACCAAGGTTGTCCCCTATGACCATTTCTTCTATGAGGTCCTCACAACTCACCAAAACAAATCTAAAATGGCATCCCCCTTGTTGGTTCAACAACTACTTGGTGAAGGGATCCATCAGCTATCGCATCTAGGAAAATCTGAGCCCTATGATTATTACTAGCACTTGTCCTCCAGTCTATATCTGAGAAGTTAAAGTCTTCCATGATCACACAATTCCCATTAATATTTACTTCATTAAAAACATTAAAAATGTCTCTATCCATATCCAAATCAGATCCTGGTGGTCTGTAGCACACCCCAAGCACTATCTCAGGGGACGCTCTAGTAGCTTTCTTCCTGATGTGACTTTTGTCCAGACAGACTCTGTCTCATCCATTCCATCCCTTCTTATTTCTTTGCAGTTTACCTCATCGATATAAAATGCTACTCCACCACCTTTGCCCTTATTCTGTCTTTCCTAAAAAGCACATACCCTTCAATACCTGTGCTCCAGTCATGACTACTGTTCCACTATGTTTCTGTTATCCCTATAATATCCTGTTTCACTTCCTGCACTAGTAACTCTAGTTCCTCCATTTTGTTACCTAGGCTCCTCACATTGGTGTACAAACATCTTAATTCTTGCTGTTTGGCTTCACTCACATTCTTTACCCGATTAGGCCCAGATGTTCTACCTCCAGTATCACCTATTAGAATTGTATCTACAGTATCCTTCCTCCATATATCCATTCTCCAACCCATGAAGTATCTTTTCTTGCTGGTTTTCTTCCCTCTCAATGTTAAAATCCAGCATGGAGATTACCTGGACATCTCCCAACCATCTCCCCCCAATTCCTAGCTTAAAGCTCTCTTAATCAGTTGCGCCAGCCTCCATCCTAGAAATCTATTTCCCTCCCTACTCAGGTGAAGTCCATCCCGAGAGAACAGTCATCTGTCCATGAATGCCTCCTAGTGGCCATATGTCCCAAAGCCCTCCATGTAACAGCATTGCCTGAGCCATCTGTTGATTGCCATAATCTTGTCACACTTTGTTGCCCTTCTCTGGGAACAGGCAGAATCCTAGTGAGACGCCTGAGCCTCAATTTCCTTAAGTGACTTCCCCAGCCTGGCATAGACTCCTTTGATATGTTCCAATGAGAATCTAGCCATATAGTTCATTCCCACATGAAGGACAATCAGCAGATTCTTTCCCACTCCCATTAGGATCCTCTTCAGGTCTACATCCCATAGCTTAGCACCAGGCAGATAGCACACCCTTTTGTTCTCCAGGTCAGCTCTAGTTACAGGCCTGTCTATTCTTCTCAGTAAGGAATCCCCAATCACGTAGACCTGCCTTTTCCTGGTGATGGTGCGATTCTCCAGTCTATCCCCCGTTCCCTATGGCTGCAAGTCCTCTCAATTCCTATTCACCCTTGCAGTCCTCTGCAACCCATCCCATATCCTCCTGGGGCTCATGTTTGGTGTCATCTCCATTGACTCATCCTCTCTCCTTATAGGGCTAGCTGCTCTTCATTTCTTCCTTGCCCTCTCACCTTCAGTGACCACCTGCTGTGCCCCTTCTTCATTTTCCAACTCCACAAACCTGTTCCTGAGCTCTATTTCTCTCTTCCTGGCCTGTCTTTTTCCTCTGCTGGTTCGCTTAGTCACAGCTTCCACTGTCCACTTTCCTCACCCAGCAGTCTCCCCTCAGAGTTCTTTAGTCCTGCTTCCATCTGCAAGTCTGAGCTTATCCCTTCAGCCTCCTCATGTCTTTTCTCCATCATCCGCTCAAACTCCCTTCTAAACTCAACCAGAGTTTCCACCTGTATCTCCAATCCTCAGATCTTTTCTTCCATCAGCTCTATCAGGTGCCACTTCATGCAGACAAAACTCTTTTCAGGTACTCCCTCCAGGATCATGTACATGCCGCAGCTTCCACATCTAGTCACCTTCATTGTGTCTTCCACTGCTTGGGTCACTACAACTGCTGCCTCTGTATCTGTCATAGGTTTCCACCTAAATCCTGTAAATCTGAGAAACACAAACCAACCCGAACACCACACCCACAGCAAAACAAACCCCCAACAAGAACCAAGACACTGCTAGAACAATGCACACTCCCTTCAGTAGCCTCTGTGTTCCTCTCCCTGCCTCTCTTGGTCTTCCCTCAAACTCCCCCATAAATTCCTCTGACAAAAAGTGTTTTATGTGAACAACGATCACATTAAAATAAAAGGCATTTCACAATGTCCACTTAGGGTTTAACTGATTTATGGCTAATACTTATTTTGATTGTGGCTGTGCAAAACAAATTCCTTTCTCATAATCATACTTCACTAAGAAATGAAAAATAGGTTCAAATTCAGCACATACTCATGGAAGCTCCTTGAGGTTTTCAAAAGGAGGCTGGATAGCCATCTATCTTGGATGGTTTAGATACAACAAATCCTGCATCTTGGCAGGTGTTTAGACTATATCAGTGGTTCTCAAACTAGGGCCACGCTTGTTCAGGGAAGCCCCTGAAAGGGCGGGCCCATTGTTTACCTGCCGTGTCTGCAGGTTCAGCTGATCTCAGCTTCCACTGTCCGCAGTTTGCTGCTCCAGGCCAATGGGGCTGCAGGAAGGGTGGCCAGCACATCCCTCAACCAGCATTGGCCTGGAGCGGTGAATCACGGCCAGTGGGGCTGCGGTTGCCTGAACTTGCGGACGCAGCTGGTAAACAAACCGGCCTGGCCTGCCATGGGCTTTCCCTTAATAAGTGGACTCCCTAGTTTGAGAACCACTGGATTAGATGACCCCTTGCAGTCCCTTATAACCGTATGATTCTAGGATTCTTTACCGGTTAAAAAAATATATAAATAAAGGAAAGCAATAACTTCTCTGGAGAAATCTGTGTGAAATGAAGATAGAGAGAGATCTGAGAATGAAGCTAAAATAGCTCAGGCATAATTGATAGGGGAGGAAGAAATCAATTTAAAAAACTGAGAGATGAGTGAAATAAACTGTGGGGAAAACATGATTCTTTATGCAGGATCAATTATGGATTGCTTAAGTGGTGCTTCTACAGCTTGGGTTCTTGGCTCGGAGAAATCACAGCCACCCTATTGCTAAATGGGTTGGGAGATCCCAGGTAGATGGGAGGAGGTCCTGGAATGGATGTGGTTGAGAGCCACTGCTCTACTGGATGTCCCAACTGTGTGTCCATCTGCCTTGAGAAAGCTAATCAGATGCATTGTCATGCCTGGCGGCATTAAGAACAACTTCTGGCTTTCAGTGGTTAAACCAGGACATTGTTTTCTTTTTAACCTTTTTGCAGACCCAATCCTGCAAGATGCTGAGCACCTCTTGTATATTGTTGAGTGTCCCTCAGCTTCAGTAATGAGAGTTTAATGTGCTCAGTGTCCTAAAACAGTGGCCCTTCAAACACACAAGTGAATGGTAAAAACAACAAAAAGGCAACACTTTGATTTGGGAAACTAGCTCAGGGAAAAGAAGTAGAGGAGAAACTGGCTAAATGCCCAGAATATTTCAATATGTTGCAAAAGAAAGGAATTGTTGATTAGGTTCCTCATCTGTTAAATTGAAGATTTAATCCAGCATGCACTGCTAAGTGCTGGAGAGAGCAAGGAGAGGTGGTGGGAGCCTGCCTATATGCTTGTTAGGAATATCTGGCAGATAGCAGAGTCTGGAATCAAGTAATTGATGCTCTTCATAAGCTTGCGGGGAGATGGAATCATTTTTAACCTTAAGGTCTTGCTGCTAGACTGGCAGTGTAAGGTCAGTTGTTTCAAGCCAAACAGGAGACTAGCATTTAAGAATGCTACATGCACACCCACTATATTATTGTGTTATATTGCAATGTACTTTGGTACTTGAATAATGGATGAATCAGCTTAAGAAAATCAGTATTCGCGAAACTGACACACGAGTTCAATGTGAACTGGAATTTTACTTTCAAATCTTCTGGAGGAGAATGAGCATGGTTCTTATGGTCTCAGGGTATGTCTACACTGCAGTTAGACACCTGCAGCTGGTCTGTAGCAGTTGACTGGGGCTCACTGGGCTTTTTAATTGTGGTGTAGATGTTCTGGCCTGAGCTCTGAAACCTGTGGCCTTAGTTGTGGGACCCTCCCACCTTGCAGGACCCTAGAGACCAGGTTTCAGGCTAAGCCTGAACATTTACACAACAAACAGCCCATTGGCCTGAGCCCAGTAAGCCTGAGTCATCTGGCATGGGCCACCACAGGATTTAATTGCAGTATAGTCATACCCTGAGAGCTGGATGAACTCTTAAGAAAATAAGCAATGAGATAAGCAAGGAAAAATTAAAATCTGGGGGGGGGGGGTAAATGGTTTCTTGTATTATTTTCCTTTGTATTTTCTAAACAACGATTTCAATAAAAGATAGTTTAAAATAGCCTTTCTACTTGGCAGCATCACGGGGACAAAAGAAGGCCTGCGGCCATCAATGGAAAAACAGAGATCTCCTGGGAAGACAGTGATTGAGGGGAACTAAAAAACTATCAATGGGTAGAATTGAATAAATAGTGGGCAGGATTATTTGTGAAGAGTTGCATGAATTGGCAGAGAATTTTCATCTGTGAAAACCAAATAATGTGAAATTTCACTTTGTGATTAAACAGAGTCCATTTCAGGTGGAGACAGAAGTTGTAGGCACCTGAGCCCTGACCTCAGGTCCAGCCAAAATGCAGACTCATGTATGAGGAAAGGCAAAGGAGACTTGTGTGTATGTTACCATTGTACGTCCTGATCACTGGACTTGCCCCTGTGGCCAGTTAAACCTTGGCATAAGGTGGAGACACAGTCGTTAAAAACAGCACAGTAAGTCCGTTGCTGAGTCTCAGGCAAAGCCTGACTCTAGAGACTCAGAAGAACAAAAGTTTAAAATGTCCTACAAATCCCCTATTCTTGCAAGGTTAGGTCATCTTAACTTCTCAAAGTGCTCCTATTTTTCCCTGGAGAGAATCCAAGACCCCACGACTTGCCCTTCCTCTCTTTGTTAGTTGCACTCATTTGATCAGAGATCAGAAAATTACCACATCACACCATGTGGCTAAGGTGACCAATCACCCACCGGAGATAGTGAATGAAAAACCAAAACAGTTTCCCAAACATATGGCTGAAATGTATCAGCAGACAATTAATTAGGTGAGTGGGCTAAATTAACCAAATAAACTATTTGTTAGGAATGGTTCACCCAGCACTGCTAATGGGAAATTGCAAAGACAGGAGAATAGCAGTAAGCCCCCATGGTAAACAAGAGAGAAGGTAGCAGGTTAGCATAACATTTAAGGTAATAGTGGAAAAGGTACCTGCAGTTCACATCTTTGTGTCTGACTGGTCAGGCGGTTCATGAGAAACTCTTTGCTTCAAAGTACTCAGGGGTAGAATCACATGGGTTAGAAGTTGCCTGGTCAAGTCCCTCCCCCTCCCTCTGTTTACTTGTGCCAGTTTTTAAGATGCTCTTGGAAATTGAATACATGATTACTTATCTATTAAAGTAGTATTTTAAACTTTTGGCAAAACAAGACAAAAGAGTGAAAACTGTAAATGAGACATGAGCATAAGAGATGTCTTAAAATGACAATGTGAGAAGTGTGTTACTGGAGATAAAATGAGAAATAGAAGACAAGGAAACCTTCTTATTCCTGAAGCAGATCAGTGTTAATACAGGTAGCAGGAGAGCTGGTCTGGTATATTCATTTTTGTTCTACACAGGCTGCTAAGGAAAATAATTATTCTTCCATGTGAGCAAAAAAATTAGATGTGAATCTGAACTCTCTCAATTTTATGCTGTATTTCTGGTTCTTTTCAAACAACACAACAAAGATTAGAAAACGACTGAATAAGGCACAAGAGACAATAATATAATAAATCTGCATTTTTGGCATTTAAAGTAGATTAATTAAAAATCTGCTGTATATGAATAACATTTCACAAAGGACTTTATGTTCTGATGTTTGACCTTGTCTGTTTTTGTTCATTTAGAGAGTAACACACAAGGGTTTGAGAGATGAGTGAAATGCTGCTATGGTATTGTATCTGCTGTCTGCAAGTTCATCACTAATGGCTTGATTCATTAGAACCCAATCCCACAGAACTGGGCTCATGGGTGAAATTATAGAAAATGAAAAGTTATGCTGTCAGCCCTGCAGGTGTAGGAAGATCAGAATCTTAAAGCTCAGCTTGCAGCAACTAAACTAGATCTGCTCTTCCTCTCACTCCCACCTCCAGTTGCATTAAAAAGTTTCCATGTTGCTTAGGTTTGGGGGGAAAGGAGTCCACTAGAGCTGGCTGTATTTTAAAGAAACCATATTGAGCGTGCAGGAACAGACCATCCCGACATGCAGAAAGAATAGCAAATATGGCAGGCGACCAGCTTGGCTTAACAGAGAAATCTTTGGTGAGTTTAACACAAAAGGAAGCTACAAGAAGTGGAAACTTGTACAGATGACTAGGGAAGAGTATTAAGATATTGCTTGCGTAATCAGGAGTGTGATCAGGAAGGCCAAAGCACAATTGGAGTTCCAGATAGCAAGGGATGTGAAGGGTAACAAGAAGGGTTTCTACAGGTATGTTAGCAACAAAAAAAAAGTCAGGTAAAGTGTGGTGCCCTTCCTGAATGGGAGAGGCAACCTAGTGATGTGGAAAAAGCTGACATACTCACTGCTTTTTTTGCCTTGGTCTTCCCAGACAAGGTCAGCTTCCAGACTGCTGCACTGGGCAGCAGAGTATGGGGAAGTGAGCAGCCCCCAGTGATGAAAGAACAGGATAAGGACTATTTGGAAAAGCTGGACATGGACGAGTCCATGGGGCTCGATGCAATGCATCCGAGGGTGCTGAGGGAGTTGGCTGATGTTATTGCAGAGCCATTGGCCATTATCTTTAAAATTCATGGTGATTGGGAGAGGTCCCAGATGATTGAAAGAAGGAAAATATAGTAACCTTCTTTTAAAAAGGGAAGAAGGAAAATCCAGGGAACTAAAGACTGGTCAGGCTCACCTCAGTCCCTGGAAAAATCATGGAGCAGGTCCTCAAGGAATCCATTTTGAAGCATTTGGTGGAGAAGAAGGTGATCAGGAACAGTCAACATGGATTCGCCAAAGGCAAATCATGTCTGACCAACCTGATTGCCTTCTATATTGAGATAACTGGCTCGGTGGATAGGGGAAAGTGGTAGATGTGATATACCTTGACTTTAGCAAAGCTTTTGATATGGTCTCCCAAAGTATTCTTGCCAGCAAGTTAAAGAAGTATGGATTGGATGAATGGACTATGAGGTGGATAGAAAGCTGGATAGATTGTCGGGCTCAATGGGTAGTGATCAACGGCTCAATGTCTAGTTAGCAGCTGGTATCAAGCGGAGTGCCCCAGGGGTCGGTCCTGGGGCCAGTTTTGATCAACATCTTCTTTAATTATTTAGATGATGGTATGGATTGCACTGTCAGCAAGTTCACGGATGACATTAAGCTGGGGAAAGAGGTAGAGATGCTGGATGGTAGCGATAGGGTTCAGAGTGGCCTAGACAAATAGGGGGATCGGGCCAAAAGAAATCTCAACATGGAGCAATGGTCTCAAGTTGCACTGCGAGAGGTCTAGATTAGCCATTAAGAAAAACTATTTCACTAGGAAGATGGTGAAGCACTGGAATGGGTTACCTAGGGATGTGGTGGAATCTCCATCCTTAGAGTTTTTAAGGCCCGGCTTGACAAAGCCCTGGCTGGGATGATTTAGTCCGGGTTGGTCCTGCTTTGAGCAGGGCATTAGACTAGATGACCTGCTGAGGTCTCTTCCAACCCTAATCTTCTATGATCGAAAGCCCACTGAAGTCATTTAAAACACATCCATTGATTTCAGTGGGCCCTCAATAGTTGGCTCTCTGGAGACTAGAGAGAGATTCAGTCCTTCCTGTTTGCACTGGACTTTCTTGTTTTTTCTGGGGTCCCCCCGTTTGGGATTCACCCATAATGTGGGATGTCTTATGGACCGATTGCATGGCTTTTAACGTAATTTAGTTAATAAAAGTATGTTAGATTTTTTTGCTTTTGTTTGATTTTCAAGCTAGCACCTTGCATTGTTTTGTCATTTGTAAGAGCTCTTCTGCCATATGTGCATTTTCATTTGTCCATACAAGATGGAAAAAAAATGGAATGGATGGATTCACTGAAGAGAATTTATCTTGGTGGACACATGAAGTCTTTCTAGTCACAAAATATACAACAAACGTAAAAGAACTACCTAGATTTGGATAGTCAGTATGCACTTGCTTCTGGACTGCTTCAATGAATTAGGACTTTATACTATTCACTAGCAAAGCGAACAATCACTATATTTGCATGTAAACAATTGCAACACAAAAACATTAAGGGGATAACCTAACTCCCAGCAGCTAGTCAAATCAGAGTTCCAGCTGCCACAGAAACCTAACTTTGCCCCAGGACATAGATAATCACAGCTCAATACAAGCATTTATTATCTACGAATGTAATTTGCTACAGCTCCTGGCAATTATAGTTTGCAAGCATGGATAAGCACAGAACAGAGTATAAAGAGAGAGAACTGGAGTACCACTTCTGAAGTACATCTACCTATGTAGGAGGATCAAGATGTAATCAGATTAGAGGTAAAAAATAATCAGGTGCTATATATCCTTTTTTAAAGGGTCTCGGAACACACAATTTTGGTACTTTAACTGTGCTTGAACTAAGTCATCTACAATAATTACATCTCTGCACACCTTTAGGAAAATTAACAATGTGAGCAAACTGTACTGCAAAGTGATTATCATCTTATATGTTTCACAGGCTTTGCAAAAATATTAAAGCCAGCTCTGCTGAGAGAGGGAGAGGGAGAAGGAAGAGGAAGATCCCATGAAATGGTCTTTGAAGGAGAAGTTAGTAATGTGATGAGAGAACTCTAGGGAAGGTATGGATTGTAAGTGCCTCCAAACACCATGCTCAAGTGTGGTGAAACTTACTGTACTTAATAATATTACTGAGGGAAGCAAAGAGTTATAGAGGCTTGGGGAGTGGGTGGGTAGGGAGGTGATGTTTTATTTTCTTTGACAGAGTACAATTAAAGAAAATGAAGATGAAAGGAAAAGACCGTAAATCCTGGTGATAAGAGGTCATTAGCGCATTTAGAAGGAGACATTTCTATGGAGAAGTGAAGTGGTCAGTAGCATGATGGGAGGAAGTCAAGGGGCAGGAGTAGGCCATTAATGTCAGCAGGTGAGAGTCAAAACAGTGTTAGGAAATACAGTGGTTAGGAGTCAGGTGAGATTGAGAGACTTTAGGATAGGGAGACGCAAAGGTGTGTTTGAAATTGAAGGAAAATGAGACTGAGAGAATGAAGTGATTGAGCGTAAAAGAAAAAGAATAAACAAGTGAGGGAGATCAAATATGTATCTGAATACATTTATAGTATATGTCCCAGATCCTGGAGCAGTGTAGATTAACACCAGCTGAGTACCTGGCCCTATGTGCTAACATAACCATAGGTTATTTTATCCACTCCAAGATAAGTAATTGGAGTAGCTGAAGATCCATTACAGGTTAAAACAAGCATAATTGAATATGAAATGGAGAGCAGCACCTAGACCCAACACTGAAACTTATTAAGGCAAGAATGAGTACAATAATAGTCATGAAAACCTAACAAGCCAGTACTCGTACGTGCACAATATCAGCTGTCAGCTGCAAAGAGCTCAAGGCCAAGTGATTCATTTTCTGGCTTCCCTTGGCCATTGGCTACTCATGAGCTTAGCATTAAATGCGGTCATAAGGGCTTTGCCTCTGCTGCTGGAGCAATTGTACCATAGCCTGGTCATTGTCAATGGGAAGCCAGAACTTCATGTTTCTAAAACTAAATTTGCTTTTTATTAAAGGACTATTTACTGAGGTGCTGCAGTTGCAGCTAACATTCCAGCCAGGTGCACAGAGATTAGCTTTTTGGTAGCTCCTCCAAACTCTCCTCTTCTGCAGCCTATGCTCCTCCATTCAGATTTCATGCAAGTTGCTACAATAATGGTGCTGTTTCTATAATAATTAGAGGGGGAATATTTAATACATACATTGTGAGCAAACAGAGCATGCTGAAAAATTTTTAAAAAAACCTGATTGATTAAAGATTTTATAAATGAATATGCCAAGTTCAGTTTCCTATGATTCATGTGGGTCATATTATTCATTGGACAACTCTGAATATTGGTGAAAATATTTGACAGTATGAAGTTTCATGAATTCTAGCATGAATATTTGTCCGAACATTTGCAACAGAGTATGTAGTTCACTTTTTGCTATTTGGTTTTGCTATTTAAAATATTGTCATCCCTCCCGGGAATGGAAACAATGCCATACAAGTTACAAACTAAGAATCAGGTCTTGTCAATACTCAAAGTGAGCAATTCAGAGATGAATACTGTCATAGAAATTAAGATAGATCTATGAATTAATCAGAATAAAAAGCTAAATTTTCAGCAAAGATGATTTATTACAACCAGTTTGACCAGACAGAGTCAAAAGGTTCAGATCAATAAACAGTCAACACAGTGTAGTTTTCTGAACATGAGTATCTCTTAAACAGAGAAGTGGTAGCTTAGTTGTAAGGACCATGTGTAAAAAAATGTGAACAAATAAAAATTGTTAAGTCTTCTTAAAATGAAACTGCATTTTCACTTTTTCACTGTCAATCTCTGCCTCTGCTATTGAATTCAACAGCTGATTAAAAGAACAACCCAGCTGAATGTCCTGGTGAATAGTTAAAAGTCCGTAGGCATTTTAAGTTGGTAGGTGTCCTCTATCGAGACTCAATGGCTGGAATCCTGGCCCTGTGGAAGTCAACGGGAGTTTAGCCCTTGACTTCAGAAGACTCAGGATTGCACCCCAGTTTTCTGGTATATGTGTGACACATCTAAGTTACAAAATTACTAGGTTTTTTTAAAGATATTTATGTAGTAGATACGTTAAATTTAAGCAAGTTGATATAAGAGTTGTTAGTAACCCAGGACCCAGAAGCTGAGAGTGCTTAAGACCTTAGTGGACAAGCCTCCTGTACTGATCCTGGAATGATACACTCTGGCTTCTGCTTAAAATGAAAGAGAAATGCATTTGTCAATTGATCTTCACTATCAAAGCTTTTTAACCCTCCTGGGTAGCTAGAGGATTTTAACAAGGTCACCAACTGGCAGTATAATTGCCAGTTGTGATTTACGCCAGGGTTCTTGCGCATAGAGGGTTCACGCGCAGATGTCTAGTGGTGGCAAAGCTATTAATATCGTAACTGCATATCAACATTAAGCCTTTATCTCTTTCAAAAACTTTTTTGGTACTGAACAATTTCTATGATGAGACTTTTCATGAAGCTAGAGTTTGAAGACTGAGTTTCTAACTCTGTGAGAATGTCATTGTGATGAATCAGACCACATGTGGTGTATCACTTAATCATCATTCGAAATCTTGTTTCTGACACATCAGTAATGTACAAATTTGAATTGCCAAACTCCCCATAAAGTTGTTGCAGATATTTTACCAACCATATGTCCCATACAAAACACTGTGATCTGCGTTTTAAAAAAATAACTATTCTGGACTTATACACAAAAAAATAGGGGCTCTCAAATATGTGGTGGTTTATTAAAAGAGATGCTCAGGCAACTTGTTCTAAACAGATCTTGTCATGAATTTAGCTCAGTGTTTTGGTTTGCAAACTGCCTTAATTTTCTTGCTCATTATTGGTAACAAATATTCACCTAATAATTTGGATAACTCTTCAGACAAGAGGTAGCTTGAAACCTGTTAGCTTCAGCTGTTTGCTAATCATGTTGACAAACATTGAGTAATAAGTAGTGAAAAATGCACTTCCAATAAGACTTTCTGGACGAGTAGTCATTTTTGCTAAAGTTTGGGAAGTTTTTGATTTCACTTTTTTTTTCATGAACACTAGCAGAGCCATCTGAATACTTGTAAACAACAAATTGTGTGATTCATACAGATAATAGAGAGCAAAAAGTGTTGCTTACCTGATTAAATGGTATTAAATTGCTGTTTGGACTCTTTCACCAGCTCTGGTCTTGAATTTCACTCAAGACAATGATTTAATTGGCTGATGTACATGGAGTGGGACTGAAGCTGGTATGAGGTTCGTTCCTACGGAAGCCTCTGAAGTCAATGTCTACACTCCCTATGAGTACAGGTTCAGGCCTGTCCAGTGTTAAAGTCAATGAAAGATGAGTTCAAAACACTGCATCTTTCTTTCTTGAATTTCATTCTCCCTGGCCTTCTCCTGTTTTTCCTTCTCACATTCACAACCAAAAAGGATCAGTTCAATAGAGCATGGTATCTACAAAGACAAGTGTCAGCAGCTTTTAGAATGCTGAATGGATTTAAAATGAAGGCATGGTTTCAAGAAAGGGATCTGTGTACATGTCATGTGTAATAACTACAATGAGGATTTGAAATGTACCTACAGTCACAAAACTGGGTGACTGGGCAGCAAAATGGCAGATGAAAGTTTGTGAATGATACCAAGCTGGGAAGGGTCACAAGCACTTTGGAGGACAGGATTAGAATTCAAAATAATCTTGACAAACTGGAGAAATGGTCTGAAATAAATAGGATGAAATTCAATAAGGACAAATGCAAAGTACTACATATAGGAAGGAATAATCAACTGCACAAATACAACATGGGAAATGCCTGCTTAAGAAGAAATGTCAGAAATGGATCTCGGGGCTATATTGGATCACAAACTAAAGAGAGTCAACAAGGTAATACTGTTGCAAAAAAAAGCAAGTATCATTCTGAGATGTATTAGTAGGATTGTTGTTAGCAAGACACAAGAAGTAATTCTTCTGATCTAGTCAGCATTGATATAGCCCCAGCTGGAGTATTGTATCCAATTCTGGCTACCATAGTTCGGGAAAGATGTGGACAAATTGAAAAAAGTCTGGAGGGGAGCAAGAAAAATGATTACATGTCTAGAAAACATGACATATGAAGAAAGATTGAAAAAACTGGGTTTGTTTAGTCCAGAGAAGAGAAGACTAAAGGAGGAGAGGGGATATAATAACGGTCTTCAAGTCCATAAAAGGATGTTATAAATAGGAGGATGATAAATTGTTCTCATTAACTTCTGCAGACAGGACAAGAACTAATGGACTTAAATTGCAGCAAGAGAGATTTAGGATAGATGTGATGGGGAAAATTTCCTTACTGTCAGGTGGTTAAGCACAAGAATAAATTACCTAGGGAGGTTGTGGAATCTCCATCACTGGAGGTTTTTAAGAACAGGTTAGACAACACCTGTCTGGGATGGTCTCGATGATACTTAATACAACCTCAGTGCAGGAGACTGGACTAGATGGGCTATAACGTCTCTTCTGGACTTCTGCTACTGAACACCAAATCATACTAGGGAATTGGGTGATTGGCTTCTTATGCACCTATTTATAATGTGTAGGGAAAAAAGGTAGTGTGATTGTGGGGGACTTCGATTCAAATGATATGTGCTAGAGGTCTCATGCTGCCAGTACTAAAACATCTTTGGAATTCCTGATATTATAGATGACAATTTTTTAACTCAAAAATTGTTTCATCTAACAAAGATGAATTCTGTATTAGACCTCTTCTTGACGGATAAGAACTTATCACAGAACTAAAAATTAATGGGAACTTAGTTACGAGTGATCATGACTTGATCACATTGACAGAAATTGTAGAATGTGCAGAAAAGTTACAAGTATTCAATAAATCTGTTCTGTATTTGGAAGGGAAACTGATGATGTCATAACACATTTTCCATGTGTGTTAGGAAGATGTTAAACAGCAGCTACTAACATTAGGCATTTTTACATCAGCAGATCCAGATAATTTTCATCTGGGAGTTTTAAAAGAGCTGGCTTGGCAGCTTGCTTGGACCATTAATGTTGATTTTCAACAAGTCTAAGAACATTGGGGAAGTCCCAGAAAACTGGAAAATAGCTAATGTAGCACCGATATTTAAAAAGGGTAAATGGGATGACCTGGGTAATTATAGATCTATTAGTCTGACATTGATCCCAGGCAAGATAATGGAGTAGCCGACACAGGACTTTATTAATAAAGAGTTAAAGGAGGGTATGTAATTAATGGCAGTCAATATGAGTTTATGGAAAATAATCTGTCTATCTAACCTGATATATTTTGTTAATGAGTTTGACTGATAAAGGTAATAGTGCTGATGTAATATACGTAGGCTTCCAGAGGAATCAGATTTGGTACAGCACAATATATTTGATAAAAAACTAGAATGTTACAAAATCAATATGTCACACATCAAATGGATTCTAAATCTGGTAACTAATAGGTCTCAACATGTAATTGTAAATGGACAATTACCATGGAATATGTGTTTCCACTGGGGTCCCTCGGGGATCAGTTCTTGGCTCTCTGCTATTTAACCTTTTTATTAATGACCTGGAAGAAAACATCATCATCGCTGATAACGTTTACAGATGACACAAAAAACTGGGCGAGCTGTAAATAATGAAGAAGACAGGTCACTGATACAGAGTGACCTGGTCCTCTTGGTAAGCTGGCTACAAGCAAACAGTATGCATTTTAATACAGCTAAATGTAAATGCGTACATCTAGGAACAACAAATATAGGCCCATTGTACAAGTGGGGGACTCTGTCCTGGGAAGCATGACCCTGAAAAAAGTTTTAGGAGTCACGGTTGATAGTCAGCTGATGTGAGCTCCCAGTGTGAGGCTGTGGCTAAAAGGCTAATACAGTCCTTGGATGCATAAGCACGGGAAATTTTGAGTAGGAGTAGAGAGGTAATGTTACCTCTGTACTTGGCACTGGTGAGATCACTCCTGGAATACTGAGTCCAGTTCTGGTGTCCACAATTCAGCTGGAGAGCATTCAGAGAAGAGCCATGAGAATGATTAAAAGATTAGAAAACATGCCTTATAGTGAGAGACATCAGGAGCACAATCAATTTAGCTTAACCAACAGAAGGTTAACGGGTGACTTGATTACAGTCTGTAAGTACCTACACAGGGCACAAATATTTACTGATGGGCTCTTCTATCCATCAGAGAAAGATATAATATGATCCATTGGCTGGAAGTTGAAGCTAGACAAATTTAGCCTGCAAATGAGTTGTAAACGTTTAACAGACAGAGTAATTAACCATTGGAACAATTTACCAACAGTCTTGGTGGATTCATCATCACTGACCTTTTATTTTCAAAAAGATATACTGTAGGAATTATTTTGGGGAAGTTCTGTGACCTATGATCTGTGTTATAAAGGAGGTCAGACTATATGATCACAGCGGTCCCTTCTGGCCTTCAAAACTAAGAATAATAACATAAAAAAGATTCAGAGGCACATTCAGATAAGTATGCCCAGTGGTCTGTGATGGGATGTTAGATGGGATGGGATCTGAGTTACTGCAAAGAATTCTTTCCTGAGTGCTGGCTGGTGAGTCTTGCCCACATGCACAGGGTTTAGCTGATCACCATATTTGGGGTCGGGAAGGAATTTTCCTCTGGGACAGATTGGCAGAGGCCCTGGAGGTTTTTCGCCTTCCTCTGCAGCATGGGGCATGGGTCACTTGCTGGTGGATTCTCTGCAGCTTGAGGTCTTCAAACCACAATTTGAAGACTTCAATAACTTGGACATAGGTTAGGGGTTTGTTATAGAAGTGGATGGGTAGGGTTCTGTGGTCTGCTTTGTGCAGGAGGTCAGACTAGATGATCATATTGGTCCCTTCTGACCCTAAAGTCTATGAGTCTATGAGTCTACGTCAAAGATATCTGCAATCCAGCCTTTTAAATATGCTGACATACAAGTCAGTCAAGCAAGGAATAACTAGGTTTGACTACTCATATAATAGCCAGCTGTTGTAGAGTAGCTCATTCCACTTAAAGACTCAAAAGTACTTCACAATTCCCCATATTTGATCCCTACACAGAACTGTAGACAAATCTAATCTGATTCACTTACATGGTAATATAATAGGTATGTGGTACATTTTCTGATAGTTTTCTCTATGAATTAGGCTCATACTCTTCAGTCTGACTCACAAACTGAAAGTAGAATAAACTTGATCCAATGGCAGAAAGGATGTTTTCATGAGCAGGGATGCAAATGATCACTCCTGAATTTAGCTTTAAGCTAGGTGAAGATTCTCACCATGTGTGCTAATTATCACAAAATAGAATTTCAGTATGTTCTTGCTATGGAGCCTCTGCAGGCATCTACTGTTGGGCACATACGGAGCATAACCGTGACTTGGAAAACAAAAACAAAAACAGTCTCTTTCCTCAGACATAGTGCTCGCTCACTTGGAGCTTTGTAATCAAAGCATTAGATGCCTGTCACGCAACTAAAAGAAACAGCAATTAGGCTCCAAAGACAATTTTCATGCTCCCGTATAAAAATGGCATATGCTTAAGTGACTTCTGTTCAAGCAACTTTAGGAAAATAAAACTCAGGTCTAAAAAAAACTAGATTGGCTCAAATGAATTAAATACAGGAGAAAGAACTTGGCTTATTCAGATTAGTTGCTAAAATACCATTCAAGAACTGGCTTATAAGGAAGACCCTTATAAGATTCAGGTAACATTAGCTAGTCTTTGTTTTTTTTCCAAACGTATTTCTGACTGGCAGGAAAATTTTTTTTAGAAAATCAGTTGAATGAAGAGGCCATTTGGAACTGCAGTAAGTAGATATGAACAGTCAAAGCCATGTACACTAGAGAAATTGTTATTAGAATGTGGAGAATGAAATACATCAAAGATGGAGATATTTCATGCTAGACAGCTCTTTCATCTGGCACACAAGGGCATAATAAGATCCAGTGGCTTGAAGTGCAAGACAAATTTTAAACTGGAAATTAGATGCACATGTTTAAGTGAAGGCAATTAGTCATTGGACTAGATTACTATGGGACATGGTAAAATCCCTACCATTTGGAGTCTTTAAAAAATATTGGATGCTTTTCTAAAAGATGTGCTCTAGCTCAATTACAAGTTATTGGCTTTGATGCAGGAATTATTGGATTAAATTCCACTTCCTGTGTTTTTCAAGAAGTCTGACTAGACGATCACAAGTGTCCTATCAGGTCTTTAAAAATCTCTGGAATTCAGTTGGTTGATTTTGCCCGAGAGAGAGTGAGTGTGTGACAAACTGATTTTTGTTTCTGTGAGGGAACAAAACAAACGCCTTTCCCTTTTCATTTTGAAAGATTTTAAACAATGCTGCAGAATCTTCTGTTTTTCACAAAAAATACATCCATGAAACACGTTTGTTTGTTCAGCTCTGTTAAAGAAGAGAGATGTTTGGTTCAATGGGTTTTCTTATTATTTTATGAAGAAAAGTACAAGTGCATGAGATTAATGTTTCAAAGGCATAAACGATCCTTAAGGATGCTGTCTCCGATCAAGTAAAAAAAAAGGGGCACTAGATTCTAGGTAGCCTGAAAGAAGAAAAGGATATAATTTGCAGAGACTTTGCCAGCAGTATGCTACTAATTGGCTGTGCAGCAGTAAAATAGCTTTTTAGATGGATTAACTTTACCTCCTCCCAAAAAAGCATGTATGTTGTGAGATTTGCATTGCTAGTGCAACAAAAAACTCAGCAAAGTTTGAATATACGTTGAAGATGACATCTCGAATCAGAGCAAAGCTGGGAAGCCTTTCTACAAACAGTTTCCGCTTGATATGTTGCTTCTGAATTTCCTTCACCTTCTACTTAAACTTGCAGTCAAGTCATCGTTTATCTAGAACACCCCAGTCAGAGGCCTTGGGAATGACTATGTAGACCCAAATGTAGCAGTGGGGCCTTAGTGCTGGCTGAAGTCAGAGAATTATGAGCCCGAGTCTGATTCTCCATTGTCTTGCACCTAGTGTGGTCATTTAGCCTTGTCTAGAGTGAGTGAAAAGTAGGGGTAAAACGTTACTGCATCAGAATGCTACCCACTTGGCATTCACTTTGCACAGGTATACCTGACCACACCGGATGCCAAAAAAATCCACTCACATATACAGTAGGGATAAGAAAGCTGATGTATAACTAAGTAGTTCTAGATTATGCCTAGCCATTCAAGAGCGTCCAAGGAGCCCCTTTGGTCATATACAGGGCCATGCACCATTCTGCTTCTAGCACTTCCGGCAAGCAAGAAGGAGAGACATCTTGAGCTGGAAGTCATGTGAGATTCACCAAAGGGGACAGGGCCATTGTGCTCCCATCCTTCTTCATGCCCATGATACTGATCTGGTAGGGATAGGGCTCATGCTGCACCCTGTAAGAGGCAGAAGGCTCTGCTGTGTGCAGGGTCGGCTCCAGCTTTTCTGACGCCCCAAGCGGCCAAGTGAAAAAAAAAGAAAAGATAAAGCCGATCGGTGGCACTTCGGTGGCAGCTCAATCGTGCCACTTCATTCTTCAGCGGCAATTTGGCGGCAGCTCCTTCACTCCCTCTCTTCCTCTTTGGTGGCAGCTCAAACAGGAAGAGAGGGACTGAGGGATCCACCGCCCAATTGCCGCCGAAGACCCGGACATGCCGCCCCTTTCCATTGGCCGCCCCAAGCACCTGCTTCCTTTGCTGGTGCCTGGAGCCGGCCCTGGCAGTGTGTGCTGGTCAGAATGCTCCTGACAAGAGCAGCTATCGTGAAGCACTTCTAACAAAAGAGGGCAGTAGCTTAAATCTTAGATGAAATATTTTTGATGGCTATCTAAATTGGCAAGCACAATTATCAAAAGCATGTGTACAACAAATGTATAGTACTATATGTGCTGTCTTGAAAGGACTTCATTAAAGAACACCCTTCAATCCAGCAACAATAATTTCAGTAATTTGAATCAATGCAAGAGGAGGGAGGGTGGGAAGCAATACTGGGAATCCATTACTGTATAGCTGGTAGCACAGCAAAGCAATCAACTGAGCCTAGAAAATTTCTGTTTTCTAAGAGGAGAAGGGAGGGGAAAGATTTTTTATCAGATTACCCCACTTAAAGACGTTATTAATTTAGAAAGAGCTGGGTAAAATAGGGCAATAAGAATATAATTTTAACTGGTGTAAACAAAACAACATGGGGTTATTCAGGGAAACAATATTTGAAGGGAGTAGGAAGAAAGTGAGAGAGTTTAAACTGGAATATTTGAAGAATTGAGTATCAGAAAAAGAGTCACTGACTTAGTTTTTTCAAGTAAACTTCTTAGGGAGATTTTATTTCTGATCTTCAATCATAACCACATGAATAAAAGATTATCAGAATTTAGAGACATCAAGTGAAACCACAATATCCTAGAACTTCAGTTGCAAGTGGTACTGCTGTTCGGAGGAATTATATAGAATCAAAAAACTTTCTGATGTGTATTCAGTACAATTCTTACATATCTATTAACATATATATATACTGCTTAACTAAATAATTTAGGACTAGACTGTGATTGAAGTATGAGCCTGTCTAGGGAAGTAAGAAGGAATAACAAACCTATTTATACCCTTATCCAGGCATGCAGGAATAAGCAAGGCTCTGCGCCTATTTAGTCCATCCCCAGAGCAGGCTGGCAGGGAGTTGGCTCCATTATCCTCTACTTGCTGTCTAGAGCAGCTGAGCCAGTGCACAAAGAAATGGGTGTTTATTTAAAGACGGAATAGACAAATATTAAATTACTAACCCATGAGAGTAAAGAGAAAGCAGTGTACTACTCCTATAGTGGTGGGACTCATACACTGCTCCTTGCTCAAGACTGTTACTAAAATCATACCATAGCCCTTATATTATTTTATTGGCACTGCTCTTCTAGGACTGTGTGTGTTTAGGCACAAATTTAGACACACCCATGCATGCTGTTTTATTTAGAGGAGGCCCTTGTAAGTATTTCCTTGCATGTGATGGCAATCTTGTGCTCAATTCCTAGCCCTTCCCACTGAGAATAAAGGGCCATTTTGAAAATCTGGCCTCTTAACATTATTTTAAATGTAATCTTGTAAAAAGCAACGTGCCCTGTTGTTTAAACTTGACATTTAAATAGAATGTTTCATGTTCTTTAGGTTCTTGCAATGTCTGGGTTTCAGACAGGCTAGGATTTTCAAAGGTGCCTATAGAAATTAGGCATCCAACTTCCACTGAATTCCAGTGGATTCTTAGTCATTAGGATTAAATGGAAAAAGTACTTGTGGAAATGAGTGACAAAATGGCAAGTTGTAATGAGGACAGGTGCTATAGATGTTTACTTGAACAGCCCCACCAACATACCTCAGACCTAACCTGCAAAATGCCCCTGCTGTTCTGGTCGGGGTCTCTCATCGACTAAACGTGTCAATGGACAACATTTTTTTTTTAAATGCCAAATCAATGGGATGCGGCCTCAAAGTGACTTAAGTGCTTTTGAAAATGTAAGCCAGTGTTGCCAATTCATGTGTCAGTTTTACGGGTTTCCAACGTAAGCAAGTGATCGCCAATTTAATTTTCACACACAGCCTAAGGAAAGATTTAAACTTCAGTGCTTCCAGAGGCGAAAGATTGTTGTAGTCACACATTCTGACACACAAAGCAACTCTTTGGAGTTGTCTAGTAATAACTCTCAAGGTATGTGGTAATTGGTTAATATGGTTATACAAAGGTCTGAGGAGTAAACAATTTGCTATCAGGAACAACAAAATTTTCTTCTGTTTCTCAAACATGCACTACAATTATATCACTTTTCACATTTATAATGAATCAGCTACCTCACTGGGGGCAACCAAAGGCCCTGGCAGCCTTCAGCACTTCAGAAGGTGATTTGACTAGAAGGTTTAGCCACATAACTCCCACTAGTATTGGTGTTCATGGTAGTTGTGTGGTTAAACCCCGCAGCCATTTTTGAAAATCTCATTCTGAGCATTTTCAGTGCTCACTCTTTTTAACCTATTTCCCACCTCTGATTCTGACATCAAAACTTCTTTCTTTCCCCAGGGAAAGAAAGAAATGGACATTGATATGAACTTCCTCTATATTGATGGGTTCAGTATAAGGTAGTATATTTTAACAATTATCTATTCAGTTTTCATATGGACAAGCAGATCTTTAAATAACTAGAGAACAAATGAAAATGATCAGTTAAGATTTCATAACATTGTCTTAAGTGTCTTGTCCTCTGAGTATGAACACAACATACAGAGGCTGTAAATATATGGATCATCTCTCTGTTACTTTTCTTAGTTAGCAGCATTGTTGCAAATACCTTAATACGTTAGAGAGAAACTCCAAGTACAAAAACGTCAAGCATAAGCAAACTACATGCAGTAACTATAGTTATCATCCTTTTAATGGAAACATTTTAAGGACATTTATCCTTGACATTTTAAACATGAGGTTCAGTGAATTGTGCAGAAGGGAATACAAATGCATCTATTTATCCCCACTTAAAAGAAAAAATCGTTTGCTTTAATTTCTGGTTTTTAATCTTTACATTGCTGTCCAGCCCTTAAAATTGTGGTTTTTTCCCCCAGAGAACCTATTTACCTATGCACGTTGCATTTACGAACAAACATGAAATGGCCAAAAGCTGACTGGAGTAATTCTCCCCTGCAATCATTAGCCACAACTATTGACTTCTAACTGTCTTCAAAGACTTCACTAAGGAACTCCTTCCTCTCTGAAAGACATTGAACAGCAACAGATTCTTTCTGTGCTTTAGTTATGTCCAGAACCAACTCTGGAACAACAGACAAATTGCTATTTCCTACTCTTTCCTTAGACGGGGCATCGGCCCTGGCCTGCTCTAATGAAACATCCCTCTGTTGAGCCACAATAAACATCTTCTGAGTTTCACTTAAATCCAGAATCCCTCTGGCATAGTAGGAGGATTTTCACACAACCCTCTTCATGCAAGCTGCTAGTATCCATAGTCAAAGGGTCAGAGGCACTCTCCTCCCGACCCTGCAGCTTTTGTCACTGGCAACAGCAGTTGCCATTCTCAGCAAACACAAGCTTAGGAGCATTTCTCTCCTGGTCACAATTTTTTTACACTGATAGTGGGTAGCACGGTCAAATTACCTTCATGCTTTCCTTGTGCCCTTTTCATGATATCAACCTGATGAAACAAAGTTGTCATATCCTGACCCAGCAACAGGCAAGATAGAAGCATTGGAATGGCCTTGTCATTGGGACCTGGTTATGACATTAACTAGATGCAGCCGAGTTCTAGTGTCATTACCAATTAAAACATTGTCCAGAAGATGATCTCTAATGCCTAACACAAATTCACCACTAAAATTCCCCTACTCCAGGTGGATCTTTGCCAAAGGCACAATTACAGGAAATTTGGCTAGGGCTAGAAGGGTTATGCTTAACGCTAGTTACCAAAGTAATATCTGATGCTACATGGTGCCACGCTAAACAGGTCTTACCATTAATTTTGATGCTCCCCATATTCAGCATCAATAACCTCTATGGGACTATCTCCTGAGATTCCAGTAACAGCATTTGCACACAAGATGGCGGTGTTACTGCCTTACACAGTTAGCATCGGCATCTATAACAACAGCATTAATAGCCAATGTGGAATTTGTGTGTTCAGGCTGTACCTTCTCTTTAATATATGGACAATTTGGCCTTGTGTGATCTGTCATTCCACACTGGTGACAGATAACCAGTTTCCCTTAAGGGTGAGAGGTTTTACACTCTGGGCTCTCTTTTCTTTTCTTTTTTTTTAACAATGTTAGGATTAGATTTGCTCTTAAACCCTTCATCCCTCTTGACCTGGGGTGCATCTTGCAATGTTTTCCCTTGCAACTTGTGCCCTTCCCAGGATCTTGCTTCTAAATATTCATCCACAATTCCCGTAGCTTTGAAACACGATGGAGGCTTTTTGTCACAAATGGCGACTTTCACCTCATCACTCACTACTTTCAGCAATTGTTCTTGCACTATTAAATCAAAAAAACCTTTTGAAATCACCAGAGAAACCCCCAATCCAGTGACCCATTTTTTTCAAATAACTTTGTCTTTTGTGCCCACATTCTATGTGTCATATTCTCAGACATTTTGAGATTTCTAAATCACAGTCTATAAGATTGCATGGTAATTTTGAATCTTTTTAGCATAGCATCCTTATATTTTACATAATTCATTTAGTTAAATACCTCCCCGGCTTTCCCAGTACATCTGGTCAGTAGGACAGGCGTCCACTGTATATTTGGAATTTGGTGAACTTCACACAGATATTCAAAGGTAGACAGAAATTCCTCTATATCTTATTTTTGTAAATAGGACAGATCCTCTCCTAATTTTTGCTATCGAGATGAGATGGATTTCCAGGTTGTGACAGATCCTTCTGCTCCTCCAGAACTTGGAGCTGGAGTATGGCAGCTTCTGGCTGTTTTTGATGAGCCCATTCTTCAGTAGCCAGCTGTTCCATTCGCCTTTGATAAGCAGATTTTTCAGTTCCTGACCTGGGGCCTTTTCCTTAAAGGACAAACTACTTCGTGAGCACAACTCCTCAAGGGTTTTTTCTCTCCAGATCTTCATACGATAGTGGCTCACTTATTGTAATTAATCTTTAACCTTTAAACTCTCAATATGAGAATTAACTTTTGACATGCATGTGGTTCTGATCCAAAACCCAGTTGACCTGTGGTAATGTGTATCCTACCATTGCTATGCCAATGTGACCATGATCATTGGAGGGGCTATCCTGAGAATGCTCAGGGCAAAATGTAAAGAATAGGGCAGACAATCCCCCAAACTGGCGGTTTATTCTATGATTAGATTTCATCAAGCCAGTAACCAAACAGCTTCAGTAATACCTTACTGGTTACCAAGAAGCCAAAATATAGTTCCTTTTAAACAATCTAGCCTTTGGCTCCCACCCAGACAGCCAACTCTAATGTAATAAAAACGTTATTCACCATATATAAAGTTCTACTAGTCCCGAGATCAGACACATTACCCACCAGGTCAATTAATATTTCAGATATTACCAGGGGTGGCTCTAGGTATTTTGCCACCCCAAGCACGGCAGGCAGGCTGCCTTCGGCAGCTTGCCTGCGGGAGGTCCCCAGTCCTGCAGATTCGGCAGCACGCCTGCAGGAGGTCCGCTGAAGCCGCGGGACCAGCGGACCCTCCGCAGGCATGCCACCGAAGGCAACCTGGCTGCCTCCCTTGTGGTGACTGGCAGAGTCCCCCCCGTGGCTTGCTGCCCCAGGCACGCACTAGGCGTGCTGGTGCCTGGAGCAGCCCCTGGATATTACCCAAATACACACTTACAGCCAATCCTTATTAACTAAACTGTACGATGTATTAATACAAAGAAATGAGTTGCTATGATCAAATATCATTATACATACAGATATGAATAGAGTTCTTAAATCAGTTTCATAGCAGAGATGATAAGGTTGCTGATTTGTAAAAATCCTTCTAGAGTCCATGTAAAAGGTTATAGTCCAATAGGCAGTCCATGTGCAGATTTTGTTCAAATTTTTCCATGAGAAATTACAGGGATAATCCAGAGTAGACCTGGAGACCTCAGTCTTGCAATTTACACATTTCCTGACAACGTTTAAGCAGATCCGAGATAAATTTGAGGCCCAGCTTCCTTTATAGCTGAAGCAAGCTGTGGTCACAGCAGGGCTTCCTTGGCTGAAGAATGTGGAATGTATATTGTTGCATTGAAGCTAATCCTCATTTCCTAGGCATACACTGGTAACTGTTGCATTCATTAGCATCAGGCAATTAACCATCAAACAGTTCACTACAAATTTCAGAGAAATGACATAGGTAAACCTGGACCAAAAAAAAAAAAAGTATCTTCTACTTCATTCTCTAACAATGTAGGCCTACATTTCAAGGACTCTAGTCTCTTTAACATGGCTTTGCTAACTATCTATAAGGAATGGCCCTGTTTACCATTTCAGTATTCTAAATGTCCTTAAGGGTTATTTTCAGATCACACAGCCAGCATGTTGCTTAACGCATGCTGTCTCAAAGTCACAGCTGTTTGCTGCAAACTGTTTTCTCCTGTTGAATCACATCCGGAGTCACAATCTGCAACATGCATGCTGAAAGTGCAAGAATCGGGAGAGAAAGGGAATTCACACAGGCATCTCAATAGAGAAACCTTTGAGAAACACTTGCAAAAATTGCTTATGGCCATTTTAATTTGCGTTCTTTATTTTTTTATTAGCCACAAAAAGCCAGTGCACATTTTGATCCATATTTTGCTCAGGGAGAAGTAGTGATATTTCTGATTTCTCCCCCGCACCCTTCCTTTGGCTTTAGAAACCCTTAGAAGTAGATAGGTAGAAAAAGGCCAGTAGACGCAGCACTGAGACCTTACAAGCTCTCCCATCCTACAGAATTGGAGGGGTTTGTTTTGTTTTGGTTTGTTTTTTTTCCCCCAGGAACTCATTCTTAATCAATGAGTTTCTTCACCTTGCAGGGATTGTGCAAGAAGGATTTGGCGAAGGGATCCAATAGGAGAAAGGAGGGGCTGGGGTTAGGGCAGGGACTTTGGGGATGGGGTTGGAATGGGAGTGGGACCAGGGGCAGGTAAAGGGTGGAGTTGGGGCAGGGGCAGGGAAAGGGATGGGGGGCATGGGTGCCCACCTGCGCTGGAGAAAGTTGGTGCCTATGTCCCCCTTGGTTCTTTCTGTTCCAAGCTGAACAGTTCCAACCTTTTTAATATGGAAGCTGTTCCATACCCTTAATCATTTTGTTGCCCTTCTGTGTACCTTTTCCATTTCTAATATATCTTTCTTCAGAAGTGGTAACCAGAACAGGATGAAGTATTCAAGGTGTGGATGCACCAAAGATAGTGGCATTATGATATTTTCTGTTTTATTATCTATCCCTTTCCAAATGGTTCCTAACTTTCTGTTAGGTTTTTTGACTGCTGCTTCACACTGAGCAGATGTTTTCAGAGAACTATCCACAATGACTCCAAGATCTCTTTCTTGAATGGCAACAGCTAATTGAGACCCCATTATTGTGTATGGATAGCTGGGATTATGTTTTCCAATAATCATTACTTTGCATTTATCAACATTGATTTTCAACTGCCATTTTGTTGCCCTGTCACCTAGTTTTGTGAGATCTCTTTATAACTCTTCTCAGTCTGCTTTGGACTTTACTATCTTGAGTAATTTTATATCCTCTGCAAACTTGGCCACCTCACTGTTTACCCCTTTTTCCAGTACTCTTTACTTAAAGCAGAGTAACACAGGCTCTCCCTGAAATCTTAATGGGTGTATATGAAGGAGCACCAATGACATTGTACGTTGCACTATGGGTTTTGCTGTGAGCGTCATGCTCAGTTGCTACTATTGATAGGCAGAATTGTTTCTTTTTTCTGAAAAAGAGGATGGGAGATGAAAGGCAATAGCCCGTTTTCTAGAGCTGTTGAACATTTTTCATGAGGAAAAAAATGGAGTTGGAATTTCAATGAGTTATTGTGAGGCCTTGTCCATACCATTAAAATCAACGCTATTGACTTCAATCAAGGTGTGACCCTGGAGGCTTAGGCCAACTCTAGGCCTGTGTATCAACTGAGAGTCTGTCAGGTGAAACATTATTGAAATTAAGTTATTAAAACTGCAGAGAAATATGTAGCGTTTGGACGTTCCTAAATGCCGGTGAACAGGTGACTGTAATACTCATATGCTAATCTCTGTATTTCTCCTGTTAAGAGTAATATTTGTACTTGTATGTTGCACGGCTGGGACGGACCTAATGGAAGCAGGAACCATTAATCATTGCTGAGTTACGCCTATAGAACTTGCTGTCCTTTAGGGGAGAGAGTGGTCAATTGATACCCATTAAAAAAGTAACATGTCCAGAGGAAACTCCTTGATTCTTAATATAATAGATAGAAACCAATGTGTGGGATAATGGCAAAGGGGAAACTCCCACCCAGGGATGAGTCAGCACAGGATGACTTCACCCGAAGAATTACCACAGGGACTCCCCCAGCCCCAAATCACCTTTTGCATCTGTGAGCCCTGGGGTCAGGGCAGTCACGTGGCAGGGTTTTCAGATGATAAGTTGCCTAGGGGAAGGAAACAGGGTTCTTTTTACCAGACTGAATCCTAAGAGGCAAGGATTTTGTCTGCCAGGTAAAGGACCCTTAGCTGCTACAGTGGGGATAAACCTCAGAAGCTGAACCTATGAGCTTTTGTTACTTCGAACACAATTTTTTAAGATAATTACCTTACATTATCTTAATCTTTTTCTTAATTTTCATTTAATTAATAAAGCCTATATAATTTTATTAATGGATGGTAATGAGCATTGCCTTGTTGGATAAAAGAATGAGATCTAAGGATCAACTAACCTGTGATGTGTGTCTGGTCCTCTAGGAACAAAGGAACTTGAATTTTCTGTGATATTATGCCATTAGGCCCTTTCACCATAAGGGGCTGCTTACGTGGTGTCAAGAAGGATTGGGTCTTCCAAGGGGACTATTTAAATTCTCTATTAAGGCAAAAGCCTAGGGAGTTAATTAGCACCTGGGGGGTGGGCCATCGCTACGCGCGGCTCATGAGACACCTAATGGTCTTGGACACTATTCGATGATCTAGAGACATTTACACAGAGCACATCACCGGCCACCGCCAATACCAAGGGTGAGCCAGCGTGACTTTGTGAACCCCGAGGGGGAGGAAACTTGTGGACCTCCCCTGCTGGACTTTATCCCCTGAGCCCTGAACCCACCGAACCGAACTCCACCATGTGAGGGTCATCCTATCCCCATTACCCAGCCCACTTATCTTTACCCATAACTGTCTGTAACCTGTATGTATGAGTGATGTACCCCCACTGCTTCCTGACTGTATCTTGATCTCACCCACTGTACACCCCACATTAGGAACATGGCAGACTGTATATGCTATATGCCGTTCAATACCAAACTACTAGCATCCTCTTATACTCTGCATGCTACCCCCGATGATCAATAACTGACTTTTCAAACTCTCTGTATCGTTTATTTTTAAACATTTTCTAATAAACTTTTAAATCTGGTGTGTTTAAAATGTTAGTCACAGCTGGCACTGGGTTAACTTCCCTATTTTGGGGCAGTCACCTCTGAGTTGAACCCAAAGTCTTGACACCAAGGAGCATGACTCAGGGTTTGATCTTGCAGTGTGCTAGAAGCACCTCAGCACGTGCTTAAATGTAATGACATGAGAAGTCACACAGAAGTCAACAAGACTACTACATGCTCAAAGTTAAGCGTGTGTTTAGGTATTTTGCTGGATTGACACCGGAATGTTTAGCACATTGCAAAATCAAACCCTACACAGCCAGAATTTTTCCTGAAAAAATGTAGCCTATTTGTTCTATCCTATGATAGGCTCGGATGCATAGTGAGAGATCAAGCTATGCAATCGTTCATGTGGTTAACTGAATGGTAAATACTTCATTATTCCTCCCTGTTGGAGTTATTATATATGTATTTCCTGCATAGTGAATACAAATAGATTACCCTACTACAAAGTTGTAGAAATGAATGGACTGCACACTGGGACTTCAGAAGTGAGTTATTTCTATCAGAAGAGAAAATGAACAGATAGCAGGTGTGGGATGAATACATGATCTTAATTTACAAATGCATGATTCCTGCAGATGGGTTTTCACAGCAAAAGGTGCATAGTTTAGTCTTGATTTCAATGATAGTACCCATACGATAACCCCTATGCACATAAGTCACTATGTGCTCACTCCCCGGGAACAGATTCTCAAAGGTATTTCTGTGGCTAAAGATGCAGATAGGAGCCTCATGGCACTTTTCAAAATTGTCTGATGCTTTGGCTACATTACGTATTGATGGCAGTGGTGTGTAGTGTGCATGTACATGCTGCTGTGAAAAGCATCAGTGAAAGGCTCTGGCAGCAGGGAGGCTGTGGGGAAAGTCTGTAGCAGCTCCCTGGTGCCAGAGCCTTTCCCCACTGCCAGAGCCTTTCATTGTAGCAGGTGGGGAAACTGAAAGATCACTGCAGATCACTGAAAGAAGCCTGCAGTGTAGATGCATCCTAAGCAGATGTGGTGCTTGATTCCCATTGACCTCAATGGGAGTTGAGTGCTTAACCTGCTTTGGTGCTTCTGAAAACTCCACCAGATGCCCATCTACATCTTTAGGTATTTAAATACTTTTAAAAATCTGGCCTATGGTTGTTAGCCTGGCAAACTCTATCCCATCTTCAAAAGCAGTGTGGGCCAAGTCCTGAAGCCCTTATTCAGTCTTCGAAAACACTGAGACTTTGCCTGAATGAGGACTGAAGAAGAAGTAGACCTTGCCCTTGGGATAGGGCTCTGTATCTTCTCCCCAAACAGTCTTGTGGTTGCTCTACATGTGGAACTTTCGACAGGGGTAATAGGAGTTTTGAGCCCAGCATGGGCTAAATTCTGAGGTCCTCTCAGAGGTTCTCAGCTTTTGCACAGCAAAAAGCCCACAGAGTGAAATTTCAGTATGGACTTTGAGTCTGGCCCAGTGGTCCAAGAATCCTTTGTTTTTTTCTGCTTGCCCATGTATGCCAAGGGTCCAGGTGGGTGGGGAAACCTGCCTGCTCTGTTTGGCATGGAGCCTAGTTCTTATCTCTGCTAAATGGATGTAAGCCCAGTGGAAACCTGACGGAGGCAGCGGAATTTTTATTTTTTCTTAGTTTCTCTCTCTCTCTCTCACACACACGCACAGTATCAGTGGAGAATTTAGACTGAAAGCTAATTCAAAGAAGAAAGTTTTGAATTCTATCTATCTATCTTAGACACATATATGATCCCCATTAATATAGTGTCTGAGCAGCTCACAAGTTTTAATGTAGTTATCCTCACAGCACCCATATTAGATAAAGAAATGGTCTTATCTCCATTTTAATGAGGCTAAGTGACTTGTCCAAGGTTACACAGGAAATGTGTGCCAGAGCAGAGAATTGGACCCATATCCTTTAAGCTAGCTCCGTAATCACTGTACCACCCATCCTTTCACTGGATTCTAAAGTGGTCCACAGTCCTTTCTCTCTCACAGGAGACTGTTGCATAGCCCAGGTTCCTCTCCTCTTAAAGTTCTGACTCCCTCCTTTATGAACTTCCCACTACTGATTGACAGCTGCATTTCTTCAGTGGACCATAGGTGCATTGAGAAGCTGTGGCTGTGGAGGAAGAAGGACTCTCTGGTGTCCAGGACCAGTTCAATGCAGAAAAGGGTTGAGTATCAGGACAGAGATGATGGAACTGGACTCTGTATTTAATGTGGAGCCAATGCATAGAATGGAGCACCGAGTTGATATGTTATCAGTGACTTGGGTTGGGAAGCAAATGGGCTAGTGAGCTTTCTTCCACTTAAAACGGCACACCCAATGAAAGCTTCTATACCTATAGACAATAAGCTGCAATAATTATAGGTTAGGGGTTGCCAATGTGTGTGAGTGCACCACATTATTAAAATAATGGAATCAATCATAGCTGTGCGGGGTATCCAAGAGCATGAAATCCTGGATACTCTGTGAAATAATGCAATGGAGATTCTACAGTGCTTCACAATTATAGGTTTGAGAATTGACAACAGATCTTATGAAAGGCTGAGGTGACAATCAGGAGGAACACATCAGTTAAAGGACTTACTATATATCAAAATGACAGTGTAACTTTTTGCAGTTACAGAAATTTGATAACCTCACTGGTGATGATAGGGGGAATGGAACAAGATGAGAATCCTTTTGTCAAATAGCACTAGCATGAATTTACAACATTCACCATTTCATGCTGTGATTGACAATGTTTTGGATATGATCTCTAAATCTTCTAGTATTGTGCTGGAATGTAAGCCTCCAAAAACTGCTTTAAATACTTTAAAAATTAAGTGGGAATAAGATCTAAACTTTTTCCATTTCATTTAAACTAGCAATAGGATACTGATTTCACCCCATAAATCATCAAGGGAATCTTTTAGTGCTGTTTGATATACTACAGTTCCTATTGGTTAGCTGGAAAGTTTAGAGATGTGAACTGAAGATGTGATGGGTGTAGCAGATGTGAAATAATCGCTAATAACGATGAGTATGTCAATTTTGCATTAATGAATTAAACAGTTGTGGGAATTTTGATACAGAGGCCCCACAGGAAAGGGTCCCCCTTCTTTGCAAACTAACTCATCTCAGACCTGACAAACTCACTACACCAGACATATGCCTGGCAGTGTATTTATCCCTAAAGAGTCACGTTCTGGGGTGGAATGTGGACCAGTAAAGAGCTGCATCACCACTTACCATGTAACTCTGAGTGCCTCACAATGAGTTGATATTTTAGCTGCCTGCCCAGGATGCGCACAGTCACAACAAGCCTCTGCTTGTGTGGTGTGGGGGGACAGCCCTGGTCCAATGCTTTGGATCCTGTAGCCTGCGTACAACACCACAGACTTCCACCAGCCTTGGTAAACAACTAGTAAGATGACTCCACACTCTCCCCAGACCCAATTTTTTCCCAAAACATGGGTTCTGGTATGTTCAGCCCTGTCCTGTAACAATCAGAGGACTGTTAAAGTCTGTTGCTCCTTTTAAATATTCAACAATTTGTGACTTTAACTGGAGTTACCAAACAGTTCAGTTTAACCCCCACCTTGATGAGCCCCATCCCCTGCACCTTCCTGAGCCCCCACATCCAGACACCCATGCCACTGATCCCCAACTAGATGCACTCAGACCCCACCCCACAAAGCCCCATTCCACCTAGACTCCTCTGCTGAGACCCCCACACCCAGACCCCTCCACTGAGTCCCAACCATCTTCACCTGAAAGCCCCTGAAGACTCTCATTGCCCCTGTACCTCCTAGGGGTGGCGGTGGGAGGTGATCTCCTACCTTCGTCCAGCCAGTGACCTGTGCTTCCCACTGCCATGCTGGAGCCTCTACATTTATTTATTGACATCAGATTTGCAGAATTTTTAATTTTTTTGGCACAAAATGCCCTCAGGAGTAAACTGTTTTGTATTGTAACCATTTCCATCACACTCTTGTTTTTAGTTGAATCTCTGTTCTATTGTTTCATTAGAGTGCTGTGTGTCAGACAAGCATGGCGGTTTAAGGTAAAACTGGTGAAGTGGGGTATGCTGCTCTTGTGGGGGATTTCTGAGAGTGGCCAGTGTCAGGGGCTCGGTATCTCAGGGGAATGCTTCAAGGGGACTGGGGTGCACCTGTTGTCTTTAACTTGCAGGTTAAAAAGGCTGGTATAGTCCTGAGCCAAGAACTTGAGAGGTTGAAAGGCTGGTGGTATAGGGAAGGTGCTGACACAAGCAAGACTCCCTTACACAGGAGCCAGAAGGGTAATACAGTGACTCTCAGTCCTGGGTACCCTGAGAACCATCAGCGACAAAATACTTGACATACTAAATAATGCTTCAGAGCTTATCACATCTAATAGTTCACATTTTATACAAATTATACCTAGGGCTCTGTGGCTGTGGATTGCTTACCATAATGTGTACTGGGGTGAAATTCTTCAACTGAGAAGAGTGATTTTCTGGTAAGAGATCATTTCAATTATGCATTAAAAATCTACTAGCCAAGGTGGCAGCAAAGGACAGTGCCTTCTCGGAGCGGAAAGAACACAGGGTGACGTTCAGATCTTACAGTCCCAGAGCAGGGGGTGGTTTTACCTTAAAGCATGTTGTTAAAATGTTGGTCAAAATCCAGCAAACACACCGATCTTGCATAAACCCCACTGCTGGATGCCTTCCCTATGCCTGCACCAGTTCTGTTGTGACCACACCCTACTCACTAGAATTGTCTCCCTCTGACCTATTCAACAGCATTCCAAACCTTAAAGGGACAGCACACTCCAAATTATAGCCCTGGCATTCCGTCCAGTTCTTACACCCAGAAATAGTCTACATTTCCCAGAACATACGCATTGCATTTTTGAGGGCTGCACAGTAGGCTAGCATCAGACCTATGCACTAGTTAAGTGCGTAAAAAAGTAAGGATGGTGAATAAATACAAACCAAGACTTAATTCTTGTCTAAATCAAACTGTACAGAAGATATTAACACACCAAGTATGTTTGTCACTTAAAGCATAGATAAAGAGTATAATTAGTATACACCCCTGACTTGGTCTTTCCGAAAAGCAAAGAAACAGGGAAGTACAGAACAGAGGTAGAGCTGTTAGCAAATGTAGCCCTAGGTTTTGTTGAGGTTTTGTAAATATTGGATTAGGAGTATTAGGGGGACCAAACTGGTTCAGTATTCTGTAAGTGTTAGGCCTGACGTAGAGGCAGAAGTAATAAGAGAGTTTGGAATGATCCGTGTCACATAACCCAAGAAGGACCCGAGCAATCACCATGCATTCATAGAGTCTTAGTACCGTCAAGATGCAAAGGTAAGGAGAGAGCACACATACAGCGAAGAATGCATAAATGAGCTGTCGTGCTGAGGGCAAGGAGTTAGAAATCCCTTGCAATGCATTGGCTCTGCTGCCTGCACTGCAGCAGCAAGCAGCTCATTTATCAGCCTTGCTGGAATATGTAAAGAGCAAACACCTCTATGCAGTATTGGAGCTTTACAATTCCACCTGCCCCAAGGAAGGGGCTCTTTAAAAAAAAAAAAGGGAACTCAAGGTTATTCAATTTCTCCTCTGGGAAGAAAGCTCTCTGAAGGGCATAAGACATTTTAAGACTATAGGCTGTATAGTAGTACACCAGTATGCTAAGTACTACAGTCCTGATGACCATCTCCAGCTGAGGGCACTCAGTACAGGTTGGTGTCTTTGTAGCTTTAAGGCAACTTTGGATTCCCCTGATCCTGAGGCTGCTCTGTGCCAGGATAATCTCCAGGTCTAATGGCTGCTTTAACCTGTGTAAGCAGCCGATATCTCAGGGTACATCTACACTACAGGATAAATTCGAATTAGCTTAAACCGATTTTATAAAACAGATATTATAAAGTCGATTGTGCGCGTCCACACTAGGCACATTAATTCGGTGGTGTGCATCCATGGTCTGAGGCTAGCATCGATTTCTGGAGCGGTGCACTGTGGGTAGCTACTGTAAAAGAATGAGGCCAATAACGTTGATTTGCGTCCACACTAACCCTAAACCGATATAGTAATATCGATTTTAGCGTTACTCCTCTCGTTTTGTAGGAGTACATAAATCGATTTAAAGAGCCCTTTAAATCAATATAAAGAGCAGTGTAGTGTGGACGCGTGCAGCATTAAATTGATTTAACGCTATTAAAATCGGTTTAACGGCGTAGTGTGGACCAGGCCTCAGAGAGGCCAGTACAGCAGCTGGGAAGTTCTGGGTTGTGGGAGCACCCTGACCACACCCTGTCACTTAGCCATACCCCTTCTCAAGCCATGAGCAGGTGTGGGTGTTTGTGTTCCAGGATAGGAGGTGTTATGGAAGCTATAAGCCACCGTAGGAGCTGCTACCTAGGGGACATCTTCCACTAGCCTGCTAAAATGCTTAGGAGGAATTTCCTTTAAAGTCCATGTAATTTATGTAAGGATAGAGGTCTACATCGTTTGAGAGGAAAGGGTATTACAAGTCACTGCTAGTTTTCCATAGTAACTTGATTATTATTAATAAAATGTTTCAGAAGCAACAATGGGCTGGCCTATGTTACTATTCTTGTGGCACGGACCCCATTTCCTCAGTGAGGATTATTAACGACATAGCCTCTCTTTGCTTATGTATGGTTTACAATGCTATCTGTCTGTAGTACAGTGGCTGACAACCAAGTGCCCCCTCATGGGTAAAGGCAGTTCTGCAGCACCTTGCCTCTGTTTTTACCCTCTTCAGTGGTCACCAGAGAGCCATCTCACTCTCCTCTTGTATCAGGGGCCTAAGTACCTTCATTCTCCACCACATAGGTGCTGACTTCTGCTCCCGCCGGTGGGTACTCAACACCCCTTTGCCCCTGGCCCCACCCTGACTCTGACTCTGCCCCGCCCCCATGCCAAGCCCCTCCCCAAAATCACCACCCCAATTCCATCCTCTTCCTGCCCCTATTCCAACTCCTTCCTCAAATTCCCACCCTGGCCCCACCTCTTCCCCATCTCTTCCCCTGAGGGCGCCACATTTCCACTCCTCCCCCTCCCTCAAAACACACTGCCAAACACGGCGGCAAGGCAGGGAGCACTGGGAGGTAGGCGGAGGTGTGGGGACGTGGTGCAGTCATGGGAGGAAGCAGAGGAGGAGATGGGGTATAAGGGGAGCTTGGCTGCTAGTGGGTGCAGACCACCTACTAATGTTTCCCTGGAGCACCCATGGAGTTGGCACCAAAGCTCCACCATATGTGACGCAGCAAAGCTTCTCCCCAGCTTACTCTCTGACGTGCCTGGCCTCCCAGAAGTGTCCAAGTATAGACACACAACAACAGTTCCTCAGCTCACTCTTTGTCTTAGGGTTTCACAGCCTCCTCACCAAGAGACCTCTGGCATTCCTGCTTCTTGCAGCATCCCAGTACCAACCAGCTTACCTTCTCAGATATCCGGCTCTGTTTCCCTTCTGGAAAACCAGCCCCCGGGCTACTTCTCTGAGCATCTGGCCCTCTGTTCCAGAGTCCTACCACTGGAGTTAGCTCTAATCCTCTGTGGTTCCTCTCCTGAGGTGCAATCTAACCTAATTGCTCCTCCTCTTCCCGCCCCCTGACAGGCCTTTATAGCCCTGGGTTAGTCCTGCCCCCCTTAACTAGTTCAGCTGGGCCCACTGACTTTGACACTGGGCCTGGTCTACTCACAGACACTAGCTACCCTGTGACGTTGCTGAACATCTAAACTTCTCCCGCTAAATAATTTTCATTGTATTTTATCTGAAATTTGTGTACAATTTCAAATCGCTCAAGTCTTTGCTCTCTGCTATAATGTGTCATTTGACTCACGTTCAAATTAAATCACTTGCAGAACTTGGGAGTCATCCAATCATTTAAAATTAGGTGGTTGAAAATTCTGACCACTTCCAGTTTGGGTGCCTCATGAAATATGTAACACTGAGTGACCTCCTTTCCCCACTTTGTTAAATGGAAACTAATCTCACCTGCTAGCATGAGTTGAACAGAAATGCAGCAGCTCACATCTCCCCAATGAAATTCATGTATACTGGTGGGCAGGGGCAGCTGTAGAAAGCAGGCAGAATGAGAAGGTGGCTATGCCAGCAGAGTTCCGTAACTGTTTAGCATGCGAGTGGCTGTGAAGAGAACACAGTTCTCGGTTTGCCTAGATCTGCAAAAACTCATGAGTTTGTCAACATTTTGGTTCAATTTAGAGACGAGCTGACACATCTCATAGCTGGGGCAGGTTTCCTCTAGTCTGTTTTGTCAGATAACGTCTTTATTCAAAGCTATTAATTTGGTTTTGCTGATCCTTTTACATCTCAATTTTTGCATTTACATGCCATTTTTGCCTATCCTCTTTCAGCTGTCATTGACCTCTACTGGAATAAAAAAACCTGTAGGTAAATATTTTGCCAGATTATAAAGTAAGCTTTTATTCAGCCTTTTTGTCCAAATGCTTATGAACAGAGGATTTTAGTTCTGTGAATAAGACTTATTGAATCTAGAAAGTAAATTTGTTTCATGACAAAACAGAATTCATTTGGGATGAAAGTGATTGTAGTTTATAACAATTATATCAACCAGGGAACAGAAATAACACCATGGAATTTAGGTGACTGATTATGAACCTCAAACAACAAAATCTGAATAGCAAACAATAGACCGAATGTTTGCTATGAACAGTTCACAAAAATTCACATCTCCTAATATTTGTAAAAAACAAAATATTCATCAGTTAATTCTGAATAGTGAACAAATTTGTGAAAATCTTGATCTCTTGTTCACAGTCAAATCACGGACATGGGAGGAAAATAGGAACTAAAACAACTGAATATATTGTTCACAATTCATCTAATTGAAATTATGTCAGTGGAAACCTATATAATCTGGAATTGGGGGAATACTTTCTATCTACTGAAGTCTATTAGCCCCAGTTCTGTAAAAAAAACAACCCACATATTCATTGCTGTTTTCCTTTTATTTATGAGAAAGATTCCAGACAAAATTACAGGACAATTGTATATAAAAATTATTTATGTGCATACATCCACACGAAGGCTCAACCATTTATTTCTTACAGCTACTAAAAAATCTACATCATACAGAAAAAAGCCAGACCATCTCAGCGACTGCACCAAGAAGAGCAAAATGGGTGTTACTAGTCATGGGAGGGAAAAGCAAGATACCAGCATTCCTGTCTTGAAGAAGCAACTTCAGTAATCTATTTCTATTGTCATAATTCTGCTGGAAACATGAAAACAAATGTTGCTCCATGAACTTGAATAATGCTATAAGTAATTTATCAAGACAGTTGTTATTACAAAGCCAGTGCAGAGTAAGAAGAAAAATATCAACTGGAGATGTAATAGATGCTTTGCAAGTATTTCAAATAAGAGCTAAGGGGCAGTGATCACCATTTCATGAGCCGCACACATTGCATTTTTCTGCCTATGCCAACTTGCTCCTAATTTTGAGCCAAGAGTGCTAATGAACTAATAGAGGCTTCTGAAGTCAACCACACTGATAAAGTATGCTCCATATTCACTGGAGCGATGAGAGTTTATTGTGAATACATCTGTGCATTTATTCCAATATCCTTAAAACACATTTCCTTAGGAGACTTAGTAAGCTCCTTAATCAGTGAGGATATGTGGAGGAGTGGCAGCAGGCTAGGTATTTTGACAACAGTCTTTTACACCATAGTGTTTGTTTTCACCGGAAGAATGAAACTAAACGTTGAAATTTGCAAGAATAATGTCAAAGCACCGAGTCAACACTGTCACTCCAGAAATTAGTTTGTAGCCTGGGATTAGTCTAGGATGCTGTGAAGACCAGTGTATGTGTGTTATCGTCATCTCCCTGCTCTCTGAACTCAGTGTTCCTGTTCCAGGCTGTGTGTGTATGCTCAGCATGGGGTCTGTGCAGCTACTCAAGGCCTGTGGCTATGTATGTTGTTCAGACAGTTGTATTTCTTTGAGACTGTTGCTGAGCTAATCAGTTCATGGCTATTGCATGTTTTGATTAGCAGTCTACCTGTGTATCTTGCCTCCCGCATGTGGGTGTGTTTGGATTGTTATACTGGAGTGCATCATGACGTAACAGGTGCAAAGTGCACCTACTACAAATATCAGGTTCTGTACTCAGGTGGCCACTTAGAGTTAATTAAGAAGATGAAAATGGTGATGCACACACAAATTTTATGAGCTTTAGTTAATACAGACAAATAATTGAAATAGAAAAATCAATATGCATAAGCATAAGATAAGTACAGTAATTTCCTGAATTGTTCATACTTAGAAGGTTGCTTTATGCATAGCTACAAATTTATGGGGAACATCAGAAATGAAAATAGTAGAAAAAGTAAGTGGAGATCATCCCAAGAGGAAGGTGCAGGACCAGTCTTCCTTCCCAGTGGTCTCATGTTATCATCTTGGTGTCCCAACAGCAGGTTGGGAAACTATCTATATCTTCTATACCAGCAGTCGGCAACCTTTCAGAAGTGGTGTGCCGAATCTTCATTTATTACTCTAATTAAAGGTTTTGCATGCCAGTAATACATTTTAATGTTTTCAGAAGGTCTCTTTCTATGCATCTATAATTTATAACTAAAGTATTGTTCAATGTAAAGTAAATAAGGTTTTTAATATGTTTAAGAAGCTTCATTTAAAATTAAATTAAAATGCAGAGCCCCCCGGACCAGTGGCCAGGACCTGGGCAGTGAGAGTGCTACTAAAAATCAGCTTGCGTGCCACCTTTTGCATGCATGCCATAGGTTGCCTACCCCTGTTCTATATACCTTTTCCTATTCCACCCAGACATGTCTGGGACCATATATGATCAGGTTCAGCACCTGCCCATATGTGGTATTCCAGCTAACTGTTGTTAAGCTTCTGACCATTAACTCCTCCCTTGTGTCAATTAATGTCCCAGTAGTGTCAATGTGTCAGTGTGTTTAGCTCTATAGTTATCTTACTGCAAAAATATCCTAAGATGTGACAATAGGTTAGTTTGTAGCTTAACTATTTATCACACCATGCAATGCTAAACTGTCACAAAATACATATTGCTGTATTTTAGAACTTAGGTCAAGCCCATAATACTCATGCTTGCTTATGCCAACTGCCAGCTTCTACTGGGCCTCAGTCTAAGCCTTTAACGCTTAATGTTTAAGACCTATAGCAAAGCCTATTTTTTATGTATATATATTGGTTCTTCTACTTGCTGTTACAACTTCATTAACTTCCTTTATTATTTCTATATGTATGTTCAGCAAATAGATTCTATTTTACCTCAAACTATAGATACTGCAAGATCAGGTTGGGGTCAACAGTCAATATGTTTTTCATTTTTTGGCATTGCCTTCCATAGTTCACACTGACTTATGAGAACTGAAAGTATTATATGAGTAAACTTACAAGATGGATTAAATGTGTCTGCAATCTCACCTATCCCCAAATCCATTCAAAATGCTGCTGCCAAGATCATCTTGGATTGTTGATTTGCAGCCCTCTTTTACAATCCTGTCTATTGGCTCCCCTCCTCCAGCACACCGAACGCACGCTATCTTTATTCACAATGCTCCCCACTGTTTAGCCCCACCCTACTGTCCCAATCTGTTATTTTATCACAAGGTCAGTTCCTATCTTTGCTCTGCCAATGACACCAGCCTTGAGCATGTGATTATCCACTTCTTCCACAGGCACCTCTGCGCTTTTCTCCCATGCTGCCTCTTAGGTGTGAGAAAAGCTCCCAGTCAAAATCCATGTCTGAGTGGGCTGTAGTTTTTAAAGATACAGGATTATAAGGAAAAGTGAGACTTTCTAGAGCAATTACCAGGAAGGGACTATGTTGAAATGCTTTCTGGAAAAATTCAGAACTACTCCTTAGTCTATAGAATATCAATTAGTCTGTGAAGTGTTTGCATTGCAATTTGAGCTAAACATGTAATCCCAGGAGAAAAATAGTGAATGATTTCTGCTCTACATTAACTGCCAATCTCAGCACCACCTTAACTATGAAGATGCTTCTGGTACCCACCGTAGTGTGCTAATTATGAACTACATTTTTGTAAAACCACTTCCTATATATTACTTTTTTTACAAAATATTTTTTATATTGAGACCCGTGTGCAATGTACTTTGGTTACGGATTGTGCACCAGGGCACTGACATTTGGCTTTAGAGCTCTTAAAGTAGATGTCTACTTCTAGAAGACTGTAAAAGGAAGATTTGCAAACAAGATGAGTAAATACCTCTAGAGATTTCAGATGCTGAGTCTTTTAGTATTACCATTATAAATCTAGTTTTTCATGGGCTTGTATATAAAAACATTGCCCTGAGCTGAACATTAACATTTAAGATCTTGACAAAGCCTGGTTTATAACTCAAATATAGCTTATGATGTTGATGTGTGTGATTTTCAGAAATTAAAAAAAACTCTAACCTGATGGCTGCTTGTCCTTTATGTCAGATCTGGTTATTCTGACGGACAAAAATGATTGAGTTGTTTTCATTGCATTAATGAAAGCATTTACTGTGCATGTCTACATGACACTTTAAAAATATTAAAATATTTTTAGCTGCAGGACTAAGAATGTGGAACAGCTGGATTAGCATAATAAATCACAGTCCAATTTCTTTTATCAAGTCTACAATGAAAGCTTCCCACCCTCCCTCAAATAAGTGCTCAGAAGGAATTTACCACACTTCCAAGGGAATCTGCTGTGGAGACTTCCAAGACAGAAAGATTGAGGAATCAGGTCCCACTACATTTAAAGAGAACACAAGAGCTAGCTGAGCACAGGGACTGTCATTGTACCTTGCTATTTCATAAGACTTCATGCACCTAAGCCCTATTGCACACCTACACAGTGGTTGGGCTCCTCAAAATGGCCCAAGCTTTGCCACCAGTGTAGTCTAAGAAGTCTGTGAAATATAAACCTTCAAAACTCCCAAGTGATGACACTGATTTGGAAGAGGTTGATTCTTGCAGTAGTTAAGTTATTTGTTCCTCTACCAATGCCACAGTCCTAGGAAATCAAAGATTCTGCATTTGGCAAAAACATACAGCCAGTTGCAATGGTCCAGTGCAGAGATGTTAAGGTCAGATCTACCGATTCACCAGGATCGTGCGTATGTGTCACAAACACAAAGTCTCTTGTCAACAAAATCCCATCTCTTGCATGTTTCAGCTATCCCTGTCCTCATATTCTGCCTGAATCTCATTGACGTTTGTACTGCACATGATATTTGTGCCCCTCAGTAGTGAACTCATCATAAGGTCTGGAAAGACTTTCATTTGACTTTAATGGACTTTGGATCAGGCCCATAGTGCTCTGGTTGTGATAGTTCGGATGGAATGGCTCCAGCAGATGTGATTTCCCTGTTCTTTTTCTCTTTCTGTCTTTGCAGCGTGATAGCTATGCAATAATAATATCTACAATATTCCTAATCATACTCTTTCTGTCAAGGATGGACTATGTCCTGTCCTGCAACTGAGAAAAGCATTATGAATAAATGTGTGAGTTACAGCAGAAAATAGCCATATTAAAAATTAAATTAAAAAATGTAGTAGAAAGGCGATGCCCTGTGCCCTCTAATATGGGGCCAAATTTAAAAGTGCCAAATCCTCATATAGTCAGCAGGAGAGAGAGTATGTTTTGTTTGTTAGCATATGGGATTGGATATTCAAAACACTGCTGGCAAAGGTATTTTGGCCAGCTTAGAAGCACAACTATGTCACTCTGAAGCAATTACAAAGGTTCTAAGTCATGAAATGATACCTGAAGAACTATGTACCTTTGATTATGTCAATGTGCATGAGCAGTTGCATTAGGATCCAAGCATTTCCTGCACACTTAGGTATTCAGAGGATTTGAACAAATTTGTAATAGGCAGATTCAACTGCACATCTGCTGAGCTCCTACTTATTTGCTCCCGTTATGGAAATCATTAGTATATCTTTAAATACCTTTCTAGGGCGTTTTTACGGCCTGTGCACAGTGCACTTAGGGCTAGAACTGAGCAAATAGAGTTTTCAATTCAGGGGGCTGAAGTGAAAAAAAATTGGAAAAAAAAAGTTCATTTTGAATTTAAACTGAGTTTAGGGAAAATGATGTGAAACTTGCCTGGCATTCATGTTCATGCACTTTATGCTTCTTCACATTCAGATAATTTCCAACTAATGTAAACAATTTGTTTTAGATGACTAGTAGTACAAATATGCCTAATATTTACTTAACAAAGCATTATATTTCTAGATGCATCTCTATCATGTTTGGGGAACTTACTTTCATAGCTTTAGGACATGAGATTGTTACTTGTCTGAGTTCACTTTATATTGACCCAAAGATTGATCAACTGCTACAATGGATGAGAATGTTTTTTGAAAGCCATGCATTGCTGAATTTTGTGATAGGAAAATAGGGTGACCAGATAGCAAATGTGAAAAATCGGAATGGGGTCAAGTGGGTAATAGGAGCCTATATAAAAAAAAATCAGAACATCTGGTCACCCTGTAGGAAAACAAACAAAGGGCTTCATTTTCCTTATGATATTTTGAATTGTTTTTGAATTCTAGTGGACTCCTAAAAAATGTTATGAAGGATGTGATTTTTGCTTTTGCAATTGACTTATTTCCTTATCGTATTTTGCTTGTCAAATCTTCCTACACACACACAAATATTCTGTGTGTTGAATGATGATGGAAAACATTTTCCCACTGGAAGGTCCAAAATTACACTGTAAGGACCCCATTCTCATTTACACCCACCCCCTTGACACCACTATGACAGTAGGCACTTTAAGGCCCCTTTACACTGTCAGGGTGGGGTAAAGGGGCCTGAATATATATGAAAATCAGGTCCCTATTGTTTGCATCCGTTTGTCTCTGTTTCTTTAAGGGTCCCCTTCTAATAAAACACCTAGAGACATCAGTAAAATAGGTGATAAGTAGGGATTTGCAAACTTGATGGGGTCTGGAGAGTTATTATTGAGTTTGTAATACCCATTTAGCTTCAAAAACCCTATTTCCTGTCCATTGAACCCATATGTTCCTCCCCATCTCCTAGGGACTGAGTGGAAACAAGAAAGTTTTATTCGAGTTAAAAGTGGAGCTGTAGATTAACTACAAATTTGATAAAGAGTCCTGTGGCACCTTATAGACTAACAGGACTCAGTCAGTCACAGGACTCTGTCGCTTTTTACAGATCCAGACTAACACGGCTATCCCTCTGATACTATACATTTGATGCTTCTAAGGCCTTGTCTACACTACAGAGTTTTGTCAATAAAAGTTATGTTGACACTCAAAAAGTACTATAATAAAAATCCGTATTGCATGTTCACACTCACTCTCTCAGTCAGTATGTCCACACTTGGGGCTCTAGCATCGACAGTATGAGCAGTGCACTGTGGGTACCTATCCCACAGTCCAGCTCAACACCTTCTGCCACTAGGTCTTGTGGGAAAGCAGAGCAGATCATGGCACATCTTGGGACTGGGCTCAATGTCCCATGATGCATTGCTTTCTGTCCCAGCATTCCATGGGCTTCCAGCTTTCTTTTAGGGCATTTTCAATGGCCCTTCTTTGCTGTGCACCCCGACATCTTTGTGAGAAGGGATGGATCCTGCGTTGCTCTCCTATTCTCTGATAACTGTGATGAAGACATAGCGGATGACAATGCAGTTAATCATGAAGTTCCTAACTGAAGAAGACTCCCAGTTGCCTGACATGCTGCATGATATGGGTAGGAGAAAATTTTGATTGCTTTTGGCATTCACAGATTAGCTGCAGAGGGTGGACCGTTGCTTTTGCGCTTGAAAGCCAAGCACTGAATGGTGGGATCATATCGTCATGAAGGTGTGGGATGACGAGCAGTGGCTACAGAACTTTTGGATGCAGAAAGCCACCTTCCTGGAACTGTGTGCTGAGCTCGCCCCAGCATAGTGGCGCAAGGACACCAGAATGACAGCTGCCCTATCAGTAGAGAAGGACTTGGCAATCATGTGGAAGATGGCGACTCCAGACTGCTACCCTTCAATCGCAAATCAATTTGGAGTCCCGAAGTTGACTGTTCAGGCTGCATTAATACAAGCGTGCAGGGCAATTAATCGCATCCTGCTACGAAGGACCATGACTCTGGGAAATGTGTGTGAAATAGTGGACAGCTTTGCAGAAATGGGTTTCCCTAACTATGTAGGGGTGATAGATGGCACACATATGCCAATTTTGGCACCAGAAACCTTGTACTGGAGTACATCAATAGGAGAGGGTACTTCTCCATGGTGTTGCAGGCACTTGTGGAGCATCATGGGTGTTTCACTGACATCAACATGGGATGGTCCAGGAGAGTGCATGATTCATGTATCTTCAGGAACGCTTGCCTATATAGAAAGCTACAAGCGGGGACTTTCTTTCCAGACCAGAAGATTACAGAGGAGATGTTGAAATGCCCATAGTGATCCTAGGAGACCCGGCATACGCCTTACAGCCATGGCTCATGAAACCTTACACGGGAAACCTGGACAGCAGTAAAGAGTGGTTCAACAACAGACTGAGTAGGTGCTGGACAACATTAGAATGTGCCTTTGTCAGATTAAAGGCGCGCTGGAGATGCCTTTATGGCAGGTTGGACCTCAGTGAGGATAATAGTCCCATGGTCAGAGCCACATGTTGCACGTTGCATAATCTTTGTGAAGCTAAGGGTAAAAAGGTTTGTTCAGGGCTGGAGTATTGAGGCATACCACTTGGTTGCTGATTTTGAGCAGCCAGTTACCAGGGCTATCAGAGGAGTCCAGAAGGGGGAATTAGAACGAGGGAGGCTTTGATGCAACACTTTGAAAATGAGAACCAGTAATGTATATCTCTGTGATTGGTGTCTCGATCATAGCCCTTTTCACATGAGTCTCATTAATCTGCCTGTAGGTAAAAAAAAATTCCTAGGGCTCAAACACAGCTGAGACTGCACAGCCTCCTCTCCCCAAATACTGAGCAGCTTCAGCAGCTCTGCAGTGGTCCAAACTGGAAAGCATTTGCTGTGATAACCTGCCATGGTCACCTGGGATGATGCAATGAGACCTCTCCATGCTGAGAAAATAGGAAACAGACGTTCAAAAATTCCAGGGACTTCTAAGGGGAAGGAGCGGATGGTTGTTAACATGGATTCAGGGCAGTGTAGTTCAGGCTCCTGACTAGAGCAATCACAATGGGCATTGTGAGACGCCTTCTGGCAGTCAATTAAAGTGATAAAATCAAGAGTGATGCCTACACTGGCATGTTGTCATCAAAAATGTTGCGCAAAAAGCCTTGTGTCTCTCATTGGGGTGGTTTTATTTTGTTGCCAAAGCAGGGCATTTTTGCTGCCAAAAGTCACATTGCAATGTGTACGCATTCACTGTTTTGTCAAAAAAAGGCAGCTTTTGTTGACAAAACTTTGTAGTGTAGACAAGGGCTACGGTGGCACAAGGACTGTAAAACTTATCATTTCAGACTTGTGTGCCTGAAGTTATCTCCTGAATTAACAGTGAGTCAGTAGCCAGACTTTCAAAGGTGCTGAACACCTGCAGCGCCTGTTGACTTCAGTGGGACTTGTGGATGGATGCTCAGCAATTCTTAAAAACAAAGCACTTTGATTTAGGTGTCTGTAACGGGGTCTGCAGTCACCACTGCTGGTGCCTCCTGCTGGATGCTCTGGGAATTAGCTCTTGTCAGCTGTGGAGTGCCCTCTGCACATGGTGTCTTGCCAATTGTCTGCTTTGCTGGTTTGGGAACCGCGTTGCTCACCATTCGGCAGCATCCACTCAGGACACTGCCCTCCAGCAGTGTCCACTACTCCACACTCATCCCCTTCAGGGGCGCAGGGGTTTAACAGCAGTCCTTTGGCTTGCACCTGCCTCAGTGGCCAGCCACAACCCCGAAGTCTAGCCTCTCACCTCAGGGGAAAGTTGCATTCAGTCTTGGGGATGAGGGATAGCTCAGTGGTTTGAGCATTGGCTGGCTAAACCCAGGGTTGTAAGGGGGCCACTTAGGGATCTGGGGCAAAATATCTGTCTGTGGATTGGTCCTGCTTTGAGCAGGGGGTTGGACTAGATGACCTCCTGAGGTCCCTTCCAACCCTGATATTCTATGATTCTATGATGATTCCTCTGTGGCCAGGTGCGGTACAAGGGGCCGGGGGGGGGGAACCCAGGCCCACCCACTATTATGGGTCCCAACCCAGGGACCTCGAGCAGCATCTTCTCTGCCCTCCTTCTCATCCCTTGTCTGACTGTCTTCCCTGGGCCACTTCCCCTTCGGCCCCTTGCACCTTCTCAGCCCTTCTAGTCAGGGGCTGCAGCCTGGCAGGTAATGGGCCAGAGCTCTCCTCTGCTCCCCAGAGCCTGCCCAGCACTGTTCTGTCCAAGGTGCTACCTCCCTACCTCAGGAGCCACTCCTCCTCCCTTGTTAGTCAGAGGGAGACTGCCCTCTCCTTTGCTAGGCAGCCTTTATATAGGGCCCAGCCCTGCCCTGATTGGCTGCCTATTTCTTTGCCCTGATTGGCTCTCCACAGGGCTTTGCTGATTGGCTGCTTGTCTGTGCAGCCTCTCTGACCCATTCCAGCCCTTTTTCTCATGGAGTGGGGCAGCTGCCCCACTACAGTGTCCAAATATGGACGTAGGAGCCTAACTTTAGGTATCCAGGTTTGAAAATGTTGGCCCAGATGTTCCCCTTGCCCACAATAAGTGTCACAAAGAGATTATGCTCAAGTAGGCTCATTTTCACTACATTCTTTTTCATTTTCATTCTGAGGTTTCTTCTTTGATCCAAGTTTTGAGCACCATCCTGTTTTTCATGGCCTTAGGGATCTGAAAGAACATATGAATTTGTGTAACACTCCCGACTGCTTACTGTAGCTGATAAACTTCTTCGTTCTGGAAAATGATAGCAGCCTATTAAGAACTAGTAAGCGGCATGACCTAAATAGTTCTAAAAGGGGAACAACCCCTCCTCAAAGGAGAAGTCTTTTCTTGCTTTCCCATCATTAATATCAATGCATAGGTTTTTAGCTACGCCACTTATGCAGCCCTTTGAATATAATCCTAATTTTTTACCTGTAGTAGTAATAATGCAATATGAATTTACATCAGCTGAACTGATATTTCCTTAGAAAATTAAAAAAACAACACATTTTGCTGTTATACTAAATTCTAGGCAAAAAAAGGTTTCATTTATAACTCAGTAACTCATTTGCTTGTTAATGGAATAATAACTACTTGGAATAACTTTGATTTTAGTAGTCATCTGATTCCAAAATCCACTAGTGTTGTGCACTGAACATTCTCCAGAGTCACAACAAAATTAGATATACAGTGTTGGTAGTTATTAAGAAATCATTCAACTTTAATGAATGTGAATCACAAGCTAGCTTTAATTAACTGTTATATATTGCGTGTTGCTCTACTTCATAAATAAATCATTTTTCATTCATAATTGCAAATGAACATTTCTGAGATATGTATTCAGGTAATTAACAATTAAAGATTTTTATTTTATTTTTTTTCTACATTTTAAACACAAAGCCCTTGGGGGAAAGAGGTAAACGTCAATGCCCTGATCCTGTAAAGAAACACACACATGCTCAGCTTTACCCACTCTGAAAATAGTCCCACTGCAGTCAAGACAAGGAATTAGGAAATATCATGTAGGACCTGATCCCAATGAAGTTGGTGGAAATCCTCCTGTTGACTTCAGCAGGCGTTGGATTAGAAGGAACTATCTTGGCATTTTATACTGCCAAGTCATCACAGTCCTATCTGAGCTCCTTTCATGTAAAAGCAATAGCAAAACCCTTATTGTTAAGACCCTACCAAATTCAAGGACCATTCTGGTAAATTTCACAGTCATAGCATTTTTACAATCTTGAATTTCATGGTTTCAGACATTTAAATCTTAAATTTGACAGTGTTGTCACAAATCATTAATATGTATTTTAAAATATAAACATGTGAAGCCCTTAAGTTAATGTTTCTCAATCTGGAGGTCCTGATCCAAAGGGGGCAGCAAGGCTACTGTTGAGGGGTTGGGGCATGGTCTTGCCAACCTTAGTTCTGTGCTGCTGCTCATGGCAGCACTGCCTTCAGAACTGGGCTCCCAGCCAGCAGTCGCCATTCTCCAGTTGTTCTGAAAGCAGTGCAGAAATACTGCTATCCACCTACAATAGCCAGATTTCATGGGGGAGACCAGATTTCACGGTCCGTGGAATGTTTTCCACAGCCATGAATTTGGAAGGTCCCTACTTATTGTACTTCATGGAGTCTCTGACACTTCTCCTTTTTCAGCATCAAAATTCTGCTTGTGGGGTTGGTGTTGTATTTTTGTTTGTTTATTTGGTAGGGGTATAGCTCAGAAGGGGATCTCAGCATTGGGGGTGTCATTCCTATGATAGAAAGACTTTTTCCAAAGACGAAGGTCCTGCAGCATTTTCTACAGATGGTTAGACTCTGGATTAATTTAATCTTCTCTGGGAATTTGTTCCATAACCAGATCCCCTTGGCTGAGAGAAATCTTTGTCTCCAGCTTTCACATTCTTTTCTCCCCAACTCTCATGTGTTTCATCTTATTTGGGTTTCGAGACAACTCTTCTTGTATATTCTACCCCCTCCACATCCCTGCACCTTACTCTGGACTTACTTTTTCCTTCACTGGTTTCCAGTGGTTTCTTTGTAGCTTAATTCCATGTTAGCATTTAGAGACAAATTGCTGGGGAACGGGGCAGGTGAGGTTGAATTGTACAAGAAAGGATTACGATGTGGGAGCTCGCGCAGTAAATACAGATCTCTGTTGTAGTACAGAGCAGAGCTCAGTGAGATTCATGGACAGCACCACTCGTGTGAGGTGGTGATATGGGGCAAAGCTGGAGTCATTCCTCCCTCCAGTCTGCATTACATACACATGCCCTGGACTAAAGTAGCCTCTTGCCACTGCTGAGCTGCTGCTCTGTAGGTCTCAGTGGGAGACTTGCTACCCCTTTGACCCACCATGCATCTATCCAGTGACTGGCTCTGCTACTTGGGGGCTGAGCTGAGGATTTTTCACTCAATCTATAGTGCAGATTGTGTATGCTGACATTCTACAAACAGGCATATAGGCTAGATTTAGAATGGAAAAGAAGGGAAGTGTATTTCAAAAGATATCCTAACTGGAGTAAATAGAGCAGATGTTAGATATTGGCTATGATTATGGTATTTAAATTAATTACACTTTTCTGATGAATAAGACAGGCTAAGCAACAAACAGCCTTCAATCAAGGCTGTTGCTATTAGACAAAGATGTACAGAAAAAGAAGTACATATTAGGGGAAATGGAAGAAGATACCATAAAGAACACAGAGAAAAATTCAGAGCCTCTGAGAATCATTTTGAATCAGATGATTGAAATTGCTTTCAGCTAATAAGTGTATTGTTGCATATCCCATGTTCCCTCTGGTTAGGGATTTGGAAGTGGTGTGCTAAACACAAGAAACTGGAGCAAATGATAGATTTTCTTTGCTTTAACATTATTGACGCACCTGATAAAATCTTTCAAACTTTGCACTGAAGACTGATAAATGAAATGACATTTTTACCCCTTATGGTGTGATCCTTTGTATTTGGGCATGATTCAAGGCAGAACTAATGTGAGGAAATTTCAAAACCTGCTGTCTTTTCACCAGATTAGAAGAGTCAGATGCTTCTGCTTAAGTATTTTGTTTCAGCGATTTGCTGTTATAAATCCTTATTCATCATGACCTAAATCTGGTTGTCCCGAGTTGCTTAACAATAAACCCACATGGCTGCTGAAGGGCATTGACCTAAACTAAGGGTGAGATTCTGGGCTGTGCTTCATAGAGGTCCAACTCAGTCTTCAAATCACTTTTGCACTCTCTCAGTGCTGAGTGGCTTCGGGAGTTGGAGAAGTCCCTAGCATAATTTAGACCTGCGGGCCTGTACAAGGTTATGGCAGCCTCCCAGGGCTGCCCTGTGGACTGCAGTACTGCCTGGAATCTCTGCAGCACTCTGTTTTGGAGCAACACTCCCGGCCTTACATTGGGGCTTGGAGGGGGTCCTCGGAAGGCAGCCTTACAGCTGCCTTCAGACATCCCAGTCTTATTAATCTCTCCTCATAGGGAAGCCATTCTATACCCCTAATCATTTTTGTTGCTCTTTTCTGAACCTTTTCCAATTCCAATATATCTTTTTTGAGATGGAGCAACCACATCTGTATGCAGTATTCAAGATGTGGGCATATCATTGGTTTATATAAAGGCAATATGATATTTTCTGTCTTATTACCTATCTCTTTCTTGATGATTCCCAACATTCTGTTTGCTTTTTGACTGCCGCTGCACATTGAGTGGATGTTTTCAGAGAACTATCCACAAGGACTCCAAGATCTCTTTCTTGAGTGGGAACAGCTAATTTAGATCCCCATCATTATATATGTATAGTTATAGTTATTTTACTTTTTGGATTTGAAAGCACTAATAAGTACCTTCACCTTTCTTCCTCATTATCTGTTACTTTTCCCTATTGTACGTGATGGTCTTGCCCACAGCAAGAGAGGAGAGAAAAACAATGTCACAAATAAACAAATTTGATTGTAAGTCCACAATCAAATTTACAGATGGGCAAAGAGGAAGGTGTAAGGCAAAGGTTAAAAATGTATTGTGAGGATTAGTGTGCAACAAATAAATGACTTCATGTGTGGAAAAGCTTAGAGACCAAGTTCATTCCTGGTGTGAGGTAAATAGACCTAAACTAGCCCCGGATGTTTTCCTACTCCAGATAGCTGAGCACAAGGCGTGGCTGCCTATATGCTGGCAGGATTGTCACCAGGGAGCCTGAGGTTTTCAGCATCAAGGACCTGATCCAGCAAAACACATAAGCACATGCTTAACTTCAAGCACATGAATTATCCCATGACCCTCATGTGTTTAAAGTTAAGACAGGCTTAAGATAGGGCCAAAAACATAGCAGCTACCAGTGAGCTGGAAAAGTAACACCACTGTCTGTTAGGGCAGGTCTACACTATGGCAGGGATCGACACACTGAAATCGATCCACCAGCGGTCGATTTAACGGGTCTAATAAAGACCCACCAAATTGACAGCAGATCGCTCTCCAGTCAATCTCTGTACTCTAGCCCCGACGAGAAGAGTAAGTTAAGTTGATGGGAGATTTTCTCCCATCGACCCCTCGCGGTGTAGACCCTGTGGTAACTCGACCTAAGGTACATCAATTCCAGCTACGTTATTCACATAGAGTTGTGTAGCATGGATCGACTTATCAGGGTAGTGTAGACATAGCCTGAGTAAGTAGAAAATTTTATGCTTTCTTATGAAAGCCAGCCACAAGAGGGAGACATTTCCACATGCAATAGGCTAGTGGCTGGTTATTACACATGTAACTGAGGCCAGGACTTGCCCCAATATGTAGCTGTCTATACAAATAGCAATATCAGACTTGTGCTAAAGCAATTCCCCCATATTGGGCCACATTCTGCGGTAATTTCATGCGTGCAACTCCATTGTGTTGCTCATATGTAACCGAGATTAGAGTTAGATTAATTGGGCCAGAATAACTCTCACAAGTAGACCCATTGACTTCAGTGGAACTATTTAGGTGAGTGAGTGTTTATTATGCTCTATGGATGGTTCCCAGTCAGGTCCCTTGTGTCTTGAAATTGTTAGTTCCAATTCACAGCACAATAACAAAGACCACCAAGAATTTCATGTGAAGTTTTCAGCTGGTGGTAGGGCATGTATAGAAATCCAGAAAGAGAAGGGGATCCTCGGGCAATGTTTGAAAGCCATGTGTGAAAGGATATGACTGGTAGACTGCATCAACGTAACCTAAAGGTACTTTTTGCTGAGAACCAAGCAGCTGGCTGAGTTTCTATATGACAGGGATGATGATGGGAGGAAAAAAGAAGACAGAGCTGAGTAAGTGTAATAAATTCATAATTAATTGTGGAGACTTTGATGAGAACTTAAAGTAGAGATTCAGGCTATTTTCCTTTGGAAATTGTTTTTCACCTGGATGGGGTGATTAAATTGTTGTGAGATGTTTTGCAAATAGGGTGTTATGGCTATAATCCACTGATTCATGACTCAATTTAGTTCTGAAGCTTATGGTATTGCAGATGTCTGTGATATTACAGGTGTCTATGCTGTTTAGCTGAAAATAAAAAAACAAAGCTGAGAATCTACAGCACGAAAAATGATACATGCTAAGTGAAGGCTTGGGAAGCATTATGAAAAAAGTATTTTCATACAAATCAGGTCCACGGCCCCACCAAATTCTTGAGTGTCTTTTTTCTGATGTATCTAATCATTGGTATAAAGCCAGATAATGTTGAAATTCTGAAGGAAGCTGATTGTATTCAGATTTCCACCGTTTGTCTTGATCACATTAAATACTAGTGAGCTTTAAGTCTATCATCTCTGTCAAAATAAATGTATTCCTTGTTTTCATTTTCCATTACTTAAATTTGTTCTACAGCAGCATATTGGGGCATGAAAGTGGCATCAGGTATGTTTATGGTAAAAATTATAGGGCTAACGTTCAGATTTTTTTTTTCGGGCTAAAAATTGCCTTTGCCAAAATGAATAGCAGGCTCAAACTGAGTACTTGTGCTTTTGACTATCTGATTTATCCCTGCAATCAGGCACTATTTAGAAACACAGATTGTATTTGCAACTGAGGCCACGTCCAGACTACCCGCTGTATCGGCGGGTTAAAATCGATTGCTCGGGGATCGATATATCGCGTCTAATCTAGACGTGATATATCGATCCCCGAGGGCGCTTATATCGATTCCGGAACTCCATCAACCCCAACGGAGTTCCGGAATCGACACGGAGAGCTGCGAACATCGATCCTGCGCCGTCTGGACGGGTGAGTAATCCGATCTTAGATATTCGACTTCAGCTACGTTATTCATGTAGCTGAAGTTGCGTATCTAAGATCGATTTCCCCCCCCCAGTCTGGACCAGCCCTGAATTAAACATGCAAATGTGCCTCGAGAAAAGGATGCTGGACTCATGAAAATATGGCCCTTTAGATTTACTTTAACTATGAATAGCGTGATCTGATTTGTAGGGCATTGTGGAAATTTATTCCAACATCTAATATATTAAAGGCAAGATGCTATAGACGTTGTGCTTCCAATTAGACTAAAACCCTGAATGGCTACTCAAACTGGAACAACGTCTCTGCCTTTTGCACTAAACTGTGAAATCACTAACACTCAGGCTTTCCAATGGCAGCAGTGACTTGCGTGCACACCCTTTTTCGCTTGCATGTGTACAGCACTCAAGCTATTGCACAGGTTGGGATTTGCATGGATGTGTATATGCACTGAACTGCATGTGCATATGGAGTGCTGTGCAACACACAAGTTAGGTGCATGCTGTTTTTAAAATAATCCTACTATTATTAATCCTATTTATTCCAATAGAGCATCAGGACCAACTAATCCTTACTCTCTACCCAACTAATAATATTACATTTCACCGCCATTGTCTTTCAAACACAGGGCCGTCCTTAGGCATAGGCAGAATAGGCAGCCGCGTAGGGCCTCACTCTGCCTGGGGGCACCACTCTCCAGGCAGCCCAGACAGTGTAGAAGCAAGGCTGCTGGGTCCTAGAGAGAGCCGAATGCAGCACGGTCTGAGGAATAGGATTGGCTGCTGGGGTCTCTGGGAAGGGGAGGGTGTAGGGGTTGGGGAAGGAGCTCACCTGTGAGTGTGACTCTTTTCCCCTGGCTGAGGTGAGGTGAGGCAGGCTCTGTGGCTCTGGAACCAGTATCCTTTGTTGTCTCTCATAACATCCATTCTTCTCCCCCCCGCCCCATGGAGCACCCCCTCCTTTCTCCCTCCTCCCCAGGAGCACCCCTCTCTCTCTCCTCCCTCCCCTCCGTCAGGGCTGGGTTGGGTGAGGTGCTGGGGGATAGGTGAGGGCAGGGCTGGCTGGCTGCCTGCTGAGGAATGAAAGTGAAAGTAACTCACTTCCTCGGCAGGCAGCCAGGATTGGAATGTCACACAGGGCTTGGCTGGGGTTAGCCATATGTGTGAAAAATCAGGATAGGAGATTGGGGTACAGTGATCAGATATCCCTATTTTATAGGGACAGTCCCAATTTGGCGGTCTTTTTCTTATATAGGCTCCTTTTACCCCCCCCCCATCCCTGTCCTGATTTTTCACACTTTCTGTCTGGTCACTCTAGGTGGGGGTAATTGGTGCCTATATAAGACAAAGCCCCAAATATCAGGACTGGCGCTATAAAATCAGGACATCTGGATCTGGCCACCCTAGCTGGGGAGCGCCTCTCCCCCGGGCTGGCAGCTGCCAGCGATCCATCTCATCCGGGGGGAGCTGCACAGGACAGGATGAGCTGCTGTGGCTCCATGGGTGCCCCGTCCCTGAGATCAGATGTTGTGCTAACTTCACCATGGTCCGTAAGGCTGGTGGTAGTGCCCATTGGCGTGTAATTGGACCTGAGGGTTTGCTGCTGCTGTTGCCACTCTGCACCTCAAGAGGTGGATTTTGAGGTCCTGCAGTTTTCCACTTATCTCCTCCTCTACTGCAGCTGTTGGACCAGCAGGTTGGGGGTGAGCCAAGCATGAAAGCAGTACTGTCTTGCCATTTAGATTGTCATTTAACAACTTTGTTTGCCAAAAATTCTTGCTAACAATCCTGAATCCAATTTCAATATTTTTTTTTTAAAAAAATCAATATCTTAGCCAAAAACTGAAAATTAAGTTGTTGACAATTATTAGTGACAGGTTTGGTATGAGGCAGGGAGTAGGATAGTTTTCATCAGAGAAACAAAAAATGTTGACTGACTTTCCTATAGCCTGTTACTCCTGATAAGAGCCCTCCAACAACTGTAATATGCTCATCTCCTTACTAGTGTATAAAGCAGGGTTCGGCAACCTACGGCACACCTGTCAAAGGTGGCAGGTGAGCTGATTTTTGATGGTATGCAGCAGCAGGCTGAGCGGCTCAGCCCATCTCTGCTCGGGGGTTCCGGCTGCTGCCCTATTGCCAGCTGGGATACCAGCCATCGGCCCCACTTAGCACCTACTGCTGGCCTGGGGACCCCCAAGGAACCCCAGGCTGGAAGTGGGCTGAGCAGGCCAGCTGAACCACTCAACTGCTGTCAGCCTGGGGTTCCATTCACTCAGCCGGCTGCGGGCTGAGTGGGCTGGTGGCGGGCTGAGCAGGGCCAGTGGGGGGTTGAGTGGCTCAGTCTGCTGCCAGTCTGGGGTGCCAGCAGCACTCAGCCTACTGCTGCTCCGGGGTTCCGGCTGCCGGCCCCTTGCCAGTCAGAAGCTCAGCCGCCAGCCCCACTCTGCCTCCTGCCAGCCTGGGTGAGCAGAATCCCAGGCTGGTAGCAGGCTGAGGGGGGGTTGGCGGCCGGGATCCTGGCTGGCAGGAGTTAAGGAATTGTTTATCACATTTTTAGAAGTACAAGACACTACAGGTTTTGGACTTCTTCAAACTCTCCTTGATGAACTAAAACAAATGGGATTGTCCATAATGAACATTCGAGGACAAGACTATGATAATGGCGCCAATATGAAAGGATGCATTTCTGGCGTGCAAGCTAGATTGCTGAGAGAAAATCCACGAGCCGTTTTTGTTCCATGTGCATGCCACAGCCTTAATTTGATATTGTGTGATATGGCCAAGTCTTCTGTAGAAGTTATACCTTTTTTTGGTTTGCTGCAACGCATTTACATGCTCTTTTCAGCTTCCACTCAATGATGGCAAATATTCAAAGCACATGTCAATGGTATTACCGTTAAGCCTCTATCTGAGACATGCTGGGAAAGCAGAGCAGAAAGTGTAAAAACGTTGAGATATCAATCTGAGGAAGTTTATGAAGCATTGGTTGCTATTTCGGAAGAAGCCAGAGATCCAAAAGCTAAAAGTGAAGCACAGTCATTGGCCTCTGAAATATCCAGCTTCATGTTTCTAACATCTGTCGTAATCTGGTATGACATTCTTGTTAAAATCTCAAGTGTAAGCAAAATAATGCAGAGTCCAACGATGCAGCTTGATTCAACATTTACCTTACTAAACAACACACAAGACTTTTTAGTGAAATACAGAGAACATGGATTCAAAGAAGCACAGGTTACAGCAAGAGAGCTTGCACAGGCACTCGGTATAGAACCAAAATTTCCATGTGCGAATGTGACACGAGTTTCAAGGAAAAAATGACAAATGGATTATGAAGGAGCAGATGAGCCCATAGACGATCCAGAAAAGAAATTTGAGGTTGAATTTTTTAATGTTGTGATGGATAAAGCAGTATCTGCTGTTGATGAAAGGTTTAATACCTTGCAAGTACACCATGAACAGTTTGGATTTTTGTATGACATAACTAAATTCAACGAAATAGGAAAACAAGAGCAACTAATGACAAAGTGCAAGAACCTGGAGAGTCTCCTGAAGCACGCTGATAGTTTTGATTTAAATGGACTGAACTGTACGAAGAATTGAGTACACTGTCATCAATGTTGCCACATGCAAAATCGGTGATGGACATTGTACAGTTTATTCATACCCGCAAACTTGTTGACATATATCCTAATGTGTACATTGCCACTCGTATTCTACTGACAATTCCTATAACAGTAGCATCAGGAGAACGGAGTTTCTCAAAACTAAAGCTCATTAAAAACTATCTCCGCTCTACAATAAGTCAGGAACGCTTAACTGGTCTTGCTGTTCTTGCAATCGAACAAGACACGACTTTGTCTTTGTCATACAATGACATTATTACTGATTTTGCAGCCAAAAAAGCCAGAAAGATTGCTTTTAATTAAAAACAAATCTTTGTTTCAATACCTCTTCATATAAATTTCCAGTAAAATTTTGATCAATTAAAAAAATATATTATTTGCATCATTCTGTCATATCAGAATTTTTTCTATAGTGCTGCTTCTTTAGTGCTAGTCCATCAGCATTACAGTGTGCTTAATTAAGTTAAACTGGTTTTAATAATGTGAATGTGACAAGTTTTCCAATACTGTAAGCTTATGTTTGTGTTGCTAAGAGCAGATCAGGCACAGGGGCACAAGTTTAATAATCTCGCCTAGGGCACCATAAATCCTAAGGCCGGCCCTGTTCAAACACACTGGTATTTGGTGAGGACTGTGTTCGTTCCCGTATTCCTTTCCACACAGAGAGTTCTTCCAGTTCCATGGTGTACTCTCTGACTTTCAGTGCCTTGCTGAGTCTCTTTCAATTCCCTGCATTTTCCCATCTCTGAATTTTCCCAACTCTTTGAACTATCCACATCAACCATCATTTGCAACAAATGATACTGTCCTACAAGTCTGTGACAAATAGCTGGATTACATGAAGGACACAACCTTCCCACTAACATAGATGATGTGACTAGCTTCTGTTTATTGATAGGTTTCAAGGCCAAGCCAGCATCAGTGGAATTCAGTATGTCTAGATCCACACCTATTGTTGGCTAATGGCTCCAGAACAGTATCATTATTGCTACAAGCAAAGGACATCTTCAGTTGGGTGAATCAGTGTAGCATCAATGCAGCAAGAGAGTTTCACTGATTTACTCCAGCTAAAAATCTGGTGCCCGGAGACTGTCAGACTTGGACCTTGTCTGTAAGTTAAAGTTTTGGTGTTTTAACTGTGATAGCATAGTTAAAGTGACAAAACCACTCTTGTGTAGAAGCAGTTATACTGATCTAAAAGTGCATGTGAGGGTATGGCTTATTTTAATTCATGAACTGAAATAAGCTATACCAGTATAAAGTACCTTTGCACCACTATATCCATGTCTACACTAGAGTTTTTACTGGCACAGCTAAGTTTCAAAAATACCACCCTGCACTGATGGGGTTATACCAATAAAACTTTAAAAATGTAGAATCAAAATCAGATGTAGCAGTCACCTGATTCTTGTGATCCCTCTGTAACTTTATGGAAGCAGCCATTTCTATAAGTTTCTAACACTCAGATGGGAAACGACTGCTGAGTAGGTGTTTTCTTTTTAATTATAGGAACACACTTAAAGAACCTTCTGTACATAAATATGAGTGCCCTTTAAAAGCACTTGCTTTTCTATTCCACTAATGACAGGGATTGTAGAGTTGGGTGGGGTTGAGAGAGAAGTCTGTTTGCAGTATGGGCCCTTAGATCTTTTGAAAAATAAATGCAAAATTCACATAAATTGTTGAAGGCTGTTTTATCAACTGTAACTTGTAGGCTGGCTTTTCTGTTGGCTTCTGAGCCAACTACCATATGTAAGCAAATAACATGGCAATGCTCTGACTCTGGAGCACTGTCTACATATTTCTCTATGCACTTCGCAGGAATTTTTCATTTCATGCATCATTTATAATTTGCTGCAGTGATTATGAGAAGTCAATATACATCTTTATTTAACACACAGAGTATATACCTCAGCCAGGCTTGATTTTTCATTCTTACCTAAATGCCAACTTCCTTTTTATGTCTGAAATTTGATGGGGCAAATTCTGTGGACACAACACTACACCTGCAACTAAATTGATGCAGTAAAGATATCTGACATATTAGATATTAGTATAAGTTGGGTGCACAACTGATAGAAAGACCGAACTCAAAGAGTAATTATCAATGGTTTGTTCTCAAACTGGGAGGGTGTATATAGTGTGGCCCCCCCCCAGGGGTCCATTATGGGTCTGATATTCATTAACGATGTGGATAATGGAGTGGAGAGTACAGTTCTAAAATTTGCAGTTGACACCAAACTGGAATGGGTTCCAAGCAATTTGGGGAGGACAGGATTAGAATTCAAGATGACCTTAAAAATTAGAGAATTGGTCTGAATTCAGCAAGCTGAAATTCAGTAAAGACAAGTGCAAAGTACTTCATTTAGGAAAGAAAAATCAAACACACACATAAAAAATGGGAAATAACTGGCTAGGCAGTAATAGTGCAGAAAAGGATCTAGGGGTTATAATGGATCAGACATTGACTATGAGTCAGCAATATGTTACAGCTGCAAAAAAGCAACATTCTGGGGTGTATTCACAGGAATGTCGTATGTAAGACATGGGAGATAATCGTCCTGCTCTAGTTGGCACTGGTGAGGTAGCAGCTGGAGTATTGTGTTTAATTCCAGGTGCCACGCCACACTTTATGAAAAGATGTGGACATATTGGAGAGAGTTTAGATAAGAGAAATAAAAGTGATAAAAGGTTTCCAAAACCTGACATATGAAAATGTTTAAAAAAAGGGGCATATTTAGCCTTGAGAAAAGAAGACTGAGTAGGGACTTAATAACAGTCTTCAAATATCTTGAAGGCTTTTATAAAGAGGATGGTGTTCAATTGTTCTGCATATCCACTGAAGGTAGAACAAAAAATCATGGGCATAAACTGCAAAAAGTGAGATTTAGGTTAGGTATTAGGAAAAACATTCTAACTCTATGGGTAGTTAAGATCTGGAATAGGCTTCCATGAGAGGTTGTGGAATCCCTATCACTGGGGATTTTTATGAATAGGGTGGACCAACACCTGCCAGAGGTGGTCTAGGTTTACTTGGTCCTACCTCAGCACAGGGAGATGGACTTGATGACTTCCCATGAGCCCTTTCAGCCTGACATTTCTATGATGCTATAGTTAGAACATTGATTTCACTGACATTGGTCCATCCACAAATCATGGCAGGCACAAAACAGGAGATTAAGACTTTAAAATGTGGCCAATATAGGACTGTCCATGTCAAGAGTCTTCTCCTTGACTTCATTGTTGTATCCATCAGCTCATATTTTGTCTCCATTTCCAGTCCTTAGGCCAGATTGTTGATCCCCCCACTGAGCTGCTTACAATACAAGTTTGTCAGTCAGTGAAAAGGCTACCTCTTCTCCTGAATGTACTTTACCTTGTTTACAGACTGTTCAGGGGTCTAGCTGAGGTTTCTTGATCCTCAAACTATGATTTTTCCACTATGGGCCATATTCTCAGCTACTTCAAATTGTCATTGCTCCATCAGCTTTGAGCTGCAATAGTTTACACAAGTTGAGGATCCGTCCCTGTGCCTTTTCAGTCTGTTTGCTGTGGCCGTATTTATGCTTTTTTTGACATTTAAATAGGGTGCCAGATGTAGTCTGAGGTCAATGTTTGCAGGGATGGAAGAAAAGGGTGATATTAAGTAGATGGTATTCTGTCAGAGGTACATGGTTAATGTGTGAGGTTGCTGATTTGATAAGGAGATGTGACAATATATTCATTTGTTGCTTTGAACAATATCAGTTAAAACACCGATTTTTGCAAAATTAGATGTAAATCAAAAAATGTGTTTGTGAATTTTGGGTCTTTCTATTTAGTTTGAAATAACACATTATAGCTTAAGACTTGTTGCAGTTTTTACAGTTTCACTGGTGCCATTTTCGCCAGTCAGAATAGCTCTATTACTGATGAGGACAGACTTGGGAATTCCTTAGGAAGAAAAAACATTTATTATGCAGGAAAATCAGCCATTTTCCACATGAGCAAATGCAAATAAATCAAAATAAAGTAGAAAATATATTGAAGCAAACAGGTTTAACAGATTATATGGTCTAGTTAAACAAGACTCAGTTATGTCTATTTTGACTTGGCTCCAATCCTCAGATTCATTAAGGAGCTCGTGGGAACTCCAAATTGGAAAGAAAGGCCAAGTAAGATTTCAGTGCCTTGTCTAATGACCATTAAAATGACTATCCCTTTTCTGATATAGCTCTTTTTATGGAAAACATAGGGCAGATCCTCAGCTGCCGTAAATTGGCGTATCTCCTTTGAATTCTTTTGGTTCAGTTTACTCCAGAGGAGCATCTGACCCATTGCTTTATATGTGGCAGAGCTCTTCATTTTCTGATTTAGATTTCTCTGGTGTGAGAGATGCTTTTGATCAGACACTGCCCTTTTTGTTTATATTCAAATATGGGTAGCTGGATCTGTAGTCATTAGATGACCCTCTCCCCTTCTCCAGCCTATATTTGAGCTCTGGGGAATGTAGCTGCCTAAACAAGGTTGCTACAAGTGAAGTCATGGATAATTCTTTGATTTTTTAAATTTTTCTCACTCTGCATATTGTGTCAGTAAAATGAGAGAAAGAGGCAGCTGAGAAGTGAAGGTACAAAAGTAGCCTTAAGCCATCTGATCTTGGGCTGATCTGCTCTAAGACAGTCCCTTTGGCACAATGTAGAGCAGCCTGAGGCCTGCTCTAATTTGTACCAGCTTTCAAGGACCATGAGAGAGCATTCCAACTACAGCAAATCACCAGAACATAGGGATTCTTTGGCCAAGTTCTCTTTTCCCCAATCAGCTCCACTGGACCAGCTCCATGTAGAAGTTGCTATTGTAGTATTATACGCTATGTAGGGTAGATCATTTTGGGGTAAAGTAAGCATGCTTTAGTTCACACTTGGTGTCTAAGGAGTGGTGCAAACCTTCCTTTGCACAGCCCAAGATCTACCCCATAAGCCACTAGCCTGTTCTTTATTATGACCCCTATTGTACTACAAAATCTCATTTGATCCATGTCACTTTCAGAACAAACCAGACTGTAATCAATACTTCAGATGCTTCAAACTCAGATGATCTATGGTTCCTGTTTAGAAAACAAGAGCCAGGAGTGAAGAAATTAAATTAAATTGTTCATCTGGTTAGTTGCCTTATAATGGCATCTGAACAATTCAGTCTTAAAAAACTTCCATAACGAATAGAAAGGTTTTTTTTCCCAGTGCAATTATGATTAGAGATGATGGATTGCCAAGGAGCCATGGAATAGTGACTCTTCTGCATAATTTTCAGAGACGGGAGAAGAGCTGAGAAGCCACTAAACTATCCAACTGAGCACAGCGCACTAATATCCAGCCCATTAAAGCTCGGGAAGGACAAACCTGCTTGGATAAAACAAGAAATGATCCAAATCTTTTCCTCAACTCAGGGTTTTTTCCTGATCTTTGAAAATAACTTAGCTCACCCCTCCTACTCTACTTTTCTTTTCTGCCCTTCTGCACTTTCCTCTCAGACTCAGTCACTCTGTTATTTTCACAGTCCTATCATCTCCCATATCTTACCACTCCAACCTTATTTATCAGCCATTCAGAATTCTCACTCCGGGGCAGGAATTATTCTGACAGGCCAGTGAAATATCATTTGTTTTTTCATTATAAACCATCATATGGCTGAGTGGATGTTGGGCTGATTTCTTTGCTTTGCCAAGTTTATACTCAGTGAACCTGGGAAAGGGAGAGGCATGTAAATTACAGATCTCTAATGCTCTGCCCAGTTCTCAGCCTTGGAGCAGGTTAGAGAAAGCTATAATCTACGCCAGCAGGCAAGGATCCCCAACAGGCCATCTGCCCTCTGAGCATAGCCAGAGCATGGCACATTCCAGCCCCTCCTCATCCCCACTCCTGACATGCCCATTGTGCTGGGGATGAGAGTGTGGTTCACTGTGAACTCCTCCATGTCAGAAGAATCCCCAGACAGAGGATGTGGCCAGTCTTGCTCCTTTTGCGTCACCTGAGCGGCGGCAAAGAAGTGGAAAAGGGCAGAAGATCCCTTTCTGCTTGGATGGACCATTTCATGGCAGTATTCTGAGACTGTGTAGGTGGTCTTCCTAGTGGTACCCTCCCATCCAGGTCTGTGCTAAATCAATATGCCCAGAATGCTCAGACATACCTGGTTTGGGGTGTCCAACTTGGTGACACATAAGGATGTAATTTTGCTTGGATCGGCACCTACTTCTGTCTAAAGGTGAGCCCACAAAGTGAATGGAAATGTTTGCCATTTTTGACTGAGGTTTTTATTCCCAATAGGCTATATTATGCCTCCTAGGCACTGCCTGCAGTGAGGGGCAGTATGGACAGTCCCAGCCCAGAAAGAGCTCTAGGAGTGAGGAGTGCAGTTTTCTGGCTGGAGGTTGCAGGCGCTGCACCCCAACTCCTCAGGGTGCTTTGTTGTGCATTTGTGACTGATGGGACGTAAGTTCCAGGAAGAACAGAGCCCTGTACACCAGAGTGACAGGCATGGTAGCCCAGGTGCAGCGGCTGCTGTGGCATTTTAGATTCAAGCTTTCCTGGTTTATTTCAAGACATTTAGAAATGAGTCTGAGACGCACCTAATTCCACTTTCTACAGTTTGTGTCTGGAATAAAAATGTTTCTGCCCAGATTGTTTAGCTATATACAGTTTAAAGCTTTTTGCTCCACATTTTGATGAGTCCTCAGGAGCAATAAACACTGACATCTGTGATATTTGGCTGATCTTGAAGTTCTTCCCCTCCCCAGATGATTTTTAGTTTGTTCTGAAGTATCTTATGTTGTGCAAACATTCATGGTGGTGCCCTTGAGGATGGAGTTAAAAACACTTCTCTTTTTCTTTAAAACAAAGTGACTGTTTTCCCTCCCCTCCTCCCATTCTGCAGCAGGAGAAATGGATTTCAACTCAAATATTGCATAAGGCTTTTAAGGTAGTGAAGTTTATGTAAGGCTGTCTGTTTTGGTGCAAGGCATAGAATATGATAAATCGAACCCAAAACCTGCAGCATTTTAGTCTATATAAATTATTCTGCTCTATGGTGGTTGTGAAAGATACTTGACTTTGCTAGATGATCATTTGTTTAGCTTAACCAGCTAGCCAGAAAGATAAGCCAGATATTGCTGAAAATGTGGTCTGTGACAGACCCAGGCCAGTGGGGTGCAGGAGTCTGGTAGAGGACAAATATACTGGTCACTGGATGAGTATTTTTCTGTTCCCTGAGTGACCAGAGCAGGGGCTGCACTAAAGTAGTCAGAAACTTGCTAGAACCAATTAAGGCAGACAGGCTGGTTTGAACACCTGCAGCCAATCAAGGCAGGCTAATCAGGGCACCTGGGTTTTAAAAGTAGCTCTCTCCAGTCAGATGGGGAGGAGCCAGAGGAGAGGAAGTGTGTGTGTGAGGAGCTGGGAACAAGAGGCACAAGGAGCTGAGACTGAGAGGGTGTGCTACTGGAGGATTGAGGAATTATTAGACAATGAAGCATTATCAGACAGCAGGAGGAAGGTCCTGTGGTGAGGCTAAAGAAGGTGTTTGGAGGAGGCCTTGGTGAAGTAGCCCAGGGAGGTGTAGCTGTCACACAGCTGTTACAAGAGGCACTATAGACAGCTGCAAATCCGTAGGGCCCTGGGCTGGAACCTGGAGTAGAGGGCGGGCCTGGGTTCCCCCCAAACCTCCCAACTCCTGATCAGACACAGGAGGAGTTGATCCAGACTGTGGGGGAGATCACTGAGGTGAGCAAATCTGCCAATAAGTGCAGGACCCACCAAGGTAGAGGAGGAACTTTGTCACAGGTCATATTCACCAGTGGTCTCTCTAATGACTCATACGTCAGTTCTGCGTATCAGCCAGTCAAATCTGAGTAGCTGGATCAACCTATCATGCAATTACATTAATTAAGAATGGAAAATGGTATACCATGCAAGTTAGTATATATCTAGTGGCTGTATTTTCACCATCTTTTATTGATTAGGCATCTTCATTGTACATGAGATGAGATTATTCTTCTATGTTGAAAAATTCATAACCCAAACGATGGACATGTTAGGCATTGTTTAGTGAATTAAACTTGGTGCAATTCATCATCTCTGAGTTTTGTGTATACCAATTCATCAAAACACCAGTCCTGTCAGTTACTATCTTGATTAAATAATTATTTCTACATCCAATCCCTCTGAAGGGGTTGGCAGGGTAAATTTCTAGTCGGTCAAAGCTAACACAAAAGTGAATCTTGCATGATCACAATAAAAATGTAACCACAGCTGAGTGATTTCTTTCTTTTTTATGAGAGCAGAATTTACGTATGCCCTATTTTATTTTTGCCACCTACAAGATTCTGTTTTAGAACTGAATTATATACTGCCATTCCATATAAATAATGTGGCTGTCCTCCATATGTTTCTTTGACTCCTACAAATCTTTCTTTGTGAGAATAGTCCTTCCTGTATGAGTAATTCCACTGGTTTCACTGAGACTACCTGCATGAGCAGTGCCTACTTACAGGAGTAAGCGTCTGTGGGATCAGTCTCTATGGAAATGGTGGGGCTAGCAGATTACCCCAGTTGGTAAGCTAATAGGTGATAATATAAGCACCTTTCAGCCAAAGAGCCCAAGCTAACTTGCAAATCGAGCTGGCTGGAAAACAACAATTCTCTGTAGCAAAACATTTAGTGAGTCAAGATTTGTTTTTCATTCTGATGCAGAATGAGAGAGAACCAGGCAGGAAGGGATTTTGACTTTCTTACTATATAGCTCAGTGTTCAGGGCATTTACTTGGGATGTGGGAGATTGACTGATTTGAAGCAGGGACTTGAAACAACAAAAAAGCATGCTCAGCAGTTAAGGGCTGTCAACAAAATTGCATTTTTTTGACATTCGGGTTCTTTTGGTCCAAAATATTTTTACAAGCTCTACAAACATTAAAGTTGAGGTGTTCAAAGGGGTGTAAGGGAGCTGGGCACTGAAATTAATTTCCCAAGATTTCTATGGGGGTAGATAATTATTAATAGACACATTTTATAAGGGGGCAAAGTGAAGCACATATGAGTAATGTTGTAGGGCTGGGAGCAACACCCCAGAGTCTTCACTATCCTGCTCTAAAAACCAGACAATATATCTTCAGTGTAAATAGATGCCATAAACAATTTCAGGGTGGGATATTATTGTTCCAGGCTTCTTTAGCTTTTGCAAGGATGCTTTGTGGATTTCTCCACGTCCATCAAAGCTGTTCCTGGCAGTGATTTTATGCCTATATGTGTGTGTAATAATTAACTCATTCAGCAGTGATTAGCCATTAGCCATCCCTTATTCACTAACAGGAAGGGTTGCTTCTTTTTGCCCCTTACAGAAAAAACAGGGACAGAGCAGATTTTCTCTTGTTCTTCCATGATGCCCCCTGCCCCTTTATGTTGGCTGCTAATCACAGGTGTCCTGACTTATTTAAGGAAACAGAGTATCACCAACCTAATGCAGTCTGTGCCTGGCAGTGACTGTTCATCACAGCCACACAGCTCATGTTTCTCTGCATCCTTTCTGCTGTTATTAGTGCCTCTGTGTTTAGGGGAGGAAAATGAGATATTTTGCATTCATTGAGGAAGCACTGCAGCCTGTATGATGACACGTATTGAATCAGAACTGTCTCCATCAAATTGCAGGTGACAATCTCATTAACTCAACAGCTTCTGCATTGTAGTCATATCATCCCATAGTTATGTCACAGATGAAGCCATTTTGTAAACACTTTTCCAGCCTGCCTAGATGCTCGTATGTCAGCTAACACAGATGTCTAACAAGTTATATCCCTGCTAAAACACATGATGATGCACCTCAGCCATGATGAAGGAATGGACTATGCAGGTGTGTTATTGTGGGGCTACAAACGGATACAGGATGTTTTAATATCACAGGGAATTATAGAAAATATTTCTAGAAAAAGTGCACAGCTAAAATCCCTTGCATTTATAATTCAAATCAGTGCCTACAAATCAATTTCTGTGAAACTTGGGGGTTTTGCTTTGTGTGAGGTTCAAGAAGCCTTGGACCTGAAATAATGTAAAAACTGAAAGCCAAACTAATCTCAAATGGTCAATCTTTGCATATGTTTTAAGAATGCCACATATATTGTTTGGTGGGGCATTTAACATGAAACTAATTTCTTTCTATGCTGTTCACTGTACATTTAAATTCTTAAGAACTCTGCCTGTCTGCAGAGAGAGCGGAGATTTTGCTTTCCAAACTGCTGCAGACTCTGACAGAGGAGATATACACAATGTGCTCTCTCCAGGAGAATTTACTTATTGATCATTCTTGTTGCTTTCCCTTAATCTGAAATAAGTCATAGCTGCCAATCTTTCCCTGTTATCTCCAGTAAGGGGAATTCAGCTGAGGTTCACGGAAAAGGACCAAGTTTCACGTTCACAATGAAACCCCAGACGAGGCTAAATTCCCATGGTTTAGGTTTTGTTTTGAGAGGCTGACACTAATATTTGTTATAGAGATTTCTGCTAATAATTATAATACTGCTACTTTAGAGTTCTATCCATCTTCCATCTAAGAATCTCAACATGTACATGATAGCAGAATGGCTATACTGTACTGGGTCAGACCAATGATTCATCTAGTCTAATATCCCCTCTTCTGACAGTGGCCAGTGCCAATCATTAGTGACTCAACCTACTTCTATTAGGTAGATCAATATTATCTCCATTTTACAGATGGAGAAACTGAGTCACAGAGAAGTGAATAACCTAATTTTCAAAAGTGCTGAGCACCCATGACTCCTGCTTAGATCAGTGGGAGTTGGAGATGCTCTTCACCTATAAAAATGGGTTTGATGTGAGTCTCCTAGTCATATGGCACTGCTTGGTCAAGAACTAGAAGCATTGTTTTTGCATTAGAAAGGATATCTCTCAATCCCTCATAGCTCAAATATGAGATGTGGGGCAAAGTCCGCAGTGAAAGGCATTAAAAAAATATAAGGGCAGGAAATGGAATACAGTTTGAGATTAATTCTTCAGCAAAAGCAAATTTTCCATAACTTTGTTTTTATGATTCCACATTCCTGAGGTAAACTGATAACTATAAAAACAAAGGGAACTAACAGCTGAATTAGCCGAGGGCCAATCATGGGGACTTGCTTAAAAATAAATCATTGCTATCACTTTAATGTTACTTGCTGTAACTCTACACCGCCTCAGCTCTGCTGCATGCAGTCTTTTATAGTGAACACACTTTCTTGCAGCTTATTTAGGAAAACAAGCAACTTGTACTGTCTGTTTAGCTTTAATAAAAGAATGGGGAAAAAAAGAATCAAGGCGGGAACATCCTTTATGAAAAGAGAGAATTGAAAGGTGTTATTACTCCTTTTAATTTCCACTTCTGGTTTGATTTGTTTTTCGTACACGCAGCAGCCAAATGAAAACACAGACTATACTGTATGGGGTTCTGTAAGGTGGGTTTGTTACTGTACCATCCAACATGGGTAAGAAGCTGTGATGCCCCAAAAGCAGAGCAGGGATTAGACTGACTCTGAGAGTCACAGTCTGGTCTCAGTTTCTCCCTGGGAGTGGGAAGTAATTTGCACCAAGCCTTTTGAAGCTAAGGGTCCACCCCTGCCCATCCCCTCCCCACCCGCTGTCAAGGGAGGGGAATTAGCAGGCTCTCTGGAAAACAAGAACTCTGTTTTGAGGTGTTCACCTTTGTTTTCATTCCACATTGGAACAAAAATAAGACCTTTTGTGTGGGGGAAAAAGGGAGAGCACGACTAAGACCCAGCTCAGAATAGTCAATAGGCCAGTGATCAGGGCACTCACCGGGGACGTGAGAAACCTGGGGTTAAGTCTCTGTTCTGCCTGGCTCTGGTCAGTGGCTTGCTTGCTCTGATTTTGACCAGAAATTCTATCCTGAACCTGAGAAGCCTCCCAGTTAAATGTCAATCAAAACGTACATTTCTGCAGAAAGTTTTAGTAGGGGGTATTCAGTATTTTATGAACCCCAGCAAAAAAAATTATTGAAAAATTCCTGACAAACTCTAAGGATTAGTTGTCCAATAACCACTTCTTTAGTGCTGAGCAGGCCCTGGAAATATGGGAGAGTAAAGGTTGTGTATGCACCCAACTAGTCTAATGACTGAGACCAAAGGGAAGTGTTATTGGTGGCATCCCTGCTCCACAATTTGCTACCCGTGCACCCTTTGTGTGAGCTTCATTTAACACACATATAAGAAACAAGACACCCCCTTTAGGACAGTCAGCTCCTCACTATGAGCTAAGCACATGCCTGTGACACATGGACCAAGCTAGTAAACCCCTACTCACGTGAGAGTCCCGGTGAAGATGAAAATCCGCTTCTGTCAAGGAACGAGAACATTGGCTGCAAGGTTGGGGAATCTTCACGCAGCTGAACTCCTCTGCTGGTTCATGGCTCCTTTTCAATGTCATCTCTTGGGATGGGAGGGGAGACACTCAGAGTGTTCCTGACTTCCTCAGCTGGAAACACTTGTTTGCTCCACAGGGACCACCTCCTTCCCAATGCAACCCCACTGCCATCCATGGAAGTGGGGGCAGAGTCGCTGACAGTTTGCAGAGTGAGAAGCCAAGGCTGGGTGGCTACAGAATATCTCTAATAGCACTGTATAGTGGTGACTGTCCACTGGGATTTGAGCTTTGGTTCATGGATCCAGAGACTGAGCCATGTGGCTGCGGCTGAGCTCACACTTCTACAGGCTGAAAAACAAATCAACCTGTAACAGATCCAAAAGGCTGCTGCTATATTTCTGTTTTTATTTGCAGCCTCTCAGAACCATGCACATCAGGAAGCAGTTGTTTCTCCCAAATTCTGTATTTGCTTAGAGCAGACCAGCTCCTCAGACCCTTTATAGCAAGACATGACAGGATTAGATACCAGAGTGATCCTTTATTTGCATATTGAGCCAAGTGAAAGTAGAAATAATTCTGCGTGCAGTTAAATATTTCCAAGTTGTTTTACATCTAGTTTTAAAAAAAAATGAGTTTATCACCATGAATTCACGTTGCAGAAATCTCAGAAAAGATGCCCATGTAAAATGGAAAAAAAATTATCACAAAGGCTGCATATTTCTCCTTCTTCAACACAAACAAGCATTCTCATTCTTCTTTATCCCCTTGCTGCGTATCTTTTAAAATGCCAGATAAGGCACTTGTTATTTTCCTACATGCCATTAAACATTTCATTAGCACTGGGTAAGCATGGGAAAGCTGGAGCTGATAGGTGTATTATCTTAATACTAATGTTGGGGTTTTTTTTAAAGTCTTAAATTCACCTGGCTCATGCTTCCAGTGATAGAAATTGAAGTCAGACAGGAAAATAAATACGATGGATGCTGAAAAGTGCCTCTTTGAGACTTACAGAATCTAAATAAATCATTTTTTATTTGTTTGTTTCTTTTGCGCTGTGAGGTTTGTTTTTCAAGTGTCTTCATCTCATACTTGCTATCCCTTATTTTCCTGTCAGGCCCACTCTTAATCTCTGTCTCAAAACCACTTCCAAGTGGCGGGTTTTGGCTGAATCCAAGCTCTTTCCCAGCTCCGACTAACCTCAGTCAGTCTCAGTGATCGCTGTACACTTATAACTAGGCTTGGAAGGATGAGATTTTTATTGGTAAACATTGGTAAATGTTGATTTCACCGTAGGTGTATAAACTGCTGGAAAAATATTCCCATCGATAATAGTCAAAATTTACAGATAGGCAAAGTAGGAAAAATGCTTCTTGAGCATGATTAGAATTTGATTTAAGGATATTTGTTTTTTATATTTTGATATGTGATGTTGACAATTTTTGTTTTATCAGTTATAAACTTTAACTTTTTAATCTCAGTGCCTGCTGTCATTAAATAATTATTGTTTGACCCTTCCCATTACCTGATCTCCTATGATTTACAACAGCTGTGAAAAATTTACTTAAATAAAAGCTTAAAATGCTTAAAATTAAACATTATCTATTGAAATGATTAAAAAAAATAAAGATTGAATTCTGCCAAACCTACCTATCACACATCCTGCACAGTGCTTCTCAGAGTCGGGCTGCCTCTTGTTCAGGGAAAGCCCCTGCCAGTCCGGGCTGGTTTGTTTACCTGCCACGTCTGCAGGTTTGACCGAACGCGGCTCCCACTGGCCGCGGTTCGCTGCTCCAGGCCAATGGGGGCTGCGGGAAGGGTGGCCAGCACATCCTTTGGATGGCACCGCTTCAAATCAAAGTTTGAATATGGTGACACAGGAACATCAAATGCAGACGTATAGAGGAGATTTTCCCATGATATGAACACTTTTGTGGAAAAAAAACCCACACTCGTATAAATGCCAGTGAAAAAAGATCAACATTTGGATGTCATGACTACTGGGGAAGTGAATTTGTGGGTTTTATTCAAATGATTTTTTGCCAGTACCTCTTTTGACATCTTCAGATTTTCTTGAAGACACTTGAAAATGCTACTCTTTGAAAAAGGACCCATTTTTTGTGGGTCCATTTAGCACTTTTGAACATCATCCAGCAGGTGGTTACAGGCTCGAGCACTCAGATTTGTGTTCTCAGGCCATTTTTTAGGGGAGGTACCAGACATAAGAATCCAAAGAAAGGTGTTGCCTCTTTAGCTGTTTGAAAATGTACTCATTAATTTCCCTGCTGCATTAGTCTTCTAGAAAATATCATTATGTAACAGCAGAATGCTTTTTCAAGCAGTGCTTTTGTTACACCCTACATCTACTGCTGAGTAGATCTGCATGATTTTTAGCACTTTTATTATATTTTATTTGTCTGTTTATTTTTGGTAGGTTCATCTTCCATTGTGAGTCTACCCAACCCTTGTCTTGTGGAAAGGACAGCAAGCTTTGATGGTCTTATTTGCCCAAATTTGTGCTCTGTGAAACACTTGGCTGCAGCGCTACATTTCATATTTGCGGCTGTTATGATCCATTTCAGTGCCTATGGGGATCTCAACAAGCTTTTTGAAAAGATTAATGACTTAGCTGTGTTTTTTATGATAGCATTTCTAAAGAAAAGCATGCATACCTAATAAGGTTATTTCTACAAGCTGAGATTTGAATTGCTCACCATAAAGGACAAATAAATAGACTTTGACTGCAAAGCATCTAAGGGGTTGAGTCCCATTTTTGCCTTTAGTAGATAAATTTTGCTTGAGAAAAGAAAATTAAATGAGACTCAATTCAAGGGTGAAGCAACAGAAAAGAGAAGCATGAATGGAAAGAATATTCTACTCTAGAATTTTTGACATGTTGCATAAAATATTATATTATATTATATTTATATTTATTATATATTTGGAATTAATATTAACATGAGAATAAACAATGGTAACTTAAAACAACCTTCAATTTTTTTATATGATTCCTTCCAAATTTGATCTAAATGGAGTAAAGAGACTCATTCAAACAGTAAATTGTTTGTCTCTCTCATGATATGACTACTAGCTAACACATAAGGGCAACATGATGTTCTACAACAACATTAAGCATGCAGTGGTGCAAGTAGTCAAGTCAACTTTTTAAACCATCAAACGCTTGTGTTGTGCTCCTCAATAAACATAACTCCGATATCTGTCAAATAGGCAATGATCAGCTGACACGCAATAACTAAGCTTGAGCTAAATGTGCTTGACATCTGCTCTGATTCCAAAATGCTGCTCTGTGTGGCTCACTCTCACTTCTTAATGTGGCACATAATTATGTGATTTCTTGCCTTTAAACATTTTTTTTCAACTTTAGACTTTGGGCAATTGCATCATTTGAGCAGTTTAATTTGCAGCTTTCGGCATTTTTTTCCCCCCTGAACAAATAATTCAGATTTAACTCTGCAGGATCAATTGACAAATCTGAAACCATAAAAAAATCCTACATAAGAAGACTGGAAACTGCACTTAAAGAAAGCTTGAAAGCAGAAATAACTATTTTCAAAACTAGTGCCATTTAGTGGCTAGTGACTGGACAATCATTTCAGATGCCACAGTCACCCAAAAGAGCTCAGAGCAGGGGTGCTGGAACAATTTTTATAGTGGGGCTGCTGCTGATGGAAATAATGTATTTGGTGTTATTACTATTTCAAGCTAGGGGGTGCAGTAGCACCCCTAGTTCCAGCCCCCTGTCTCAGAGCTAGATATGCTAATGTAGATCTCTGTTCTCTTAGACTAATGTGAGTTGGAAAGAACATCAGCAATGCAGATACACTAGGGGAAAAAATTACTCTCTCCTAGTGCTATCGATTACAGATCAGAACAAACAAACAGCTTTGCGACAGCTGTTTTCACCAGACGGCCAATTTTACTTTGTCTCGCAACCGTTTTTATCACCTTATCCTGGCTATCCACAAAATGAAATGAAGGAGTGATAGTATTACTAGAAGATTCTTTGGCTGAGCAGACTAGAGATGCCTGGGATGTATTTCAGAAGAAAGTTGTCTTGCTCTCGATACTGTACATCTGTTGTGTTTAACACTGATAGAAACATTGGAGGGTCAGCAATGCAGTGGTGGTGAGGTGGGGGGAGGTAAAGAAATGGTGGTGCATGCCACTTGTCGCACATGCTGACCAAATCCTAGCCAAGACAACCGGTCAGATGATAAACACGTTAGCTGCAATTCACAGATGTCTGCCTGGAGCAAGCAGCGTGAAGCTGTGGCATCGTATTCACTTCTGGACCTACTCTATTCAAAGGATAGAAAACATCTGGAGTACAGTGCTGTTTGCCAGGGGCATACCTCCACAAGGATCAGAGAGGTGTTTATGTGGAAAATAATGGCTGCAACTTTAGTGACAGTGAAAACATGGCACCAGGCACTCAGCCCTTGCTGAATTGATTTACGTCACTCCATTAATACCAGGAGGGACATGGGATACTGTTATGAGACACAGAGAACCATAGTCCTACTGTTGAGTCTCTAGGCAACTCCCCTATATAATGCAGTTGTCAATTGCTTTCTAGGTTGCTGGGTATTATATCCTGAGAGCTCATTGCCTGTTGGGGAGCCTGCATGTGAATAGCTGACTGTGCTGTAACTCTGACCTAGTCGGGTATAGAATAGACCTCACCTTCTCTTTCTCCCATGTAAAAGAGTGAAGCCTTAAAGCAGTGGTTCCCAACCTTTTCGTCTGGCAGGTGCCAGACAAAGGACCATGGTAGCTGTGGAGCATTTCGGCGGCAACACCTCTCGATGACGTCACTTGTCGGCGACAAGCAGAGTCATCGAGAAGCGTTGCTGCTGAAATGCCGCAGAAATTCAGGGACGACGCCTCTTGATGACACCGCTTGTCAGCAGCAAGCGGTGTCATCAAGAGGCATTGCCTCCGAAATGCCGCAGAAATTTGGTGGCATTTCAGTAGATGCTCCGCCGCCAGCGAGGCCGCAGGCGCATTTAGATGACCCCGTGGGCTCCATGGCACCAGCGGGCACCGTGTTGAGGACCTCTGGCTTACAGTGTAGAAGACTGTCTTCCTGAGACCCATCTGGTTGTGGAGAAGTGAGTTGCTCTTTGGAATTCTCTCTAACTAGCCAATGAAGGACCAGTGTTTTCAATTGTTAATAAAGATCATTGGTTTTGTGTTACAATGTCATATGGAAACCAAATCTGGGAGTCACAGGCTGACAGTCTGCAATGCAACACGCATACAAAACTTGGTGTCCACGTGCCTGACCCTAGGAACCAAGGGGAGCAGATGGGTTGACACATCAAGATGAAGGAGTCCCAGATGCAGGAAGCAGCAAATGGGAATTTTTTTGCAGCACCAAAACTTTTATTGCTGAACCAGGTGGATTGTGAGCCCAAGCCAGCTAGTTTCTCTAGGCCATTTGTAGTAAGATGCAGTTCTCCAGTGGACCCCATGACCCTTACCTTCGCCAATCCTGCCCATAAATCCTACGGACAGTTGAGGTCTGAGGGGCTTTGTCGCAATTCTGTCTCTGCTTGTATGCAGAAAGGGCTTTGTAAGTTGCAGCCAGATATTTATTTCAGTCTATCGGTGCTCACTCTCTATTAGCCAGAATGCATATGTTTTTGTAATGACTAGCATTAAAAACCTCTTTCTTACAAGACCCTTCTATTTACTTCTTTGCCCAGTGCAGATGAAGTGTAAGCAGGAATATCTGTGCATTGTATGCTAAGAGGAGATCGATGCTACAGGGACCCACCTCTACCTTCGCTTGCACCCATTTGAAACTAGCCTAAGTTTGTTGGTTTCAAAGGAGTTAATCCTGATTTTAAGTCAGCGTCAGTGAATCAGGCCCCAAAAAGAGTTTACAAAACCAATGCAGGGTTGATTTGGACCCATTTAACTAAAACTTGTCAAAGTTTTGGGGATTGAAAGAAAGGGTTCTGGTTTTGACCCTTCTGTACCAGAGCTGGATTGTTTATCTTTCTGAAATATGTTTCTTGTTTATTTTACAGCTCATCTCAAAATACACCTTCTGCTTCTGCCTCTTAAAGGTTAGTTGCATGTTTCAACCACCGTTTGTGTTGTCATGGTGATAAGTGCAGTACAAAGGGAGGTACTAGATTTGAGTCAAATAAGTCTTTTTTTCTTTTGCAGGTGCACTTTGTGCCCACAAAACGTGTGCCCATGAAATGATCTCTGGGCACCCTTCTGAGTGCTTGCCACCTGACTACAAGTCCAGACACTCAGATCTGCACCCACAAATCATTCTGTGGGGAGTAAAAAAAATGTGGGGCCAGATTTTGCAGGCACAAATTGCACATGCAAAAGATGCATAAACAAGAAAATAGAAACCTCATCCCTCTCTCCCACAGAACATAACTATGTTGTGCTCTGCTGAGGAGGAAGGGAAGGGAAGAATATACAGGCATAGGAACATTCCCAAGGGAAGCTGAACAGTCGTATTGTAATAAGAATGAAACAGTCATTTCTCCTGCTGCCTCCTTAATAGGCAGGGATCTTCCCAATCTTGATTACTCCTTTGGCTCTGACTTCCCAACAGATCACCCAATGAAGGAATATAGTCTCCTGATCATGGTTATGAGCTCAGTAATTTCTTAACTTTACTGTTACTCTGTGTCTCACACCTCTCCTCCCCTCCCCGCCTCGAAAAACTTTCCTCCCCCATCCATTCATGCTTCCCAGAATGACGCTGTTACTCTATCAGACTGATGTGCCACAATTAACAGCTCCACTCCTATTTTAAAATTCTCTTTGAAGAAACCATTCAGTTTAACCTTGTCTTAAACATGTTTTATCCCTGCACTCTACTTCTGTACTGCAAATATAGCCATATTCTTCCCAGGTCCCACAAAAACAATAGTAAAGTGAAATGCCATTAGTACGTCATTCGAATGTTCACCCTCCTATAGGTTTCACAGGGCAATGGGATATAGACATTGATTGTATTTATCCTTACAGTTAATAAACATGCCTAACCATGCTTTCCTCTTGTGCTGATACCCAGCAATATTACCACTCTCTTTCATGTGGTTTCTTTACAATTTTGGATACTTTTAATACCTCCTTGTACTGAAAGTGGATTATCTGATTCCAACTCCTCCACTTCCGACATTCACACTTTCTTATTTAGGGTCAGCTACATATTTTTACAGTAATCTTTTTCAGCAGTTGTTTCCATGCTGCTAGTTTTTGCAGACCTACTTCTACATTCTCAGAGCATGGTTCAGCCCAGCGTTATTCCAGCTTTACACCAGTGGAATTACATGGTTTTAAATGAAGTTATACCCTCATTAGTGGAGCAATACACTGTTGAATCAGGCTATGAAGTGTAATATTCACAGTTCAAGTACCAGTAAATATTTCTTTGTAATGTTTATTATGAAAATGAGCTTTCAGTTTTGTACTAATACCATTTTGAAAGTTGGATGGCTAAAGTTAGACACCTTAATCCATATGTAGATACCTAGGCCCTGTTTAAGGAAAGTACTCAAGCATAGGCTTGCCTTTAAGTATTCTACCGCCCATAACTATTTAAAAATATAACAACTAGGAAATTAATCACCAAGATATTGTTGTAAAACAGCTAGGGTTGCCACATGCACACTAAATGCCTAGCTCAAAACTGAAAAAGCAAGGAAGGAAAAATTAAGCCCTAATAGTATAAACCCTCTTAACTTCTACCTACAAGCATTCATCTTACCATTACCACAACTATGGCACACTATTCCCTGCAGCCTTAACTCTGTGCCGCCGCTTTACCAGATTACTTTTTCCCAACTCTTTCAGTTGTGTGGAGAGGTGTAGTAGTTTAGTAGTTGTGTTGGTAGAGAAGCTTGGGAAAAGATTGTGTTTAAAAGGACAGTTAAAGAAGGTGACAAAAAGGTGGCATCTCTGGGAAGGGCAGAATTAATGTTGGTTTCAGAGTAGCAGCCTTGTGAGTCTGTATCCACAAAAAGAACAGGATCGCTTGTGGCACCTTAGAGAATAACAAATTTATTTGAGCATAAGCTTTCGTGGGCTACAGCTCACTCCATCAGATGCATAGAAGTTAATGTTGTGCGGTTGTAGTGTTGGGAAGGTACATGCCTGTGAGTGAAGGAGATGGAGGTTTGCAATGGTAAGAGGTTTAACTTTTCATGTCGTGTTTTTGTGACTTTGTGTCAGTTACGCCACATGGGTAGCCACTCTAACATCTTCACTACAAGTTTTTTGTGCATTAGTTATTCTTTTCACATCACAACAATATAGTGAGACTATGTTCCAAAGACTGTTTAGTGTGCAGATGACAGAACTGGGGAGCTTCCACCAGTTACAGGATAAAACATGGAAACTGGTTGAAAAACATCCGGGGAAATATTTATGGTAACTAAATCAGTGCTAAACGAATATCATCTGGATTGCATGTGTGGCATATGGCAAAGAAATTAAAATGAAGCAGATTCAGAAAATACAGTCATTTGTACTGTCAACAGGAAATGGGTGTGAGAGAGAGAGATTAGCTCCATGATATGTGAAAATCACAAAGTGGAAAATTCTCTTGGAAGTTTTACATGAAGATTTGGTGATGGGGATTAAAGAGGGAATGATCTTGTGATCAAAGCCCTGCACTGGTACTCACCACAATTGGGTTCCCAGTTTTGTCACAATCTTCCTGTGTGACTGTGGGTAAGTCATCTAAGGTGAAATCCTGTCTGTATTGAAGTCAATGATAAAAGCTAGAAAATTAAAAATAAAGTGCAAATTTTTTACCTTGGGATGTGATGGCTTCCTCATCATTTGCTGTCCTGAAGTCTTTAGAAAGACTGGATGTCTTTCTCAAAGAGCTGCTGTAGCTCTAATAAAAGTTATGGGCTTGATGCAGAAATTGTTGGGTGAGATTCTTTGGTCTGGATTGTTCAGGAGGTCAGGCTAGATGATTGTGAGAAATGTGAAGGTTCTCTGTGGTGAACGTTGATCTGTACGTCAAAATGCGTTTTCTGTATAGGATGTCTGAGATGACATGTTGGAACGTCAGGGGGAGTAGATGGCTTCAGCAGACTCCCCCACAGTTACAAGACCAGTAGTTGAAAGACATGAAGACTGAACAGGTCTAACTGTTACACAACAGAGCAGCTGTCACAGGGGCATTCTCTTTAATAGCCTGGCTGTTTGACTGGGAGAAACCAGTCTCAGGCAAAAGGAAGATTTCATACATTGCCCTGTAATAAAAGCCATGGAGCAAGAAGATAACTGACATGAAGACACACAAGGAGGGTGAGATTTTTTAAAAAGGTAGTTTTTGTGAGAGGCGGGAACAGATTCAGAATTACTGTCTACAAGATCTTGTTTGAGCCTCGTAGGCATTATTGTAATAATGATAATAAAAGGGAGAAAATTTCAAATATTTAAAAGTGAGAATTCAATTCATAACCCACTGTTAGCTACCTAGAGGGTCAGCTACCCAAAAAAAGCTTGAAAGTGAAAATGTAAATCATGGGATTATAAAATGAAAGTGACCTGTTTTGTGACCTCTTTTCATCTCTCTTCTCTGAGTTTCATTTATAGATTAACCGCATAGACGAGATTTGACTTATTTGAAATATTAGCCTTGATGGTCTGTTAATAAAATATATTCTCCCTTCTATTGATAATGTCCTTTTTTGCTGTTTACTAGCCGGTCATTACAAATCCACAAATAAGGCATTTTAAGAATGGTAGCACCCCAAGCAATAAGAAGATACATTAATTTGTGGATAAGGGATTGTGTTGGGGTGTTCATCCCACACCACCCATGAAGGGGTTAAAATGGCTCAGAAGGGGCTGCAGGAAGTGCTGCCCCTGGGGCTGGTGTTGGCTGGATATATAGCCCTAATGAACCTGAAGCCCATCTGGGCAGGAAGAGGAGGGGCTTGTATAAAGCCAGGGAAAAGAGAGCAGAAAAGGGTGCTCCAGGAGGAAACAGTTGGCCGCCATTCTCAGGATTGAGAGAATGGAGTAGGAAGAAGTATAAGGAAAACAGCAGCAAGGGCGAGACCACTTGGACCTTAGCTACCGAAGATAGAACCCCTAGGCTGGAACCCATGTAGAGAGTGGGCCTGGGTTCCCCTACCAGCTCTGGGGAAGTGGCACAGACAGGGCAGTGAACTTTGAACACTGCCTGAGGCAGTTCAGGTAGAGGGACTTTGGTGCCCCAAGCCATGAAGAGGAAGCACCATAGCTTGTGAAGTGTGAGAGATTGGGACAAGGGGGTTGAGAAACCGCAAGAAGAGGCATCAAAGTAGTAGCGAGCTAATCCCTAGGCGAACCATAAGGAGGCGCCACAGCAGTGAGTGGAAAGAACACTGCCACAATTTGTCTGTGTGTGGTGTGTATGTGGGTGTGGTTTTGGCATGGAATTTTTAAAAAGAGTGGCAACAAACAATCTCCATCATGTTCAACCATTTGCTAGACTGTAGTAAAATGCTGTGTCCTGCACAGCATGTTCAGTCAGTCGGACGGGAGTCTTTGCTTCATTGCTTGCCAAACTTTCCATCTCATTCCTTACTCCCAGTGAAATCAATGGGAGTTATCCTGAAAAAAGAAGAGCACAATCAGACTCTTAAAAAAGTAGCTTAACCAGTAACTAAAGTGTAACTGCAAATATATTTTGAAACTACCCAAACTTATTATGTTCATTTTCAGTTTAATTATTACTGTGATTGTTCCCCAATTCTCCTTATTGTAATAGGTTTAATTAACCTATCTGCTCATGGTCAGTTAGACTTAAAATCATCTCAGCCTTAAAAGCATCTGTGTATTCGTGGACATGGGAAGGGGTCTTTCTTAGTGGAACTGCTTTATTGTAATGCAATGTTCATTTCAGCATAGTAAAGAGGCTGGATTATCATTTGGGCTGAGGACCTGATTCTCATATGGTATGCTGATTTACAGCAATGCAAAATGGAGGCAATACCCCCTTTTAATTTGTTGACATTCTGTACCCACTTTGCACAAGTATAAATGTCTGCACAAGGTGTCAGCCAGTGAAGAATCAGACCATCATTCTGTCATAAGAGGAGGAGCTGTTCATGAAGTTATTGAATCATCCAGTCAGGTATTTTCTCCTAAAGGTGTAATGGCATTTGTTACGAAGCAGATATTTTCCTTGTTGTTTTTAAGTATACGTAGGCAAAACTCACTAAAATGTTCTGGTTGTGTTGGGCCATTCTGGTAATGTCAAATCTCTTAAGCTTATTTTAACTGGCTATCGAAGCTGGGTTTATGGATGCTTTGCATTGCCAAAGCAACACAAACCATGCAGAATGTTCTGGTGAATTTCGCCTGTATATTTTCAAATCCTAATAATATCCTTATTGGTATTAAAACAAGATTCAACACTATAACCAAAAAAAAATAACAAATACAACACCAGATAAGCAACGACCAAGCACTTTACAATAATTAATCCTGGACTGCTACACCATTCCTTTCTGTTATTGTTGTTTATTTGTGTTACTGTAACACTTAGGAGCCTTAGTTATGCACCAGGACCCCATTGTGTTAAGTGCTGCACAAACACAGAACAAAAACAGCCCCTGTCTCAAAGAGCTTACAGTCTAAGTATATGATCAGAGCCTATAGGTGGAGACAGAGCAATGGTGGATACAAAGAAATAATGAAACAATATTGGTCACCATGATAGCAAGCGGTTGCAGAGCACCCAAGCCCTTTCTACCTCAGCTGCTTTGACCCTGTGGTGGTCTCTCTTCTAGTGACTTGACCCTCCGTCCAGGTCACTTTAAAGTCTTTCCCCTTTCAGAGCATCACATTTTTGTTGGCGCCGTGGCAAAGGCGAGTTCTGAGGAGGGATTTGAGGAAGATAATGCTTTCCTCACAATATCCTACGTTGTTTTCTAACTCTTTCAAGTGTTCATTCATGAGAGAGAGACATTTCTCCTCTGTCACTGGAAATTTTTCAGTTTGGTCTGTACTGTTACAGCTGAGATGTTTGTTTGAAGTTGTTTCTGGCAAGTCAATCTGCTAATCTTTTAAAAATAAAATGCAAAAGCTTATCCACATTCTTAGGATCAACCTCTTTGGACAACCAAGGTAAATTGTAGTACATATTTTAAAAGACTCTGTAGCCCTATGGATCTACCCACTGCCCCCACCCCCCCAATGAAAGCTAGGATACACTTAGTCTGAGATGCTTGATTCCATGCTATTTCTGTCTAAGGCATTTCAATGGCTCCATTACCTCAGTAGCTGAGCATCTCACAGTCTTTAATGTATTTATTCCCACGCCATCCCTAAGAGGTAGGGAGGTGCTATTATCACCAGCCTACAGATGGGAAAGTGAGACACAAAGAAGCCAAGTGATCTGTCCAAGATGGCACAAAAAGTCCTTGGTGGAACAGGAATATCAGATGTGGGTTAAAGTTTTCAAGGGTACATGGGTGGCTGGTAAGCTTTCTGTCAAAGGGTACACTCCCCAAAGGGGCAGCCCCTCATGGCTTGGCATAGCAGCTCATTTATCACCTAGCGCTCTCTTCCAACAACTGCGCTGGCCCTGTGATGGTCTCTGTTCTCACGACTTGGCCCTCAGACCAGGTCACTTCAAAGTTTCTTCTCTTCCAGGATGTCAATGTCCCACCCAGACAGTGGCCCACAGAACACTGCTGCCTCAATCTGCTTCCTTCTGCCACTCCAGGCTCCATTTTCTTTCCACTCTGCTGGCAGAGCAGAGGCTCCAGAGCTTCTCCCTCAAGTCTCTCAGCCAAACTCAGAAGGAAAATGGAACTCAGAAAAGACAACTTCTTCCCCTTCCCAGGGCTTGACCTTCTAATCCATCCTGATCATCCCCAGCTCTCTTTTTTTGCAGAAAGCTGACTCTCAGGGGTTACCTCCCTGGCATCTCACCCAGTCTGATCTTCAACTCCAGTCTACTCCCAAGGCCTTCTGCCTGTGGGTTATCCCTCTCTCAGTACCACTCCAGGACCTTCGTTCTCCTCTGCTACCCTCTTCTGCCAGGGTCAGGGTGTAAACTCCCTCCTGACGTTCCACTGCTTTCAAAAGGGAGTGCAAATGCAGAAGTTAGTCCAAGACCACTTGGAACCTTGTGGTTCTTGATAAATAAATCAATAAAACATGAATATTGACATTTAATTACACATTTTGCCTTTAGAAAATAAAGTTAAAAATTTACAAGGCTGGAATATCTGTTTAAAACTATGGAAAAATATGCATAAAATTAATTACAATCAAAGCACAATAAGAGGAAAAGAAATCCAGTGCCAACCCTAAAGGTAGCATTTGTTTTAGTCAGACACATTTACAGTCAGATTCTGCTGGGTTTATGGCTAAACAGTCTCTTTGAATCCAAAGGATTATGTAGCATAATTAAACTGGTCATACCACTGTCCCTTATTACACAAAAATCACTGAGGCTAGCTACCCAGATTACAAATACATAACCATGACGCCCAACCAGAACAAATATGGTCACTATATTGGAAGAACTTATGTATAATGTGTCCCTTCTCCAACATATTTTGGGATGTGCATGTTGATGACGGGATGCTAGATAATGGAACTCAACTCATTTTCATCTCTTGATCCATCCCTGCCAGATTCTGATTGCAACTTCTCAGCTTCCAGGTTGTTAATTCTCATTGGTAACTGGCACGGCAGCAGCATGCCAACTCTCTCTCTCTCCCCAGACACAGATGAGGGTATTTGGGCAAGTAGGACTGGACTTCTTCTCTCCACCTCCTGCCAGTGTCAGGTTATGGCAGTCCAAGGCTCTAGAAACACCTTAACATGAGAAGCCCGATAGAGCTGTCTCTCAGTCATAGTCCCACCTTCACCTCTACTTGGGGCAGCAGGTGCCACCCACACAAAAACTGTCTGTTGGGCTGCAGGTCCAGTACTTCTCTTTTTTGGGGCCACCAGAGGCTTCCCGCTGCCCTGAGCCACTGTAAAATCCTGCCTGAAGCTCCACTGATAATGATTGGGAAGTTATTTAGGAGCATTTACATAATGATGTACTCAGAAACCAGATTGATCATTCTAGATGTGAAGACTGTTCTTCAAGGACTGATGAGAAGGGCTACCTGTTATTGAAATCTTTCCATAATCACACGTTTCGGCTTCTCTGCTTTAAAATTTTAATCTCCAATCCAGTAAAGCTTACTTTTAAGCACATGAGTATCACTGGCTTCAGTGGGAACTTCTAAAGTGCTTTGCTTACATGCTTTGCTGAATTGAGGATTTGTTCTGTTTGCCAATTTCCTTTATTTTGCATTTAAATGCTTTGATTAAAATGGTAAGCCCCAAATTGCTATGATTCTATACTTTCTTAATTAAATAATAGCATTTCGTGGCCAACATTTAAAAATGGAAAATATTCCTCAGAGGAATATTCCTCTGTGTTTTAAGGAACATAAGGCTGCTGGTGGTAATTTCTATAATATCCTTTGCAGTTTTTAGATCTTGAGAAACTGTGAAAACACATGGCCTGATCCCACAAGCCATTACTTTACAAACACTCCCTTAATATTACAGTAGTGCCTAGACTCCTCAGCTGAAATTTGTGCTAGGCTGTGTATGTTCCCATAAGGAGTGACACTCTTTTTGCCTCAACGATCAAACAGTCCAAATAGAAAAGATGGAAAAGAAAAGCTCAAAGAGATTGCAATGACTTGCCCAAAGTAACAGAGAAGGTCAGTGGTTGATGTGGGAATACCCCCCTCGTCTTCTAAGGTTATGTCTTAACTCCACCATTAACCTGGGTGATTGGCACTCAGATCTGAGCATCCAGGTTGTCCTATCCCGGGTGCGAGCATTCCTATAGCAAAGCCCTACGTGCACTACTGTGTTACCAGTGTCACAGAGTCATCTGAAGCCAGGGCCAAGTAAACTTAGAGCATCCCTGACAGGTTTTTGTCCAACTAGTTCTTAAAAACCTCCATTGACAGGGGTTCTACAACCTCCCTTGGAAGCCGATTCCAGAGTTTAACTATCGTTACAGTTAGTTTTTTTCAGAAATCTAACCTAAATCTCCCTTGCTGCATATTTAACCCATTACTTCTTGCCCCACCTTCAGTAGCCACAGAGAACAATTGATCACAGTCCTTTTGCCTAGGAGAATATCCTAGAGTTCTTTGTGCTGAGATGCTCTAGAATTCTTTCTCCGTCAGTTGTGTCAATTGTAGAGACATTCTCTGTCCTTTGTGGGGAGATGGCAGGGAATATTAGAAGGGCATTGGAGAACTATTAGTACTTGAGTGATTTTTGACTGCATCCTCACTGCAAAGTGGACAGGTTCCAGTTAAACCAGAGCCTGGGCTCTAACCTGTGTCCCCAGGCAGGTGAACTAACCCCAGGCTTAAAGCACCCCCAAGTCCTGGGCCAGAGGTTTTTTGGTGTGGATGGTGGTGGGGTTTGGATTAAAACCCAAGTAAGCACTCATGTTAACTGTGCAAGTGAACACATATCCCAAGTCTCTGGCCACTGCCCTATTTATGGGACCACACTGTTTATCTTAAGTACTGCTCCTATGAGGAATTGTACTCTTCCAAAATGATAAAAATCTTAAAGGGTCAGCAATGTACTGCATAAACTTAATGTGTCTGTTTATTTGAATGGAACCTTTCCTTAACTATAAGGAGATGAGTGGGGAGCATCATATGGATGAGGAGAAGAAAAGAAGATATTTGAAGGACTCTGTTTTCCCAGCTCCCCTCCACTGATTAAGACTTCCTTTCAACACTGTCATAAAGAAATAATTTTATCAGCAAATGAACATTAAATGTTATCATAAGTTTAGCATGCTTGAGATAAAATTAACCAAATGACTTTTAAACAAGTGCATAAAAATTATAATTATATATTCCCGTGCCCTAGTAGAAAGTATGAGCTTTCATTTAGCAAGAGAAGGTTTATTTTAATCTGTATTATTGCTCATTTCTGCAGTCATAGAGGACTCTGAGCTGTTTATCTGGCTTTGCTTGTGCTTTCTTTTGCAATAAGGAAAGTCAATGGTCCTCCTGTCAGTAACCTTTATCATATTGTCCTAACGTTTCCTAAAAGTAAGTGTCAGCAAAACAGTAGAGTATAAATGCCAATGAAGTCAGTGTCTCTTGTGAAACTGCTAGCCCTTCAAGGCTTTCAGGTGCTCAATGAATTAAATGTGATGTTTATTGAGTAACTACGACTTTAACAAAAGGCTACCGTTAAAGCAGCACCATTTGTGCCACCACGGTGAGAGCTCTGTCAGTGTTTGTTTCATTACTAAGCCCCACATTAAGGGAGCTTGTCATCATTTAGCCACAAAAATTGACTCCAGCCTGAGACAAAGTGCATGAGCTCTCAGTCTTGGTAGAAATGGTTGGGTTGTTTGTTTGTTTTTGCCATTGCAAAATCTGTTTATATAATTTGAAGTAAAAACAAAACTCTTTTTTTCTCTCCACAAAATTAACTTAGGCTCTGATCCCACAAAACTGTACTCAAACAGATCATTTTGTTGACATCAATGGAGCTACTTGTGTGAGGGATGCTAAACCTGTGAGGAAAGGTTGGTAGGACAGGGCCTTCACAGATGCATTTGGGGCTTGCTTACCTCCGGAACGAGAAGTGGCTGATGAAGCCAGCACTTAAGAGGCTATTCTACATACATGTGCTTTTTCTTAGGAAATTTTGGAGAGCTCTTTAAATACTGTAAATGGATTTACTGTGTGTCAGAGGGACCCACATTAACCCAACAGACTGAAACCGCTTCATCCATTGACTCAATGAGTTGTGAAATAAAAAAAAAATCCCCTCTCCATAAACCTTGGCACGCTAGACCCCAGTGGACTAAAGTGCCCATGATAGGTTACCAAATGAATAATGCTCTAATAACCCCTTTTCTAGGCCCTGACATGACAGCTGTACTGTACTAAGGAGATAGAATGAAGCCTCATATTTTCAGTGCTCTTCAGTTTCGTGCAGGAGGCTTCATATTTAAGCAGCTAAATGTAGAGATCGGTTAATATATGCCCAGACTTTAGATAATAGGTTCAAAAGCATCTAAATGATTTAGGAGCCTAAATCCCATTTTCAGTAGTGACTTTGGTACCAAGAAGCCTTCCACCCACTGACTTTCAGTGAGACTTAGGCTCCGAGAACACTTAGGTTTCAAAATTATACCCCTTGGCCTGTTCAGATTCTGAATCTGGAGCCAAAATCTGTGGTGTGGGCCCATTTCTAGTTAAAATGGTAGATCCCAGATCCCTCAGCTGGAGAGGTAGCATGATTAAGGGGGAAATGTGCTTGACAGAGGCCAGGTTTGGCTCAAACTCTGCACTGCTGCAAGGTACTGCCTGACTTCTTGCACAAGGGCTGGTTATAGTCCTGTTGGGAAGCATAGTCCTTACTCCCTCCTTGTGCCACTAAAGACCATGGGTCTGCTCCCCTCTTCAGCTTGACCAGCAGTTTGCCTGGGCACAGAATGGGGAGTGTGCTTGTACCATATCCTCCTCAAGAGTGGTGAACCACACAGGCTCATGTGTGTGGTCATTAAGCCTCCAGGTATCTCAGAATTCCACCAGGGAACATGGGCTGTTGGGTGATCTCTTCATGCCCTGAATATGCAAAGTGTTTCTGTAGGTTTGAAGTACCCAAGTCTGGTCTATATATGTTATTCTTTGCCTCTAAAGGGGGGAGTGGGGACACCATTCCTACCCTTCCTGGCTAATAGCCATTGATAGACCTATCCTCCATGAATTTATCTAGTTCTTTTTTGAACCCTGTTATGGTCTTGGCCTTCACAACATCCTCTGGCAAGGAGTTCCACAAGTTGACTGTTCATTGTGTGAAGAAATCTATAGTTCATGAACATACAAGCTTGGAGCCTTTACAGTTCTTCCTGTCCTGCTGGAAGGGTGCCTATTCTATACAGTAACACAGTGTTGTGAGAAGGAATTCCCCCATGGGGCAGGGATCCCTTGCTAGATAGGTGGAGTTTGAAGTCTTGAAGTTTTTAGGCTGTGGATTGCAAACTAAAATAAGCATCAGTCGGGGACAGATAATTAGCTGCCATATAGTGATTCTTGTTTATGTACCCATAGTAGAGAAAAAGTGATCTGCAGATAAGGGAGGCAGAAGCTATTTTACAGTTATGTCGGCCATTCCCTTTGGTTAGCTGTTCAGTGTTTTGTCTTGGTTTTGCTTTAAAAAGGAGTAATCCATTACAATCAGATTAGTATATCCCACATGATCGATTTCTGAGATTGCAATGGAGAGGCCCAGGGGGTACCTTTTCCCACATTTCTTTGGGGTCATTTTCCCTAATACGCTTTTTTGGGGGGAGAGGGGTAAGTAGACGGGTGCTGGAGTTCAGGCTGTGAAAGGTTTTGCCAGGGGCTTCCACTTGCCTCTACACAAGCATAGTAGAGTTTCCTGGAAGCTCTGTACCACTCACTGTGGCGGGGGGGGGGGGGGGGGGGGGGGGGGGGGGGGGGGGTTGGGAACCCAGTAACATGGAAAGTTACATAGTGGACAACTCTCCACATCTGCTGCTCCTCAAACACCCCAGTAGTAGCCACCTATTTCTGCACAGTTACCTAGGGTGACCAGATATCCCGATTTTATAGGGACAGTCCCGATTTTGGGGTCTTTTTCTTTTTGGGTCTGTCACCTGCACCCCCATCCCAATTTTTCACGCTTGCTGTCTGGTCACCCTACAGCTGCTCCAACTCATTCTTGTGCATTAGGGAAGAGAATTCTCTTCAGTCAATTCAGGGCTGGATTTGTGGGTGGGCGACATCGGTGACTACCCAGGGCACCATGGTCAGAGGCGCACCATGGTCAAGAGGCAAGGAGTGGGTTGGGCCTGGGGTGTGAGGCCACTGAAAGGAGCTCAGGGCAATGAGGGAGTGAGGCAGCGGGAAAATGCGGGGACGAAGCAGCAGATCCTGAGGGTGGAAGGGGGTGGGGAACCTGGGGAGGCAGCAAGGATGATGGGGGGATGGATGAGGGGGCGAGGGAGGTGGCAGAAGGCAAGGGTAATGGGAGGATGAGTGGGGACCCTTGGGAGGCAGCATGAACCGAGGGCACCAAAATACAAGTTCACAGGGGGCGCCATTTTCCCTAAGGGCAGTCCTGGTGTGATTCCCCCAAGGCAATGTCTTATAACTCCAGATTTGGGGTCAAGAGCAAAAATGTATCTGTAAGAAATTGGCCATCAGAGTGGACTAAACTGCATCAGACTGTTAGAGGGACTAGCCAGGAAATGAACAAGCATGCACAGATGCTAAGATTGAACCCCAGGGATGTGATTGTTTACAATTAGTTCAAGCGGAGAAGGAGGCCTGCCCATGTTTGAGCCAATAAAGAAGATACAATTAGAGACATTTTTCAAAGGGATGCTGTGGTGATGTGGATTTTGCTGTGAGTGAAGTTTAGCAATTCAGATTAAAAAAAAAACAACCTCATGAGACAGGGCTGATCAGGAATTCTGGAGAGATATGATTTGCTGATTGCTGACTTCTCTGCTGCCTTTTCATACCCACAGAGACTGGAATTTTACATAAAGAAAAAGCAACTGACAAAGTGCCAGCTTGCAATGCAGATTGCAGATTATTTTATTAATTTAAAAATTATAATATATTACATTTTATGTGCTATAAATTGAATGACTCAAAAAGCGGTGCATTAAAGTATTAATAGACTTTTAATTAAACTTTGCCATGATGATCTGCCTCAGTTATTTTTTCCTTCAGCAGGAACCCCTTTTATAATGCAGTTGTAAATCTAGGACCCCAATTGCCATATTATAATGGTATTTGATAATATAATTTACATTTTGAAAAAAATATACATAATTATGCATTTGTGTGAGGATTCACAATGATTCCTTGAGTAACATAAAATCTCTTTATTTATCAGAAGCTGTTTCTGAGAATTCACCTTATTCTAACACTAATTTGTATTTAATATAATTCTGCGCCTGCTTTTGATTATATTATATAACTAGATGTGGCATGATTAGTTGTCAGACTGATGCATCATTTGCATAATGAGCTAATTGAATCTTCTGAAATTGGAAATAATCATTCCAGCACCTTGCTTCTGAGGATCTGCCATCCCAAATACCAAGGACAAATAATATGCAGAAGGGAAGTTAAACACTTTCAGGAGCACTGTAGAATTGTAACTAGAACTCTACAAAAACCCTGTAGGCTTAATCTGTAAGGGGATTGTGAACTGAACCCAGCAATTTGGTTGGAAGGAGTTGATAGGAAGCCAGTCTCTCAAAGTCCATCTGAAACCTGAGCCTCCAAGAAGCCACCCCTAAATCTGGCCCTTCCCACTACCTACCCCATTCATCCCAAGTCCTCAGAAGTTCCCTCCTTTCTACCATCACCCATTAAAGGAAATCTCTCTACCAACCAATCCAACACTTCGGGTAGGAATGAAGAGGGGATAGCTACCTGTGGAAGTCAAACGCAAACTAGAAGGAGGAAAAGGCAAGTGGGTGTTGGAGAGCATTTATTCATGTGCATAGTTGAATAAGTGTTTACAGCGTTACTCTGGATTTCACTAAAGTTCTGAAATGCACTCTACTGGAGAGGGCCCACCTAAGGCTCTGTGCACCACTTGATCCATTTGATCCATCCGTGCAGCTTTGAGATGGCCACATGCACAGTTCCAGCCTAGGCCTTTGTGCAGAGACATATTTGTTAGAAATTCACTTTCCACAAACACTTTGTGAACAAAAATAGTAATATTAGTACCAATGTCGGTGGAAAACAAATAAAGGCTGGGAAAACCATTTTTATTAAAACACAGCAGGATTGGGCAAAAATGGCCTTTTGTGGGAGGGGATTAATGAATAATTCCATCAAATTATTAGATGAAATTGGTCAATAGTGTTTGACAGAGTAATGTAAGGAGATGAAATGTTTTCTTATTTGCATGGTATAAATCTGGAGTCTTGACAATATTTTGACTACAGATTCTCACTGGTCTAAAAGGCAGAATATGGCCCATGAAACTGTCAATGGTCACTTAGCAATGTTGCAGAAATCCCTGTAGAATAATTGTGAGGAGATTTTTTGTGTGCAGATTGTGCCATATAAAAACCTACTTTTTGAACATGCCCCAGTACACTCACAAAAGTATTGCATAGCAAGCTAGTGATTCGGAGGTTGGTTTCTGTCTTTTGTATGTAGTGCATTCATAAAAATAGTATATATAGTATATTTCCTGCCATTTTCATGTCAAGGTTCCTATCTTAAAACCTCAGACTGCAATTAAAATTTCAGGGCAGAAAGTATAAATTGTATTTGGTAGGTATACTAAAAATCAGAAGTTTCATTTCTGAAAGGTATACTATATGATTATTTTTATTGCCACTTCTCTTCCATATTTTCTATTTTCCGCTCAAGGCTGTACCTTTCTCCATAATTATTTGAATCCATCATTGTTGAATTTAAGCAGTGTAGATATTTTAATAACTTTTTAAAGAAGTCAGTTGATAGAATTTAATAACGATTAAACAAAGAAGTAATCAAAACTTTCCTTTTCAGGGCAGAAGGGAGTGGAAAGAGCCCTCCAAGCCCTGAGGTACACGCTTTACTCCCCAATTTTTCCTCTGCATTTTCTGCATCCCCGGAGGTGCGATAATTTTATAAGCATCAGCAATAATAACCCTAGGCATCACCCAAAGTCCTTTGAATTCAGTGGGAATCCTCCCAATTCCCATAGTAGGGTAAGATCTCAGTGGTAAAGTACAATTCATAAATTGCTCTCTTCCAAAAAAAACAGGTCCCTAACTATGCAGGATCCAAATAAAATGGAAACTCGGAAGCGTGTTCCGGTGTTAGAACACTAGCCTGGGACTTGGGGAACTTTAGTCCAGTTCCTAGTTCTGTCCCAGGTTCCTTGTGTGATGGTTGGCCAAGTCACTTTATCTGCATGTCATTCTCCATCGGTAAACCAGGAAGAATAGCACTGCCCTACCTCACAGGCAGTAGTGAGGATAAATGCATTAAAGATTGCGAAGCACTCAGATACTATGGTACTGGAGGCCATATAAGTATCTAGAGCTACAGAGACACAAACATGAATTTAAGGGAGACTTGTGAACATAGTTCCTCATGTTATCTGACCCTTTCTTATAATGACCACAAAAACAGCAGTCCTCTGATGTCCATCTTAGATGGGTTTCCCTGTACTTTAAACACCTGTAAAGTAAATAAAACATGAGTGGGACCTTTTGTGTTCAATTTCCAGTCAAAATTAATTATATGGCTGAGTAACAGACTCACAAAGAAAGTGCTGACACTTTCCAAACCATCAGCGACTTGAAAAGTCAACTTAATGTAGCAGGGACAGATATAGCTGGAACAACAGGTTATAAATAAATCAGTTGTGAGGATACCATTCTTTGCTTCCATGATTTCTAATGACATGAGGACACTGGGAAAAATTTAAATGTTTGTCCTTTATATTTCAGTTAACCAGTAATTATATTTTATGTATTACAGAGTGCAGGAAAGATATATAAATTATATGTGAATATTGATACACAACAACAGACTCTGTGATGGCAGCACCTTTGAAGATTGCTGACTCCAAATCAGTATGATTACTACATGCTGACACTTAAGGTAGATGAAAGCCTATTTCTCTGTGACACGGAAACAACATGATTATCAACATATTTAATGGTATTTCTTCAATGAGAAGACATTTTTAGAATACATTGTTTCAGAATTTTTTTAACCAGAGATGGATCAAATGCAGACATGTTGTTAGATATTGGCAAATTGGTTCACACCAGACAGAAATGCTCCAGAAAAACAAAACAAAACTGAAAAACGGCCTGCCAAAACAAGACACTCCACTGCCTACATTTTCTTCCCAAAGGAGAGGATGAGAGAACCAACAACCTGTGACAGATGCGAAGTCATGTTACTTAATGAACTACTGGTATGGTAATAAATATAAGAGCCTACATAGAATGGAATCTTTCTGAAGGCTGGAAGTTTGGTTTGGAAACATTCTTTTTTTTTTATAAAAAGAACAGGAGTACTTGTGGCACCTTAGAAACTAACAAATATATTTGAGCATCTGAAACCATTCTTTTTTATGAGGCTTTTGTCTTTTGCACTTTGGTCAGCGCTGGTTGCCTGAAGAGCCAGAGCATCTTGAAACTACTGATTGGAAACAAGAAGCTCTGGGCACCTGATAAGAAAGTTTGTCCCCATATGACTTCTAGCCCCACTTAACAGATTGAAAAGTCTTGGATAGTTCAGATAAGCATCCCAGCTTAAGTAGTTATTATTTAACTCAATGTCACAAATCTTTTGTGGTTCATTAATAATAATGTTTACTTGCTTGCTTGCTGGCTTACTGATTATTTATTCACTGAGGAACCAAATGTGAGCTCGGTGCTAAAACAGGCATGGTTTCTGCCCCAACAGGAAGTTTGCGGTCTAATAACCATGATCCTGCAGCACTGGAGCATGACTAAAAGCAGCCAGAGAGGGAATCTGGAGGATATCTTCCAAGAGGGAGTTCAGAAACAGAGTTCTCAATCGATAAAATGTAGCCTGCACTCTGGTGGAACCTTGGAACCAAACAATGATGACCATGAATTACAACCACATAGTATGAAAGATAATTGCTAAGTGCTAAAAACTTCCTGTGCTAAAAACTTCCTATGCTAAGCCTTGAATCGTGTCCTTAGACATTGCAGCTTGTGTAGAGCAGAGAGGGCAGGTATAATCAGCTCTCATATGCTTGCCAGTACCTGAGTCATAGCTACAAGATAGGAATTGACTTATGGTGATGGACAATTGTGTGTCATTTCTGTGGTTTGAAATGCAGTGCTCCTCAAGGTATTATCCTATCAGTTATCAGTATGTCATTCCCTCTTGCTAAGAATGTTTCTAAATAAATGGTAAAGCATCAGCTGTTTCTCATTACACCCATTTATATGTTTCTTGCCCCAGGGACTCTGACAGCTTGGATGAATGTTTAATGTTATGGCTGTCTAATTCTCAACCCAAGGAAGACATCGGCATGGGTAGGACCTTCCTAGATGTCTCCACTTAGTGAGGGGTTTTGTTTGGAAGTGGTGAGCTAAGTGAACAAGACTGGAGGTATTTCGGACCATGCCCTCCTTTATAGTGGAAAGTCAGCTGTGCAATTTGCATGGTCAAATTGCATATTATTCCCATTCTTATGGAGAGAGAGATTGGCCAGTGGGAGGAATGAGTTCCAAAGCTGAGGACTCCTTGTTGAACAGGCTGCCTGCACTCCCCACCCCTTTAAAGCAGGGGCTTCTCAAGTGCCTTGATTGACCCCAGCTGTTGTAAATACTGCGCAAGGGGGAATGGTGGTCGTAGAGGTACTGTGGTGTCCAAAACATTAAAGATTTGTAGGAGATAAAACACTGCACGTGACACCTGAAGGCTCCTGAATTATCACTCTTTACAGTTATACCTACAATATATTTAAACTTAATAAATGTCACCAGGACATTAGATTAATGAAATAAAATATGCTTCACACCAATTTGCATCAAAACAACTCCACTAAGCTGAATTAGTCCCTGGTTTTTTTAATAGGAGTCTCATGCCTTCCACTTATCTTTCTTTTCTACGGCCTGCCTGTGCATCTGTCTATCTCTGCATGTATCAACAAGAACTGTATAATGTGGCAGCTAAGTCTGTACATCACCTACCCAAATCTTTGAAGCCACGAAGACAAGGGACAAGTCTCCAGCATTCCTTGCCTCTTTCACCTGCAGTGCTGTTGACAGCACTCTTCAGTACTCGATAAAACCTTCACTTCTTCTCTAACACGTACTGAAAACCAATACATATATCAGCTTCCTCCAATGTGCTCTGTCATGCAAAACCTTAATGATGACCTCATAGTCTCTTGTCTCAAGCATTCGATGAGTCTGACTCCATTGTCACATAGTTTATTTATTTGGAAAAGTTATTCTGCTTTTAACATTTATTGAGGTCGCTGTTAACGCTTTGCATGACAGAACTGGGGAAAACACAGGCCCTGGCTATAACTAAACTCATATTGCTTATTTAATTCAACATGTCCTTAAACATTCAAGCAGTTCATAAGCTACAATACGCATTTGAAATTTATCTTCCAACACAGAGAATTTATAGGTTTTCAACCTGTTGAAATGAAACCATGCATCCAACCTTAACTATGGCGGGGGCTCCACTGTCATATAAATACATCTTAGCCAAGAAGCTAAAGATGTAATGCATAGAGAATTAAATAATAAGAAATACAAATAGAAAGCAATCTTTCACATCATTAGTGATACATATTTTCTGTTGTTTTGTCATCTTAGCCAAATGAAAAGCCTACATAATTAGTTAGGCTCTTGCGAAGCTGCGAAGTATCCACAGTAAATTAGGTGAAGAGCCAAAAATGCAAACCCCAAAGATCAGATTTAACTAATATCTCTGCACATAGCTAAGCTAATTTACTGTGTTAAATTACACGGGAAAACACATTATATTGATTTCTTATGTACTAAAGAGCTTTGTTTCATGATGTTTCTGAATCTCTGTGCAATTTTTTTGCCATTCAGCATATAATAAAGTACTGCAGTGATTATTACCATAGTCTGACTATATATCCTGAGGGGGAGGGGATTAGGATACCCACCTAGGATGTGAGAGACTCAGATTTCAATCTCAACTCTGAATTAGGTAGAATGGGAACTTGAACCTGTGCCTCCCACATCGTAGGTGAGTGCGTGACCTACCAGTCTATTCTGGAGTGGGTGTTTGTGTGTTTTTTGCATGTAAAATTCCCAAAGGTCTTGGTTTTGTTCTGATACAGAACAAAAAACAAATTTGAAACATCAACATTTTTAACAAAACAGGATTTCTGTTTTTCAGCCTGGCCTAATATTAATAGCACAGTGGCACCAGTTGTATCTTCACACAAATAGACAGTAATAACACTTAGAGTAAGTTTCTATTTCGGTGGTGTTGGTTTTGTTCAGTTTGTCTCTGTGATGGTCTGCTCGTGGGTAGTGCAGAGGGCCAGATTGAGTGTCTAACGTGCTGTGTCACAGCTACTAAAAAGGGAAACATTTGTTTAGCTGGAGTAAGAAGATGGATTAGTCCCCATGGCCTGTGGAGCCACTGTAAGCTGGCAGCTGTGGATAGAGTTCTAAGGCCAGCACTCAGGAAATAGGAATGATGAGTTTGACAAAGGCCAGTGCAGGTATGGGGTAACTTGTTCCTAGCACACACATGAAATATTGAGACCTCCATATCTGTTCTCTACTCTGAGGCAGATAGAATTATTTGTTTCCACAACAGGGCTCAGTCCAGGTCAGTCACTGTTTTCAGTTTTATTTTATAGCAAAATATCTCCCCTCTCATTTTAAGGATCAACCCTTCTAGTTTCTTTTGGGTCAGACAGAGGCTTGTGAGGCACAGTCCTTCAGGCGGCTCCTCTAGGATGACTACAGCTTACTTCCCTTTCTGAGCCTCCTCAACAGGCTGGTGGGGAAGCCGTAGACCTGTCTTCTTCCCATGGTTTGCCAGATTGCAAGGATCTGTTCTGCACTCTGTTGCGCATATTATAGGGATGGCAAATGAACCTGGTTCTTGTGCAGGAAGTCTCTATCCTTCTCCTTATTTGGCCCCCTTTGTGGTCATGTCTGAGGCCCAGACCACCGAAGGTAATTAGGTACCTAACTCCCATTGCCTTTAAGTGGAGAAGTGTTATTGTGTTATCCCCGCTGCATGGAGGCGGCGCTAGCCCATTGGGGTGTTAAGCAGGAATATTGTTGTCCCTCTTGAGCTGCTTGGGGTCCTAAGCAATTGCTTAGTGTGCTTATGCTACTGCTGGCCCTGTCACCTTATTTGTTGTCCCCCACATCTGAATGTTATATATTATTTTGTCATCCAAAATTCTGAAGCACTCAGTCACGTAAGTGACTTCACTAGTACATCAGTGTATGAATGTGTGGACTGAAAAATTGGCCATTTATTCATATAGTGACGCAGACTCTTGGAGATGGACACCATAAAACTGGTTGCTAAAATTAAAAAATACATCGGAATTCCGCACATAATAGATATTATCACCTGTTGTTGACATATGGGCCATGATTTGCAAAGGAACCTGAATGAGTTAGGTACCTAGACCCCACTGAAAGTCAATAAGATTTGGGTACCTAACTACATTGAGCTCTTTTGAATGTCCCAGTCACAATGCCTGGCTGGAAGAAAGCAAGATGTTCTCTTGTGAATTCAAGAAATTACTATCCAGAGTTCTTAGATCCAGCTAGCAGACAACAAAGTGCCTGCTAAGGTGTCAGTCACGCATTCTCTTTCCCTTGCATGTCAATAGCTAACACAATTAGAAATAATCTGAATTAAACTAAAGAACCTTAACTCTGTAGCCAAGCATGTTAACTAAATGACCCCTGGAGAGTTTTATTTGTTTGTTTTCAAAGCAATTGTCTATGAAATTTCATTCATTTGGGTTTACAGTTCTTAAATGATGGATGGATGAGAAATAGCTGAAACCATAGTTAGAAATGTCCACTGATATTAACCACTGGTAACTGGATTCATGCCTCAGCAACATATTAAACATACTATATCATCCCAAATAATCTGTTTGAAACCATTTTTTCAGTTGTTCAGTTGGCCTTTACTAATGTAATTTGACATTCTCAGGAGCTCAGTGAAAGAAAAAAAAAAGATCTTTTATATTTCAAAGGCATGTGTGTCGAGGAATTAGGTAAGAATTGCCATTGTTAAGTGAATACCTTACAGATTCAGGAAGGTAATTATATAGTGTAATTAAATAATTTGCAATTCAATTTCTAACTTTGTTTTTTGAACAGACATAATTTTCTCTTTTGGGTAGGAAATAACTTTCTTTCAGTTAAATCCTCTATAAGCAGACTAGAGAATTTGTCATTTGAACATAGATGACTAGGGACTTAATGAGTACCAAAACCAAAGAGCTTCCTTGTTTTGATCAAATCTCTACTTTCTAAGAGTGGATTCAGCATTGGGAAATCATGTAACCTTCATCCAACTATTTGTTGAATTAGCCTATTGCAAATTCTTTTCAGTCAGTGCATTATACAGATATTGACAAAACACGGGTCAGTGAAATAATATTCTCCAGTTTCACAAGAGGACCTTCCCGTCACAGAAGTAAAGCATGCAAATCTATCTAGTGAAACAGATCATAAAGTAAACAAACCCCTCTTCTCCCCACACAATGCATGTTGGGTTCAAATACAAACCAACAATAGAAATAGCTATCTCTTAAGCAGCACTCTTCATCAGCAGATCTCAAAGCTCTTCACAATCTTTAATGTTGCACTTGAAGAGCCTGATCATGTAGTCGTTACTCAGCTGAATAGGCCTTGAAGGCAATGAGGATGCTTTCAGGATTAATGGTTGCAGGACTGGGTTGTAAGACTTTTGGCTCTTCGGTCTCACCCCTTTGTGGGAAGAACCCAGTACTTCCCACTCCTTATTCTGTCATCTGGAAGTGTGAGATAGGATTTCTCCCTTGGAAAAAGCCCAGGGTCCCATCTCTTAGTAAGCTGACCTTCCCAGAGCCAAGCAGCGCCACTGCTTATGGGGGACCTTTCTCCCCTGCAGTTTTCCAAAGTACCCATTTTTTTCTGTCAGGGAGCACCCACAAAGCAGAGTAATAACATAAGTTGAGATGCATAGGGGAGATGTAAGGGCTCTGTAATTTCCAAAAATGGAGTCACATTCTTAGCTGGTATACATCAGTGTAGCCCCATTGCCTGAGAATCTGTCCTGTGGTGCTTATAAGACACCTATGCACCATAGCTTGCAAGTATGATGGCTGCCCTCTTGGCTGACATTCTAGGTCCCTCCAGCACTAAAAGTGTAAGCTGCTGCAGCTTGAGCTAAAGATCCAGAGCTGAGGTTTGTGGCTGTAACAGGTCATATCCTCAGCAGGTGGGTGTAGAGGGGAACCAGTGGGTTACACAAGCTCAAGTTGGCAGCGAGGGAGAGAGAAGGAGGGTGAAAAAAATCATGGCCATTTTGGAAAATCTACCCTCTATTCCTTTTTAGAAATTAGAGTCCACTGACATTCAGGTTAGGATTCAGAACACTTCCAAAGGTGAAGTATTGGCACAGGCCCATCTCCAGTTGTGATTTGCAATAAATGAAAAGATCTTCATGGTTGCTTTAAAAAAAGTAAGGAGTGATGAGCCATATAAAAGTCAGTGAAGAGTCAAGGTTTTAGTGTATGGCAGAATATCAGGGTATGAACTGTAATTCTGCAGGAAAGAACTGGCAGGTGAGAGCCCGGCTACCTTTAATGCCTAGGTCACTTACATTCGAAGTTCTCGTTGTTCTGGCAAAGAGTGTAAGTTTGTGAAATATATATTTAAATAAGCAAGCCAGCTTTTTGTGGCAAAGTAAATGTCATTCTTGAAGCAATTTTTTTCACCTTTCCTTTTTTGTTCTCTCCTTTTTTGTGTGTACAGTTTGATATGGGAAGCCAAAATTGAATTTCTTCTCTGGTCTAAATTTAAAACATGTAACTGTATATTCAAGATGGACCATAAGAGAGACCCAACCTGCCAGCTTAATTAAGTTTCTGGAATGCTTCTGGGCAAAATTAATATATATGGATGAAAGCCAAAACTCAGTCAGACTGAATTGTTTCCAGCTAGAACACAAGAACTCTGAGGTCCCTGTGTTTCTCAAAGTGCTCAGTCTAACAATATTAATTAGTGGCTAAAGGACTACCTATCCTTTTCCTCTATGCCAATCTGCCTTTTATTGTTGATTACTTCAAAGCCAATATGGTTATCAGTACAGTCTTGGAGTTAAATTAAAATTTAGAGACTAGAAGCTTTTTTGGCATTACCTCCTTCTTCAAGCTCCTACTAAATGGCAGCTGATGAAAATACTAAGCCAGACTTATTCAAACTGCAGCAATCTGAAACTGAGTTATTGTGTGAAGCCATAAAGAAATCTAATATTAGTGTCCAATACATGTATGAGATAATGGATCCTGCTGATGACCACAGGATTAGTGTGGTCATAACACAACCCTTCTCCTGCCATTGCACCTTGAAAAGGGTCTTTGAGGCTTCTCTGGACCTTGTCTCTACCCTCCACTCCACTGTTGATAAGAGCTCTTCTGTGTCATCCATTGTCACATCTAGGCAGCACTCACCTGCCACATACAGGATGTAAACCTCTTCTTGTCCGACTGACCATGTAGGCCATCCTCTCTTGCAGCTGGCTGTCTGGGGAGATGGGGTCCCAGAATGCAATAAGTTAATTGGCCATCTGGTTCAGACTCTGACATGACATGATAACGGCTGTATTGCGAAGCCAGTTAACTTTGCAAAGGTCATGTTTGTTCAGGAGAGATGAATATGGCAAGAATCTGGGGGATCCCTTTTTCATCCAAGCTATAGGCCAGTTCCTGATATTTTTACTTTGGCAAAACTTCCATTTTGTCAAAGGGAGATTTGCCCAAGAAGAAAGGCAGGATCACGCCCTTAGGGCAAAATCCTGCTCAATTCACAATGCTGATCTCTGTAGCATACCTTGTACTTGCCCAATGGAAATAAAATAAAATGGGCCTGATTGTCCACCATGTTCCATTCACTACAAAAACTTCACATATACTTTCTGCCGCTTCAGGAGCTATTTTCTTCTGCTTCCACAGCCTTGTGCCACTTTCTGGAATGCCACATGCTCTTTACTGCTTGATTTCATTGGGTCTACGTATGTGAGTAATTTAAGCACAATATGGGGATGTGACCCTACTCTCAGAGAAGGTAATGGCAAAACTCCTATTGACTTTAACAGGAGAATTGATAATATAATTACTTCTCCATTTAGCTGTTTTAAATTCCTGTTATTTGCTCCTCTGTACCAACTTCTGGGAGGGAAAAATTATACATGCAACTTACAAATATTTGCACAAATCCACACACACACTTTGAGAGACACTAAGATTGTGGTACAATATAATAATATAAAAATGAGTTTCTGATATTTTTAGCTTCTTATTTCTAATCACAACTCATTAAGATTAACAGTACCTTATTTCCCCTGGGTTCATGTCACAGTTACTTTAAAATCCTGTCTGTTATGTAGCCTGACAACTTTGAGAGAAATTACCTCTCATGACATGCTATAGCTGAACAATAAGCTATTAGCAAAAAGCCACTGCTCTAGCTAAGATTAAATGTGATGTATTGGATTACAAAATGCTACCTTTTACTGTTATGAGGCTAATTTTTAGATGTTTGGGTGTTGGTTGCTGGCTGGAGATTATTTTAAAAGCAGAGGAGAATCCATGTTTTAAATGGGATGTTCCAGTATTAAAGTTCATGCTATTAACAAAGCATATCCAGAGTTTCAGAAAAATGTGTACAAAATATTTAATCTCTAGGCATGTGAGCAAATTATTTAGACAAAATAGGACAAATTCATGTGTGGGGTAACTGCACAGAAGTTAGTGTCAATATACAAGACATTAATTTGGCGCATCAAATATGACACTGTATGTGCACAAAGCTATTTCCAGCTGAAGCATATTTAGTAGAGATCCTATTGGCTTGGCCATGGGGAAGCTTACCAGGGAGAGCTGCTGTCTGTTGACCCTGAGGGTCATGGTCTGAGATTCAGCTGCAGTAATGTACAGGATTACAGACATAGCACGAGAGATTTTTCTAGCTGGCTGTGGTAGCTCCCGTGTTTCTAATGCTTGCAACTATAAAGGAATAAAAATTCCAGGCAATATAGGCAAGAAAGAGAAATGAACATCAGGCACAACAGATTGAATGTAAACATTTTAGTTGGCTTCATATGTAGCAGTGATCCTCATTTTCTACAGACACTGTTTGGGACTGATCCACTTTTCAGTGGGAGCTGGATTGGACTCGTATGCTTGTAGACATTCCTTCTCCATGTTTCCCCCAATTCTATCAGCTCCTGATTTCTAATCCTGCCTCTGACTGTGACATCCTCTGTGGCCTCAACCACAAAACGTGGCCTTGACACCTCTTTCAGTGTCAGTTTCTCTGTCGGTAGCAGAGGAAATCCGTATTTTAATCCCACCAGCCACCCCTTCAAGTTCTGGAGAATTCAGGAGAGGGATATTAACAGTGGCTCATTTTAGAGACCCAAAGCTTGGGTCATAATCCAGAGTTCAGATCTGAGGGGTTGATTGGGCTCACCTCTCTTTCGTGGACATGATATGGACTTTTCTCCTACCTTACAAGGCTGTCATATAAATTAATTATTGGTTTATATTTAGAAGTGCTTTGAAGGTGACACATACTATATAAGTGATCAAATGTGATTATTAATACAATAAGCGTCCAGAAAAATCAATAGAGGTTAACAAAGTAACTTTCCATAATTTTGTTTTTTTAAACTATCCCATAAAACTGAATAAAGAATTGCATCCCTGATATAGGATTCTACATAAGGGTTCAAAAGACCTAGGGAAAACATATACTGCTGTCTTTGGAGTATGTGCTAATGAACCTATTACATTTCTATAGAATCCTACAGGTTTCATACCTATTAAATTTTATAAGGCTTTTCCAAGGGGGAATATATAAGGAAATGGACAGGAGTTATGCACAGTAGCCTGCTTCTCACATGCTTGTCTGAACATTTTAAATCAACAAATTAAAAGGTTCCCTGCAGCAGAGGTGTGCCCTTTGCATGGGAGACAACAGCAGGCATCTGTAATCAGGTTTCTAAAAACCAAAGAGGCAAATATGTTGCTATGAGAAAGTATTACTTTGATAGAGTGTCTTGCAACAACTACTATTGGTACACTGGGCTAGATCCTCATCTGGTATAAATCGGCATAGCTGCAATTAAAATGCTGAGCTCTGAAGTCAATGGGACTAAGGAGATTTACACCAGCTGAGGATCTGGCCCCTAGACTTCTACTGTATTTTTCATCCCTTTCCTTAAAAACTCCCTCTGGGTTTGAGTCTGCAATCTGCTGGCCACTGTGGTCCTGATCCAGCAAAACATGTAAACAATCTGAACTGTAACTCTGCTCTTTCTTACAACCCATAACTTCAATCCCTCCATGCACATGGACTGCAGCTGTAGATATAAATGACTTCACTCTGCCTCTGTGTTCCACTTTCTCCATTTTTCTCCGTCTTCCCTCTTGTTTTTCTGTCTCTATTTCCTTTTCTGATTCCTTGATCATTATTTTTCTGCGTCTCCTACTTGCTGATACCAAAATTATTTTATGCACAAACTAGTTTTCCTGCCATGTTTTATTTGTTTTAAAGAAACAATAAGAGAACTAGAATGGAATATGCTGACAATTGGAATGAGATGACTGAGAACAGGGTCCATTTTAGTGAAATTCTATGTTACATCTTCAGATCTGGGTTGCTTTGATTTCCTCCTCCACCTTTAACCCAAGCAAATCTCGATTACACTTGAAATGTAAGGAGAGTTTGCTGATCAGAATTCAGGAAGAAGAACTCCACTTTTCTCATGAAGGTAAGAAGAAATACTAGGAAGAATTGAGTTCATTTCAATCCCCTTAGTGAAAACTTATCAGCCTTGAGAGTACTGCTGCAACAAAGAATATGAGTAATATAAATACTCTGGGGGAGTTTATTTGCATGTTTCTGTGCCTGGTTTTATGGGTCTTTTGAGGGCTATTGACACTTCGCTGCGCAGCTCCAAATTAATTGAACTTTGCCACTGCAGACTATCTCCTGGGTGTCCTGTGTGCTATCAGTCAGCAAAATTCAAGAAAAGAAAAAGCAAAACCAGTCAGAGCAGCCTTCACAATGATAAGAATAATCTTTTGGAAGTATGGAACATATTGTGGAACTTACAGATCAATTAATCACAGGATTTACTACCCAATAAAAAGAACTGTTCTTAAAGGGAAGAATGTTAGTATTATCCTACACTACAGTACAAGAGCTAGCAAAGAGAAGGCCTGGAGGACAAAGGGCCAGGTTCTCTGCTGATGAAAGCAAAGCTCTGAAGTGAGTGAAGCAAAGAATTTTGCTCAGTGCACTGAATGGTGATGAAAATTAAGACAACTGCTTAAGCCATCGTTAGGGGAGAGTAGCATGAGGTTTGGCACTTGAACGATAAAACTTGATTAAAGATAACCCCTTTAAAGCCAGGAGGGTGATGCATCTCTAACAAACAGGGGGTGCTTGGAGATAAATGTTGACCTGTACCCTAAAATGAGTTTTAAATATTGAATTTCTGAAGCACTGTTTCAGAGGAAGGGAGGAAGTTTCAGCACACTCTCCAGAAAGTAGTGATACAATCATAGGACCTGTAACTGTAAACCGTTGAGGCTGAATGAGCGAAAAAGAAGACTCACCCCTGTTATAAAAGCCATTAAGCAATACAGTAATTAATAAGGTGAAGTCTCAGGATGTTTTCTCTTAAATTATTTTATGTATATGTACAAAAATCCTGCTCATCGTGATCAGAGATGGTAAAAGCAACAGCAATGCTACACACAGGCAATGCCCAGTCACGCTTGCAAGGAAGAGACTCATCTAGTAACTAACGGACAGACAGAAGGAAAGTGAGCGAGACTGTCACACACGGGGCTATGGCTGTTGTAGTGTCAGTGAAATTAGGAGCACAGGTAAATGGATTTGTCAGTACGCACAGAATGTAAGGCAATAAGCGGTCAAATCAAAGTAAAAGAAACAAAACACAAGAGATTCAAAGAGCTTGTGGTCATCTCAGATTGAAGGGGGATGTTCCTGGGATTTCTTATGCGCTGTCATAGATGAGCAAATTGCAGAAATCGTGTTCCTGAAACTTTTCTAATGCTGGAGCATTGGGTAATATACTGGCAAGCACCAGGCTGAATCAGAGCAGTTAACTTTCTATCTGCCACTCTTGGTGTGTGATGGTCACTGGACCGGACAGTAACTATATCTGGGGAAATTATCCCGATTATTTGGGTTTTACTCACATCGGAGGGAAGCAGAGATTGACTCTACTTGTTATTTCCACAGCATCCTTGTCTCTTCCATTCAGCATTCATCAGCACTGTGAGTCAGGCACAAATTTGCCTGTCAGGGAAATCCATTCCCTACCCACTCTTTGTCCCCAGTGCAGAATGATAAAACGTCCCAGGAGAGTTAGCTCAGACATTTGCTAGAGTGTGATTGCTAGACTCTGCTTTATCACAATCTGGTTAGGGCTGGATTGTGTCTCGGGGACACAAGCTCTGATTGCAGGTGGCACAGAGCCTCACAGCCTCGGGGGTGCTCCAAGGAGCCATGGAGGGGGGATTATGTCCAAGCTCCTCTGCACACTGGAGCAGTGTGTAAGCTGCACTATCCCTTGCAATTGTGTGTCTTGCTCCCTTGCTTGCATCCCAGATAGTTCCATTGGCCAGTACAGAAGGAGCAGCCCTTCCAAGGCTGCAGAATTCCAGGATTGCTGTTTTGTCTGGCCCTTGCACAGGGTACATAAGGTAAGGTAAGCGCCCAGTGTTCCCCCCATTTCCACACACGCTTCCTTACTGAGCTCCTGGATTACATGAAACAGCAGTGCTCAGACTTTTAAATTGTATCAGATCAAACCCTCCAAAGTGTTTGGCATTCTATCCTCATTTTATTCAGTGTGGTTATAAGGCATGTGCTTATTCTGAGTCTGCTCTTTACACCAGCCCCTATACCACCTGATTGTGGCCTACATGTATACTACAGTTTGAAATCTGCTAACAAAGACAGTTTGTGTATTGTTATTTGTAGGGCTGGTTGAACATTTTCTGTCAAAACTGTTTTTGACAATACATTTCTTTTCAACAACAATATACACACACACAGAGCCAAAAAATGGAAATACGTTTGCCGAAAACCAAAGTTTTTCTATTTGACACCTTGTTGCAATGCCGTATAGGAGCGGTAGTTAAGTTTTTTCATGTCCCGATTCTCCTCTATTGGCTAATCCCTGCCCCCACTGGACTACACGTGGGATGATGTATCAAGGTCAGGAACTTTCACGGTGCACCCACTTCCCTTTATTGTGTGGGGAGACCATGGTGCATCATGGGAGATGTAGTTTGATGGGGGAACAGCGCATATGGAAAAGAATCCGAGCATGAGGCACCCGAGCTACAAGTCCCAAGATGCACAATAACCACACTTCCAAACTGAAATATTTTTGTTTTCAACAGAAATATTTCCGTTTTTTATTTTTCACTGAAAAGTTCTTTTCTGTAGAAAATTTTGACAAATTTTTTTTTTTAAATTTTAGTTGAAATTTCTGCTGTAAAAAAGATTTTTTTTTCTGACCAGTTCTAGGGCTTGTTCTTCTCTCCCCTCTGGCCTGCTGGACAATGTTTTTCAGTCACAAGAGTCAAGGAAATGCAAACATTTCCTTACAGATCACATATCTACTCTGTCCTGTCTTTTTTTTTAACTTAAAAATATTATATTCCTTGTAGCATATTCCGACAGTTTCTTCTGTCTTATCTCATCTCTTATCTATATAACTCCTCAAAGTCTCCCAAATACAATTACTGTAAAGTATGCAAGACAAAACTTAACTTGTGTCAATCTTTAAAGGACTTGTCAGTCACAAAATGTTGTCTTTTTTTTTCTGAAAGAGCTGTGCTACAAACATTTTTGGAATAGAGAGATTTGCCTTTTATTGAGACAGCTGGGAAACCAGATGGAAAGCCTGTCTCCCCGTCCTCCTCCACCCTTAATCAAGTACTGTACTATTGGTGTGAGTTAACAGGCATTGTTTTATGAAGGGACATAGTTGTGACTTGCTGGCATATATAGTGTATGCTCATTGTGAATGTATACAGCTGGACATTTCCTCATCTTTAAAGGGAGCATATATTATATCCCAGAATTACTGACAGCCTAGATGACATATTTGCTCCCTTTCTAAATAATAGGCATACAACACACCCTGTGATAGCCAAGAGGTCACCAAAAGCAAATATAGAAATCAAATATGACTCAAAATAGGGTCTAGAGAAAAGCAACAAGAATGATTAAAGGTCTTGAGAACATGACCTATGAAGGAAGGCTGAAAGAATTGGGTTTGTTTAGTTTGGAAAAGAGAAGACTGAGAGGGGACATGATAGCAGTTTTCAGGTATCTAAAAGGGTGTCATAAGGAGGAGAGAGAAAACTTGTTCATCTTAGCCTCTAAGGATAGAACAAGAAGCAATGGGCTTAATCTGCAGCAAGGAAGGTTTAGGTTGAACATTAGGAAAAAGTTCCTAACTGTCAGGGTGGTTAAACACTGGAATAAATTGCCTAGGGAAGTTGTGGAATCTCCATCTCTGGAGATATTTAAGAGTAGGTTAGATAAATGTCTATCAGGAATGGTCTAAACAGTATTTGGACCTGCCATGAGGGCAGGGGACTGGACTCGATGACCTCTCGAGGTCCCTTCCAGTCCTAGAATCTGTGAAGCTATATGGCTCAGGTACGCTATCTCTGAATTGATCTTGAATCATTGTCTCAGAAGGTCTCAAAAATAAAAGCCATCTGTCCTGGATGTTTACTGAAAGCAATTTTTGTTCTATATTCTGGCTATTTTGGGGTCAGGAGGAAATCAAGATATGTCCATTTTAGCTCCTGGACCTCTCTAACATAAAAATTGGAATTTCAACTCAAGACTACATTCTCCTTCCATAATTTCCTGGCAGGCATTTTCCAACTATCGAGTCAGTGCACCATACTGAATCTGAGATGCGATCACAGATTTTTTTGACAGTTCCAGTTAGGGCATATGCCTCCTATTTTTGGCTGACAAAGTTAATGACAATGTGTAAAACAAAAATGTGCAATCTTGCCCTTCTTGACCAAACACAAACTGTTCCTTCAGGTGGCAATATCCAATGTTCGTTTCTGCTATGCTTGGCTTCAGTTTGTGTGCTGTGATCTATGTGACCGCTTGCTGAACTCCTCTTTAAGTTCTAACAAGCTAAGTGTGCCTCTGTGCTATTCCCCAATCTATAACTAAGCACTTTCATCCTGTCTGTTCAGCCATATCTCAGAGTGATACAATTATGTCCAAAATGAGTTATGTGATTCAGAATAAATCAGATCTTGAGTTAGGTCCACGTATACATGAGATCTGAGGAAATACCTTGCATACAATAATTTATGAGGTAAATGTTTTTGCTCATGGATGTCTACAAGCAAGTTGCAGTTTCCTTGGTTTTAATTGTCGGACACACTTTTTTGGTGAAATGTTTTACTCTATGGATTAATTATGCACTTTGCTATGAATATATGGTTCCAGTTCTGTTCATTAATTTTGATTGATCAAATACACTCCACGTTGTTTCTGTTTTCTGTGAGGCTAAGCACAAGTCTTGTAATCAGGGAGAGCATTGAAGAAGATCATGATACCTTGCATCTCTCAGGAAAATGTGGCAGTATTAGAAGATTTTAGAAGATCTGAAAGCCTTTCTTTTCCTGGGCAGCACAGGACTTGCCTGGGGGCATCAGTTCTAGGAAGAATGTAATAAGATTTATTGTCTCAGTGTTGAGACACTTTCTCTACTTCTCACATTCATACAAATTGATGTTTTTCTTAGGGCAGGTCTACACTACAATGGGGATTGACGCTCTGAGATCGATCCACTGGCAGTCGATTTAGTGGGTCTCGTAAAGACCCTCCAAATCAACTGCAGATTGCTCTCTAGTCAACCCCTGTACTCTACCCCCAATGAGAGGAGTAAGATAAGTTGATGGGAGCTGCGATGTAGACCTCGTGGTAACTACACCTAAGATACGTCAACTCCAGCTATGTTCTTCACATAGGTGGAGATGTGTAACATAGGTCGACTTACCCTGGTAGTTGCAAACAGCGGAGTGTAGCCTTGCCTAGCTGTTTAATTGCTATGGTGTTAAGCAGCATGCAATCCCATATACAATATTCCAAGTACAATGGCTTTACTATAGTCATTTTCTATCATCCCCATGACAGTGACACAAAGTAACTGCTTGTGCACATGCAGATTCAGCTGTGATCAGCAGCAAATGGAATAGGTATGGTCAGATTGTTGGCTGATTTTAGCCCTCTGCTGAGGGCTTTAGGAAAGCTGCGTCTCTGCTGTGTCAAGCAATGTCCCATCCTATACAAAACATGCCACTTCCGGTGTGAATAACTGAGTTTGGAGGCTTAGAGGCATTGCTGAATTGAATCCAGTTTAAAATGAGTGAATACTTCTGAGAAACATCTGAGATACTCACCCATCTGTAGAGTAGGCCACACTGCCATACAAGCACAACACAATAAAGTTCAAAATGCTGCCACAGTGTTCAGACAGAGTCACCAAAGCCCTGAAATTCCATCCAGGAGTTCAGGAGAATGACAGAGCATTGGTGGTGGGTAGAGTGCGCCCATGAGCTCCATCAAGGGTTGCACATCATTGCACCTGGAAAATCCCCCCATCGTTAATGCCATTGTTCTTGATCATTAACCCCACAATCCAGATGAACATGTAAGCCTTTATTTAAATGTCAGCATGGTAGTGGTCCCATTGTAACAAGTAGGACCTTCTCCTGTGCTTAAAGTGAAACACGTGCTTAAATGCTTTTCTAGATTGAGGTGTAAGAGGTGTTGGAAGGGCTGCACATTTGAGTAAGGTTGTGTTAAATAGCTAGAAATCTAGCCTCTAGTAGTTTGTTTGGGACTATATCCATTACCGGGAACCCAATTCACAGGTGTCTGCCCACTCTGATGTCTGTTGCCTCCATCCATTCACAGTGGTTGTTTGGGTTGCTGGTGGCTGTCTGCTGGAGATACACCCAGCCCGGAGGGTTTGCCTTGGCTGATTCTGTCTCTGTGTAAGGTGGAGATGGCATGATATATATTACCTTGATTGATTTTAAAACTTGCCCTATGGGAGTTGTGGCTTTCTCTTTAGTTTGTCACTTCCAGGGAGAGAGGAAAACAGCAAGAAAGATGCTGTGCTAGCCAAGGCAATGTACCAAATCCTGTCTGATGATAAAGGGATCAATTGCATGTTTGAGCAGGAACAATATGTATTGGCATCCGCTCCTTGACCCTTGGTTCAGAACCAGATGGAAAGCGTTCTCTTGCCAGACTTTGATATGGAGAACAGGCAAGTCATTTTGCTAGTGAAAAGGCAGACATGTCGGAATCAATAGACTAAGAAACCTCACAGTATGTGCCTCCTTCTAACAAAAGTAGGGAGTGCTGGGAACTGTAGTGAGCCAAGAAACAATAGCAGTAATAATAGATGAGTCTGTTCTGCAAATAAGGCAGATTCCTAATGACATGCCAGAACACCTGTTCTGTCTCAAGTGTGCTGGGCCACCGTTTGTTGCCACGGTTTGTTGGGAAGTGGATTCTAAGTGCTGTGAATCATCCTCAGAAGCCAATTGGTGGTCTGCAGTATTATGTTGTATTTTCATTGGTGACATCTGACTGTGATGATGTTTCATCACATCCATCTTGTAGCACTGCTCTTGGTTCCAAACACGTCATCCATACCTTGTATTGTGTACGCAGGGATCTGGATGTCAGACTTCTATAGAGTGTAATCTACCAACACCTCTAGCAGCACAGAGGTCCCCATGTGCAGTCGGCTAGGCATGGTTCTGGCGCATGTGCGGAGAAGAGAGGACCATGTGTAGGTGGTGCATACTTTGCATTGCATATAGCTTGGATCTCAGGAGCTTCCAACTTGCTGTTGCAAGGAATGTTAGGGAGTGGCCCAAGACCAAGCAGAGAAGAGAGAGACATCAAACAGGGCTGGAGGATCCACAGCTATGGGAGTTCCCTATATTTCCCCCAGTCAGGTGGATATGGGAAGGAATTAAGGGCTTACTCCACCAACATAACCTTTATTTGATTTACTTTGGTTCTGAAATTTATCTAGCCTCTTTAAAATAAATTCCAGAACCCTGTGCAACAGAGGGCTAATGGGTACAATTATTCCATGTGTGTGACAGGAGATGGAAGAGGAGTTGAACCTATGAATCTATGATGTAGATGATGTGATGTGATGAATCTATTGTAGATTTACACAACTTTTATAGGATAAGAACATTGATTTAAACTCGTTTGAATCCTTATGGGGTAATTAAACTACAGGGAGTCCTCAGACTTCTGACACAATTCGTTCCTCAGAATTTCATTGTAAGTCAAAACGTTGTAAGTCGAAACTGCTTTTCTCATAGGAATCAATGGTATGAAGGGGGGATTGGTTCCTCAACCAAGGCTTGATTCACTATTTTCATGAAAATAACTCAGATTTTTGTACTAAATAAATTATAGATGACTAATGTTGCAACATCAATGTATTTACCATACACTGTATTTTGTAAACAGCATTCAAATAAACATAGAAACTCACATATCCCGCTCAGAATGTCGGCAACACAGGCTCAGAAAGCCAGGGAGAATGGTACACATGCTGAGCCTCAGCCAATCACTCTCCAAGCTTTCTGATTGTCTGAATCCGAGGCTGGGAACCAATCAAAATCAAGAGCCAACCCTACCTGGTAAGAAGCTACCCTGCTGCCTCGAAGCCAATCAAAGTGACCCCTTCCAGCTCCATACCAGTATAATGCGACCAGGAAGTGATTTCAAGCAAATTTTATGCAAATCAAGCATCATAAGGGCAAAACAAGCATCACTGGGGCAAAACGGGCAGTCAATTGAAAAGCGTCGTAAGTGGCATCCGACTAAGTAGAGCGTCATAAGTCCAAGGATACCCTGTACTGAAATGGATACATTCAATAAAGTAATTGATACTACTTTGTTAACTTTTATTGTAGGATTTGTTTTTAAAGATATGAAATCAGTTTTAACTGTCAAAAATACATATGTTTAAAACCCACTTAAATACAGACACAAACTGACGAATATACTTCATGCCAGATTCTGATGTATGTCAAACTGTCTTAAAATTAAAATACAATAACAGTTCTCTTGCAAAAATAAGTGCAGCATTTCTTTTAAAAGATTAACCATCTGATGAACCTAAGCAGATAACTTAATTAAAGTCAGTGAGACTAAAGGTGGCTGAGTTAATCTTTCTGAATAGATTATCTAAAGAATTTAGCCCTTCAGTCTGCCCTCCAGCTGATCCTAATTTCTGCTACTGTATTTTTTCAGAAATGCTGAATAATTTGGATGAACAATTCACATCCTGTAGGCTATTCACAAAGTGTTTGCTTTGACTACATGTCATTTGCTATACTGTATTGATGGTGTATTGATTGGCCACTGAAGTCACAGGGCAATATTGCTACCCCCTGATTGGATGACTGAAACACTTTATACAGGAAAATAAAAAAAAATAGCATCTGACCAGAGGTGGAGTAAGATTTATTGGCACCCTGGGCATAAAGAACATTTGGGATCCCCACACCTTGGGGGCCCAAGGGTGCTGGAACTGGGGAGAGTGCAGGAAGGTCAGGCCCACCCACTTTTAACCTCCCAGCAGGGAGGTGGGGGCTGAGGTGGGCCTTAGCTCCCTTCGCCCTGGGGCCCACCCCCTGTATCAGGCAGCTGTGGGGCGCCCCAGGCCCTCCACTTGCCTTGGCTGATGTCCCCAGAGGACATGGGCCAGGGACTTCTCTCAGTTCCCCCAGCTCCCCACCCAGGGTAAGGGGAGGGCCTGGGGTTCCCCAAAGCAGCTCGGCTCCCTGGATGGCTTTTACCACAGCCTGGATCCCGCTTCCAGCCTGGCCAGGGGAAGGGCCTTTGGACAGAAGAGGAGGAACAGAGGACAAGGCCATGGTTCCAGCGCCAGTGGCTCCCCACTTTACACTGATTCCAGCGCTCCTATGGAGGCCCCCGAATTGGCCAGGTCCCTGTACGTGGGCCCCATTGGGCCTCTCCATTAATCCGCCACTGCATCTGACAAATGGTGAATAACAAATGGCAAAGAACAAAACTTCTTGCTTTTGCCTGAATGTGTAACTATAGGTATTCATACAAAAAGCAACTATTCCTTAAACATTCATGCAAGGCAAAACCAATGACCTTAACATTAGTGAATAGCAAATCCTAAATGGTACAGACATATTGAATTACACAGTCATTTAGGATTTGAACAAATCTTCATGAATACTGCCCTTGTCTCCAGTGAAGACTATATGAATGATAGTTTAAATGATACTATTAAAAGTACAAAATACTAGATGTTGAAATAAGTCAGACTGGGCTGACATTTATCCTTGATTCAAATGGTGTGATATGTCAAGGACTGTCAAAGTTACAGTAGGATGCCAAGTTTAGAATTTGCCTTCATTCCTGTTAGAGGTGGTTTCTATCTAGGCCTTACATTATCCACCATGTAATGGAATATACCTCTCCTGCACTGGATAGGAAGGGGTTAAACTCATACTGTGGCCTGAGGAAGCCACGCCCCTGGCCCCTACTGGGCATACTCCAACTGGAACTACAGTATAAAAGGCAGCAGCCCAGCACAGACTGGACTGACTGCTGAGGAGAGAAGATATGTGTTGCGGGCTTCTTCCTGGGAGCTGACAGAGCCTCGGTCCACAGAGGCCAGGCACACAGAGACCCAGGCAAATACCCGGCTTCCTGTGGAAGCCCATGAAGGGAAGAAGTAATAGGGAGTTTTGCCAGCCAATGACCTCAGAGACCCAGAGGACCTGTGGACTACATCACAGGATGACAGGGTAGGAGATAGCCAAGGGGAACTAGACATTGTTCCAGTTGTAGAACCAAGTACAGAGTTGGCATGTTTTGGATGGATTAGCACTGACTCCATGGCAAATATACTCACCATTAATAGGGCCCGGGGTTGGGTCCCAGTGGAGTAGAGTGGGCCCGGGTTCCCTTACCCCAGCTTCCAATTTACTGCTGGGTGGCAGCCCACCCCTGCCTGGTCACTAGGCCATACTGCGCTGCTTAGAAAGGCAGTCCTATTGACTTTGGCCCCTAGGTCAAATCACCCTGTCCAGGATAGAAGCATGGCCCCACTGACTCTGGCCACTAGGCCAGGCTGCCCTGGGCAAAAGGGCAACCTCACTGACTCCAGCCATTAGGCTGGACCACTCTGCACTGAAGGACAGTCTAATTGATTCTGGCCGTTTGGCCATACTGCCCTGAATCCAAGGACAATCCCCCTGATGAGGTATACCTGCCCTGTGGTATACCCTCACCACAATGAGAAGCAACTTCAGTGTGTGGACTAATATTAGCTATGATGGCAGCATTATCCAGATGAAAACTCTCCTTTCACCTGTATAAATGACAATTGTTTCAGTATTCAGACTTGTTAGGTAGTAAGTACATCCAGTCAAGTACAACTATACTAAATATATGCTTGAAGGCAGATTGCTTTTATAGGTGAACGAAAGTTCTCATCAAGTGAGGTCATACTTTCAAGTTAGAAAAAAGCTCCACAGATATTGGTGGCTTCTTCTCTTGCTAGTGGTTTGTTGTCACGTGTAGTGATAACTTGAAATGTTTCATTAAAAACATTTTTTCATAGAAAATGTGGCCTTTTAAAAGATAAATATATTACAGAATCGCTTCTTCCTTCCCCTGCCCCCCAGTATTTCAACAAAAAACTGTACAACTTTGGTTTTCAAAAAAGCAAATGTGTCTTGGATTTGGAAAACAACTTTCCAAACCTCATGAGTTTTCAGGTTTTGATTTATTGTTGGCAAGGGAGCTGCACTATGTATCTCAGTTATAGAAGGTATTTAGTAACCAATCCAGTTACTGCCACACATCAGAAGGTGGCAGGGCCGCAGGGGGTTCCATGTTGTGGTTTGCCTAGGGCCCCAGATTGCATGAAACTGTGCGTGTAAGAAGTGAGTTAGACTTTCAGCTGTGTCAGAGTAGCTCCATTGTTTTCTGCTGACTTATGCTAGATGGAGATCTGCCCCAGAGTGTCTATTTTGGCAGGAATTTTCAAGCCAGAAGAGCTGCTTTTGCATGGCCATATAAATAGTAAGTAGTACTTCCTACTTTACCCTTACTCTATACTGTAGTGCAAGAAGAAAACAACAGGGAGAATGGGAGGTTTTCCCACTTTGCTCTCTCCCCAGCCCCACACATAGGATATTTGTGCTGTGTGGGTTTCATGTGGGCAACAAACAATTTTGCTAAAGAAAAGAACTCTTACCCGAGTGGCCATAAAGAAATTCAGTCCTTTCATTGTCTCTCTGTATTAATCCCTCTGAGTATTTATTTCTTGTTCTACTTGGTGCTGGTGAGAGGTCAGTGTATAACTAATATGTTAGCTGTGGTGGAAGTGAACAAATACCATATGTCTCATTATAATGGAAGTTGTCAAGTAGATAGGGAGAGAGAAGGAGGTGGAGGTAATTCAGATACGAAGTTACCATACTGCTTAAACAAGCAGAAATGCAGGATGACAAAAGCAAGTTTATACAATAGGTAGAATTTGTTAGGCTGAATAGCAATTTGTTATGTTAATTGTTCTGTCCTTGCCATGTTAGATGCAGCGTCCTTTAATAAATCTTCCTGAATATGCTCTGCTTCTGCTTAACCGCAGATGCTAATACTGTGTATATTTTTATTCATATATCCATTGCTGACAATAGACTCAAGCTGGAAAGATGGGTTTTATCGGGCAGCTTCCAGAGGGTGCTATTAGATATATATTAGAATGTATTTTTACATTAATAAAGAGTCTATTTAACTGATGGGGAATTATACTCCTGAAAATGATGTGTTAATTTTCAGTGTTAATGGGGTGTGGTGTTATATATGGATATAATTACTTTTTTAGATGTGCGTGTATGTAACCGTTATAAGCACCTTTCAGAGCTGCATACAGCATATGTCAATTTTGTCATCTCTGCTTCCCAGTCTTTGTCCCACTCTGACTTTACCAGAGGTGATCTGCAAAAAAGTCAGATAGAGGCAAACCTCATGCTAGGACTAAGCTCTCCTGTGGGCATATCATTATATAAATTATAACCTATTCCAAATTAAACATCCCTGTTATTTCTAAATTTGTATTCAGTAGCATAACACACTTGGTTTCTTGCTTGTATTGTAGGACTCCTCAGAATATGAGCAGTAATAATGAGACCTAGTAATGTTGGGGGGGGGAAGGTTTAACTAATATTTTTGCCCCTTTTCTCATTTTCTGCTCTATTATATTTCCTTTTGTGCACTCTCTTTGTGCTCTGTGCCTCTCTGCATGTCTTTTTAAGGATAAATGGGGGATTTCAGTGGGATAGTGATAAAGCAACAGGATATGCAATGAACTCCATACGACAACACACATTCCAGAATGTGTATGGTGTTTAGTGGTCACAATGGACAACTTTTTCAGCGGGGGCAGCAGCCTCAGCCTTAAATCTCCTTCGCTTCAATAGCTACAAGAATGCCTGCCATTTTCTCAAATGATCTATTTCCAGTAGGCATGTGAAGCAGTACTTAGCAACACAGCCCACAGTCCATAACTTCCATTTCATGCTTCTGTGTTTGATTTTTATCTGTGCTTCTGAAGTACAGCAAAGCTCCTTGTTTTAAGTCAGACACCTCACTGTGGATATAGGACTGACACTTTGCATTTCTCACTAAGACAGTTTCATGGGACCATTAGAAGTGATAGTTAATTATAGATGAGCAGACATCTTGTCAGCTAGGCACTTGAGTTTATCTATTTATTTATTTTTGTATCTGCTAAAAGGAGGCTAGTTTTTTGGCATTTACAGTTATTGTCTCTCTACCACAAAGCACTTAACTTTCCTCTGGCTCTCTAAAGGCTGCCACCTTTCTGGCTGCAACGCCCTTGTACCACAGAGTGGTCAGCACCACAACTCTTGGATAGCTCCTTGTGAACCAGGCAGTCTTTTTGTTTCTGGACACAACTAGCTGCCCATGTGCATCTTCATGAATTCTGAAGTTGGAAGTTGTCCATCAAACTGTCTATTGTGTTATTTAAATCATATTGTTCCCATGCTGAAAGCCACGTCTCTTGACACACGGTAAGGCTTCCAGGGAATGTTTCATTGCAGATAACACAATAGAGATTGTATCCCTCTCACTTTGACTCATAGAATGGGTATTTATTTCACCCTCCTCTTAAGCTGATAGTAAGAATGCTAATGGCAAAACCTACCAGTGGTTGGAGTTGGAGAATAGGTTGGAGAAGGAAAATGTTGCAATATTAAATCTATTGTTTATTTAAAATCTTTTTTTTTTTGAAAGAGAATATTGTTAACACATTATGGGCCAAATTCTGTCAACAGCAGATGCAGTTCCATTGCCTTCAATGGAGTTTGGTCTATTTACACTAACAGAACATTTGCCACCTTGCTTGCACACTATCGGGAAAATATAGAGGCAGATGGCTATCTCTGTAAGAGACAGCAGCAAAATGTGTAGCTCATCTGCGAAAATATTCCGCAAATGCAAAAAGTCAAGCAATGCTCCAGAGATACTGTGAGTACCCAGTGTTATAAATCAAACAGGAGTGTGAGACCGATGCCATTGATGTTCAGTGGGTATGAATCAGTAAATAAGTGCCTACTGTATGATCTTTTTGAAAGAAAGGAGTGTTCTTTGAAGATGCGTTGAATAAAAATGATCCCATTTTAACTGCTGTGTTTAACAACACAAGCTCTATCTATCTCCTGCTCTGTAAAATTCTCCTGCAGTGACTCTCTTTAATCTCAAGACTGTTGTATTAATTTCAGTGGAGTAAATGGGCCCAAAGAGTCAAAGGTATTAACATGACCCTATAACTGTTTTAGCATTAAACAACATTAAAGAAGGTTTGATGTCTGGTACACAGTGATCTCAGTTTGCTTAGTACCATGGGAAACACACCATTATTTTTTGTTAACCCTTTATTAATGATCTACGGGTAAAACAATTAAAGCATTTGAAATGTAAAGTATTAAATACGGTGTTTATTTTAACAACGTTCCTGGGTTTTAGAAGGAAACCTCCCCCTGCCCTCTCCTGACAATTTTTTAGATGGAAATAACTGTTCGGAGGGGAGTGGGGGGAGAAGAGAAGAAGTTAGTTGAGATGAAATGGCTCTGTTAAAGTCTGATCCGATTTTCTGGAAGACAAAACAAGTCACACACAGGAGAACAGAAAATAGAACAGCAAAGACTGAAAATGCAGCTTCTCTCTCTGGTGTTGACTCTCACATGCAACTTTATTGCTGGAAAAACACAGGTTTGGGACATGGTCTTATTAGGAGCAAAGAATCCTGTGGCACCTTATAGACTAACAGACATTTTGGAGCATGAGCTTTTGTGGGTGAATATCCACTTCGTCAGGTCTTATTAGGCACTCCAAGACCTGCCAGATTTGTAGCAGCATTGGGCTGTTGCTGTTAGCTGACTCTTTCTGGTCACAGGCTTACAGCACTGTTGCAAAATATACAGCCAGCTAAGCCAGACTCTTATTAGACAGAGGGGGAAAGCAGATGGAAAGGAAAGAGAAGAGATACGGTGGGGAAGGAAAAGAACAGACAAAGGGAGGATGGAGGGAGGTGAAAAAGTCTCACATCCCTCCCAGGCAGTGTTTGGGATGCAGCTAGAGCCAGTGGAGGTGAAGGTGGCAGTGGCATCTAGTTGCCTTTCATTGGCTGGGTCTGATCAGGACATTTCTTGGGATTAGAACAATATAGGCCCAACAGTATAAGAGTGGGTCCCAACACACCAAATTTCCAACACATCAGTTTTGGCCCACTGATTTCTGGTCCCACACTCCCATTGTTTACCAGACATAATTTTAACACAGGTCTTGAATTATATTAGTAGGGTTTTTTGTTTAGATCAATTCCATCTTTCTGTCTTTCTTTTGCACCTTTTCACCTATCAAGAGCTACTGGTATAGAGCAGGGGTTCTCAAACTTCATTGCACTGCGACCCCTTTCTGACATCAAAAATGACTACATGACCCCCAAGAAGGGGGACTGAGCTAGCTTGAGCCTTGCTGACTTGGGTCGGGCGGGAGGGGAGTGGGCAAAGTCCAAGCCCCAGGTGGGTTGGGGGAAGCCAAAACCCAGGGGCTTCTGTCCCAGGCAGGGGGTCTGTAAACTGAGCCCCACTGCCCAGGGCTGAAGCCATTGGGCTTTGGCTTTGGCTTCAGGCAGTGTGGCTCAGGCTTTGGCCCCAGGAAATCTAAGCTAACCCTGGTTAACCCATTAAAATGGGTTCTCAACCCACTTTGAAGTCCAGACCCACAGTTTGAGAACCGCTGATATAGATTTTTGTGACACTTTATAAACTTTTATCCACTTTCCTCCTAAGTGGGTGAGGCCTACTAGGCCCCGGTTATTACCAAATGCCTTATTTTGAATTCCAAATTTCAGGAGGATTGTAAAGGCTTTGACATAATCAGGATTGGCCTTCGTTGTGAATATGTGCCTCTGCAACCATTCCAGTGGAAAACCAGATCAATGATCCAGATAGGACATCACACAAACAATGAATGGTTGTATTTAAAGTTCCAAAGCCCTTTGCAAGATATTAATCCAGACTTGTAACCATGCTTCAGAGAAGTAAGGCATTGAGCTTTCTAGAGAAAGAAGGCTTTTATGTGAAGAAGATGTAAATCAACATATTGTCAGGCTACAAAACACTTTTCCAGCATCATCTTAACTAACCTGCATCAGGACAGGATCTCATCAACAACTTCTACTAGATAATTATCTTGGGGAGTGTATAGACTGTCAGTGATCAGCTGAAAATTGTAACCTTGTAGGTTGTTTATAAGCAGTTGGGGGCCCTGGGTATTGTTTTTTTAATGTACATTTTTTACAAGTGTTTGCTAGCCCATTTGTTCTACTCAGGAGTAGGGAGGAAATATACAGCTGCTCTTTAACACTCTATGCTAAACCAGCAAGAGATAATATTTTATATCTCTGTCATTCCAGATCCACAAGTCGGGAGCTATTTATAAGCAGTGCAGTGTACAATATCCAAAGGTTACACACTTCAGTGTCCTGTTTTTTATCATCTCCAGGTTTTGGGCAGGTGGTGGTGGTTTGGTTTGTTTGTTTTTTGTTGTGTTTAAAGAAATGTTTAGAAAAAAAAGTCACTGGCTATAATAAAGAATGCAGCAGTTCTAGTTCTGGGCAAGTATTTCTTAACATTCTTTAACTATTCATTATGTATATGCCTAAAATGTCAGTGCTCACACTTAAAATTTCACTACCCAGGTTTTCAGGACCCTAACTAAAGTACCCATAAACAGTAATATCTCTTTTTTACATTATACATATTACTACATTATAGCCACAATCATCTGTATACGGCTATAAGAAAGGTGAATGAGTTTTATTTCTATCTGACAGCATTTTTTAAAATCCATGTTACTGCCAGCTAGAGAATACATAATACGCTGTAACAGTTTTCTTTACTTCCTTGGGCATGTCCTATCCTTTCCATCCACTAATCTGTTTTTCATTGCAAAAATAAGTAATTAAATACCACTTTGGCTTCATGATTAAGCAGAAGGAAGCAGTAGGCATAATGGCTCTATAAATGAAACCCTGAAAAAGAAGAAATAAAAAGGATTTTAATTTTCTGCTACCTTTAACTGTGCTGTTTATATGATTCTGTGCTTTATTGTATTTTGAGGCAATGCTCATCTTCCAAGTACTCTGGAATAATGTATAGGCATGTGTAATTCTAATAGATGAATGAATATTATTAATTCTAACAGATATATAGATAATGGTATCAGCAAGTGAAAAATGTATCAGTTCTGCTGGATAAAGTGCAGGGTTTTGCAGTATCACAAAGGACCAGTCATATTCTGGATGCACTTTGGAGATTTTCCTCTGGGAAAGCTGCTTTTCAAAACAAATACAAAGCATAGACAACTTCAAAAGGAGCTACAGGGACTCAGTCCATGACAGAGCAAGTCCCAGCTGGCAGCCACAAGAAATGTTTCTGGGACTTTCAGTCCTGCCATGAGATCTTAAGGGAATTGCGCAATATCCAAGGGACAGCATGAGAGAGAGGTTGTGAACAGTGAAGGACAACAGAGCCACCTTGAAAGTCAGAGGATAGTTGAGGGATCTGTAAATAGCTGTTTGCTTTCTGGTGAAGAGACATTTTTCCTTCAAATAACATCTCAAACTTAACATTTTACAACACACTCTTAGGCATGTCCTAGGCCATTTAGGACATTATAGGTCATAACCCACATCTTAAACTCCACCTGGAGTCCAGTAGGTATCCCATGGAGATCCTAGAGCACTGGGGGTGTGATGGCTTACTTAATGAACAAGCTGCTGCATTCTGCACCAGTTTCCATCTCTGAATGGACTTAAAGAGCAGCCACATGTATTTGTTTTTAATACACAATGATAAAATTGCTGAGCCAGGAAGGCAACGCTATTAAAAATACACTAAAAGCTGCTTAATTCTTCCCAGTGCAGGCCAAATGCTGTAAGGTGCTGGTGACTTCTAGCTGACCATCGCTTCTGGACTTGCATGCACTCACACTGGGTCTAAATATGGCCCCAGGGGAACAGAATAGATGTGATTTACTTTGCCCTCTCAGTTGATGCACCATGTTATTTTTCTGTTCTGTTTTCATGCCAGCTGAATGATTTTCTGCTGTGCGGTGTATTAGTATAATGCCAAACGTTGCCTGCAGCATTCCTTCTTTAGTATACTGGTTATTTAATGGTCAGGGCTATGGGTCAGCAGTCCTAGGTTCCATCCAGTTTTCTATGATTTGTTGTATGTAACACAGAATGGCTGACAAAATCCCAGTGGTTGTTTGATGTATAGCTTTTGAAGGATTTCCGATGAGAGAGAAAAAGGATTTTTAATTTTAAAAAGAACAGCTCATGGACTATGGCAGTGATCCTGTAGTCAATTGCAAAGCTCCCACAGATTGCAATAGGAGTAGGATCGGCCCTGGGATTGGAAGAAGAGCTACTGTAAACCTGAAATTCCTCTTAGAGCTGCTTAGCTCTACTGCTACAAAGATCACTTTTTTAGAAACCTAAATCTGGATATAGGAGACTATCTGTAGGGTCCTATTTTTGAAATTCTTGTCCTCCGATCTGTTAGATTATTATAGGAACTTCTCTGTGTATGTGCCATGAAACCCACTCCTTAACACAGAATCATGCTCCAGATTCTAAGCTTTCATTAAAAAAATAGTTCTGTTTCTATCTAATAGTTGTGAAGAAAATCCTGAAAATATGAAGTAGGCATAAAGCAATACAGGTGTGTCTTCCTGAATCAGCAGAAGAAACAATGGCTCACAGAGGGTTGAACTGCTCCATTTATCTCAAATGATTGTTACATTTGCTAATCATTAGAGCTGCAACATCGAGCTAATGTGTTTATGATGCTGTCCAAGACCCCTTCCCATGCCTCTCCAGGCTCAAAAATCTTCAACAGGAATTTAGCTGACTGATCTTCCCGCTTCATTGTGCACCATCACTATGAAAACCTTTAGCCTAGTGAAAACTGAAAATATGGGAATGGTGTAAAATAAATATAGACACTTAGCATCTAAATAAATAACTTAGTGTCCGTTCTCCTAAATGTATGCTTTAAATTCTTATGTAATGTATTAATAGCCTATTTCTTTATTTAAAGAAAACTGTTGCCAAATTTACAATCTGCTGCACCCAGAGGTGCAGTATTCAGGAATCATGGCTTGGAATTTGAGTCTGCTTTTGTAAATCTGTAACAATAAATGTTGATGGGGGAAAAGGTGCAAAATTGATACAAACAGATCCTTCACTGAAAATCCCTCTGCATAGATACCTTATTTAATTCTCCTTGTTTTAACTGATAGTTATAGGGTTGTCTTGCTGCCTTGTTCAGTTCGTCCACTCTTGGTGGGGATTTTTTCCCTCCTCTTCTGGGATGTATTTCACCACCACATGAATACTGTTGTGAATGCAAATTTTCCAACCTTGGCTTATTCCAGCCACAAGGCTCTTGACCTTGTGTCCCCCTCAGCTTCTTCAGATAATACCCTGATAGTCTGTTGTCAGAGCTGATTAATATTACCTTTAAAAAATGTAGAGCAGGAACCCTGTGGGCTACTTTAGTTCCAGCCGATTTATAAGCAGACTGCTATAATTTTTTGGCCGTAGTCCCAATGTTGACAAGCTGTGTCCATTGAACATCCTATAATGAAAGACCGGCATATCTAAGCATAGCAGTCCATACACTTCTGTACCTCCAGGGAGAAATGTATAGGGTGACTGTCATCAAGAAAGGCTCATTTGTAAAACATTTGGGACTGATTGTGTAAAAACACAATGGAGTCAGTTATCTGGGTGTAAGTGAGGTCAGAAGCAGGTTATTTCCATGTTTAATGATGGAAGACAAGATTAGACCTCATTTTGATCTAGAAAAAAAAACCAAACAAAACCACTGGGTAGGTTTAATTCTGAGGCAAGCAAAGGGCACCATAAATACAAATTATTATTCTAAGCAATGAATGCACACAGAGAAACTGTGCCTTACATGGAATGGATCAATTAGTTCCCTCCGTATTTGTGCTGTCACTTATTCAGCTGGGGAAATACATTCTAGGCATGGGTAGCCAACTAATGCATCTGCAGAACAGTATGGACATGAGCCCATTTGAACAAATTAAAAGTTTCCAGATACCAACTGGCAAATTGTAGTTATTATTGATTACATGTAACATGGACTTACTTTGCATAATCTGAATCTCCAGCCAGACCACTTTCCAGCGCTAGCTAGAGATCACTCCGGATGATGCTCAGTCTGCAAGGAGGCTACCCTTTAGGATTTACCATGATGATAACTAGTAATGTGGTTTTAACTGGAAACCCAGATGAGGGATCAGATCCCCATGGCACTGAGCAGTCTACACACATATAATATAAAGACATACAAAGAAATTACAATCAAGATATTCCTCTGCCAGGTTTTGTCCAGCAAGATGAGAAACACAGTGCTCCGTCCACTTCTTGTCACCTCTGTCTCAGTCATCTCTACTATTGGGATCAGCACTAGTGCTGCTGACCGTTAGCTCTGGATGCTATGCTGTTAGTTTATTTCTATTGCTATTGTTGGCTGTTTGCTTATGCATCTCATTTCTATGGCTTAAAAGTCTTATTGCATAAGAACATAAGAACGGCCATACTGGGTCAGACCAAGGGGCCATCCAGCCCAGTGTCCTGTCTACCGACAGTGGCCAACGCCAGATGCCCCAGAGGAAGTGAACCTAATAGGCAATGATCAAGTGATCTCTCTCCTGCCATCCATCTCCACCCTCTGACAAACAGAGGCTAGGGACACCATTGCTTACCCATCCTGGCTAACAGCCATCAATGGACTTAACCTCTGTGACTTTATCTAGTTCTCTTTTAAATCCTGTTATAGTCCTAGCCTTCACAACGTCCTCAGGCAAGTAGTTCCACAGGTTGACAGTGCGCTTTGTGAAGAAAATCCTTTTATTTGTTTTAAACCTGCTGCCCATTAATTTCAGTTGGTGGCCCCTAGTTCTTATATTATGGGAACAAGTAAATAACTTTTCCTTATTCACTTTCTCCACACCACTCATTATTTTATATACCTATATCATATTCCCCTTAGTCTCATCTTTTCAAGCTGAAAAGTCCTAGCCTCTTTAATCTCTCCTCAGATGGGACCCATTCCAACCCCCCTAATCATTTTAGTTGCCATTCTCTGAACCTTTTCTAATGCCAATATATCTGTTTTGAGATGAGGAGACCACATCTGTATGCAGTATTCAAGATGTGGGCGTATTGTGCATTTATATAAGGGCAATAAGATATTCTCCATTTTATTCTCTATCCCTTTTTTAAATTATTCCTAACATCCTGTTTGCCTTTTTGACTGCTGCTGCACACTGCATGGACGTCTTCAGAGAACTATCCACGATGACTCCAAGATCTCTTTCCTGATTAGTTGTAGCTAAATTAGCCCCCATCATATTGTATGTATAGTTGGGGTTATTTTTTCCAAGGTGCATTACTTTATATTTATCCACATTAAATTTCATTTGCCATTTTGTTGCCCAATCACATGGTTTTGTGAGATCTTTTTGAAGTTTCTCACATTCTGCTTTGGTCTTAACTATTTTGAGCAGTTTAGTATCATCTGCAAACTTTGCCACTTCACTGTTTACCCCTTTCTCCAGATCATTTATGAATAAGTTGAATAGAATTGGTCCTAGGACTGACCCTTGGGGAACACCACTAGTTACCCCTCTCCATTCTGAAAATTGACCATTTATTCCTACCCTTTGTTCCTGTCTTTTAACCAGTTCTCAATCCATGAAAGGATCATCCCTCTTATCCCATGACAGCTTAATTTACATAAGAGCCTTTTGGTGAGGGACCTTGTCAAAGGCTTTCTGGAAATCTAAGTACACTATGTTCACTGGATCCCACTTGTCCACATGTTTGCTGATCCCTTCAAAGAACTAAAATAGATTGGTAAGACATGATTTCCTTTACAGGAACCATGTTGACTTTTACCCAACTATTTATGTTCTTCTATGTGTCTGACAATGTTATTGTTTACCATTGTTTCAACTAATTTGCCCAGTACTGATGTTAGACTTACCATTTGTAATTGCCGGGGTCACCTCTAGAGCCCTTTTTAAATATTGGCGTTACATTAGCTATCTTCCAGTTGTTGGGTACAGAAACTGATTTAAAGGACAATTTCATAGTGATAAGTAAACAAGGTTAAAGAATTTTATTTCTGATATTAACTTAGCAATGTAAAGCACTATCATTATAGCCAATCTCAAGTGTTCAAAAATCATGAATCAGGCATCCAAAAATCATGAAATTGAATTAAAATTTTATATTTGGGTTCTTTTTATTTGTCTGAGTTGTAAGCCTTTAGGCTTAATATTGTCAGGCTTTCCTCTACAATGGTGACAGCTAGGAACTTCTGTCTGTTTGTCTGTCATGAAAAGCTGAGATACTCCTAACAAGATGACTCCAGTAACTGGGACTTTAAGAGAAACACCAAATATTTTTAGAATTGTGATAACATTGTAAGAGTTGGCAACACTGCCACCTGTGTGTTCACTGCATGAAAATGGATCTTCTGAATGGATGTGTTGTTTGTAAGGAGTCAGACAATTAGGGTGATCAGATGAGATGAAGAAAATATCTGGACACATGGCGGGGGAGGGGGATAAGAGTCCCACCAGTGGAGCAAAAAAAAGCAGAGTCCCACCAGTGGAGCAAAAATCACAAACAAACAAACAAACAAACAAACAAACAAACAAACAAACAAACAAACAAACAAACAAACAAACCAGGAGTGCGAAATATCAGGACAAATTGACAAATGCCTAAATATTGGGACGGTCCTGATTCTATTGGGATGTCTGGTCACCCTAAAGACAATCTGCACATTACGGACATGATTCTCGTCACTTATACCAGCTTAGTTACACCAGAGTAATCTTGTTAATTTAAGTGCAATTACTACACATCTACACTGATGTAAGTTAGAGAACCAGGCCCCTTGAGTTGCAGTGAATGGAGATCCAATCTGTATAACAAAGGGAGGGAAGGTAAAGCCCGTGAATATCAAAACTGCCTGTCCATCTACTGACACGGCCTTTATGATCTGTAGTGTTTGTGTCCCTTCAGAAGGGAAGGCTAGTAGACCTGTGAGAGTCTCTTTGTGTTTTGCAGAGAAGGAATAAAATGCTCCCAGGTAGCGGTGAAGTAAAAGAGGGGAAATGTTAGCCATTTATAACATTAGAGCCAGATGCTCAGGGAGGGTAAAGTGGCCTCACTCCATTACCTTTAATGGACTATGCTATTTACTCCAGTAGACGATCTGATAACTCGTTATTAGGTAACCACCTTCAGTATTGTTGAGTGTGCTGAAGTATTCACTGATAGCTATAATCTTCCTTGACTCTTGGAATTGGTGATGGAACTAAAACCATTTAAATAAATAATTTCCTTGACTTCTAGGAGGAAAATCTATTTGTGGGTGGGAAACTAACCCTGGAAAATCTACAAAATGTGTAGGGGGTTATGGTGTTTGGAAAGGGGAAGGTAGGAAGAGGGGAAGCTGATAGTGGCCCCAGTTTAACAAAGCACTTAAATATGTGATTGAAATAAAGCATGTGCTTAAGTGCTTCGCTGATTCTGGGCATTAAGATGAGTCCAGACTATAGTGGTGCTGGTGGTGTTTTTTTTTAAGGTAAGAGCCACATTTTCTATAGTCAACAAACTGTTGAATCAAAATCCAGTGCAGAAAGTGTGGCACAGTGGGTTGATGATTGGATGATTCAGTCCTTATCAGAAACCCAGCTGATGCATTCTGGATTTGCTGACGTGGACACAGAGCATTTTCAGGAGACATTGCAATAGTCAAGCGCACTCATGCCAAGTGGTTAGATGAAGGTCTCACCTTTGCCTGGATAAGGGAATATTTCACATAGGATAAAAAGCTGACTTGAGTGTCAGCAGCAATAGATTAGAAAAAGGACACATGCCATAATATTTAATGAATTTTGCTGGCAAAAATAGATATTCCCTGGAACTGCACACACAGGAAACTCATCTTATCCAGCCTTTTCAAAGAACTATTCAGCAATGAGTCACTCTCCAAAAAGACTCCAGACAGAAGGCAGTCAACTTCGTGCCAAGCCTGGGATGCTGAATAGATAGTGGATGCCTGGAGAGAAGTGTACATTAAAGACATATAGCTTTGAGTATCATCTGAATAGCACTGGAAACAATGGGCTGTACCAGTCCCTATAGATCTGTGTGAAGAAGGGATTCAGAAACAGTATATCTCCCTGAAAGGCTTGAAAAGAGCAGAAGACAGGCCCATTATCCCTTGTTCAGATACTCTGTATGGGTCAGTCTCTGGTATACATATGTGTGGGGGGAAAGAATGAATGAGGTTAGGAAGCCAGATCCTCACTGGTATCCTGTGAACAGCAGAATTATATGACAAATCATCATCTCATAGATACTGGCTGAGTATTTACCAGACCAATCCAGGTTTGTTTGATATGAGCAGACCAACACTTCCAGTTCCTCTATGGCTGACAGAGTGGTTTGAAATTCTTCTTTATGGAGAAGAGTAGAGTTACTACTGATGTGGGCTCTTTAACTGGAAATGTCCTGACTTCTTCAGGTTTTAATGCCTCACTATCCAGGCAAGTAATTTTATTCTTTACTATACAAAGATTGCTTTTTATGTTTCATATACAGCAAACTTAGAAATATCTATCTTCTACATGTAGGATCATGTACAAAATCACACAGCTGTTAGCAAGCAATATAAATATTTGCAAATCCGATGAGGCAGACAAAACACACTATGCCTTTATGCTGACTTACCATCCTCTGTGCGTTTCCCTTGGCTGAACAGCAGAGTATTGAAAGTTTGAAAATACTAAATGGTGCTAATAAGTAAGACGATCCCTACAGGCAATGGTATTAAGCAGATTTATACCCTGAGAAATTCAATCTGGGTCTAGATTGCTTAAAAAAAAAGAAAAAAAGAAAAACTTTAATACCTTAATCAGCAAGGGTTATTACTTTTATTATTTACATTGTAAAAGCACCCAAAACGTTCTAGGCTCTGTACTGACACACAAGACACAATCCCTGCCCCAAAATGTAACAATGCAGTTCCTCATCCTAAAACCACATAAACATATACTTAACTTTAGCCACATGAATAATCCTATTATTAAAAGTGAAGCACGTGCACAAGTATTTGTGGGCAAGAGAAGCAACACATGGAGGGTGCAGGAATACAAGATAACATAGACATTAAATCTTAGGGAAAAACTGGATTTGTTTAACATCATTTCACTTAAAGTTGCATTTTTCAGGAACATAACTACAATGTTAAGTGAAGAGTTACTGTACTCATGTACTGAAATGATTCTGCGAGTTGTTTGACCTTTACTAGTGATGGGCAGATTTATCTGAAGCCTGACTCTCTCACTTCACCCACCCATTCCCTCTCTGCTTTGAGAGGTTCAGATAAAAGGGATCCCAATCCAAATCTCTCCTTGTGTAGGTTTTGGAAAATCAATTTCAGCATTGTGTTTGGTCATTTCTCGTATTTATGGGATGTGTAATAATTCCTTGCTAAATACTGGATATTTGAATCCTACATTTCAACACCATCACTTTATCTATTTTTGATACACTGAAGTGCTGCTGTCCTCTCTCTCCCTAAATCTGATTGGGTTTTTAAAAAATCCTATGTCATATTTTTATTGTGATGATAAACCTAGTGCCTTTGCATAGAGATTGGGTAAATTTGTGCCTAATTTCAAGTTTTTAAAGTTTCCAAAGTTTGACTTAAACTCTAATGCCATAGGATTCATGTTCACTGAACACAGATTCTGGGGGGTGCAGAGGGATAGACAAAAAAATCCAATGAACGGGAATTGGAGTAGAGAGTCATTAGAACGAAAAGCATGCTAGAAAAGGGATTTCAGAAGGGCTGAGAGAGTCTAATCTCTCTCCCGCTCTCTTGTCTCCACTGTCTGGCATGACTGAGATTCCCTTTAGCTAGAAGAAAAGCTATGGATGTGTTTACAGTGAATCTCCTTATAAATACTGTGAGTTTAAATCAGGAAGGAGCATTCACAAGCTGGCACTTGCAAATATAGTGTGACAGATTTTTGCTAAACCTCAAAACTGCAGGAAGCTCACCCATTCCCTGCATGGGAAACCGCCTCTTTGATACTGCAGATGGCAGTGTCACAATGATCAATAAACTTCAGAAGAAGAAACCATAGAGAAAAACTTGAACTGGCCAAAATGCTTAACCCACTCCAGTTCCCCCAAAGAAAATAAAGAATAGATGGAGAAATAAAATAGTCCTTTGAGTTCTACTGTGAATCACAGTGGCAAATTAATAGCTAAGGTTTTATACAAATTCTAATCAGCCCTCCTATTTCAGAACCTTTCTTTATAATCAAAGCTATCTCTATTTCCTTTATTTGAATCCTTTTTTTTAAATGTAGGGTTGTGTGCTTTTGCCACATGGAGCAAATAGGTGCCTGTTACTTGAATGGTTTATCAGATTTAATTAATCTAGGGCAATCCAAATAATTTAATTAGAAAGTCTACTGTCTATTCTACCTAATGTCAATGAAAATCTCCCAGTGCATGCAACAAAATAAAATAAATCATTATTATAGTGTTAAGGTTACTAATATATTGTGTTCATTATTAACAGACCCTGTCTTCTGCAGAGGATGCAGCTATTCAGGCATGAATAGGCAGCCTACTTGAAAACACAAGGTTTGTTATAGTGCAGAATAGTCATTCCAAGTTCCCCTTAGTGTATAGCAAAGCTATATTGTGTTGCTGGACTGTCCAAGTCCCAGGTGATTCTGCATATTTACTTTATGGTTGCTGAAGTTCATGTCTCTGTTTGCTGTTGTGACTTGGTCCCAGTAGCTGCTGCATATATCTTCAATGAGAGCTGTTACTATGGGGTTTGTTTTTCATAGTAACCGCAATGTGGGAAGCGCTTCTGAAGGCAATGGAATGCATAGTCCCTGACCCAAAGTACTCAGAAGCTAAAATCAAACAAAGAGAGGTCCTGGGGAGATGGGAGGGGATGGACAGGGTAGATGAGGTCAGGGCCGGCTTTAGGCCCATTCCACCAATTCCCCCGAATCGGTCCCCGCTCCTAAGAGGGCCTCACACCCAGTGAGAATCTCTTCCCTGGCTAGAGGCGCCTTTTTAATTTTTACTCACCTGGCAGCACTCCGGGTCTTTGGCAGCACTTTTGCGGTGGGTCCTTCGCTTGTTTTGGGTCTTCGGCGGCACTTTGGTGGCGAGTCCTTCAGTGCCACTGAAGATCTGGAGCGAGTGAAGGACCCGCTGCCGAAGTGCCGCACTGCCGAAGACTCGGAGCACTGCCTGGTGAAGCCCCACGTGGTTTTTTTACATGTTTTTTTTTTTTTGTCTTCCCTGCCGGGGCCCCATCAAAACTGTTTGAATTGGGCCCCGCACTTCCTAAAGCCAGCCCTGGATGAGGTGATAATTATCCAGGATGATATATTGCCTGAATAAAAGCATGAAAACGATAATGGAAAGAGACATAGAGTACACCTCTTGAGTTCTAATAGCCTGGCCATTGTAATCTGGATCCCTCAAGCCAGAAGTGTGTCTTTCAGAAGGATTTGAATGTGCAGAGGGCCATCTACACATAGGGGCAATATGGAAGAAAGCACAGAGATGTAAGTGTGAGAACCTGACAAACGGGAATACAAGGCCGGTATCATTGCCGGGGAAGAGGGGGACAGCGGAGGGAAAGATGGCATGAAAAAGGCAAGGATGTATAAGTAGAGAAGTGAAGGGCAATGGAGGGCCTTGAAGAGGAGCACAAGGAGCACAGGAGAGTGGGAGCTAGTAGAGGGTTGCAAGACAGGGTTTATATTGTCATAATTCTTCTCACTGCTCTTATGGCATACAGTGCAGGCATAGAGACATTAATGGACTTGACCAGAGTCCAAGAGAAAGTAATGGCAGAACTGAGCACACAGCTAATAAAGGTCACATCAGGAGACTGAAGAATTATAGAAACTGAGTCAACTGATAGTAGCAGTAGCGTTGTAATTATCAGACCCATACTATAGAAACTGAGGCATAGGGAAGTTAATGGACACATCCAAAGCCCAAGAGAGAGTAAGTGGCAGAACTAAGACTACAGCTTTCACTCCTTGCCCTGGGCTTTGGTTGCTAGAGCATACATTTACCTAGCAAAGCACTCATTGGACATTTATATGGATAGCAAGACTATCTAGCATTATAACAGTTAATGCTAACCGAAAATTTGGAAGGGATATAAAACATCATGCCTCGGGTCTTAAACCAGTTTCAGATTATCAGGCATTAGAACGAGACCTGCATGAGGGGCCAACAATCTCATATCTCCACCCTCAGGGGGATTTTGCACATTCCTATGGAAGCGTTTGATACTCACCATTGTCAGAGGCAGAATACTGGACTAAATGGACCAGAGGTCTGATCCAGTCTGGCAATTCCTGTGTTTCATCGACAAAGTGGCTCTAAAATCTACTGAGATGTTGCTCCATCTAGTTCCACCTGGATCTTTGAATCTTTTGATGCATTTTGTACAGAATTAAAATTGTAAGATCACATGCAGAAGTGAGTCTAAGCTGGTGTGTAATTTACACGTTCTTCCAGCCTCTTCAACATGTAGGTTATATCCTCAGGCTCATGTCTCAATTTGATGCATAGAGTTTGAGATGTGTGTGCTAAACATTTCAATGTGGGGGGCGGATGAGCATCCTTCTGAACTGCACATAAATCAGAAAAAAAACTCTGAGAATTATCTAGAAAGCTTAGTGAGAGCTGCTTTTGCCGAGGTTATTTTTTATTCTTGATTGATTTTTTTTATTAAAGATCAACACTGCTCACTGTGTTCAGATCAGTTTTCTTCAAAGCCAGTATTCAGATATAATACACTCGTAAACAAATGAAGATTAGAATAATTTAATAATCTCTGTGCTGTCCACTCAGTTTCTCTTCTAAAACAAATAGCCACTTTCCCGGTATAAGTGTATCAGCCACTGAGCACCAGAGCAAAGTTATCTCAATATATCTTTGAATCTGCATGAATATAGTGAAATATGTATCTATGTTTGTATAGCCCCTTTCATCCAGAAGGATCCAGAAACACTTTATAACCTTGAGAAACTTATACAAACTACATGAATGGATCATTTCCCCCGTAATTGAAATGCAGGCAGAATACTAGACTTGATAGAGCAATCATCTGCTCTGATATGGCATATCCTATGTTGCTGTGTTGAGGTAGGAAACTCTGGGGAATATGTGCATAGAATTGGAAATGATATATTGTAGTTCATAGATAACTTTATTCAATAGTTTGGACTGTTAGATATGGCTGATCACAAAGCTGTTTCTATCATCAACTTTCTGTACAGTAATTGTTGCATGTATTTGACTGGAGTATTAACTGTTTGGCTGAAAATATTAACTGTTACATACAGTTGCTGGACCAGTCACATACACTGAGGACCCCTCATCTACTAAATGCCTACTTCAAAGACTAAAAATAAGCACTTCTGGGTGTAAATAGTGTATTGGAGACCAACAGTCATATTTCTCTATAAATGCCAAAGTAAAGTTTACAAACACTAAAGGTTTTGAAGGTTAAACTTATATTATCTTTAGGTTAAGTACCCTTTCAGTTTAGTGATCATCAACATTAGGTTTTTATGGTTCCAATTAAAATTAAGGAATTATTATTATTCTATGTGCATTCAGTATCATACAGAGGCTCCAGTTAGGGATTAGGGCCGCACAGTTCAAGGTGCTGTACAGATTTGGTGTATGAGTGTCTATGCCCTGAAGAGTTTACAATCTAAGTAAATAAGACAGCCAGCCAGTAATGGACAGATGACATGCCTGCAATGTGTTAAAAGGAACAACGGTGGTTGCCTCATAGTTATTTATTGGTTTCTTTTTATTACTTCACTCAACCTATTTCTTCTCCCCCGACACTCGATACAAGAGGCCCCAGCTAACCAGCACCACTGTTGCTGACCCAAAAGAAAAAGAATGCAAGAGTTGTGATGAAAATTGTTAAGACAGACATCTTGCACAGAGACTGTCAATTGACACTTTCAAAGAGCAATCCAGCTCTCTTGTGGAGCCTCCAGGAAGGGCTTTCTTTGGGCAGAAAAATATACCATTATATTCCTCTCTCTCTGCTGGTGCTTCTTCCCACTAAAACCAAAACAGAGGGTACAAATGGACATCTGCATTTAGTATTCTAAGGAGATGGTCTGCTTCTTTGGTGGGCAACCCCTCCATGGATAAGTTAAGCTCCAAGAGTGTCTACATGACCATAAGGATATATTAAAAATAAATGGAAGACTTCTCTTAGGCTATCTAAATTTTCCCCTAGGGTAATTAAGTAGCCAGAGCGATGCTTTATGCCAGTTGCTCCCTAGGAATCATGCAAAAGATCACAGTGAATTTGAGATTCTCAGTATGCCTAGCTTTTATGAAAGCCACTTAGATTTAGGCAGAACTAAATCTGTATTGTATCTACTTTCAGTATAAGTAATTGTGTTCAGAGAGGACTTGTAATTAAGTAAATGGAGAGACTCAAGAGATCATGCTTCAATTCTTCTTTCTCCCTGTGTGCCCTTGGACATGCCAGTTAATCTCCCTGTGCCTTTTTTTCCTATCTGTAAAATGGGGATAATAATACCTGCTTTCTGACACTTTGTTCTGCCTTTTCTATTTAGGCTGTAAGAACTTTGGGGCTAGGTTTCTCTCAGGGAGTGTTTGTACAACACCTAGTACCATGGGGCTATGATCTCAGACAGGGTCTCTAGGTGCTACTATATCACAGATAATATGAACAGTTCTTGGTCCCTCTGCTTTGCTTAAATCAGCTTCCATTCCCCTCTCTAAAAATACGAGGCTTTCTAGCTTGAGCTAATACAGAGGAGATTGTTAATTAACAATTTCATAATTCAACTTAAAATTAACTTTAATCAAGAACTAAGATATGATATTCTTGAGAGTATGTCAAACGTGAGAAATTTCTGCCAGAGGACAGAATGCTTGGTGTTTGGATTCTGTGTGTGTGTGTGGGGGGAGGGGTCAAGGAGGTCCTCTTCTAGAGGTCCTGGCTTCCTTTCCTTTTAAAGGTCCTTTCATCTCTCTTCAGACTATGCCTCAGTTTCTACTGAAGATTAATCTTTGTTACTGGGATGGAGAATGGCAGACTGGTTGCAAAAAGAGAGCATCAGAGCGCATGTTGACTGCTGAGATATATGCACTTCTCTCTCAATAGAGAACATTACATTGGTAAACTAGCTTACCTGTGGGTGAACTTGAAGAGTTCATAATCTTGCTGTGTTCTGAATGCCTTGATGCTTCCAGATAGCCTCAATATGCAAATTGTGGGTTATACAGACTGGAATTCCTTAGCCAAGTTTCCACATGTGCATTTCTTTTGTTCTACCCTGTGGTCGTTTAATTAGCCAAATACTATCTTCTTGCAGAATTGTGATTTTGGAATTGTCACATTTCTTTTACACTTTGTAGATATTAATTTCAGTTCAAGAGTCTGTGAAACGTAACCTTACCTGCATCTCAGGTAACAATATAAGTCTACAACATTTGAATAGAAGCATTTTCTGTTCAACAAGAAATATCACTTCAGTTCAAATAAGCAGTCCAAACTGTACAGTTATAAAAAAAACTATTTCAATATTGCATGGATTTTTACTAATATTGACAAGAAGTATGCAGTGACCTGGGTTTCTATGCATGTAGAATGTAGAACTTCTTTAGCACTTTGCTGTAAGGTAAGGCTAGCGTGAGTGGCCTGATTGTATTTTCACAAATTATATTGGACTCCCTCTCAAGTTTTAAAGCAAAGGAGAATGGCAGTTACTTTTCTCATCAGGAAAACTTAATCAAAAGTCAATCTCTTTTATAATGTAATCATCTAAATCGATACCTGACACCATCAAGCATGCCTTTGAACATTTACTATTTTAATTAATTTTCTAAGGACCGAAACTCGTAACTCATATAAAAAGTACAATAGGGATAATAAAACATTAAAAACTAATACAATAGTTCCGTACCTTGAATACTGCAAGGCCCATGCAGTGTTTATTGGAGCAATAGTACCCTAGGAACATGAGAGAAACCTCGACACAAAACAGTGAGTAAATCATGTTTTTTAAGGATACTAGGCTGAATCATCCCCTTTGTGCCTTGAAAGATATAGGAGGGAAGGATGGATTCAAGGCTCCTGGACCAGCTCCAATCTGAGGCAACATCCCCCAACTTGAGGTGGTGCTGGTAGAAAAGTAGGTTGCATGGACCATGACCAGCCACTCTTGCAAAAGGTGAAAATCCACATCAAGGAGGCAAGTGTTCACAGATCAGCTTATTTGCACTGCCTTTTTAGGCTCTTTGAAGCATCAGTAGCATAGTCCTGCTGTTCTGCTGCTGGCTGCCCCTACTACCACAGTCTGTTATAACCATGTGGCCAGAGTAACAGCTGCTCAAGATAGCTGTGACTTCCAGTACAAGTTACATCCTAACTTAGGCTGCTGTAAGAATGGTACATGCTGTGCAGAGCAGCCGTTGCCTTGGTTTCGCAGCTACCCATACAAGCAAGTTCACATATGAGCTTCCACTCTCTAATGCCTTTGTCTCTCTCATATTCTGGGACCAACACAGCTACAACAGCACTACAAACTCATCAACCCAGATGTGATTTTCTTGGCTACCTTCTGCACCATACAGGGGAGCGGGTGGGGGAGGTGGGGAGCAGGAAACATTGTAGATGCCTGGACTTTGAAAGGATGTATTAAGCCAAATTGCATTTTGCCTTTCTTGTGAATCAGTGAATTTTGGAAAACCTTTTAATCTTAAAGGGAAGCAGCTATACCTTTGAAGTGAGTAGAGCTTTGCACAAGGTCATGCTGAAATTACATTAAATATGTTATAAAACAACCATTCGGAAATTATACCGTTAGCTCAATTCATCCTCATTTTTAACAGGTTTGTAACTATCAAGTGTGTCTACCTATGGGATAATTATTGCAACAGGGACATTACAATGCAGCTAATGCACGCAGTGAATTTGGCTGTAAATGCACTGTATAGAGGAAATTGCAAGGGCATTTTATTTCGGTAAAACTCTGCAAGTGGTGTCAGTCTCAGACAAATTCCAGTTTCTCACTGGGAAATGCTATTGAAAACAGTGATCCCAATGGCTCTGAAACAGAACAAATTAACATGGAAGATTTTTGCATCCTGCGGATTCAGAGTGATAAAGGGAACACAGCCACAGTAAGGCCAAGATGAGTGTTGTACACAGCTTTTCTACGTAGGCATCAGGATCTGAGGAAGGCCATTTAGAATTGTGTATTTCAGAGGGTTACTGAACATATCAAGAGTTCTGAATCAACTCCAGCAGCCAATGCTGAATAGTAGGGACCAGACTCCCGATCAGAATTAAGCGTTTCTATTATCTAGTAAAGAATAAAGTCTACAAAAAAGTTGCAATTTGAAATGGAACCACCTCATACACCTGGATCTTAACAGCTCCAAACTTAAGGGAATGTCTGATCTGGCCCCTGTCACTGTAGTGGGCTGAAATAATTCCCCTTCTCTGAACTGTTGGGAAGCCTAGATCCCATCTTGGTAATCTGAAAAACCTTCAGTTATGTCTACTGATCTTGTCTAGCTGTCTTAAGCTTTTTTATAGCTCCTATCACCGGAGTATCTACTACTTATATGCATTTTTGTCTTAAACATATTCCAAAAAGAGACTGTACTGTTCTTAAAGCTTAACACTTCATCATAACACACTGGTATATTCTGATAACCAGCTCATTCTAATCAGGAGAGTTTTAAGGAAGTCTCTCATCTGCACTCCAAACAAGAATGTTTGTCCATTTACATACAAACACAAACTTAACTGCAATGATATGTATCAATGCAGAGGATGACTTTCAGGATTGGGGGAAGGTGTTAAATGTCAGCCAGGATGCTCACCCAGAACTCTACTAAAGAAAGTCATGGGGAGATGAGGGTCATTTGGGGGGACAGTTTGTTGTTAGGGAAGAGCAATGAGAGCCTTTGTGTTGAGGTGATTTTGGAGAGGACAGCAGAACTGGAAGTCCTCAGTGGCAGGTTTAACTTCCCCATTCTTGCCAAGTCCAGCAAGTCTGTCTGTACTTTTGTCTCCCTTTTTTTCTGATGCCTTCAATTCCATTTCTTCAGCTATCAACAGCCGAGGATCTCTGAATTTATCCATTCCATTCAGCAGAGGTAATTTGTGTCCCGGAGATTCACCATCTGAACAATGACAGATCCTGTCAGGGCCGTCTGGTGGGGGGAGGGAGGGACAAAAGAGGCCCCCATGAGAGGTTTTTGGGCCCTCTGGAGCAGGTTCCTTCATGTGCTCCAGGGGCCCCAGAAAACCCTCGTGGGGCCCGGGCCCCTGGAGCTTCTTCACTCCAGGTTGTCATCAGCAATTCGGTGGCGGGGGTGTCCTTCCGCTCCGGGACCCATCGCGAAGTGCCCTGAAGACCTATGGCAGGGGGACCTTCCGGCACTTTGGCGGCAGGTCCCGGGGCAGGTCTTTGGCAGCAATTTGGTGGCAGGGGAGCCCCTGAATCCTCTGGGTGGTCCTGGATCCTGTTAAATTGTCAGGAAAAGACTTTTGACTAAGTGATATTTTCCAGTTCTAGTAGTATCTTTCGGTTGAAGTTATGCTCTGTATTTCCAGGGATGCCTAGTAGGAAAGCTGCATGTTGCATCCCTTGAAACACTGTATTCAATTTAGGATGACAGGTAGAGAATAGCAGACCAATTTGTCAGGAAAGAAGACCCATTCTTGTCTTGATTCATGTTTACGTGTTGCCATATAGGCAAATCAAACATTGCCAATTTCCTTCCTGGCCAAATCATGTTTTGATGTGTAAAATTCCAGTGCTGCTTACAACTGTAATGATTCTTTGTGAGAGCAGAAGTTGTGCTGTAACTTGAATGAGTGTTCAAAGTTAAATTCTTTTGTCACAGGCGTGGTTAACTGCAATATGCTTGCCACTGTCATTGAGTGATAAGAGCTAGAAGTACCTTATGATCAATATCTGACAAGGAGTCCTATTCTGTGCAGGCATCTTCAAGTGTTGCATTTCGCTGTCTTATTCTTGTGCTTCATTTAGGAACTTTTATTTCTGCATCAGGCACTGCTTTCTACTTGTTACCTCTTTTCACAATATGTTTTTCAGGTTCTGTCTGTTTTTAAAGATGGCTACCACTCTGAAACCTAATACAGAGTTTGTTTAATGTCAGAGGAACAAACTTCTTGTTACAATAGTTTTAAAGGTTCATTATCAGTAGTTTAGAAATGCTTGGACATCTTAGCCGCTCATGTCCTGATTCTGCTCTCATTTAAATCTCCACTTACTGGGCTATGGTGAGTTTTGTTTTCATTCTACAAGAACACAATAAGATGTGCAAAGCTAGAAGTCTGAACCCCCAATGCACCTGGACCCATTTGGAACCATTCGCATCTCTCACCTTTCGCTGATGACTTTCTGATCCATCAGACTCAAGTGCCAACAGCTTTCATTTCATTTATTAATCCTTGATCCTCCTCACAACCTTTAGCCGCATTCCAAGTCCTGGCAGATCTGTCTTAGACTGGCCAAGAAACAGCTACATATTTTTTGCACAAAAACTTAGATTTTCTTATAGTCAGTTGTTGAAATTTTGGAAATCAGAAATACTTCCTAGATTGAATATAGGTCTAATGCTGCTCCATTTCCTCCTTGTTGCGCCTCTGGAAAAGAAGAGCCAGAATTATTTTATTTACCATATATACTCGTTCATTAGCCCATTTGTTTATAAGCCGACTCCCCAAAATGGATAGGTAAAAATAGTAAAAACAGTATGACCCTTTCGTAAGCGAACCCTATATTTCAGGGGTTGGAAAACTTTGGCTCCCAGCCCATCAGGGTAAGTCGCTGGCAGGTTGAGACGTTTTGTTTACTTGGAGCATCTGCAGACATGGAGCCCCTCAGCTCCCTGTGGCTACGGTTTGCCGTTCCCTGCCAATGGGAGCTGCGGGAAGTGGCGCCACTTCCTGCAGCTCCCATTGGCTGGGAACAGTGAACCACAGCCACAAGTAGCTGAGGGGCTCCATGCCTGCAGACACTCCAGGTAAACAAAAAGACAATGTATTAGATATTCAATTCAGTGATTCCATACAGTTTAAAATCATCAAATTTTGGTGTAGACCCAATTATAAGCTGAGTCTGGCTCTTTGATGCATCACTTTTTACCAAAAATATTCAGCTTATGAACGAGTATATATGGTATTTCCTTTATAAAATAACTTTACCTCCTACTGATACAGTGTATTGACTCATTGATTGGCAGGAAGTTCTCCATGTGGCAAAGAACAGATTCAGTGTGGAAGTAATATCCATAGGGGTAATATAGATATAACTAAATGTATTGTTGCTTTTCCTCAGGTCATAATGAAGAAGTAATATGAGATGAAAAGGTTCAGCAGGCTGGGTTTAAAAGGCAATGTATCCTGATAGTATTAATCGAGTAGTTTCATAACAGCAGTTCTTGCATATGTGACCACATTCTGCTCTCAGTTAAACCAAAGTAAATCCAGAATAACTCCATTGACTCCAATGCATTTTGACTTTGAGATATTCAGAAGATCAGTAACATTGTGAGATCAACAAAGGGTTACTCTACCAAACACATTGTGCACTTTCAAAGGTGAAAAATTCATTTTGAACCTTTTTAATTGTTTTAAATAAAAGTTTCAGAATCATTAATCAAGAATAAAGACACATAGATAAACCTGAATGCAAAGCACTAGCAAAAGAGAAAATAAAATGTTAAGCAGGTATTTGCCTTGGGAGTTGGCTATGACAAAACATATTTGGACAGCAAATATCATGAACTGCTTGTGGCATTTAGAGGAGTTGCAATGAATGAATCAGTTGTTATCAGGTGCCTCCGGCAACCAGATTGTACATATGACATCTTGAATAAATGACACATATGTTTAAACCACATGGACCAGATTGGACTTTTCTCCTAAATACTTCACTCACTGTGCTATGGGTTAGTATCATTTTAGATCCAACTCCATTGCACCACATTCCCCAAAACCCCAAAACATTTCTGGTCAACCAATCGGTTGCCATAGGCTCTCCAGAGGAACATCCTTTAACACTATCTGGCATTCTCTTCACTAGTCTCTGTGGCAGGAGACCAAGAACATCTTTTTTCTTGAAGCTGGACAGTTATCCCCTTCCTTCATATGAAACCTTGCTTTTCGGAAGGACTCAGGTGTCCTTGAAGATACACATGGTTACATTATTATAATGCAGGGGATATTTCCATGATACTAGACTCATGCCATAATAAGGGGCTGTTTACGAAGTTTTTATATGTGTTTAACTTAACCACTCTCTGCCCTTTCCGCACACATCTATTCTGAGGTGTCTATCAATTATGGAAATACCTAGTCAATAGTAAGTACTTTTGAATTGCCAATCCATTTGGCACATCTTCAATGAATACATTTGTCAACATAACTAAAGTAAATGTAGTGTCATTTGAAACTAAATGAAACTAAGTCCACTCTTCCTCTGCTTTTTCATTAGGAGATGTGTAACCTTCAACACATTTAACTCAAATGCCAACGTTACTTTAATTTTGTATAAAAAAAGATACAACTGGGCTTACAAACTTTTCACTGACAGTTGGCTTATTAATATGACACTGATTTACCTCGGGTCCAACCCCATACAGTTCAGGACAGACTTTGGCTCTGTGTTGTCAATGCAGAAAAACTCCTTCCAATTCTGTTTTTAAGCTGATATCTCAGTGGTTGGCAAGCTTTGGTGGTTGTATCTCAGCTAAATGCTACATCAGACAACAGCACATATAAGCAATTACAGAGCACTGTCTGTAAATTTTCTTTCCACTGGGTGGGCAGGGATTTTTCATTTCATTCATCATTCACAACCTGCTGCAGTGATTCCACAATGTCATGTAGGAGGCTTAAAAAAGCTGATGGAAAAGAAAAACTTTGTCTTAGGGATTTCTCCTTCCCACCCCTTCTAAGTTCTGACATTTTTTTTCTCCCTGTTTCCAGCACTGCTACGGTAGCCAGAGACATGGGATGTTAGCTTCAGTTTGTCAGTTTAATCTGGGGAAAACCTTGAAGGTTGTAGCAGCAGGAAATAAATGTGACTTCCACCTAGAAGGGGAAAAGGATAGATAAAAAAATATCAGGTGTTGCCAGTCTGACAAAGCCATGCGCTGATTCATCAGCAGGCTCCAGGGATATGCTGAAGTTTCTATAAGATGCTACAGAATAAAAAAGGGTGTATTTTTGTAGCGTTGGGATAATAGTAATCCAAAGATGGTTTGAGTTTAGGGAAGAATTGTACCATAAATGCCATCCCATATGAAGCTGCAGTCAGTGGAAACTGATGGTATTCAAAACCTCTTAAGAGGTGCTAAGTTTATCCCACGGTTCAGTGTGAGGGCTGAGCTCATGCTCTGTGGCTGATCTATAAAGGGAAGCTCCCGGCTACTGCTTACAGTGATAGGTCAGTTCTTTAGCTCAAGTGTTAGACAACTGTGTTGCGGTGCAGAGGGTCCAAGTTTCAAACTCAACGGTCTACCCACGCTCGGGGTGGTTTTTATATAAGAACATTTCAGGACTTGTTTCTTGCTCTTTGTAAGGTAGTAAACATTGAATGAATGGTTCACCTCTTTGTTAAATGAGTTAATTAACTGGCATTACAGCTGTTGTTTCCCATGCTCATTAGAGCTTGACTTGGAATTATTTCAATTGATTGCTTGTTGATTGTTTTCTAGTTTTCTTATGATGTGTAAAATATGGGAATAATTTAACACCAGTCTGACTGAAGGAGGAGATGTTCTGCATGAAGAACTTCAGGGGAGGTCGTTGCCAGATCCATTGCTAAATAGATGTAGGATAAAGGAACCTACAAGCAAAAACTAGGCTTCTGATGTATGTGGAACAGTGTAATGCAAGATTGAATTGAATTGTTATTGGGCCAGACACTGACCTGAATTATACCAGTGTCAATCCAGAGTGGCTCCATTGAAACCAGTGGCGTTTCTTAACCAATGTAAATAAGACACTGATATCCTTTATAAACAGTATCAATCCAGAGTAACTTCATTGATGCTAGTATGGTTTCTTCACCAGTGTACATGGATCAGAATCTAGCCCATAATTTCTACTAAGCAGATCATTTTAGAGCTGTATGAATATGGGGAAACAAACTTATGGTTAGATTCAGCACTGTGTGACTGCTCTGCTCTGCTATACTAGTGCAAAGTGGTGTATATCACTCCAGTTAAGTGGTCCGTATCCCTACCATCTCCTGCTTGCAGGCAGAGGAGCATGGCTAAGTGCAAGGGGGTGTGGAGAGGCTGCTGAACTGGTCCCTTGTGACCATTGGCAACTGATGCAAGTTAGAGCAGCCTTTATGGAGCTTTAACTCATTCAAGGACCACCCCCCACCCCCGAAGATCCTGAAGAAATCATAGTATCTCCCTGTGCTTACAGGCAGATTCCAAATACCACAATCACTTCAGTGTAGCTAATTTGAACTTATAATGGTGTCCACTTTGCATCCCTTCTCTCCTAAACTGTTACAATCCTTCACAATATGACCTCCTGTATGTCCAGCCAACATTATTAGCATATAACAAGAAAAATAGTCTCAGTTAATTTTAAAAGAATGTTCATAACTAGTTTATAAAGGGCTAATAGATGATCAATAGATGTCCTAATAAATGCTTAATCAATTGATCTAGATTGTTGTAGAGTACAGCATGTCAATAGTTTGCATAAAACTATGGCTTATAACTATCTTTAGCACCCTCTGCAGATGTATTTATAATCATTTATAATACCAACTATTCAGGTCCATAGCATGCTTATAACAGCTATTAATCATTTATTAACCCTTTATACACTATTTATATATGTCAACCTGATATAAAATGTCACTAAAATGTACTTTATATTAAAGAGAAAAACACAACCGATGAGCTTTAGATACATTTTTATAGCCAGTATGTCACTGTTGTAATTGATCTCAGACCTAAATTATTAGTTACTCTGGAAACTCAGAGCTGTCAAGTAGAAATGTCTAAAACTCAGTGAGTTTGGTTCATGGGAGAGGGTGTAATTTAACCTCTTTCCCAGCTTCGGCTCATACAGGTTCATGTCTCCTGTGTTTCACTTGGACTTTTTGCCTTGTTTTAAGTTGAGTTCAAAGCACTGCACTGTCCTATCGGAAAGTTCTGTGCTGGTGCTATGTGGTTAACCCTCTCATTGAACTTACCTGACATCTGCTCATGAGTAAATCAGTGGGAGGTGGGGATGATCATCACTGAATTCAACAGCACTTGACTGCAAATGCACCCTAATGTTAGCTCCTTTTTATCGCTGAAATAATATTAACTTGCATGAGAAGTCCCATGCAAGTCAACAGGATCATTCACATGCTTAAAGTTAAGCCTGTACATTAGTATTAGGTGGATCAGAGTTATAAATTGGATTTGTGGATGCTGTGAAAACCAGGCACAGGATGTATTGCCATTGGATGCTTCAGAAATTTACCAAAGTTAAAAAAAAAAAGTCCCTACCATTCATGAATTGAGTTTGGCAAATTATTTTCTGTCAGTTAATTATTCATATATATATGAGGCAGAATTATTGTGCAAAATCCAATAAAAAGTCCAATTAGAAACCTAAATTATAAGTTTAATCAGAGTCTTCAACAGCCCCAAACTGATTTGCATATATTCTTATTGAGAAATGCTTTGTGGAAGATGAACAGTTGCACTTTAGTGCAGTCTCAGCTCTATTAGTTATTTCTGCTGCATAATTGTAGTATATCATTTTATCAATTGCATTTTTTTTCTTCTGAGACTGCAGTCCTTCTCCATCTTAAATCATCTATGCTGGGAATCCAGTGAGTTCTTCTCTTTTCTGTATCATGGGGACATAGCCAAATATATGGATTAACACAATACATTGAACAAAATCAAGGGACTACTGTGAAAGCAAATGTTCTCTTTACCCCAACTATTTACCATTTTATTCTGTTGAATGTCAATGGGACAGTTGTGTTCAACGTTACATAAATACATTAATAGGCTCTGGAGTGGCTTTATTGGGTGACTAAAATCACACTGTTTCTAGCAACATCACTGTAGAACAGCTGTAGTGGTGATATTAGTTAACTAAGGATAACAGCAAAGTAGCAATGAGAGCCCTCATGAAAAATGATCTTATAAATTATGAACGGTAATTCAATTTAAAAAAAAATCACTTGTATGCTCATGGAACTCCTATTAGTATAGTAGGAGATATGCAAGTCCGAGCAGATTTTAGTCCAGGGTAATTGAACTGCAGTGGTTAAGGCAGGTAAGGTAAGTTTTAGCACAACACAATGTTTGGAACAGCCATGGATCAACAAGATAAACACAGGTGGATTTGTAGCTCTGATGGAGGAATAAACATATTCTGCAGAATCAGATACGCAGACTTTCAAAGATCAGCCACCTCCTTCCAGCTTTTCCTTATGTCCTGTCCTCTAGCTTTCAGTTTATATCTGAGATTTTAAAATACATATTTTTTAAAGATTTGATATAGCCTGGTAAGGATAACTTGATACAATGTATCTTGCATTCCAAAAATATTGATGTACAAGTAGGAAATGTAAATTTTTTTTTAATGATTGGGAAATGTTCTATTTCAGTAGTGGACATATGTGTCCTATTTAGGCAGAGAAAAAAATATTTTACTGTTAATATGTGAATAGTGAGCAGAGTAGGAAAGCTACAGAAAGAAAGAAAGAAAGAAAGAAAGAAAGAAAGAAAAGCTGTGCATCAATATTGGTGTGACTGGTTAATTATATTGGAGTAAGGAACTATTTGGAGTGCAATAACTGTAATTTAGACCTGGTCTAACTGGTATTCACATTCTCTCCCCAAGGCTGCTGTAAAGCATAAATGACCACATCAGTCCTGGTTCTTTGTGATCTCTTGTGTCCTGGCAAATTCTTCAACTCATGGTGCAGCCCTATTGGCAGGACAAGATCCGGAGAAAACAACTTAATACCACCCCAACCTCTTCTTCATCCCACTGTAAAGCACCAGGGTCGGCACACCAGATACTACTGTGATGAAGGCTCTATGAACACACACATAGCTCAAAGGACAACCTCCCTCTTCTATGTAGTTGTATGGGCCTCAATTCTCATAAGGCTATCCCTGCACCTGCTCTGTATAATGCTCCCCATCAGAGATGGGTTTATTACCTCTTCAAACCATTGTCTATAGGTTGTGGGATGATAGGTTGTTCACGAGACCAAACAAAAATGGTATTTTACCTGAGACAGGCGATGTATTTTTCATAATAAGGCAACATTTTCTCTCCACTCATTATTACTCTACGTGGGAAAGTGTAGCATTGTGCTGGAAGTATCCACTTCGCCTCATCTGCTGTGGTCTTATTCGTTGTGTATTTCCATAAGAGGCGCTTGGGTACTATGGTGATGAACATGTATAAATGCAAACACTGGGGAGAAAGTCCTTGTCGTCTTAGGTCTGCAGGGCAAAATGCACTGACTGTCATTTACATTGTTTGTACTGTGCCTCGAACAATGGAGCCTGGGCCTCCAGGCTCAGCTGGACTTTCCTAAATATGTTTGTAACCATCAACTATGAAATCAGTACCACAAAGCAGATTAGTAAGTGCAATCTCGGATGGCTATGATGTTAACTTACAAAAACAGAAGACATTATTTAAAACTAAACAAAGAAGGGGAAAAAAATACAAGCAAAAGAAATTCCCCAGAGGACCCTGACAAACACACACAGATTACAAAAAGGCCCCTGAGATGACATCTAGCTGGGACCTACACACTTAGAAAACCTTTTTTCAGCTAAGTCTTGTGGTAGAGTTACAAAACACAGAGAGAAACCTTGGAATAAAGATGAAATCCACTAAAAAAGTCCAACATTAAGCAACTGCTGCAGAAGTTAGACTCAGAAATGAAATCATCTTTGCCTAGGAAAAAGGAACTGAGTGGTAATGTCAGCAAGAGCTTCTAAGAGGCAGGCTGTTGGTGAGGTAGTTTCATAGTTAGACATTCACATCTCTCCTGGTCTGGGAGCACAGACCCAGGAGCCGGGATCTGGTTATATAATGTGTTTGGGGAGACGTGTATTTTATCGAAAGCTGTATAGAATAAAGAATCTTTAGGCATAGCAGCAACTGCAGATGCATATTAGCCAATTGTCAAGGTTAACTCTCTCATCTGCTTGATTTATTTATTACTTTGAGAAGAACAAAAGTAAGAAGAACATACCACGGACAAGGTGCTTGCCAAATGCCATTCCTTAAAAGAAAAACAGAAAAAAAACACCAAGGCCATTTCTTTTAGTTATGGGAATACCGGAAGAATATTAAAATGGTAATGTTCTGGCATCTCTCTCTCTCCCACTCCCCGACCTCAACCTGCCTTATTTATTTTTTTTAAATGTGCACAATGAGACATTGCTGGCCAGCTGAGTTTTTTTCCTATTGCAGATACTCACTCCTTCCTCTCCATGGGAGCGTTTTGGGGTATTTTTTTCTGTCTGTTTAGAAACAAAATTCAATTTGTCATTCAATTTAGATTGAAGCGTTTGTGCCATGGAAATATCTCTTGCACACAATGTGCTGCTTTATTGCAGGATTAAATTCTACCAGTCGGTTATCACACTATTATTGTTTGCTTTAATTCCTGTCGTGCTCTCATGTCTTGTTTTTCAGCACTTCCCTGTGGTTTGAGTTGCAGGGTAGTATGCTTTGGTCTGGGTCCCAATCTATTTATTTTGTCACCATCTCACCAGTGCTGTGAGCTGGTAAACATGTGAACCTCTCTGGGTCCATCAATCATCTACCGATGGCTGAATAAAGTGTTTCAGCACAACCTGTCCTCACCACAAGATGTCCGATGTCCCACATCCCTTGGATAATGTGTTGGGAGTAGCCAGTCTTTTTCCCAGCCTTGATGTTTCCCAGCCTTGATGTTTAATACTGTCAAGTGGTCATTCTGACCACCCTGGCATCTGTCTGCTGTCATGGAGATTCTGCTACACAGAGGACAGAGAATACCATATTTAAAGCTGCAATAGATGGGGTTAGACTTATGCGTACCTTTTCTCAGTGTGTCTTAGAGGTGAGAACATGTAGGGTAATGTTGCATCCTGTGACCACTTTTCCCTTGGCTCTCTCTTCTTCTCTCTGTCATGCCTAGCATATGCACACGACTTATTCTGAGCTATCTACCCTTCTCCATGCCCTGGAGCAACATCACATTTTGCATGAGATACATTACAGTAGTTACCTGCTGCTGTAAATTGCCTCTGACTGCACCTGTAAGTGTCAAGTTCTGCCTGCCCACATTCAGATGTCAGGAGCCTCGCTTGATAAGTACTGTGGTAATGAGCTGAATAAAGGGAAGTCTATAGCATATAGAGAGTAACAATAAAAATAAACACAGAGCATGCACTTAGTAAAAAGCACTATATATAAGAGCAAGGAAGCCGTTAAGATACATAAGTATTTAGTGGCAGACCAAATAGAAATGAGCTTCTCAATACTTGAGCTATAATGGAGCTGAATTTGCATGATTGCTGGTATTCTCCAGTGCTGTATGCAGTGTTGTTATAGCCATATCAGTCCCAGGATATTAGAGAGACCAGGTGGCTGAGGTAATATCTTGTATTGGACCAACTTCTGTTAGTGAGAGAGAAAAGCTTTAAGAGCTCTGTGTAAGCCTAAAAGCTTGTTTCTCACCATAAGAAGCTGGTCCAATACAAGATATTACTTCACCCAACTTCTTTCTCTCCTGGTATTCTGTCAACCTAGATTTTACTGAAAGTAAACTAATTCTGTAATGATGATGGGATTATTATTCAAGAAAATGTTAATGTGGAGATCAGAAAAATAGACATGTCTTTATGGGGGAGAAAACAATACAGTTACATTTCTGTATATGCAGGAATCTGGATTACCACAAAGCCCCCAAATACAAAATAGTTGTGCCCACGTTGTAAAACAAATAAATTCAGAAGCAATGCAAAGAATGGAAAGCCTGTAAATCTGAAACTAATGAGCCATTTGAGTAGGGGTAATGAAAAAGAGAATGTGTTCAGACACTTAATCTAACAGCCAGTGAGTGAAAATTTAATTGAGATTAAATTGGAGATGGTCCTCACTCACTCTAGACATTCCAGCTTGCCTGAGGCTAGTTCTGAGGATGTGCTTGTTCTTAATGGAAGAGCATCAGTATTTGCGCACAATCACCCTACTAGTCAAGGGAATATGAGATGGGATAACACCTTGTGATCAGCCACATAAAATCCATCCTTGCAAATCACAGTGATAAACCACTGGGCAATGGATGTGGTTTAGACCATGTAAAAGCAGGCATTCAAACCCACCAAGGAATCTGTGACACCCAGATTCTGTATCATCCCATCATCTACAACTCCCAGTTGTTTCACTGGAATGACACTAAATTAAAAACAACAGGAGAAAGTGAGAGCTGAAAGAAATGATCAATATGGGTATTGATCTTAATCCTAATTACAGCACCCAAAACAGCTACTGCCAAAGAGCCATTCAATCCCCACTAAATCCAGAGGGTAAAATTGTCAATTTGGACTAGTGTGTTAAGCGCATGGCTTGAGGCCAGGAGCTCATAATTTCTTTCCCAGCTTCTGCTATTGATTTGCTGAATGTTTGAGACTTGGTTAACCTCTTTGTGACTCTCTAGCCCCATTGGTAAAATGAGAAACAGTAATATTTGCTTACCTCTTGGGTCTGTGGCTCATGGTTGCATGGCATCGTGAAAATTTGGTGTATGCAACAAGTGTTAGGTTTTTGTACAATTAAAAGTGATAAAAGACATACAGTTTACTGAATTCAGATTATTGTATGATCCTCTGGAGATGCCCAAGTGTAAGCGGTGATCATGAGAAAAATTCTGTACCATGAAGTTAACAAATCATTTAATTCAGTAGGAGCAGAACTGGTCCTATACATTCCTGCTTTGAAGCTGTACAAGATTGCAATATTTTGAGAGAAGATTATTGAAAATTTTTGAAAAAAATAGTTGAGATTTTGGGTGTAATCTTCCCAGTTTCACTGGAATATTTAGTGCATGATAGGATGGATTGCTTGAAGGCATAAAAGGAAAAGACATTAAACCTGAGCCTGAGAAGCCTTACTCATGCAAGTAGTCATGAGTCATGCTAGTAGCCTCACTGGCTTTTTTCCAGGCATAAGGACAGCTAACAGTATATATGGCCTCAAGCTTTTTGTTCGTATCTATTAGTATATTTGGCTCTAAAGGTGTGTTTGTGGATGCTTTGCTTTGAGAAACTGGAAATTAGAGGTCCCATCAATATAAAGGGGGTGGAATGGACAGCAGATGTCCCCTGAGATACAATTTCATACTGATTTATATACTTACAAGGCAAATTGGTGAGCATTTGTTGGCTATTCTTGGCACACATTTTAAGCACTTTGAGATGCTCAGATGAAAATTTGTAGAGTTCAATATAATCACTGTTATTATTAGAGCTGGTAAAATGTTTTCTTTTAAACATTTTTTTCCCAAAACTAGCTTTTCAGACAAAAAGGATTTTTGTATATTTTGGTCAAACTTTTACAAACTGGAAACTGATAACACTAAAAAAAAATGATTTCAGTAACAATTTTCAGATTATGAAAACCACCTCTTTTACTGAAAATCACATTATTTTTCTCCCTACAATTTCCTATGAAAAATAATTAACATTTTAAGACTAATTCTTCTCATTGTTAATTTATCTTCCTCTTCTTTTTGGTGTTTCCATGCACTTGTTCTTTTTATTCCTTCTTCCTCTTCTTTATCTCTTGTGTTTTCACTCCGCAAAAGCATGATTTAGACTATTTGAGGTTCTAAATTAACCCGTTCTTTCTTGTTTTACCTTGTTTCTTTTATAACATCCTGCAGCTGTATTGCATAGCTCAGTTCAGACTATATAGACTTAGGAACTGTAAGTTTAAAAAAACAGTAAAATTGTATATTAAGAAAATAGAAAGTTGTGCTAAGACAGCTCTGCAAAATGGCTTTTGAAGTTAAGCAAAGTTGACACAATCCATTTACAAAGTGCAAATGGCAAATGGAAAACACCTACAGTGAGACACATGGAAAATACTCATCTTTCACACATAATTGGAACACCTGAGAGTGTAGTGTGCAGGTAGGCGGAAATAAAACAAAACAGGATACAAGTGTTAGGGAAATTACTGATGACTGCACAAAACAGGATGAAAAATCCACAGTGGGAATAAAGGTAAGTATCAAAAACATTTTAATATTTTGCATTTTGTCTTCCATCCCAGGATCTGAATCCATTTTATAAACATTAATAAACTGAGCCCTACATATCCCCTTTGAGATCATTATCCGTTATCACCCCCATTTTATGGATGTGGAAACTGGGACACGGAGACGTTTAAGCCACTGTTTTCCGTGAGTTTTAATGATTATACTCTAGAGTTTTAGTGGATGAGAAGATTATTCTGCCCTGTGTGTTCACATACTTTCACTTAAATGCAATAGCCATTTTATGGAATACTCTGCTACCAGAAGGACTTAGACATGTGACTAGTCTGCTCAGTTCCCATTGGGAGACATTGTGTTCATTGACTTCTGTGGGACCACTTGCATGCTTGAAGTGATGCATATGCTTGAGAGATTGGACCTTGTGTCCTGTGTTCTCACAGCAGTTTCACTGGTCCTTTGTGGATCATGATGGATGTTTGGAATAACAATTAAAGCACAGGAATGACCTATGTGAGTAGACTTCCTTTATGAGCTAGCAAAATCCACTTGGCCTGCATTTTCAAAAGTAGCCTCCGGTTTTCAGCTCCTCAGGGCCCAGCTGTGCATCTTAGGACTTGATACTTCTGGGTGCCAACACTGCAGTGCCCAGTAATACATTGATGCCTATTATTATTACTGAGTGCAGTTTATTTAATCTTCATAGCATGTGAGTAATCCGGGGAATTTGTAAGTGATGGTGCAGGGAGCTGGAGAGATGAAATTCACCTCTCCAGCGTGAATCTTAGTCTGCTGCACAGACACTCCAGGGCTCCATGACATTTGGATAGAGCGCAGGGGGTTATAGCATTTATATAAATGAGGATCCAGTCACTCCTTCGGTAGCTTCAACATCACTACTTTTGGCATTGGCCCATGAAGGAGCAGTGCAGAGATCCTCTTTACAGGACACAAAGGTTCCATAAGCAGCCCTGCATAGCTACCCCATACCAGCAGGTGTCTCCTCTTCCCCACTAAGCTCTAATGGAGATTTCTAGTGGCGTAGAAGGTGCATAGAATCCATTCCAGGGTGTAATTATGTACTCTGTGTGTGTGGCTATGCTGCTTCCTTGGCATGAAGGCATATAGGAAAGAGTTAGAGGAATATGCCTGACTAATAAGTACCTCATCTCTGCATTGCTCATGTTATTAATATTACAGACAGAATGATTCCAACTGATTCAAAGCACTTGGAAGGTTTAAATGATAGAGAAGCTGCAAGAATGAAATGTTATGAGACCAGACAGCTCTCTCATTCCAAATGGTGAAAATCACATTTTAATATTTTTAAATATTAACAAGGAGAGGAATGGGGAAGGATAAAAGGGACACACGAGAACATTATTCTGGGTAAAATTCAGCCCAGTACAGAACATGTACAAGGCCTACTGACTGTACAATCAATCAAATTGGGGCTCAAATGAAGCATAGGCATTGTACTGCCTTTCTGCACAGGGATCTGAGCATCATGTCAAGGAATAATAATAATATTATTCACCCAAGAGACAGACAGAAGTCTACATGCCTGTGAAAATAAATGACTTAGAAAAATGCTAGGTATTAAACTAAATGAATTTATAAAATACCACCATTTGTCGGAGTTCGACAACTCCTTTTCTCCAAAGTTATCCAGAAAAGATGATGGAAATATCTCGGACATAAGAACGGCCATACTGGGTCAGACCAAAGGTCCATCTAGTCCAGTATCCTATCTTCTGAGAGTGGCCAGCGCAGGTGCCCCAGAGGGAATGAACAAAACAGGAAATCATCAAGCAATCCATCCCCTATCGCTCATTCCCAGCTTCTGGCAAACAGAGGCCTAGGAACACCATTCCCTAGCACATGTGTTAAGAATGAAGCCAGAGCACCTGCCATGTTAGGTCTGCCATTGGGCAGCTGGAGGAACATGCCAAAGGAGCTGACCGAAAAGTCGAACACTTCTCAGAGAGAAAACATATGGGGCTCGACAATATGGAGCGCATGCAAAGAGCAGCCCAGGAGAGAAAGGGATGGGAGAACCTTGTCTGTAGCCTAAACAACATCTGATAGCGAAAGAAGGATTCAGATTCAGAATGCTTGATGCATATACCATTCACAGCATTCACATCACTGTCCAAACATGAACTAATGATCTTCCAGTGGGATAAGATGTGGGGACACAAGAACACGGAAAGGAAAGGGGCGAACTTTCCTGGTGTAGTTTCAATGTCATTTCCTTCTTTCAGACCGGGGGAGATTAGACACTTCAAAATCTCCCCTGGAATGACAAGTGAGCTATTCAGACACAGCTATTCTGTTACTCCCTTTAGTTAGTATTATGGGCTCTTTTTCATGCAGGTTGCTCCTTGGGATATGATTTAAACTCAGACACACTTAAATGACTTACAGTCTACCTGATTTTATCTGACAGCCAGGAACACTTTACAATTGGTAACTGGTTCACATTTTTTAGAAAATCTGAATTAGAATCAAGATTTTTTTTCCCCTTTAGAGATTAGCCCTGTGTGTCTCTCATAATTCAAACTGTAGAACTTTCCTTAGTTAATTAGTATGCAAATTCATATCTCAGGACTCTATAGTGCACCATGGAATTTTACATAGGATACAGCTAACTCTTAATGATTAACTACTAGAGAAAGGAACACAAATGTAGAGAAAGATGTTTCACATGCTCTCACATGTGTCTTGATATTACTAAGGCAATTAGTTTACTAGTATCTGTTGGTATACTAGGTGGGGTGAAGTTAGTGCAAATGACTTCACCCTTCTCCCACTCTGCATATGAGGTCGGTGGAGAGGGATGGTGGAAGAGGCACACAGTGCTATGCGTGATCCTCAGCTGGCACAGCATCTGGCTGCAGCTGGAATAGCTTGGAGGTTGCTATAAATTATGTTGAGGCCATTGTAGAGCCACGTGAGCCTGAGTTGGCTGGCATGGGCTGGCCATGGGCTTTTAATTGCAGTATACACATATCCTCAATCTAACTATGGACTCAGTCCTATAAATTTACTCTGAGTCTGTGCCCTATATTGACACTGGTCACTGGTTCAGTCTATAGCACCCTATGTTTCCTCTGGTTACTGTGTTAGTAGGAAAGGGAGGAAGTGGTAGGTTTGGGGGGTTGTGTACAGAATTTTCATACCAGCCATTTCCCTTCTTATGTAATCATAGATTCCTGTCGATTCCATTTCTTACCATCTAGTCCCCATCATCCAAAGAAATAGCACTGACTGCTATTACAGCAGTCTCTCTGTTTCATTCACCCAAAGAATGGACAATGGAACATTAAAAATAAATAAGTAAGCATCTTTTAAATAGAAAAGTAGGTTGCCCTTTTGACGGGTTATTTTTTCCTCCTACAGTTTTGAAATGGGCAAATTCAGGCAAATCTACACTTTTTCCATGCAGTCACCTAAACAATGCGAATGCCAAATATTTGTTCAGGATTGAGTATGACAAGTTATTGAAAATATTTTGTGAAAATGTCAGGTTTCACACCTGATTAATCCAGAAGCAAGAATTGTTCATTTCTTCCCGCTCTAAAGAGAATTGCAGTGGATCAGCTAATGTAGGGTTGCTACACTCAAAAGGCTTCTGCCCAACCCATACATTTGTGTGTCAAAAATTTGTAAGTGCACATTTTTTGTTATGAAGTTTTTGGTGTATGTTTTCATGGCCCTGAACTCTGATTTTCAAGTACAAATAGTATTTGCATATGCCAGTTGACTACTTAATCAAACTACCTGATGTCTCGTGCATAAAACTGTTTTAGGCATGCAAAGTTTCATTTTTAGAGACATAAAATGTATGTGCCCCAAAAGGTGCATGCAAAATTTTAGGCAAACAAATATTTTGGCCTGTTTTAAAAATTTGGCCCTACGTTTATCCATAGTAACTTTGCAAGTCGATGGATGTGAAGGAAAATGCATGTGAGGTTGATTAGAATCCCTAGTGAATCCAAACGTGAGACTGAATGTGAACTATACGTGAGCAGATTTATATCCAAGTAATTATTCAACAACAAAACAATATTTTTATAGAAAAAAACCCTGCAACATTCTGTATTGTGGGCTCTGTTATTTAATAGCATTTTAGAGATTGTTGTGTGCCTTGGCTGACTCAGCTTTTCCCCAATATGATAGTCTAGAAGTGATGCAACAAAAGATGGAGGGACAAATTCAGCACTATTATCAGTGGGCTGAAGTTAATAGGTGCTGCACATGTTTACACCAAAGCTGAATTTGATCAATTAACTGCAGAACAGGCTCTGAATTACACAAAGATCTTGTTAAACCCTTAGTAAATAAGATCAAAGCTCATTCTTATTCTCAGTATACTATGGTGGTGCAGGGTCTGTTATAGTTGTAGATAATACCAAGTGAAGTTTGTTTATTCTAATCAAGTGTTTGCCTTCATTATTAAGAAACATGTTAAATCTCCTGACAAGTATCCTTAATTGATGTGGAAACCCTGACTGGGTCCTGAGAGGGGAGAATTTCCTCAGCTGGAAGCCTGTCAGCTGTCTCAACTGGATTGTCTAGATTTGGGACAGGTTTCAAGTCTTGCTCTGCTTTTCAAGAGTCAAAGATTCCAAGGCCACCTAGCCTGACCTCCTGTAGAACACAAGCCACGAAATGTCCCAAAATAATTCTCAGAACTGATCTTTTAGAAAAACACACAATCATGATTTTAAAATGGTCAACGATGGACCATCCACTACGACCCTTGATAAACTGAATCCAACTGGTGCAAGATCAATTCTGTAATGCCAAGCCCAAGCATTCAAAAATCATGAGATTTAAAAAATAATAAATGCTGGACTCGTTGTTTGCCATCTGTTTTTGGCTCCAGGAGCTGGGGCTTCAAAAAACATAGAATATTTGCAACACTTGCAATAAAATTGGACTGTCTTTTTCTTGTGTGTTTGTACAGTGCTCAGTATTATGTGATCCTCATACATGACTGGGGCTCCCAGTAGACTTATTGGCAATACTGTTTGTGGGTCCCCTCTTCCTGCTTTCTTCTTACACTGCAGCCTTCCCTCAGTTCCCCAAAGCCTTCTGTGTTGAGGATTGTGCTTTCTGTCTGGGGCACTGTATACAAATTATTTCTCCCCATTTGGGAATCATGTAGGCAAAATTAAAACGCAAGCAACTTTTACCTTTTGCTTTTTACCTCCACCACTGCGATGAGTAATGCAGATGCAGATCAGAGAGATGTGGTCTAATGCAAGACGGAGGCATGGTCCAGTTGAGAAATGGGAAGCAAGTGTTGGGGTTCCCCCGAAACCTCTTCCGCTTAGTTTCCTAAGAATTCAGTTTGACTTCAATCTCCTCAGTCAGGTTCCTTTATCTGGCATACAGCAAAGTTATGCTGAGTTGATGAGACAAAGCCTACGTGATAGATATGGGCATACCGTACATCCAGAGTTATAAAGCAAACCTTTTCCTTATGTACGTTTCTACCAACACTAATAACATGCATTCCTAACTTTACATTTCATTGCACACTTTGTGATTGGTTTGGTTACTTTTCAGGAAACAACTCCTGTCTATGTACTGTTCATGTATAACCTGATCTCTAAATTCCAGGTATATTTTGTCCATTGTCCCTAGTACCAGGGTGTTCCTGCTTCTCAAAGGGTATGTCTACACAGGGATAGAAGATCATCTACATAGCAATTTTTCTGCCTTGGAGCCTGTTCTCACACACCAGAATCAGCTGACCTGGGCCAGCTGTGAGTTTTTTTATCCCTCTGTAGACATAGCCTTAGCTAGCACAGACATACTGACTGCAGCCGGATGTTCATTACACCCTTATTTACAAGTTAACCTTCCATTCACATTCCCAGTTATGGCCACTGAAAATGAGGCAAGTTATATATGTCAGTTTACTTATACTCAGGCCTTCAGCAAGATGTCTTGAGTGGATTAGTCAAAACTGTGGGGGCTAAATGCTTTAAATTGTAAGCAGAGTCAGGATGAGCTCTACCCTGACATCTGGTGGTGAATTATGGGGAGTGTGGAAAGGAATTTCAGGTATTTGTATTGGCACACCCACCTCACCTAGCATAGCCCACGGCAGCCTGGGATGGTTATTTTGACAGCTGTGAGATCCCCAATTTCTTTGTTATTGGGGCAGGAAGAATAAAGTGGTGTTAGCCTGATTATGTGAATGAGGAACTGTGAGACTGCTTTATGGCAGAGATGACTCAACCTCAATTAAGTAGCACTTGCTAGACAAGGGACATGGGTGCGAAAACCCAGTGAATTGAGAGAGGTTGGGGACTGGTGTGTGTAGCTGATGGTATGGGCCCCTTTTGAGGGCCTGGAACACCAATTGCACATCCTCCTCTCTCCACTGTTAGAGAGTAGAGCTAATTTTGATTCCATTAGGAGTCCATCTAAAGGCTGCTGAGCTGAATTCATGTTGGGCCAATAGTGCACCAGCACTGGGGCTCTCCTACTATGAGCTGAAATTACTAAGAGTTGAAATCACTAAAAAGCTGGAATTACTGAGCTGAGAGCACTGAGTGCTGTGCTAACTAGTGGGGGAGCCTGAAGACCTATCGCTAAGTGGCTGGCAGAGCAGAGCAGTTTGCAGCACGTTGGAGCAGCCCATGGAACAGCGAGCGGAGTGGAGAGGTTTGTGGGGACAGCTGGAGTGGCTCGCGGGTTGGCTGGAGGAGCGACACAGCTGGTGTAGTGGAGCTGGTCGTGGTGAAGGCTGCAGCAGAACTCCACGGAAAGGCGGAGCAGTTGGCCTTAGCCCACGTAAGGTGCCCCTTACCACTCTGTGTGGGCCTCACCACCCTGTGTGGGCCCCCCCCAATTCCATCCAGGCTGAGGGGTGTAAAAATCTGCAGATAAACTTTTGAACTTTGGAGTGGCACTGACCAAAGACTTTTGGGTTGTTGGACTTTGGGGTGATTGGACTTAAGACCCTAAGGGGGAAAGGACATTGCCAAACATACTTGGAGGCGGAGGTGGGTTTTTTGCTTATGGTTTTGTTATAATCCTGTTTGTGGTGTTTCTCCAATATGATGCCGCATTGTTTCCCTCCTTTATTAAAAGGATTTTGCTACACTCAGACTCCGTTCTTGCGAGAGGGGAAGTATTTCCCCCTAGAGGCGCCCGAGGGGTGGTATGTAAGTGTCCCAGGTCACTGGGTGGGGGCTCGAGCCGGTTATGCATTGTGTTATTGAAACGGAACCCCTGGATACTGAACCCGGCCCTTGTTGCTGCCAACTTAGAGGGGCAGAAGGGTTACAAAATAGAAAATGGCATTTTAACAAAACAAATTATGTGGGGAGGATTTCATTTTCTTTACACTGGTCAGCTTTTGAGGACAATTTTCAAAGAAAATGGAAAATAAAATTTCAACAATTTGAATGAAGATAATGAAGATAAAATATAATTTACTCTACTCCCGAGGTCAGTTGGACTTTTGTGCAGAAAATGGGGAGATCAGATCCTGGTTCTAGTTTTGAGCAAATTAGTTAACCAGTGAGCCTCAGTTTAACCATTCATAAAATAAGGGTAATATTACTTACGTCAGAAGGGCCTTGTGAGGATTAGTTAGATATTGATTGTAGAACAGTCAGTGTCTGAGCATAAAAGTCAGTGTGTAACTTTTAAATATCACTATGTGGAAGTTTCAGAAGCAGAAAGTGTGGAATTGCTGGCACTGATGAAAGAAGTGTGTTTTCCTCTCCTACGTCCATAACAAATCAGATTGGAAGTGAAAAAGTGATTTTGGAGCATGTGGCCTAGTGGACAGTGCATTGGACTGAGACTTGGGAGATACTAGTTCTATTCGTGCTGGGGGGACCTTAGATAAGTTACTTCCCTGCAGCATCCCTCAGTTTCCCCATCAGCACAATGGAGATAAAGATACTGACCTCCTCTTTAAAGTGCTTTGTGTTCTAGAGATGAAAAAGGCTGTGTAAGAGCTGGGTGGTGGTGTTATTATTTATAAAACCAAAACCCACCACTTTTTAAATAACATAGAAAAAGCTGGCTCCTGTACCAACATTGTGAACTCTGGCTAACTTGTACAATGATGAATTATGATTCTAAATTATAGCAGCATACATTTTGGCTATAAAATATGGCCTGTTGGAGTCCTGCTGCTTCCTGAGTTCTAGCCAACATTTAATTTAATGTTAAGGATTCACTATCATAAGCTAAACAGATTGTCTCCTTAAATCATAATAGAGAATCATAGAATCATAGAAGATTAGAGATAGGGAAGAGGTCATCTAGTCCAACTCCATTCTCAAAGCAGGACTAACCCCAACTAAATCATCCCAGCCAGGGCTTTGTCAAGCCAGGCCTTAAAAACCTCTAAGATGGAGATTCCACCACCTCCCTAGATAACCCATTCCAGTGCTTCACCACCTCGTAGTGAAATAGTGTTTCCTAATATCCAACCTAGACCTTCCCCACTGCAACTTGAGATCATTGCTCCTTGTTTTGTCATCTGCCACCACTGAGAACAGCCGAGCTCCATCCTCTTTGGAACCCCCCTTCAGGTATTTGAAGGCTGCTATCATATCCCCCTTCACTCTTCTCTTCTGCAGACTAAATAACCCCAGTTCCCTGAGTCTCTCCTTATAAATCATGTGCCCCAGCCTCCCTAATCATATTCGTTACCCTCCCTGGACTCTCTCCAATTTGTCCACATTCTTTCTGTAGTGGGGGCCCCAAAACTGGACTGTACCAGTGCTCCCTGTGTCAACACTGTTTATTGTAGTGCAGTAGAGTTTTTAGCTAGAGATAGAATTGAGATATTGGCTTTCCATTGTAATTTGAAGGTTAGAATATGTATTTATTGGAAATACAGGTTTGGTGAACCCTCCCTTAATATAACTGATAGATTAATTTCTCTTCATTTAGTAACTTTGGTCTCTCATCATGTATTTATTTATTTAAAAGTTGTGTCTGTAAATTTTACAACAACCTTTTTTTTATAATGAAAAATGACTTTTAGACTAAATAGAAAATCTCCTCCTCCCTCCCCCCAATTTTTTTTCATTGCAAATTTTCAGGTTTTCATTCAAAAACCTATAATTTTTCAGTTTCCAGGTTTTCAATAAACAATTTTTTTTGGTTTTGTAAAAGTTTCTGTGTGTAGTCTGTACATTGCTCTATGCTCATGTATAGCCCTGAAGCCAGTCCATAATAAAATTCCTTCTATCTGGTTGCTAAGGGGAGGTGGATCCTGTTTTTCACAGGAACTCTCTGCTGTTCAGTGGGTTTGCTGGTGCAAGGCAGGGAGTCCCATGCAAGACTCTTGGATGTTAAATCTTGTGGACTGTATAATAAAGCTTTCAACTCTATGATAAAACTTATTGTGTGCAAAATGAATTGGGAGCCAGCACAGATCATAGCCCACCGAAATGATATGTTTCCACTGAGAGACACCATTAAGTTAAGTGGGCTGCACACTGGCGGGTTTCATCCTGCACTCAGTGAAGTTAATGACAAAACTCCCATAAACTTAAATGGAGCAGGATGAGGCCTTAAAAAGTTCATGGTCTTCAGGTGTGGCCTGTTGGGGAGTGCATTATAGTCAGTCAGTCTCCAGTGTGTTTCATTGTGTTCAGGCTGGTATATTTGCATAACTAAGGAGCATCTGTACATAGTAAAAAAGGACATTTGTGGATGCTAATCTCCATATAGTTTACTCGCAAAACGCCTTGGCTCCTTATAGAGAAACTTGGCAAAATGTTTAGAGTTTGCAGATCCTTGTACAAAATATTAGGCTCTCTCCTTTCAGTCTCCCTCCTGTGATGGTTCTTGGGGTACACAGGGCTGGGAATGCCCTTGTTTCCCCCTCCTGCCTTCACTGAGGTGGAATCTTGTCTGTGCTTAGCTGGGTACCAACTACCTAACACTGCCAGCCTCCTCCGGGGTGTGCCAGCCTTGTCTTATGCTGCAGGTTAATAATAGCTGCACCCCAGTCGCCAAGTCCCTTTGAATCATTCCCCTGCAATATCCAGCCCCTGACATTGGCAGTGTATTCAAGTTTAATAGTTGTACTGCCACTCCTGTAAACCACATTGCATTTATGAGCACTTATAATAAAGCAAAAGCAGGTTTATTTAAGAAAGAATAAAGATTCTACTAGAAACAAGAGAGAATGATGGCAACAAATGATTACAGCACAAAGAAAACCTGGATCTATACTTATTAATAGTTACCTTGCCTAAATAATAAAGTTGATTCTCTGCCTCCTCGCCCCACCACCCCCAAAGTTCAGTCTGTCTCAGGAACCTGGATCCAATTTATCTTGAGAACATCCCCATTCTGGGGATGTGTCCTCAGTGAATGGATGCAGAGGGTCTCTTCCCTCCTCTGTGTTAAACAGAAACAATCTTTTGTTTCTGTTCATAGACAGGATGAACCCCTGTCTTGTTGTAATGTTCCTTTTTTACCTTCAAGAGGTTTCAGTTGTTGACAACTTACAAGTTTTCTTTTGAATAGAAATCTCTCTGTCATACCTCCTATCCATGCCCCCTTTCCCCCCCCCCAATTTATTTGCTTTATCCATTGATCTTATCCCTTTCTGAAACTTCAGAATTTTCCTTGTGGGATCATGCAGTAAGCCGGAGTCAATAAATACTCTCATACAGAACCTGCCAAAATCTTTCACATGGAGCATGACAGTCCTCGCAGGTATGGCTCCAGGGCAAAAATTGCCTGATAATTCACACTGCAGAATGGGTTAATTCTGATATTTGTATTTCATTTCATATTGGGAGGATGGGGAAGTTCACTCCATTTTTGGGTCTGCACTTTTAGAAATAAGGTGTCGAACAACCACACTGCATACCAGTATCTTGATATACAAATTTAGATATTGAATGATTCTTATGCAAGAGGTTCATGACCCAGAATTAATTAAATCATGACGGTGGAGGAATCAGTGGACACTCTTACCAACAAGTCCTTTTAGTTCTGAAATTATGGGATCAGTTGGATTTAATATTGACATTGAATGGGGATAAAGAAACCACAAATTACCACATTTAATGATAAATTTCAGTGAATAGTTATGGCCATGCAGGCATAGGTGGTTTGACTGCTATCTTGGGGGGGAGGGGCAAAGCCCAGAGCGCACTCTCCCTCCAGTGGAAGGGTTTCCACCCCAGCCAGCAGTTCATGCACCACCCATGTGTGCTAGCCAATCACGCCAGCCTGTGGGGCCCCCCAAAGTGTGGGGCTCAGAGCGGTCGCCCTGATTCGCCCTACTCTAGGGATGGCTGTGTGTATGCCCACATGTGCATGCTGAAGCCAGTTCCCTTGGCCCACTGGCTCTTTCCCCCTGCCTGGAATGGTACCTGAGCTGCTGGTGCTGGGGGGTGGGAGGATGGGACAGGCAGTCTTAATGGGGCAGTTTAATGTGGCTGATCTGGTGCTGCTCTGTGCTGTTGCGGCTGCCTCCCTACTGGAGCTGCTGCTGCTGCCATGAGGATGCTGACTTCCTGCTCCCCCCCCCATTCCTGTGTCCCCTTCTCTTCCCCATCCCCCTTCGCCTCCCCACCCAACTGCTTTGCCCCTCCATGGGCACTCACTATTGTACAGGAATAAGGTGGGCACTAGAACCAAGGAGGTGGCATCCAGCTGCCGAGGTAGCAACCTGGAGCAGCTGCTCTGTCCTGTTCCCTGCCTGGGCCTGGCTACAGAATTTTCTCTGCATGGCCTGCAGGGATGGGGAGAGGCAGTGTGGGAAAGACAGAGCCCCCTCCACCCACAGGCTGAACAGAGCAGCTTGGAGCTTGCAGAAATGGGGGGGGGGGAGTGACATGTGTCCCCACTTGCCCCTCCATGCCTTGCTCCTGTTTGAGGCGGCAATGCCCCCCCTGCAGAACCCCAAAGTATACCCGTGCATGATGCAGAAGAAGTATTTGCAACTAATTGATAGATGGTAGATTCTCATAGGTATTGGTACCACGAGACAGTTTAACTATTTGAATTATGAATTAAAGATAAAATGTATAGATTTAAAATTTTTGAAGAGGATTGTCAAATGTGGCCACAGTTGATAAACTGAAACTCATGCAGTAGCAGTCTCAGCCCTAGCCTACTAAGCTAAATTTGGGTTGAAAACAAAACTGGTTTTGATTTCACAAAATTAGGAGTAACTGAAAATTATTGTTTATTGAGCATTTGAAATGTTTTTCCTTTTTTGTTATAATGCTGCACAGCGACTAAAAACATGGTATTGTGAGGCGCCATGTCTGTTTGACACTGACTCCCAGATCAAATAGTCTCAGTTCATAGTTACATAATAGGTAATTGCAGCCTTCTGTTGCTGCCAGCTAATGCAGTCAGTCCTTTAGTTCCAATATAGAGGTCTCTGGTGCAGCACTGAAGGTTTTTAGAAGGTTAAATCCTGATGCTGCTGTGTAGACAGAAGACTTGTTATAGTTACAGCAGCATGTTCTTTTTAGTTTTATCCTTTTCCAAAACACCTAAATGCAAGAAAATGCATGAAAAGGTCATAGAATAAAAGACGATATCATAATATATTTATACATGGGGCAGAATTAAGGTGGCATGGGCAACTTTAAATCTGCATTTTCCTAACTTCTGAGAGCTTGACTTTTCAACTTAAACTGTCTTTTAGCATTGCTTTGTGAATGATGCGTACAGAGATTATTTATCATGTAGTTTGGTAATGTGAAATGGGACTATTTGCATGTAAAGCAAACATATTTTATATGTCTACTTTCAATATGATCACATACATGTGGCGGTTACTGGACAAACAGGTGCCTTTCTCCAGGGGATTAAAAAAAAAAAAAGCTATACAAAAAATTCATACATCAAGCAGAAGTGTCAGGGCAAAAATGTTGTCATTAAGCTGGTTTTATAAAATACGGGGAAAAGATACACATTCTCTTTTGCAGATTTGTCAGAGTTAGCCAAATGAAACTGCTTTGCTCTTACTGAAAATAAAACGTGTGTCACAGAGAAGCCGGAGAGCTGAAAATGCAAGGTTAGCGTTTTCACAGAGCAAATGTTAACCCTGTGATCAACGGTTATTCAGAGTCAAACCGAGGAGCAGACAGGGATATGGGATACAGAAAGAAAGATCAGGTGAGCATCACCAGAAAAAATATTTGAGAAACGAACAGCAAGGCCAGGAAACTGGTTCAATCTTTATTTGGCTAATAGCTTTGTTTTTATGTTTTGTTTAGGGAGGATGACATGATGGTGGAAGGAAGCTAGCTGGGTAGGGCATACTGCAGAGGAATTTACATGCAGATCTTAGCTAGAGACAGATGAGGCAGTTTATCTTTATATAATAAAGTGTGTAGCTAGTAAAGCTGCATACTCTGCACATGATCAAATGAGGAAGAGTGGAGTGGAAGTTTTATTCTACTAGTGTTTTTTAGTGTAGCATTCATTACTGTTGTGAGTCAGAAATTAGTTACAGATAACAGGACAATTCAGTTAAAGTAGGGCTCAAGGGAGAGGAGGAAAAAATATAATGCCCGACTGACTTGTTTTCTCTGAATCTTCTCTAACTGAACTGCTGCAAAGGGAAGGTCAGGAAGCATGAGCAAATCTTAAAGTCACCAGGCTGACAAGACCACAGGTTGTGACGTGGAAGAAATAGGCATAGCCATGCTGAGGTTTGGAGCCTGATTTTGCTCTCCGTTGCATTGGTGGCTCCGCTGACATCAGGGGAATTGCACATTGGGTAAAACTAGGACAAATGGAGGCGGAATCAGGCCCTTTGTCTGCAGCTTGGAGAGCAGTGTCATGGCTCAATTTATAAGTCCCTGGGAAGCAAGTTTAAACTGGAAATGATGGCTCACCCATAAAGACAGCAATGCAAATGCTACTGAGCTATTGATGACAGTGTGTGTAATATTAATTCTTCCTCTTGTCATTACTTGTCACTGCTGCAAAATCACTGCCTAACATATTGTGGATTAACTGGGTAACTCTTTATGTGCCTATGGAAGTATGCACTGTTATACACACCATGCATGACACTGTAGATGCACTGAGGGACCATGGTGGGTGCTTAAGTATTAGCACATGTAGATCAATGAAACTGGAATATTATCATAAACCAATCACCATCTGGATGAAAGTTATGGGGCAGTTCATTGGCCCACCTTGGATCAGGGTGTGATGCTGCATAATTAGAATATGACCATTTATATAATTGATGTTGCTGCTTTTATACAATTGCAACAAATCTTGTGCAAAGCATGCCCTGTACCGTATCAATGGAAAAGTCATGATTTGCTAACTATGATTATCCAGTTTATATGCACATATCATTTTCATATCTGAAATTATGAATATTGGCCAGGAATTTGTATTTTATGCATGTGTTTGTATTTCTGGATAACATCCACCAGATACAACTTACATTGAGGCCAGATAGCTACATATTGATGCCCATCAAAGACACTTAGCTCTCACAATGGGCCATAGAAGAAACTCATTCCACCCAGATAGCTCTTCCTGTGGATACAACTTCCAAGAGGCCAATGGCTACCCATTGTGAGTCAGCAAGTCAGGTAAGGACATGTGAAATGTTCATGTGATCCTGGACTCCACCTTGAGTCAGTAGCTTTCCACAGCCTGGGCTGTGAGCTTTGTTTGAGACAGTAAATTTCTAGGCACATGGCAGAGGATGTAAAAGACTCCCGAGATATCTCCATTTTGTCTCTTTCCTGCCTGATTCTTTGGGCTGTGGATTTACAGCTAAAAGGAGCATACTAAACTCCAGACTGAGGACCTTCCAAACTTTTGGAAGTTACCAGAGCAACTTTACAAGCCAGCAGTCTATTCCATCACTGCTACAATCTTGATATAAGGACTTTGCAATTATTGTATGTATATGATCTATTAACCATGATAAATTCTCTTCTTCTTTTCTTTGACTAATAAACCTTTAGATTTAGTTACTAAAGGATGCTCGGCAGTGTGATTACTGAGTAAGATCTGAATTATATATTGACCTGGCTAAGTGGCTGATCTCTTGGGATTAGAAGAACCCAATGTTTGATTCAATTGCTTTTCAGTAACCACTCATCATTGAGCCCAGTGTCTGGGTGGTGAGGCCAGGGCTAGAAAGCCTAAGGAAACTGCATATTTGACTTCTTGCTAACCAATGTGGTGAAACAGTAGTTTACTTTTTTTACTGGCTTGGTACAATTTAAAGAGAGAATAACCCTCAGTCTGAGGTGAGTCTGCCCTATTTCTCAGCAATTTGTCCTTTATCTGGCATTCTCAAGTATGACCTAATGAGGCACAGTCATACCATCAATGTTGCATCAGTATTTTTTATAGTGAGAAGTGGAAGCAGCCTCTATACTGAATTGCTTAACACTTTCTATATAAGAGGCTCTTGTGTCCTTTATTTGAGAAGCTCAACCACCTCCACTGTTTGCAGCTAGCCTTTGGAATTCAGCAAGGAGAAAGCCTCAGGCCAGAGAAATGCCTTTTATTTTTTGGTCATTGACAAAGTTCTAAATTGTTAATAATCACCAATTCTCCTCTCTCACGTGTGTTCTTCAGAGAAATTTTGGCACCCTATAAAAACAGTAACTGACCCCAAACATTTTAAAGGGCCAGGCTGATTCTGCTGCCTAACTAGCACCAGCAGCAGTGTTTTGCCCTGGGGTTGCATGGAAGATGCTGCATCAGTAAGAGAGACAGTTCAGGTACAATGTGCATTGTGATCCAGTCTTCAATTGCATGATTATATGCTGTTTTTTTGCACAGGACTCTGGCTTTCAGTACAACTGACAGGACAAGGAGACAGAATTAAGGTTGCACAGGCAACTGTAGACCTGTGCATTCCTAATCTCTGACTGTTTGAATTTAAAAAACCCCAAACCCACAATGTTATTTAGGTTGTAATGTAGGGGGCTGGTTGTATGTTATTATTTATATAGTGCTCAGAACATGCTGCTTTGCTATAAGGACAAATTTTAAAAAACACTGCTTGATCCAAAGTGTTTTCAGTCTAACAAGAGACATGGCAGCTGGCTACCTCATTAATTTTTTTACACACTGTTGTTTGCATTTTGTTGTGTTGTCTCTTTTTGGGACCTGCTATCTCTGTAACTAAACTTTGGCAAATTAGCTGGAAAATTAGCTATGTTCTCCAGTGATTTGACTGTAGGTGCAAATCAGGTTACTAGAGGAGCAAGATCTTTGCACCTTGGCTGCAATTATTTTGTAGATTTAAAAATGCTAGCACACATTGCATTGAGTGCAAAAAGGTAGGCCAGGCCTCAGTCTCTTAGAAAAGGTAGCCATGCTCCTGTACTGAGCCCCACATGAGATAACCTATTGAAGTTAATAGGGTTTAATGCTGAGTTTATGGCAGAATTAGGGTTCATGTTTTGTTACACGTAGGGCCGTATTCATTGCTGGTTTATTTCCATTGACAACAGTGGCATTACATTGGGGCAAGATGGATCCACGGACTTTGATTTAGTTGGAAGATGAAGCTGTGCCAAAAATTGCCAAATTACCACGAAAAAACAACTCCTCCTCAGCTTGCAAGGTTGCTTAAGACCTTCTGTTTGTTGATTGCACAAACAGTCAAATGAGGGATTCGGCAAAAGGTTCATCTGAAGTCAGTGTCTGTTCCCAATAAATGTGGTTTTTGTCCTCCATATCATAATACTTTTAACATGGATGGATCTACTTCTTATTCGTTGCAAAGTGTCCACTTCTACAAGTACTTGGATAGTTATACGTTAGTGGTGTTCGGCACTTCATAAATGAAGCGGACGCCTCTTGACTTGCTCATTTGCAATTGGTAAAATTGTTAATCGTGTAGAGTACTCTTACACTGTGATGTGCTAGAGAATAATAAGGACCCATTAGCACACAAGAATACTAGGCTATTCTTTCCTGAGCCGTTTTTAATTATAGAATGAAAATGCTAGTCTGTGTAGACTCTTCTGCCCTCATTGAATTTCTTTCCTTTAAAGTGAATTTAATGTTCCTGGGAGGTTGGTTCGGGTGATATCTCTACAGATTCAAGTCCTCTAGTAATCTGTAGCATAGGTACAGCCTGAGAAGTGCACCTTGCCTTCTCATGTCACATCTAATCTAATGGGATCGCCTTTAGCAGCAAGAGGCTAGTTCATTTTTAGGGTGCTTGGCCTGACCTCTGAGAGGGAAAAATGGATAAAATTAGTGAGGGTGGAGTTTTGTCCACTTCATTGCGATCTCATGAAGTCATTCAGTATGAGAGAGAGGAACAGAGAGGACATTAGATTAGCGACCTAGCCTAGGACTCAGAAATCCTGGAGGTCATATGAATACCTCGGATAGATAGAATATTAGACTACTGAGCAAATATCTGATCTCCTCATCTTGCTAAAGTTTGTCAGACTCTCTTGGAGTGACCAGATTCCCGATTTTATAGAGACAGTCCCGATATTTGGGGCTTTGTCTTATATAGGTGCTTATTACTCCTCACTCCTGTCCCGATTTTTCACATTTGCTGTCTGGTCACCCTAGACGCTCTATTTGTTGATTGCACAAACAGTAAAATGAGGGATTCAGCACGAGGATTCATCTGAAGCTAGGGAGTTTTATTGCTTGTGTTTAATTATAGGATTGAGAATCTGATGAATGTCACTAGTTCTTAAAATCACTGGGTGTCTGTCAGATCTCACTAGTTTTGTCTGAGAATTGTACTGGGAGCTGGGATTCATTTGAACCCTAAACCAAAAGCAAAATAAATTTGGAAAAAAAACCACATGGAAATATTGCCTATAAACCTAACAGACATATGTTTGCACAGTTTAATGCCAGTGATGTCAGGATTATGTTTTTAGGATGCATTTAAACCAACAACCTACAGGAGAAAGCCTCCATTGTATATTACCAATCCTTGTATGTTTACAGATCTTTCATACTGAGTTATTCCTAAAAGAACCTTGCAATTGTTTTATAAATGGCCCTTTGCAGAGACATTTTAATGTTTCAAACAATTTCCTCTCTTCCTTTGTTTCTTTAAGAGCGAGCCACTGCTCCCACTTTTCTTCCTTTTAAGAAGAAAAGCTGCTCTGAGGCTGCAAAAAGTTGACTTTAAAGGCTTCAGAGCAGAGTTGATGTGCTCTTTTTGTAACAGAAATCAACTTTACCTGAAATGAGGAAGGCAGAAGAAACTTCTTAAAACACAGGAATAATTTTAGGCGTTTCATTTTCTAATAATGGGGGCAACGTGATTTGTTTTTATGGCGTGTAAGCAAGACAGAATGACAAGCATTAACTTGAATGCTGACTTTTTACATAGATTTAGGTATAATCACAGAAACTCCACCAATTATTCTTTTTTTCCCTATCTGCCTGCAAATCAGGGAGTCTGACAACAAAATGCTAGAATTTGAACCTGAAATGCACTTTCCCTGTAATTTGTACCTGCACGTCCTGAAGCTTATTTTAAAATTATGTTGAAAACTTGCAAATTTCATCTTTTGACTTTTGGGATTATTTACATTCTAGTAGACGCACTGGCATAAATCAAATGAAAAATATATTTAGATTTCCAAACATTTTTTTAAAATATAATTTATTAGGAAAGAGTATAAATTCATTACTTTGAGAAGTGAACAGAAATATACTGTACAGTATACTATGAGATCTGTTTCATCTGTTCATAAATTTGAAAACATCCATCATATAATACAAATCCCACATTAGATAGTCTTGTGAAGTTATATATGATGCTATAGAAGTGTTCCAGCTAAAAGAAATTACTTGCTCCCCTCAAAAGTTATGGTATTGTTATGAAAGAGTGAAACCTTGTTATAAATTGAGTTAAAAATCTCTGAGATTGATGGGTGTGAATACACCTATCAATTAATATAATTGTAAAGATAAATTAATCACAATCTGCAACCTAAGATAATTTGGGGCCTATAAAACAAGAAACTACGCCCTTTGCTTTTGGTTCTTCCTGCATTCAGAGAAGAAGACTTTGTATATCCCTTGTAAATAAACAAAACTGCATCAAAGAAAATACCTGACTCCTTGAATTTCTGCTCCACATGGAAAATCCCCAGGGCTCAGAACTATGAGTAGGTGCTTGGGTCTAATGGTACGTTCAATTTCCCCTCCTCAACTGCTTTCTCCTAAATTTCTTTTTCACCCAGAAGCAGTGCAAAGTGCAGGTGTTGTATAACAGTGTGCTGAACAGTACAACATTTTCCACATCCCTTAGTTTGAAAACCTTGTGTTATTGTAGGGCACATTGGTGTATTATCTATCTATTCTTTAAAAATAAAACTGGATTGCATTAGCGTTAGCTTTCATTTTTGATAGTCTCTTTTCTTTTAGGGAGATATTTAGAGTACATTCAACTTGTATAGGAAAAATCTCCAATCTCACACAGTAGATGCATATAGTTTAGGAATTAAGGTGCAAGCTATGGATCTGATCCTCAGCTAGTGTAAAGCTATATTGCGAAGCTATATTAGTTTACACTAGCTGAGGATCTGGCCTACATATGTTTGCCAACAGAATAGAAAATGGACTGTTGTCAGTTTATAATTTTGTGTGTGTAAGCCACTTATCTGAGGAAACTATCGGTCTTAACCATTAGCTTAAAACATTGGTACTCTGTTAAGTAATCAATACAATCTGCTTAAAATGCAAAAATACATTAAGAAATTCCAGCCAAGATCAACCGTGTCACTTTCTGATCAGGCCAGCTCCAGGCCTCAGCAAGCCAAGCTTGGGGCGGCATGCCACGGGGGCCACTCTGCCGGTTGCCGGGAGGGCGGCAGGCGGCTCTGATGGACCTGCCACAGGCGTCCCTGTGGAGGGTCCGCTAGTCCCACGGCTCTGGTAGAGCATCCGCAGGCACACCTGCAGCAGGTCCACTGGAGCTGCGGAACCAGTAGACCCTCCACAGGGACGCCTGTGGGAGGTCCACCGGAGCCGCGGGACCGGCGAGCGGCAGAACACTCCCCGCGGTGTGCCGCCGTGCTTGGGGCGGCGAAATTGCTAGAGCCGGCCCTCCTGCAAGATGCTAAGCATCTCTGACATAATGCTGAGTGCCCTCACCTTCTATTGACCTCCACTGAATTGCTCAGAGTTCAATGAGAGTTGAGGATGCTTATCAGCTGACATTTAATGATGGCGAAGGGCCGAATACATGTTTGGTTGTTATAAAACAATACATGATAAAGGACAAACCCTACAAAAAACAACCAGTCCCTTCCAAGATTGAGTCCTTACAAAATATTTTGACATTATGGGCTATGTTCTCCAATGGCAAGCTCCACTGTCTTCAGTAGAGCTATGCCAAGTTACACGAGCTGAGGATCTGGTCCATTAAAGTGAAAGGAATCTGGGCCCATATCACCTAAGATATTTAGGCACCTAATTCATGGGAGTTAGGCACTTAAATACCTTGGAGAGCCTGGGCCTTCCTGCCTCATTTCTGGGTATCTTCCATCCACTCCAGCTGAGCTGGTGGGAAGGGAACTAGCCATTGGAGGGGGCACTGCATTACCCAGTTCAACAACCAACTCTAATTCCCAGAGCACAGAAAAAGGAAGTTTTACACCCTTAGGTCAGAAAGGTCTAAGATGGGAGAGACAGAGGCTGTGTGTAAACAGATGCTGGAAGCAGCAGCCTAGGCACTAGCTTCAGAGAGAAGACGATGGGTAGCCTAGGGGGCTGGGTTAGGATCTTGTAATCGTTAAAAATGACTGTGCCTTGCATGTTTGCACCTTAATTTATGGCAGGCCTAGTGTATGGATCTTATTACTTCCTTGGAATGTGTGGGGGTTAATGGGAACCAACCAAAGGTTAGTGTCTATAGATCTAAGTGTCTGGAGTGCCTACAGCACTCTCCTCCGAATTCATGGAACACAAGGCATGTTCCTAGTCCTCTAAAATAGACAGAACACTCACAGGAACCCCTTGCAGCAAGGCCAGTATAACTTTCTATATTTTAGGGAATGTATAGTTCTTTTCATGATGGAATTTTAGGTATTTTATTTACACCAGAGGTAAACGCAAGGAAAGTAACAGAAAATAGGTGGGAAGGAATGTTTCTTTAGAGCAATGCTGTTTTGGGCCATAGGCCAAAAAACAAGAGTTCAGAAAACAATATTTCTATTGACTATGACATGTACCAGCATATCAGCCTGTCAACCTAGGCATCTGGTACAAATGTTCATTTCAGTCCAGTTTTTAAGCCATTGATTAAAACTTTAAGACATTTAGACAAATGACTGAAAATGAGGATGAGGCATTTTATCAAGTGCTTCCATTCATTAAATAATCAAAAGAGTGAGCCTAATCCATTTCATTGCCAAATACAAGAGGGCATCAAATACCAGGTGACTACATAAGCGATATGTTTTTATACCACATATCCTGGTTTATTAGAGAAATTGAAGCTCAACTGACATTGTTTGTTATGCCTCAGCTTCTTTTAGGAGCATTTACACCTGTTTGGTTTGCACATTCAGTTTGGCTATCAGACAAAGATTTTTGTTAAATAGCTACTCAGTCAGATATGATCGTCTCAGGATTTATATCATAGTCACTCATTGACTTCTAGGGAATGAAATGGGTGGTTTTCTATCCTTCCTTGGAGGATGATATGAAGACTAGAAGAATGGCTGCTGATGGATGACAAATGCCCATGAAGTTGTCTGTTAGATGTTTCCTTGGTAGGAGAAGGTCTTTCGTTGTTAGGAGACAGTTGTCATTCCCAAAACTACTGATTTTTTTCAGTCGGTGCTAGAATTGCCAGTGGTTCATCTTCATATTGCACACATCCGTTCTGGCATATCCAGTTACATACAACAGTCTGTTAGTTCCATATCCCCCTCCATATTGAAGAATGCAGCTTCTGATGACTTACAAGTAGACCCTTATTGAGAGTTACAATTTCTGAAAAGCGGAGCAAGCTTGAGCCCAACATGTAGCTTGACCCTAAAGCATAACTCAGGTTGGTTCTGTACAGACTTCCCTGCACAATTCTACCAATGTTTCTCAGTCATGACCTAAAACCTCCATCTTCTCCACCCTGGGACCTCTCTTGATCAGGGTCTGTCCATTGGGTGCTATGCCACTGGAGGTTGGTTGCTATATGGAATGCTATTTTATTTTACCCAGAATAAACGTATGGGAGTGGAGGGGACATCAATTACATAAAGTATTTTAAACATATATTTAAAGATGACGGATAGAATCGATAGATATTACAGAGAGCCGTAGCAACAATCCTCTGCTAGTTGAAATCGGTGGATCTATGTCATTTACACCAGCTAAAGGTCTGGCCCTTAGTTTGTATTGCTCAGAGCTAAGCTTGTAATATTTTCAGAATCCTTTATTTTCAACAGCTACTGTGAGAGTAGTACATTTATAGTTCACTCTATAGAACAATAGGTAGTTTGTCTACATAATCTTGTGTCACTAATTTGGATTCATGGCCATCATGGGCATAAATCAGAGAAGTGATTCATTTATAAAATTGTCTTTAAGAGGAGCTTGTGTTACTAAAAGTCTAGGTTTATGGCTTCATCTAGATTCCATTTGTTAGGTGTAATTGTTTGTAAACTTTTTATTGCTTAGGAGGTTATCAGAAGTCTGAAATGCCAGGTTTATTAGACAGCAATCTGCTTGCACACCTCACTCCTGATGTTATTATAGAAAGGTAATTGAAAATGTTTTCGGTCTTTAAGTTTGCTGGTATTTTGCTTAGTGACTATAAAATTAGTATAGTTTTTATGAGACACATTTAATTGCATAATTGTCATGATTATCCAAATTACTTCCCATAAATGCTTGAAACGTGTTGTATTCTAAACTCCATAATTGGGTTTACCTCCAATGGCTACCTCTTCTGTTCTGATGCTGAAGAGTTTGATTTGGAGACTAAATAATTAATGCTGGACAGAGTAAATTGGCATTAATACAGGTATTACTGCACAATTATATAACAGGATATTGTCCTTGATCAGGGACGAGTTTAACAGGCTTGTCTCCAATCCATAAAAGTAATAGGCAGCCTAGAGATAAGTCAACAGAATTCTACAGATCTATGCTGGGATGGGAGCAGTGGAAAGCTTTATATATAATTGTCTCCTGCGTTAAGCCCTTCACACTGTGTAGAAGAATGCTCGCTTCCCAAAAATATAGGGCTTAACACAATAACTACCCTATATATCTATGACTTAGGCATCACCCCAAAGTATTGGATCTGTCTATTACAAATATTTGACATGGTCCTTTATTAATATTTACACTGTTATCAACATCCACTGTGGGCAACCTTAAAAATTGTTCCATTTCCAGAACTAACTCTTTCTTAACTCCAATGCTGTAATCTTGTTTTTGCTATGACAGGAAGAAGACACAGAAACACTGTCAGTCTTTTCACTGCATGCTTCTCTTGCAGACCAGGTGTCAGCAGCTCTATCATTTCTTGCTTGCTCCCTCTAGCAGCCAGGGTGAGAACACCAGGGCAAATATAGTATAGAACACAGAGAGATTTTCACAGGTACAAAGGGCATTTAGGCATCCAACCCCCATTGAAAGGCCATGGAAGCCGGGTACCTAACTCTCTCATGCGTGCCTTTGAAAATCTCCCCAACATTGCTTAGGTAATTTGAATTAACCGGCCACCCATGCCATGTTTCTTATTAGTTCTCTGAATTCTGAGTTCTTTGGCTAAAATACAGACTGGTGAAATCTTACAAGTTTGTACATTTTATTGATCAGATTAAAATGTAATGTTCAAAAGGAAAGGATGGGAAGTAAACTAAAGATGGTTATATGCTGGGTTGGCCAGAAAACAAGAATTCTGTTCCGGGGGATGAGGATTTGAAATTTGTTTTCATTCCACATCAAAATGAACCCAAGACCTTTTACAATTTTATGAGACACACACTCCATTTTAGCTAATAGTCTGATGGAGAATGGGGATTTGAACCTCAATATCCCACATAACAGATGAATGTCTTAACCAACAAATTATTGGCTATTCTGGTCACCCTCTGATTTTGACTAGAAATTCCATCCTGGACCTGAAAAATACTACTTGATTTTTTTTCTCATGTTATGTTTCAAATTTTTTTTTGATATTTTTTTTGATAATTCATTGTCAAGCCTTTTCTTTTCACACACTAACCCCATGCATGCAGTAAATGATTCAAAGCTGGGTTCTTTGCAACACACCAGTAGGTGTAACCATGGCTAATCAGTAATCCTAACCTTAGTTCACTATCAGTTCTTATGTTATTTTTACCAGATGTTATAACAGTGGTAAACTCTTCTAGTTTATATATCATACATTCTTGAAATCACATTTCTCTCTCTTTAATAAGTTGTCGTTTTTGAGTGACAAATCATGTTATCTCTGGGTTGTAATTGCTGCTAACCTTGCAAGTTTTCTTTGTTTGTTTTTTACACATTTTTTTCCTAGCTTTTCACTACACATAAACACAGTTACTGTTACACTAGTTTGGGAAAGAGCTTCTTTAACACATTTTCTCTAGTCGCCCACCGTTATCTGAAAGCACATTACAAAGGCTGGCAAATGTAATTTTAAAGATGGAGACACTGACATTGACAGAGTTACAGATAGAAACCTACTATTGTATGCTCTAACCACCTGAAAGTGCTTCCTATGCACATAAGGCCATCCACCAATCTGATGTTGGAAATAACACATTGGGGCAGTACCTCAAGGAGCTGAATGGATCAAGGGATGACTAGTTTGGGAGTGCATGCGCATTGTGTGCTGTGTCATTGGGGACCACGTGGGGCCAAAATGTCTCACTGAGATAGTGGAGGGCAAATGTATGTGCACATAAGAAATCTTATAGTGGGTAGAACAGTCTTGGAGCATGGACAAAGAGGGATTAGTGTCTCAAAGGAGCAGTCACAAGTGAGCTGTGAGCTGATCTTGCATGAGATGAGGGTGTCTTCCTGGATTCATAGTATAAAACCAGATGTTACCATTGCGATTATGTAGTCTGGCCTTCTGTATAATACAGGTCATAGGAGAGCCCTGAATTCATTTCTGTTAGAACTAGAGCAATTCTGTTAGAAAAAACATACAGTCTTGGTTTAAAAATGTCTAGTGATGAAGAATCCAGCTGCAAGTGAGTTGCCTCTGTTATAGGGAGAGAAATATGTGAGTAATACATCAGAGAACAATCAATAAGTATCCTCCCTAATGTCATCTGGTCCAGGGGCCAATCTGGAAAAAAGCAATCTTCTATCATACATACCCTAGGGAGAGGCATCCATGTGAGTATCTTGGTAATTAGGTGGACGTCAGTATGATTTAAGAGGGAGAAGAAAAAAATATTTTTACACAGTGGATGATTACCTTGTTTTTTCAATATTTATATTTAGCTAAATAGAAAAGGCATTCATGATTATCCAAAGTTGTTCTATTGCTTGCACATGATGGATATGCTGTATGGAAGACAATTAATTTCCTTTTCAATTCCACATTGCATTTACTGTGGAGTCAATAACATTGGATGCTAAACTAAGTAACGCTTTGGCAATTTTAATGGAAAAATATCAGCAGGGTCAGGATTAGGCCTGAGAAGCATTGTATTTGCTCCCTCATACACAGCACGGGTCAAATTCTGCACCACATCATGTCTGAGATCTCCCTGAGGAGCGGACTAACCCCAATGATCACAGCAATTCTTGCTAATGTTTGCTTCATTCCAACAGTGAGGGTACGTCTACACTACAGGATAAATTCGAATTAGCTTAAACCGATTTTATAAAACAGATATTATAAAGTCGATTGTGCGCGTCCACACTAGGCACATTAATTCGGTGGTGTGCGTCCGTGGTCCGAGGCTAGCGTCGATTTCTGGAGCGGTGCACTGTGGGTAGCTACTGTAAAAGAATGAGGCCAATAATGTCGATTTGCGTCCACACTAACCCTAAATCGATATAGTAATATCGATTTTAGCGTTACTCCTCTCGTTTTGTAGGAGTACAGAAATTGATTTAAAGAGCCCTTTAAATCGATATAAAGAGCAGTGTAGTGTGGACGGGTGCAGCGTTAAATCGATTTAACTCTGTTAAAATCGGTTTAACAGCGTAGTGTGGACCAGGCCTAAGAAATAAATATTGACATTAGCACTGATGTGATATACGCTGCATTTTTAACATCCTTTCCTTATTCACATCCAAATCTATATTCTGCGATTTTGCTTATTCTGAGCAGCACCATACTCTGAGAATAGCTCCATTGATTTCAGTGCAACTACATGCTGGATCAGGTGGGTAAGAGTAGCAAAATCTGTCTCTAAGGCCACATTTACAGGTATCTATTTATTGCATCTTATCTAGATGCGATAAATCGATCCCCGAATTGATGCCCGTACTCCATCTCGGCAGGAGGAGTAAGTGGAATCAACAGGGGAGCCGCAGCAGTCTCCTTGCCTCTGTGAGGACAGCCAGGTAAGTCGAACTAAGATACTTTGACTTCAGCTACACAAATAGCATAGTTGAAGTTGCATATCTTAGATTGATTCCCCCCACCCCGAGTGTAGACCAGCCCTTAGGCTGAAAATGAAGGTGCTTGATTTTTCCTGGCTCTGCTGGGCAACAGAAGCATGGGGGGAGATAGCCCACTGTGCAGGACTGGCCCAAATTAGTACTTACACACTGCTAAATACAAGGTCTATAGAAGTCTAGAACTGCTTCCTGTTCTAAACTCTCCATCTCCAGAAATGGCAGATACAAGGCCTCAGCCCCTGCACCAGGCACTGGTATTAATCGTGTTCTGGAGAGGAAAAGACATATGACACATTGTCAAAAGATGCATGGCTTTGGTAGCTGCCAGAACTATGACAATCATGCTTGTTTATTCATTTACTGAATTTGGGGCTTTTTTCTTCATTTTTCTAAGCTGGATCAGATTCTGATCTAAATGACCCTATTAAATTCAGTAGAGTCACCCATCGTTAGCCCCTTGTAATGGAGATAAAATTCTAACCATTTATTTCTGAGTTCTGTAGGCCAGAATGTAATGGTGGAATACACTGAGCCAGTGTAGGTCAATATAGGTTCACTGATGTCAAAGGAGCAATGCTGATTTACACCAGCTGAAGATCTGGTCCATTATCACTCAAACTTTAATCAATGAAGACTTTCATGCCAAGAAGTCTGTTTTGATCCAGATAATACTATGATATAAAATACTTGTAATGTGAAATCCACTTAAAAGAGATTAATTTAGGAATTCAAAACAAAAATAGTTTGTTTTTGATAATTAGTTGTTAATTCATTTATAAGGAAGCTAAGGAAAAAAACACATTACCAATCCAAATAATAATCTTATGAATGACAGACAATCATCAGTGGCTTTAAAAATATGTGCATAAAATTGTAATTAGAGTTGAGAGGGAACAAGCCAATCTGACACTTTAATCCTCGCTGGGAAATCCCATGGGGGAGCACACTGTAACCCCCATATTCCTCATTTTCATATAATCGTGATCTTACATATAAAACATGCCTTGTAAGGTATATGGGGCAAGGTTATGATCTGCTGAAAGTCATTTCTCTATCCATATATGTGTATCATTAATGCATATGAAATTATGAGAATTGTGTTGTATGGTGGTAACTAAAACATTCTGTAAATTGAGGAATCAGCCAGATATTAGCTCCCCAGAGGCAACAGCAAGGAAAGTAATCAATGCCTGGGTGGGTGCCAAACAGCCTATCAGCAGTCATTGTCCAGCAAGGGAGCTTCAATGCAATGACTCACCTGTATGATGCTACACCAGGGGAATTGTTTCACCTTGCTTGGAGAGATTCAACAATGTCCCCCAGACATGCTTGGACTTGTGCTCCCCAAACACATGGACTGAGGGTGTAAAACAGGTGACATGGACACATACTGACCCTTCTCCTAACCCCACCTGTGTTGCAAGTAAGCAAGACACTGAGAAGACAAGACTCCAAAGCAGGAGATTGGCCTAGGTTTAAGGAACAAACCTGTATATTAAGGACTGCAGTATCCAGTGGGGTGAGCAAAACTGCTTAATCTACTTGCTGCCCAGTCTAATAGGGTTGAGAGTTTAGACTGTATGCTGTGATGGGGCAAGGCCAGATGGCTACAGTAAAGTACTGAGAAACAGGTATGTTAGCCCCAGGCTAAACAAATCCCTAGGACCCTGGTAACTAAATGGCAGTTGCTGCAGGTTAATAAAGGCACCTGGGGCCAATTAAGACATTTCTAGAAGGCAGTGGAGATAGCTACTTTAATTAGAACACCTGCAGCCAATCAAGGCAGGCTAATCAGGGCACCTGGGTTTAAAAAGGAGCTCACTCCAGTCAGGCAGGGAGGAGCCAGAGGAGAAGGAGTGTGTGTGAGGAGCTGGGAGTAAGAAGGCAAGTAGCTGAGAGTAGGAGAGTGAACTGCTGGAGGATTGAGGAGGACAAGCGTTATCAGACACCAGGAGGAAAGTCCTGTGATGAGGATAAAGAAGGTGTTTGGAGGAGGCCATGGGGAAGTAGCCCAGGGAGTTGTAGCTGTCATACAGCAGTTACTGGAGGCACTATAGACAGCTGTGATCCACAGGGCCCTGGGCTGGAACCCGGAGTAGAGGGCGGGCCCGGGTTCCCCCCAAACCTCCCAACTCCTGATCAGACACAGGAGGAGCTGACCCAGACTATGGGTTCCACAAGAGGGGAAGATCACTGAGGTGAACAAATCCGCCAATAAGCGCAGGACCCACTAAGGTAGAGGAGGAACTTTGTCACAATGCTTATATTTTATTTTATTTTTGTAACCACTCTGACTGTTTACCTATCACTTAAAATCTATCTTTGTAGTTAATAAATCTGTTTCTTTGTTATACCTAAAGCACTGTGTTTGGTTTGAAGCGTGTCAGAGACTCCCCTTGGGATAACAAGTCTGGTACATATCAATTTCTTTGTAAAGTTGATAAACTCCTATAAGCTTGCAGCATCCAGCTGGCATAACTGGACACTGCAGGTTCCCAGGGTTGTGTCTGGGACTGGAGATACTGGCTAGTGTCATTTGGCTGCAAGAAGCTGGAAGTAGCTTTCATCCCAAAGGCTGTGCAGCCCAGGAGTGAGGGTTCCCACATTAGAGCAGGGTAAGGCTGGCTCCCAGAGTCAAGGATTGGAGTGACCTAGCAGATAACACCAGAGGGGAACGTCACAACCTGCATTGCCAATTTTTGTAGAGTAGGAAATTAATATGAATTCTATAAACATGTCAGCAAATAGTCCTTCATTTTATTGCTGTTGAGGGGAATGATCCTTCCGTCTTGCTCAAGCAATGGTCCATAAAATGATGAACATCCTAATCCAAATATTTGTAAAAGAAACCAATTCTCCATCTTCAAGGAGAAATTAAACTTTACTAGACATTTTCATGGTGAGTGTCATCACTCAGTAACAAGTGGCTCTAGTTAACATTCCACAAATTCATGTTCTGCATTGATCTTCAAAAAGGATAGGAATCCTTCCCTAACATTGGCCCCAACTAAGAAAAGCAGGGACTTAAACTGAATTTGGCCTCGAAAGACAAAGAAATTGTTTCTACCTAGATGGGTAAACTCGATTGATAAATGAGGACAAACACCTAGCACTAATAGAACAGGAAATTGGGATTCCAAATAAATATATTAAAATGTGTGTATATATAGTGAAAAGTGTATGCTTTCCACTGAAAATTTCAGTTTATGATTGAAAAATTGAATATCTGTACAGTTGGTTGGTTGGTAGTTTCTTTGTAAACTTTGAGGCAACAACTGAAAATGTCAGTTGAGACATGCCACCACAGTGCTTCATGGGAGTTGTAGTTTGGGCACTATATACCCCCATTCTCCTGTATGGGCCAGGCTTGCCGCTGAACTATTATTCTCCATGATGTGCTGCCACCATATGGTTCGGAAGAAGGTCTGCAGCAGCTCAGGAAAAGGGAAAGCCATGGTGCATTATGGGAGAGAGATTCCAGCCAAGGAGCCAGACCCAAGGAGAAAAATACGGGCATAAGGCAAGTGAACTTCTGTCCCCATGAGGTATCATGACATAATTTCTGAATGAAGCTTTTCCACTTGAAGTTACCAAGTTATGGCCAAATGAATGAACTTTTGCTTTGTTTTTGTTAACATTTTCCTGGAGCAGAGGTAGGGGATTCTAACCAGTTCTAGGAACAGGTGGCTTAGATGTACCTGACAGATCAGTATAACTGAACCCACTGTACTGCAAGTTTTACTGGCTGTTTTATGAATATTTTGTTGTTCATTTCTGGCTGAGTGTTGGGTCTGGCTGAGTCATACTGGCTGAACCATTTTTACTTGGAACTCTACATATGACAGTTGCCTTTTCATTCTAAGCAGATCATGACCTTCTAGGGAGCTCAATGGCCTTTTTTTCAGTAACTCAGCACTTTGGCTCAGTCTCAAAGAAAAGGAAGAGCTGAAGCACATCACTGTGACCTAATGGAGGGAAAAAACAAGTTTTGCTCAGCCTCTGGAAAGCTTCATTTTGTGTTTCAAGCAAAGGTTGCTGTTGACTCTTAATTTAATCCTAGTAACTAGTGCAGTCTCTCTCACCGAGCAGTCCCTTGCTTTACTGTTTCTGCAGAATCACACAGAGATTGCTGCAGAATCTTTATTTCTGATACACCGATGATTTCACCAGTGAACACCTTCTATTGTCCTAATCCTCAATAGCATTTTATCACCTTTGATTCTGCTCAACCCCTCTTTCCTATCCACCAGTGCACTTCCCTCTCTTTCTGCACAGGATCTTGGTAACTTCTTTAGAGGTGACATTGACAGGATCCAGCAGGAGCTCTCAATCCTTTGCTCTTCTTCTCTTTAACTGACCCCTCTTTCCTCCTCTGATTTTCTCTTTTCACATGTGTGCACTTTTCTAAAGTCTCCAGGCCTCTCTTGACCTCAGACCTGTGATGTTGACCCTATCTTCTCATGCCTCTGAAGCTTCCTCTGGTATCCTCCCTCTCTCCCTCCCTTCTGGTTTATTGTCATCAAACACTTTCTCTCCTTCGGGTGCTTTCTCTCTGCATTCAGGTGGTAGTTCCCCTTAAAGGAAACCACCAGACCCTGCATCTCTCCCTATTGTCCCCACCCTCCCTCCACTTCCCCTTTATCTCTAGGTTATCTCAGTGCCAGGATTACTTCTCCAGTTCTCTCCTCAGTCCCCTCTGGTTTGCCTTTTGACATATCTCATGGAGGTCACTCAAGTCCAATTCTCATTTTCACTACAGCCTCTTTGCGCCATTCTGGGAGTGTCCAGGGGTTGTGTCATGGGAATACAGACCCCATAGTATCCCAGCAGTTAAATGGTTACCAGGAGTTGGGCTGCCTCCTCTGCTGGGGCTGATGGTCAGCCCACAACAGCTAAGTGAGATAACAAAGCTACAGGGCAGAAGTGAGGGATGACTGCCAGGGAGGCGGAGGAACCACTGAGAGCAGGATTATTCTAGAAGGGATTAGCAGAAAACTTGGGTCTTCAGCAGAAGAGGATCACAAAGTGTGAGTCTGATAAATGGCCTACAAGAGAGGTATGGTAGGGAGCAATCCAGAAAAGAAATGAGGGGCTGGGAGAAATCAGTTCCAACTACCTCATACAGGGTCCTTGGAGGAGTGAGTGGACCTGAGTTTCCCTACTAACCACAACAGAAGGGACAGTAAAGCCTGAAGAACAAAGACTGGAGACTGTCATCCCTTCACCAAGGTTACCGGCCTCCTGAGTCACTAGACTCTGGTCTGAAATGGAAAGATTGTTAACAATCTGGTTGGAGTCATACTGAGGAATTACCAGACATGGGACAAAATGGTGATTGGCTGAACAAAGGGGAAACTGAGACAGGCTTCTCCGAAAATCCTGCAAAACCACAAGGGAGCTGAAAGCAGCCCTGGACACATCATAAATTTACATTTACATTTTTGTCTGTTCCAAGGCCCCTGTACACCGCCAGAGTGGTGTAAAGGAGAATCAGCCCCAATCACGTCTCTCTTTGACACATCCTCCACTCTCTTCTTGAGATGCCCTATATCTGGGGCTTCATTGACTAATCAACATACAGTTTCACCTTCTATTCTGTTCTAAACAGTTCCCTCATCTCTGTAGCATGTGAGCACCTTCATGCATTAAACAATGCAACATCTATCACTTCAGGTTCATTCTCCTCCTCTTCCCAGGAAGAGAATTGTGTATGCAATGGAGTGGTTTAAGGTTTTATTTATTTGTGTCCACACTGCTCTATGAGTGCTAGAGAAAGAAGGCTGAAGGAGTGAACCTTACACTTGTTGCAGGATATGGTCAAGTTTGGGATGGTCCTTGGTTCTGGTGGGAGTTAATTCCACAGTCTCAGAGTGGCGTCTGAGGAGAAAGTTCTGTCACCCACATAGCTTTAACCTTCTGGAAGAAAGTTCCATTGTACCTGAGGAGGAGAGTTGTCAACCACAGACTTAAATCCCTAAGTTTTAGGCAATTTTTTAGATATTCTGGGACCAGACCACTGAGCTCTTTGAAGATAAAGATGGACAGTTTGCACTTGAGTCAATATTCTATGGAAAGCCAGGATAGAGAGTAGAAGATGGATTTGGCGTGTTCACAGTATCCCATGGTGGCTGAGGAGATATTCTGCATGTACCATTCTTTCCTCCACTGACTTCCTTCCCTCTTGGCCTTTCTCAGGGTGCACATACAATTATCACAAGTCAATAGCAAAACTATCTTTGTCTTCAATGAGGACAGGACTTAACCCATTATATCTATTTCTTTTACCCACATCCATCTCATCCTTATCCCCTATTCTTCTGTCTATCATCTATGTTAGTCTCATTTAGATTGTAAAATCTTTGGAGCAGGGACTATAGCTTTCCCACCCACCCCATATTTGAAAAGAGCCAGGCAAAATTATGGAGATATGTATTGTGTTAATAATATTGCCTTTTGCTTCAGAGCATTGTACTAGTTCAATAAATGTGCATTATAGATGCCTTTTCTCTGTGGATGATATTTACCACTATTGAATATTCAGCAGTTGCACTAGAGGACAATAACAAGTCTGGAATGTGGTACTGTATTTTCTTAACCACCTTTTATTCCCTTTGTTCCATGAAATGTTTAACTTAATTGATATAAATCCAGCAATTGTCAAGTATTTCTCCATAAACCTTCTCTGGAGTTTAGGAAAATGTACAGCTAAATAGCATTTGACATTTTAATAAAGAGGAAGTGTGGCATTATGCTGCAGTCAGCATGCTGGACTAGAAAACAGCCAACCATGCGGAGAAAATTATAAAGCTTTTCTTTTGCCCTTTAACTTGAATCCAGTCATCAGAAGATTGATTTAGTTCCCAGACTTAATTTGCCTGCATAATTCTATTATTTAAAGAAAAAGACATGATCTTTTTAAGCTATAGGTTTCGTTCTGCTCATAATAAACTGATATACCTCACCACTCAATTATTCCCGAACACTGCAAGTACTGTGATAAGTTTGGACTTCATTACCTTAAAAAAAATGACATTGTTGCTCTCTTTACAGTCGAACCATGTCTGTGATTCGTAATAGCCTTTATCCCTTTGATATGGATGGATATTAGTTTTAAGAATTGAGACATGTTCTGTAATCAGTTCAGGGAAAGGAATATCAAAGCCTGCTCCTGGAATGTATTCCAGAGTACAAAAAGAAAACTCAAATATTAAGACAATCTCATAGTTGTGTTTAGTAAAGAGAGATGTAATGTAAAATAAAGCTCTTAATCTTTGTTCTAACAAAGATACAGCTCCAAGTTTCAGAGCTTTAATTATTTTGATATTTTCCAGTGATCTACATAGGGATAGAGAAATCTGTGTCAGTTTGTGGAAGTTTAAGCCAAATAAACTGAAATCTGTATATTAGCACTGGAAAAGCTATTAAAGAAAAAAACACTTTGCTACTCACTCTTCAAAATTGGAGTAGATCAGATGAGCAAAATTTCAGACACAGATACTTTAATGTAAGCATCAAAATTGAAATTTAGACACAGACTGGTATTTTTCAAAGGCTCCAGTTGAGTTAGATACTCAGAGCTCACTGAAATTCAGTGGGAGTTGGGTGCCCAAATCCCTTAGGTTTATTTGAAAATCCCGGTCTTAAGTAGATGGCCTGATTTTCCAAGTCTTTGAGAAACAACAACTGATCCAGACTGGAAATGCCTATGTTTCCTTAATGTGACTTGTACTTAAGAGTGAAGAGGCCATTCTTCCCTTCAGTTTTCCTGCTATATATGTGTGTGTGTCTAGAGAACAGAAGTATTCTATCATAGCTAACAGGAAGGCTACCCATCTACTGGCAATGAAGACATTGTCTCTTTCACCCTGCACCACTCCAATTGCTCATTTCATGATTCAGAGGAGCGATAAAGGGATGTCTTGTCCCTTCTTCATATCCCTACATGACAGCTCCATTTCAAATCTCAACCAAGGGTACTCCACTCATAGAATCATAGAATATTAGGGTGGAAGGGACCTCAGGAGGTCATCTAGTCCAACCCCCTGCTCAAAGCAGGACCAATCCCCAACTAAATCCTCCTTTTAAATCTCTTCCATCCACCAAGGGAAGTAGCCATCTCTTGACGAGTCCCCTTGAAACAGAGGGAAAACTCTGTCTGCCTTGTAGAGCTGGTAAAATTCTTCTGTGTGGAAAATGTTTTCTACCAAAAATATCACTTCGTCTCTACTTTTTTCATGGGGATTCCTGAAGAATTGTTCAGATTGGTTCAGGACTTTCCAAGGGAAACCTGACATTTTCCAACAAAAAAATTGAAATGTTTGTCTTCCCCAGAATTTCTTAGTTTTCAGAAATTTTGGTTTTCTGACCAGCTCTGCTGCCTAGCGAGGGAAGCTTCATAAATATTCAGTGAACGAGCATCTATGGAGCTGGCTTTCCGCTAGTTAGGGGCCTTTGGCTGGATTACTGATCAGGGCAGTAGATAACACTACAGCACCGTGAAGATAGCAGTGTAAAACAGACTATTAAAATGCAAAAAAAGGCCAGAGCATTTCATGAACGTGAAACTAGCCCACTTCATCATGTAGTGACTCAAGAATGCTCAACAAAGAGAAAGACATTGCATACTAACTCTGAAGTTATACTGAGCCTGTGTATAGCCGTAAATGGTATCTGAGTGATCATATGCTCATGTTAGACCTCTGAAAGAACAATTAAAAACAAAATGAGTTAATGTCAGAAGGGAAGCTGACATTAGAATACTCTGGACTTTATGGAGTTAGGCCAGATTTAAAAGTTTATTTAACATTTTAGTTAATCTGATAAACTCCCCCTGTGATATGTAGAGAAATCTCTTGATTTCCCTCTTATTTTTTCCAACATTAATAATCTAATATTTTAATAAGATGTATTGCAGGGGAGTTTTACTCTAGAGTCTAGTCATTACCTTTCTAGCAATAAACTTTGCAAGAACAGAAGGTAGTTTTAGAAATGTAATGAGATGTAAAGTTATTTCAGTCTTCTAACACGGTAATGAGAGAAATATTTTTTCAAGTTTTGATTAATTAACAGCTGACCTGCCAAGGAAGAGACCACAAAAATAATTCAGGAACATCAGTAAGATGCATGATATACAACTTGCAGAGAATGAATGTGTTGCAAAAGAGATGTAGTTGCTGTCCCGAAGGGTGTTGATCATTTTGCCATTGGACATCCTCTAGTAGCCTGTTCATGTTGGTCTTTGAAATAATCTGTTAAAGAAACTGTGTGTAATTAGTATTTGGTCATTTAAAAAGTGCACCCTGTCTCTAAGCACATGCACACAAATAAAATCAACCCAATTTGCATAATATTGACAAATGTCAATTTAATAGCCTCCCACCCTAGAATAATGTTCAGTATATTTCCCTCAATCACACCAGCAGGCAAAAATATGAGTAATGAATAGATTAGCCTCCCTCTATGCTCTGGAGGTCGAGAAATGTGGACTCTGCTGGACTAAAAAGAAACAGATAATTCCAGAGTTAAGGGGTCTTACTAAGAATGTCCTGTCTCCATTCGTGCACAACTAGGAACATGGCGCCATAGCGTCTCAGTTGTCACAAGGACAAGCAGGCAACATATGGGACACAAATCAGATAGGGCTTTAAAGATCCATATCAGTACCTCTGATTTCATCCATAAGGAAAAAGAAAGTCAGTGCAGTTTATGGAGAATTAGTGTGACATGCTCAGTATGGTTATCACCACTAGATAAGCAAGCAATCATGTTGTATAGTAGCTGCACCTTTTGAATGGTCTTCAAAGGTATTTCTATATAGGGCACATTGTAGTAGTCCTGTTCTGGAGGCCACAGAGAGACAGCTAATGTCAGAGATCATGACTGCATGGATGAAGCCAAGGAGATCTTCAAAGAAAAAATTCTTTCAGACAATTAGCAAAACATAGCTGGAAAATGGAAATTCTTGCCACCAAAGTTATGTAAGGTTCTAGGAGCAGTTAGGAACCCAGAACTCCCAGCCTGACTGCAAGCCTCATAGATTCTGGGGCTGGAAGGGACCTCAAGACATCGAGTCCAGTCCCCTGTCCTCATGGCAGGACCAAATACTGTCTAGACCATCCCTAATAGACATTTATCTAACCTACTCTTAAATATCTCCAGAGATGGAGATTCTACAACCTCCCTAGGCAGTTTATTCCAATGTTTAATCACCCTGACAGTTAGGAACTTTTTCCTAATGTCCAACCTAAACCTCCCTTGCTGCAGTTTAAGCCCATTGCTTCTTATTCTATCCTTAGAGGCTAAGGTGAACAAGTTTTCTCTCTCCTCCTTATGACACCCTTTTAGATACCTGAAAACTGCTATCAGGTCCCCTCTCAGTCTTCTCTTTTCCAAACTAAACAAACCCAATTCCTTCAGCCTTCCTTTGTAGTTCATGTTCTCAAGACCTTTAATCATTCTTGTTGTTCTTCTCTGGATCCTCTCCAATTTCTCCACATCTTTCTTGAAATGTGGTGCCCAGAACTGGACATAATATTCCAGTTGACGCCTAGCCAGTGCAGAGTAGAGCAGAAGAATGAATTCATGTGTCTTACTCACAACACACCTGTTAATGCATCTGTAAGGAGGCGCCCTGGCTCCCCGCCGTGCCTGAGGGGGACGAGCCAGAGCAGGTGCCTCAGTGGGTGGAGACAGAACGGCCTGTCCCCGCCCCCCGGAAGTCAAGGGGCGGGACAGGAAGTATAAAAGCCCAGCCCCAGCCCTCAGTTGGAAACAGGCTGCCGGAGAGGACAGACGCTGGTGCCCGGGCTCCCGCTGGGCCGGACCTGCCCCGCGCCCACTACCCCGAGGAGCGCTGCCCGGACCTGCCCCGCGCCCACTACCCCGAGGAGCGCTGCCCGGACCTGCCTCGCGCCCACTACCCAGAGGAACGTTGGCCGGACCTGCCCCGCGCCCACTACCCAGAGGAGCGCTGGCTGGACTTGCCTCAGACCCGGTACCCGGAGGAACGTCGGCCTGACCTGCCGTGTGCCCGATACCCCGAGGAGTGGCCTGAGCTTCCCCACGACCGGTACCCGGAGGAACCTGTGGTCTGGGACCCATCAGACGACGCCGGCAAGAACCAGGTACCCAGAGAGGGGGAGGTTGGAAGTAGCCCGGGATAGCCGACCCTGGTTTGGCTCCGGAAGAGCCCGAACCCATGTCAGTGTGTTGCGGCCAGGATTCCCACTGACCGCAGCGGGTCTTGACCGCTGCTAGGGCCCCGGGCTGGAACGCAGTGGAGTGGGAGGGCCTGCGTTCCCCCTGCCACCCGTAACCGGGTGGCAGACTCCCCCTCTTCCCGCCTATTGCCACTGCTCTGCCCTGACCCAAAGGGCCAGGGCGAATTAGACTTGTGTTTGGTGCCTCGCCCGAACCAAGGGCTGGGCCCCTTTGACTTTGCCACTGCACTGCCCTGACCCAGAGGGCCAGAGCTAATTAGATTTGTGATTGGTGCCCCGCCTGAACCAAGGGCTGGGCCCCTTTGACTTTGCCACTGCGCTGCCCTGACCTAAAGGGCCAGAGCGAACTAGACTTGTGGTTGGTGCCCTGCCCGAGCCAAGGGCCCGGGCTGATACTGTGTTTGCTCAGCCCCTGCTAGGGGCCTGAGCCTGAACTATTACTGCCCGGCCTGTCCAAGGGCCTGGGCTGATACTGTGTTTGCTCAGCCCCGCTGGAGGCCTGAGCCTGACTATTGCTGCCCGCCCTGTCCAAGGGCCGGGGCTTATTGACTTTGAGAGCCCCGACCCCAGCTAGAGGGCCGGGGTTCTACCCTGTTTACAGACCTTATACCCCGCTCAACACCTGCCGAGGGGCTAAGCCGACCCGGACTGCAGTGCGTAAGGAGGCGTCCTGGCTCCCCGCCGCCCCTGAGGGGGACGAGCCCCAACACAACCGGCTTACAGCATCCCAGAATCACATTTGCTTTTTTTTGCAACAGCCTCACACTGTTGACTCATATTTAGCTTATGGTCCACTCTAACCTCTAGATCCCTTTCTGCCATACTCCTTCTTATACAGTCTCTTCCCATTCTGTGTGTGTGAAACTGATTGTTCCTTCTTAAGTGGAGCACTTTGCATTTGTTTGTCTTAAACTTCATCCGGTTTACCTCAGACCATTTCTACAATTTGTCCAGATCATTTTGAATTATGACCCTATCCTACAAAGCTGTTGCAATCCCTCCCAGTTTGGTATCATATGCGAACTTAATAAGCGTACTTTCTATGCCAATGTCTAAGTCATTGATGAAAATATTGAACAGAGCCGGTCCCAAAACAGACCCCTGCGGAACCCCACTTGTTATACCTTTCCAGCAGGATTGAGAACCATTAATAAATTCTTTCTGAGTACGGTTATCCTTCCAATTATGCACCCACCTTATAGTAGCCCCATCTAAATTGTATTTGCCTAGTTTATCAACAAGAATATCATGTGAGACCGTATCAAATGCCTTCCTAAAGTCTAGATATACCACATCCACCACTTCTCCCTTATCCACCAGACTCATTATCCTATCAAAGAAAGCTATCGGATTGGTTTGACATGAGTTGTTCTTTACAAATCCATGCTGGCTATTCCCTATCACCTTACCACCTTCCAAGTGTTTGCAGATTTCCTTAATTACTTGCTCCATTATCTTCCCTGGCACAGAAGTTAAACTAACTGGTCTGTAGTTTCCTGGGTTGTTTTTATTTCCCTTTTTATAGATGGGCACTATATTTGCCCCCTTCCAGTCTTCTGGAATCTCTCCTGTCTCCCATGATTTTCCAAAGATAATAGCTAGATGCTCAGATACCTTCTCTATTAGCTCCTTGAGTATTCTAGGATGCATTTCATCAGACCCTGGTAACTTGCAGGCAACAAACTTTTCAAAGTGATTTTTAACTTGTTCTTTTTTATTTTATCTTCCAAACCTACCCCCTTCCCATTAGCATTCACTGTTAGGCATTCCTTCAGACTTCTAGGTGAAGACCTAAAAAAGAAGTCATTAAGCATCTCTGCCATTTCCAAGTTTCCTGTTACTGTTTCTCCCTCCTCACTGAGCAGTGGGCCTACCCTGCCCTTGTTCTTCCTCTTGCTTCTAATGTATTGATAAAGTCTTGTTTCCCTTTATTCCTGTAGCTAGTTTGAGCTCATTTTGTGCCTTTGCCTTTCTAATCTTGCCCCTGCATTCCTGTGTTATTTGCCTATATTCTTCCTTTGTAATTTGTCCTAGTTTCCATTTTTTATATGACTTCTTTTTATTTTTTAGATCATATATATATATAGGCATCTAAGATACTGATTTGATCTTGCCTCCTAGTTTTGCCCTGACCCTCCATTCTCTCTGCCATTATAGCCCACGCTCCCTCCTATTTCCGACCCATCTCCCAGGTCTTCATGTTCTCCACTTACCTGTGAGGTTTGCTCACCTTTCCCCGTCGAACCTAGTTTAAAGCCCTCCTCACTAGGTTAGCCAGTCCGTGTACAAATAGTCTTTCAGAGTCATCAGATAATCAATCCCTTCTTGATGTTTTCGAGAGCAACACCTCTGTTTGATATGGAGTGTGCTTCAGTCAGCTTACCGTCAGAAATCAAAGGACTAAATTTTGCTCTCATTTACACTGATGTAAACCTGAAAGAACTCCAGTCCACTGGAGTAATTGAGAGCAGAGCCTGGCCCCCAGGCTTTTAAAACTGAGAATTCATTTGATCTGAGGGGCAATTCATAGACCGTGTCAAAGTCTAAAGTTTTTCCATACATCAGCGGCTTGTCACTTAGCATGCATGTCCTCAGTCAAACCCTGAAATAGCATGGGAGATCCTGGCACTACTGAAATCAATGGCCAAACTCCCACTGACTTTCTATAGAGTCAGGATTTCCCTGCTCCGGTAGGTATGGGTTAAATGATGGACAGAACTACCAGTCTGAATATCAAATCCAGTTGATGCCCTAAATCCTCTCTATGCTACCAAGGGAAGCTTAGGTTTCTTCCATTGCCAGACATGACCTTATGGCAATTAAAAAAAAAAAAGGCAACTTCTTTAAAAATAAAATGACATCTGAAAATCTTGAACCCCAAATGAATTAGTCAGTGGAAATCTTTGATGGTGGCGTCACAGGGGCTGGCCCACTGAAAGGAGACAGGCTGGTCAGTAATTAGTTAAGGAGCATCTGGGCCTAATAAAAAGTGAAGGACTCAGGGAGAAGCTCAGAACAGAGAGAGGTGGCTGTGGGTGAGAGAGCTTCTCAGAGAAGTAATCTCCCTGGCAAGCAGAGGCTCCCAGGGAGAGGAATGGGGCCAGAACCCAAAGAGAGAGAGTGCCAAGGAGAGAGACTACAAAGGTCTCCAGGCAGGTAGGCCTGAGAGAGACTTTGTGTCAGCAGAGAAGAGACTGCAGAGCTCCAAGCAGGGGAGAAGCCTGGGGACTTACTGCAGAAGATGGCTTGTTTATATACCATGGCTGATTAAACTAAACCCTTCAAGAGGCATTGTCATTGTATACAAGCCTCATTTAACTTATTGAATGCCCACTAGGAAACACTGAGGCTGAGATGTAACTATGTTTCCACACCGGGATGCTAGGGGGCGCTCCAGGGCAAGTGCCTTCTATTACAGCTGGCGTATTTCCATTTCTTTATCAGTAAAACTAGGCTTGAATTGTTTTACATGGCTACAGAAGAATACTATTCAATCAGCGAAGCATGTATCTGAATAATGTGTTACTGTGAACACTGCTGTGCTGTGAGTGTTTTAGTATAAACATTGGTAACCACCTGAGTGGAGACTGTGTGTGTTATTGCTTGGGGGAAGGGGAAACGTGTTACTCTAGCGATGATTCAGAGTCTCCCACTTCAACTCAATTTTTCAACACTTGAATTGCACTAATGAATATGAAACTGCTACGCCGTATTCTGTGAAAGTATTTTTTAAGGTCAGATCTGCCAGCATTGACTGAATGAAAAGCAAGAGAGAAGTACAACTAACACACTTCCACCATTGGTTTTTTTCTGTGTGATTCTAAATTCCCTGATAAACATCAAGATATTAAACTTAACTTGTCAAAAATATTCTTTACAATAATTAGCCCTAGCTCTTAGCTCTCCCTTTTCATCCATAGAGCTCAAAATGTTTTTCAAAATAAGTTTATATCATTCTTCCCTTTTTTACAGATGAAGTGCAGAGACTTGCCCATGATCATATAGCAGGCCAGTGGGAGAGCGAGGAATAGAACCCAGCTCTCCTGAGGTCTTGTCCAGTGTTCTATCTACTAGGTCACACTTGACTGAAAGGTTTAGACTTACAATATAATATATAGGTCTGCCTCCATACTGTCCAGAAAGTAGTAATCACAAGGATGGATGGATGGATGTACAACTTGCCCAGCAAGTAGAAATATCAGATTCTGTGGCAAAACAGAACATGAGAGCTACATAGTCATATAAGAGAAATGAATGCAGAGCTGACTCTTGTTTTTTTTTGTAGAGACTTTATATCAAGTATAGTGCTTGTCGGAAAGGAAATCAGATTTTATACATCTTTGCAGCATCCATCGCCTGCAGGATGAGCATTTGCTGTTAGAACTCAGACATGTGCAAACACTGCACTCCACAGACTCTAGTGTACTGCATGTAAAACGTGCACTGAAGGCTACTTTCACAAGCTGCTCCTGTGGGTTCACTCCCATCACATACTCTTTGTTTTACAGTCTTAGACAAAATCCTCTGTCTGGAGCACAGCTGATCTTGCGTGTATTTTTATAGAGGTACATTAAAGAACTTTCTCTCTTACACACACACGCACAGTGTTTTAATCCTAAAACGCCTGCTCCATATTAATGCCGAAAAACAAATGCAAGTTATTTCTGACTAATCACATGACCTAGCAACCAGCTTGTACTTTAGGACAGCAAGAGAACTAGCCAAGTCGTAAATTTCATAATAAGGATCAACACTTGTGCATTTACTTACACTACTGTAGTTCCATTGGCTTTAATGGGACTAACAGCTTGAATAAGGCAAGCAAGGTTTGGGCTACTGTTCTTTCTTGGAACAACCAAGTGAACTATCTGATTTCCTCATTCCTCAGCTCTAGGAGAAATAAATGATTGACTGCGGGGTGCTTTCTGGTTATTTAAAGTAAAGTTTTCAGGTAGAAGTGGTGCAGAATGTTGATAAATTATCCAGGAGTCAAAAGAATTCAATACAAAACTTAATGACCCCGCCACACGCTGTAGCTCGGTATTAGTCATATTTCATGAGAGCACTGAGGCTAGTTATCAGGTAAACAAACTATTTTATTTTCACATTGTGAACTTAATGGCAGCTCTTGTATAGTCCTTCCAAGTGTCTCCTGGCGTTCTAGAGAGGAAAAAGAAACATGGAGAAACTTCTAAAAGAATAATCCCTCAATTAAAAATGAATGGATAAGGAGTAATTCAATATACCTTGTTGGCAAAAGTCTTCAAATGAACCAGATATTTCCTTGTGTGTCTGGTTCTATGTTGAATAAGCACAATCATAATAAAAATAAGTACTATTCATTTAATAATACTTATTCAACAAAATCATTAATTATTGTACCTGGAGGCCCAGCTAAAACTGGGCAGCAAGTCAGCAGGGGAACCAGGACCACAACTCAGATTTCCTGACTCCCAGTCCCCATGCCCTCTCCACAACGTCGCTTTCTTAAACAGCCCTCAGTGCTTTTTACAAAAATGTGCACTGTAAAAAACCCAATACTGCAAGCCCTCCATCACACCTGCCATGTAACTCATGATTTTACTGATAATCAGCTATAAACCCTCACACTCCACCCAAGACTCAAAGTTCTGTGTACTACCACTGCGGTATATGGCCCTCATACATGTAATGCTTGAGAATCCATTATTATATTGACCCTAACAAAAGCCTATCAAGTAGGAAACATTATTGTCCTTATTTTACAGATGGAGAATAGAGGCACAGAGAGATTATCTCACTTGCCCAGGCTCACACAGAGGGTCTGTGATGGAGCCAGAAACTAGGGCTGCCCAGAGGATTCAGGGGGCCTGGGGTCTTTGGCGGTGAGGGGCCCCAGCTGCCGAAGACCTGGCACTTCGGCGGCGGGTCCCGGAGCAGAAGGACCCCCTGCCACCGAATTGCTGCCAAAGACCTGGAGTGGAAGAAGCTCCGGGGGCCCAGGCCCTGCAAGAGTTTTCTGGGGCCCCTGGAGTGAGTGAAGGACCCCACTCCAGGGACCCCCAAAAACTCTCATGGGGGCCTGGGGCAAATTGCCCCACTTGCTCCCCTCTCTGGGCGGCCCTGCCAGGAACTGAGTTCAGGTCTCACCAGTCCCAATCTGAAATATCCTTTCTCTGCTCCTCAAATACAAGGACAAGATAAAGGACACGCTTTGTAAAACATCCAGAACGTAACAAAACTGAGCTCAAGGGACCTAGGGGGGAGCAGATCCAAGGGGCATTGGATTCATTGTTAGCAGTTCACTCCTATGGAAACTGAGAGAAAGAATCACCGTTAAATTAGGTAAAATTCAGAAATGTATCTGGCTTTTGTTTTTCAAGTCTAAGTGTTGCATTTAATAATGTCACCTATCACCATAATATCATAGCGCTAAGGAATTGCACAATTAACAAGGCTGAGTGGCACAGTTATTTGCTGTATGAGCTACAAAACAGAGGCCCTGACACTGTACTCTTAAATTATTTTTTTTTAAAAATCTCAATCTAAGTACTATGCATAGCCTATGCCCAAATCTTCACAAAGGATTCAAGTGGCTTCTTACTTTAAAGCTCTGTCAGGCTGTGTAACACAGTATCTTTTGAAGTATAATACTGTTTAATGTGCACGTCAGCCTTTTAACATCCTTTGGGCTGCATGGTCTCTCACAAAAGCATTCTTCAAAAATCAGCCTTGAAATACATCTGTCAAAGCAGCTTGTCTCTTCCTCTCCAAGGGAGAGGCAACAGAGCCAGAGGACTTGTCTGGAGAGGCTGATTCCTGGACCACAGTTGTCTGGTGGGGAAGCATTTGTACTATCCACTTTAGCTTCTGGAATAGGCCGGATCCCTGTTGGGCTAGGAGAGTGGAAGCATGTTTACACGGCAATCCACCCACCCCTGCTCACCAACGAAATTCAAAGCCCAGCTCTTCAGACTTGCACTAAGGCCTTAAAAATAGCCATGTGGATAATCAGGCTCTGAAACTCACCCCTGTCCTCGAGCTTCACAGCCCAAGCCCCAGCTGGAGCCTGAACGTCTACATGGCGTGAGCCCAAGTCTGTAGACCTAGGCTCTCTGAGACTCGCTGCCATGGGTGGTTTTGCCACGTAGACCTACCTAATGGGTCTGTAAATCATGGGCCAGATTTTCTAACCAAGTTATTTTCTTTGATTTCTTAGCAAATCTTATGAGGACAGTTAAATCCTGCAACGCTGGAATCTGAGGTCATCTGAGGCATTGGAAACCAAATAACTGGAATCTGCAGAATGAGGTTTGTTTTCTTACAACAAACTCCCTATGATGTGTGTCTGCTGTGCTGATCCCAGGCCTTTGACAGAGCTCATGTGATCACATGTGTAAGATTCTTGGGAGGCTACGGGCCTACCCAGGGTGCTCTGCAAGAACGAGGCCGACACACACTGTAAGTTATTGGTTTTAATGAAGGTAAAGTGACACACCCGCAACAGGGACTCCTGGCGTTGCTGTCACGGAGACAGGGAACCCAGCGCACCGAAGCTCGGCCTGGTATGGAGTCCAAAGGCAGGGCCGAGACCATGCAGCTATATATACAGGACATAAAAACAACTCATACATAAGCAAATAGGGACTTTCCACAGGCTGTGTCTGCCCCTTGGCCAAAGGCCAGGGACTTTCCACAGGCGGTGTTCGCCCTTTGGCCGAGGGCCATGCAAACTGGTTCTAACCAGTTAGGAGTGGGTTATAACTGGAGTGCCGTGTCCTACAGTGACCGGCCACCGAGAAAGCGGAAATACCCTAGCTAGGCTGTAACACAGTCTTCCGCGGTTCCCTACAATGTGGCACAAGTGATTTAAAACTATAAACATGCGTCATAGATTGAGACTACTATTTTCAGGAGACTAAGTTATTATTAAAGAGGCATTTTAGATCCAGTTTGGCATAAGAACAGATACCTCTAAATTCTTAAGTAACATTGAAACTTTTTCTGACTCAAGACCCTCTAATACCCCTCCACCATATAGGGACTCAATAAGGACCCTTTATGATGCCCTACCTAGGGGCTGGATTGGAGTTGGGATGGAATTGTGCTGGTACTGCTCAGTGCCGTGATTCTGGACTGCCCATGATAGCTGTGGGGAGGCAGCTGTAAGTTAGATCCACCCCATAGCCTCTGTAACTCACACCAGGAGCTTAAAACCATCTTTCCCATCCATCTCCCTGGCTGTGCTTCCACATGGTGCTTCTCTGGAGCCACAGACCAGAATAGGCCCTTTTTAATAAAATGGGCACCATCAAAGCCTTTACGAGGTCTCTCTTCATGTCTCTATGTGGATCTCAAAGCAGTTTATCAATATGAATGAATGAAGTGTCATCACCCCTGTGCAGTACTCACATCCCTGTTTTAGTAAAGCTAGCACTAAGAAACTGCTAGTCTGGGTGACTTGCTCCAGGTCAAGGAAATCTACCGTGGAACTGAGAACTGACCGGAAGTCGTGTATCTGAGTGTAATGTTTTAACCACTGCACCATACTTTTATGTCACAAACAACCCTAAACAAAGTTCAGCAAAACACTAGCACTGGTCTTTGCAGCATGTGTCCTGTAGTGCTTAGGGGTAGAGTTACAGACACAGGCCTGTAACTTCCAGGCATGGCTGGTGGCACTACCAAGGTTGAGAAGCTCTAAATTTTCCTTGGTTTGTAAATTTTTTCCGCTGGAATCACCTTTGTGTTGTGTGTGTACAGCACCTCACACTATCGGGTCCTGGTCAATAACTTAGACTCTTAAGCATGCCTATAATACAAACAATAAACTTCATACTTGTTCTGGATCATGCCGTGCCCCCTGTCCCCACAGGAAGGACATTGCAAGTGGCTTGCTCTGGGAAATAACTCTGATGTCCAGAGTTTGAGCAGCGTGCTAAATGTAACAAAGTGGGAAAAGATAAGACAAGATGCAGGAAGATGCATTCTGAGCTGCATTGGAAGTAAAGAGCTGAGAATAATCTTTAGTGACTCAGAGGGCTATTTTTTTTACTGTTTTGTTTTTAAATTGATTCTTTTTATTATTATTTTTTTTTAATTAAAAGACCTGCCCTGTGCACAGCAGCTCTTTCCTGTTCAGATCAATTCTCTTTCCCAAGCCTAAATGTGGGAATAATGCATTTGTAAATAAATGAAGAGCAGGATAATTTAATAATGCTGCTTCTGCTGTTCACTTGGTTTCTCTGATAAAAGGCAAACCACTTTTCAGGACTAAGTGCACTAACTTCTCTGCGCTGTGGCAGTGGGATCTTAATATATCTTGGGATCTGAGATGAATGAACCAAATCAAATTTCTGTGTTAAGTACAAATTTGATTTGATCTCAAGTAGGAAGCCAAGTCTGGCACCTCTCGCATAATGACAATTTTGCACTTATACTGCATCTCCCAGCCAGAAAGACCCAAAAGCATGTTACAGACTCAAGGCCTGCTCTAGCTTCCACTGAAGTAAATGGAAATCTTCTCATTTTCTTCTCCTCAGAGAGGCTAGACGGTGGAGTGCCAGAATCCTGCCCAGGACAAACCCAGATTAGACATTTCTTCCTTGGTCCTGCTCGATTGGCCACATAAGCTACTCCCGATACAGTACAATCTCTGTGTCTATTTAAGTGGGTAACCATTCCCTGTACAGCTACCTTCTCTCTATAGGGCTGCTCTGTAGCAGTAATGATTTTTGCTATCTGTGGCTTAGTGAAGGAGGAAGTATATCCTATAGGACAAAAACTGCCCTTAAATGGTCTTTCCCTGCTTTTTGGCCTCTGTCATCTCCTTCCCTTTCATTTTACCATTTTTTCTTTGCACTCTGGGAACCTAAGTAAAAACAAACGTAAGTGGAAAAAGCCATTCATGCTTCCTCTGACTTGTACCCAATGAACATGAAGGCGGAGGAAAGGCAGGAATGAAATAGACATTTATTGTCCAGACCTTTCTAAGATGGTTGTTTGTCAAAGGGCAATTTGATGTTCCAGTTTTTAACCCCACATCCTCTTTTCCCCCCACTGCCTCCCCACCTTGCACGTCTAGCTGTTGTGGTTAACAGACTGGGACTGGTCACAATCATCTCACTGTTACCTTGCCAGACCGGTCTGTCTGTATGGATCCGCTATTGTCTCTCATCTTATTCTCAGAGTGTAAGCGTTTTCTTCAGGGCATTTTGGTTATATGTCTGTACAACAACTTGTTCAGTGGGGCTCGAGACCATTGGCCCTACTGCAGTACAAATCATATTTAATACTCATTGTATCCAACTCAATGTCCACCCTGACACAGTAGAGTTTACGCTTTCCCTGCACTGCATAGCAGCTTCCATACAGTTGATGCCTCTGTGAGTTTATTTACACATTTATTCAGACATTAAGCATTTAAAATCATCTAGATAACACTGTAATTAGTTGTGTCATACGTAAAACAGAAGAAATAGCATCTCAGCTCCGTGCCTTTGGTTCTTAAGCCATTTTATCTGGTAACAAAAAACAAAGCAATTTCCCATTCAGTGAATAGCCGGAACAGGGCTAGCCTGTTTCCAGCAGGAGATATGACTGGGCTGCAACACCTCCAAAATCACTGATACAGTATAGTCCAATGGGTAGGGTACTAGAATGAGAGGATGGGGTCTATCCCTGGTTCTTCCACTGGCCTGTTGAATATCCTTGATCAAGTCACTTTGTTTCACTGTGCCTCGGTTTCCCCATCTGTGAAATGGGGAAAATGATACTTGGTTCCTTCATAAAATACTTTAAAAACCAATGATAAAAGTAGCTATCTAAGAGCTAGGTCACTGTCGTATTTAGAATCAGTTCCAGTTAAATGAATCATTTATCCTACTGCAATATTCTTTTACAGGCTTCTTTTATTTCCACAGTAGACTTGTGGGCTATTCTGTATTTAAGATTTACATATCTAATTATTAAAGGGAGTTGCAACTTCACAACTGCAAAACTGACACTTTAGCTGATGTGACAGTTTCTTCATCCTGTTGCTTCAAAGCCTAGAAAACAGATTTGCAGAAACAATAATTTAGATCACAAACCCTGGGTCTCATGCTTTGTAAAGTCAGAAATAGCACGCTCAGCCAAAGCTAATGAGTTATCCACTACAAACTGCACCTCTATATTGGCTTGTCAAGCAGAAAGCAGTCCAACATTATCATCATTTCTACATCTGTCTGTGACTATGAGAGATGTCTCTCACACACATACTTCCATAACTCCATTTCCTTGCGTTAATATTTGCCACCCCTCTTAGCTGTACTTCATCTTAGCTGCTGAGCGTAACAAACTGTATGGCCAAGCTGTTCTCAATCCATCTCTTTAACACCAGTCAAGCAGACACATAAATGACATCAGTTCCACCTACAGATAGGTGGAGGTACAAAAATTGCTCCCTCTAAATGGGAGGCTGATTTGGGCCGTTTATCAAAATCAGCGTCTGGTGTGTTGGAACTTGTATACGGGGCTGGGAACACAGCAAGGAGTCAAGGGGAAAGAAACCAGCCTGGAGCAACTGGGAATAAATGAGTAGGGAGACTGGGAGTGTGGGGAGACCAAGACTGGTAGGACAAGAGGACCAGGGATAAGAAGTATGAGGACTGGAGATTGGGACTGGCTAAATAAGAATAGGCCTGGGATCAGGAGGTTGGAGGGGGGAAGAGATAGGACTGGCAAAGGGACAGGTTGAAGGAGATGGGGCAGAAGGGGACAAGCTTGGAGGGAACAGGAAGTGGAGTCATTCAGTGTGCGGGATGGTCATGTTCAGAGGATAAGGGTTGTGTAGTGAAGTAGAGTATTTTCTGTAATAACTGTTTTCTAGAGCTTCATTTGTTGCAAACGTTGGAAAGTGTCCAGTGAACGAGGCAAGGGATTGTAGGAAGAGAAAGGATAGTTTCATGGTTAAGGCAGTTGAATGCTGCCCTGGAGAACGGGATTCCATCCTTACTACAGAGTTCCTGTATGATGCTGGGCATGTTACTTAATCTAGGCTTTTCACAGGCAGTCACTAAGTGTGTGCTCCTCATTTTCTGGGTTGCTGGATTGAGACCTCATGGTCTGATTTGCAGAAGTGCTGAGCACTCACAGCTGCAGCTAAAGTCAACGGGACTTGTGCTTTGAATATATGGCGTGCTATATAATGCTAAATGCTCTAAAGACCTAGATACCTCAAATTGGGCCCCACAAATTAGTGGATACTTTTGGCCTTAATCTTTCTGTGTCTTTGTTCCCTATTTTACAAATGGGGATAATATCACCTCCCGCCCAGGGATGTTGTGAAAATGTATTAATGTTTGTGAAGCCCTCAGTTACTATGGCAAATTGCAGCATAGGCGGGCCAATAAGATTATTAATAATTCTGTTTTCAGAGCAGGGTTTGAATAATGTGCATTCTAGGGCCACATACAACGAGGAGAGAACAAAATGTTGAATGGCTGCTCATTGAATGAGCACTATCCATCCTGTTTGTTGAATAAGCCAAGGTCCTCTGGAAAAGATAATATGTGATCATAAAACTAAAGACTGTATCATAAAATATATGCTCATGGGGGAAGAATTAAGGTTGCATAGACAACATTAATTCTGTCCTTTCCTAACTTTTGAGAGCTTGACTTACTGTAAGAATAAACTGTGTGTGTTTATGTGTGTGCAAAATACATATTGATAGAGGGCTAGATACCCAACTGGATTAAGATACTATCCAGTGTGAGTAAGAGTGGCAGAATCTGGCCCGTGCTGCACAATGTTAGTTAATTGTTGTACAACTAATGGAACAAATATATTCCTCCGGAAACATGGATGCCCATACAAAGTGTACCACCCTATGTGTCCATGAGGAGAGAGATTAAAAGAAGGAGAGCTCCTGCCATTCATTTGGTGGAGATTTATACTGTAACTAGCTAGATATTTATTTAGAAGATGAACAGGATAATACTCATGGACTTTTCCTATTACACAAATTTCTCCACTGCAAACTCCCTTAATTGTCTGTCAACATTGGCAGCTGGCTATTCTTAGAGAATGGATCAAAAGATTTGATTACTGTTTAGATATCATTGATTTTATCTGAGACAGGTCATGAGAAACTGAATCCTTTTGTTTCCTTAATGTAGTTAACAAATACAATCACATTATTTCCTCGTGCTTGAAATTACACCTAAAGCAGATACGTTTTCCATGAGAACTGGAGAAAGATAAGTTAGTTTACCTTTACGTGGTGACTCTCAGTTTTGAGAGAAGACTGCCCATTCTAAAATTAATTTGAGTGGGCAGTGAAAATATTTCATGATCTGTATTAAAAAATTCCTCCAACCAGATTTACATTTATTCACTAACATCTGGTTGGAGTTGACCCAGGGACTCATCATTCACAACATACTGAATGTGACTTGTTTGAACTCAGTTTTGTAAAGCAACATAACACAGTATCAATTTGCGCTCCACCGGCATGCCATATTTCAGAATTAAATGAATACTTGCACAAGGCCAAATTGAATTTATTTTGATTTCTGATATGTAGTCCTCATGACTAATCTGGTTGTAAAACAGACCTTTGCGTGCATGTTTCACTACTTCTGTTTGGGTATTTCATACATGATAATTCCTTGGCAATTTTTTCCCAAGAACTTTTGCCCTCAAACAGAGGTATGAACCAAAGCACTGACACTACAAGCACACAGATTGGGCCAAAACCTCAGCTCCTCTGGAAGGACTACCATAAGTTATGACATGAAACCACAGCTCTTCATTGGGGGCAAGATGGAGAAAGAACCCACATCAGATGTCTGGGAGGCTTAATGTTCACCTCAAATCCTGGGGAGCGCAGGAACCATACCAACTTAGAGAGGTTATAGTGTTCTTCTCTGGCCATTCCTGGCCATCTCTGCTGGCTGGTGCAAATGTGTGGAGCCATTGTCTTGCATCCTCAGTGTTCCTTTGCATATGCTAATAGACTTTCCCTTACTTGCACTGTAGGCTGCTTCAGTCATTGGTGACCTGAATAGATCTGCAGCCTGGAGACAGAGAGAAAAATCCTTTTCCTCCTGCTCCTTGACTTTGTGCATCTGTCCAGCATCTGCCCTGGCAGTTTGGTCTGTGTTCAGTGTCCTGGATTTGGGTCTATCAAAAAGATAATACTCCATAAATAAAGCTACTGATTGAATAAAAAATGCAAGACCAGACCTGCTCCTACTGGAGCATTTCTATATGGGGCCCTGTTTCAATATATAGCAGTCATTTCCCACCACTTAGAATAACAGACTCAAGGAAATGTTGCCAGGGTCGAAAATAAAAATAAAATGCAAATTTAGAAAGAAATCTTGCCTTAAAGCCTCCTCCTTGGTGATTCATTGGTGTGTGGTAAATTGCCAGAGCCGTTAGAAATGTTTCACGTTAAAAAAAACAACACAGCAAACACGCCGTAGCGGAAATCAGAAAAGGCAGCCTCAGAGCAAATGGTCAACCTGCTGATCCTTCAACTGTGGACAAAGGATAAATACTGTGTGACTTGCTCCATTTGCACTTTACAGATGACCTCAGTTTGAACCCTAAATGCATGGCAGCTTAAGAACATTTAAAGCTAACCTTGTAGTTTGAACCAAGGCAAATTTTCAGAGCATTTAATGTGAATATTCAGGATGAATATTTCAGAAGGTAAGAAAGCAGTCAGCAGGAGCTAAGCCATCAATCGAAAAAAGAGCCGTACTCTTGTTGTTTGAGACTCTTTCTGCATTTTTACTGTGAATGACTGTTGTATCAACCAGGCAAGGTACTAACAAACTTCAACAAGACTTTATTTTTAAAGTGGAAACCTCTTTACCAAGCTGCTGCTGCACACTCTGTAACTCTCACTCTGCCTCCTCAACTCCTCCCCCCTCCTTCCTGTTTCCTGTCCTTTCAGACTCCCAACAGCCAGTGCTCCCAGTTCTAATAATCACAAACAACATCTAAACACCACAATGATTTCTACGCATTCAAATTCAGGTCCAGGATACTCTGGTTTTGATTGGAATAATAGAAATCTATTTGCCAACAAATAAGCCATGCAAATAAGCCAAATTAAGGACTTATTCCAACTCGCACTGAAGTAACTGTGAGAATTCATATTGCATTCAGTGGAAATTGGATCACGCCCTACACCACAAGCTGTTGTATGGCTGTGTATCTGTCAGGTGCATTTTTGCATTTGTTCTTCACCGTCTCCAGCCACATGGAGTCATCTTTTAAAAATGCAACTAAGCACAGTATGGTACTGATGAAACAAGACAGAGTTTGTTCCCTAATATAGCGCCGACTGAAGTCAATGGGAGTTTTTCCATTGACTTCAGTGGACTTTGCAATGGGCCTTACCCAGTTATTCCGCATAAAGGTTTTAAAAGGCTCACAGAGTTTGGGTTACAATAATCTGATGATGATTCTCAAGTACTTAATATCCTTTTTCTTGTCAATTAACTTAATCATTCTAGGGACAGACAGTCTTCTCAGGGATTCTGTAACCTCCCTTTAATCTTTTTGTTATTCATTAGAGTTTTAAAACTTAGAGGGCGGGGGTGGCGTTATCCTTTGGTATCAAAATATTATCAAATATTTCATAGTTATCTGGCCTGTGTATTACCACACAGATGTGAGCCAGGCATTTGATATTCAGCCGAAATAAAGAACACTGACTGCCTTGAGTTGGATCAAGAGGTAGCTCATCAGTATTAGCAACACTAATGGGAGGAAGAGGAAAAAAACCACAAAGCAAGAGGAATAGAGATAAGAGGGAAGATGTAAAGAGGGAAAGAAAATTGTTCTTTGATTGTACTGTGGGCTTTTTCCCTAGTGCAGACCCTTCTCAAACTAGCTGGCATGTGATATATTCAGCGTTGCAGATTATATGACTGCTGATTAGATAGACTCATGCAAAACTGGCACAAAGGTTATGATTTGATAGTGAGTGGCAGACAGCTTTTGTCTAGGGTGGAGTTCCACAGTTCTTCCACAAAGATACATTTTTCCATGAATTCTACTCCATAGACACACTGTTCGAGTCGCTATTTTCAGGTTCTTTCCCTTCGACTTTAAGAAATGAACATATGCGTCACTCTGTGTGCCTGCCCTTAGTCCTGAGAAATCCCTTTATGTTTGGGCATGCTCAAAGCCTTTTTCACCTGTTCTGCTCTCCTCAAGTACTCATTACCTAACGGGCTACATTTTCTGCTGTTTGTCTTCTCCTTCATTTAAGATTTTGTTTTTAATTTTCTCTGAAGGCTACATGCATCTGATCCAAAGCCCGTGAAGTCAATAGAAGTCTTTTCTTATGTCATCACACATCACTGTTAGGCTGTTGTCTAACACAGCAGCCTGACTCTTCTAATATATGCTTTCCCCCAAACCATTACCAGGAGTCTATGAAAGGAAAGAGGCTCCATTGGTTCAACTACAGAGACAGGAAATCTAGGTGGAGTGGAAGACCAGATGCCAAGTCTTGTTCAGAAGTTCTTACAGCAGTGCAGGGCACGAATCCTCTTTGGAAAATGATAATCTTGAAGGCTTTTCCATTTTAAATGCCTAATTCAAAAATCTCAGGGCAAGCAAATTTTCCATTGATGCTTCTGTAAGGACACTAGGAATGATCCCTAATTTACAAATGTCTGAAAAGTTGCACTCTGGCGACTGCTATTTTCCTCGCAGATTTCTCCCTGGTGCTCATCCCCATGCTGAAAAGACGAGAATCCAGGGATTTTTTTTTTAAGAACTGCTGTATTGTGGGGGTATTATGTAGCAAGGAAATATATCAGCTCACTAACATAAACCAAGTTTTTTCTACCGCAAAGCATCAGTTCGTTAATGGTCTCCATGGTGTCTAATCTAACTCCCATTAAAGACAATGGGAATCTTTCTATTGGCTTTAATGAGACTTGGATCAGGCACCATCAGGGTAATTTTTTTATCTATGGTAATTTCTTTTGTATTACAGCACATGGGGGTAATTCTGTTTGTTGTATAGCAAAATAGCTTAACTGCCATTTTTTGTTGTGGTATTTGGTTCAAATATTATTTATGCCAAGAAATGTTCTATCCGTGTAATTAAAAATAGCAATCATGTTCTCTGGCTTTGGTTAGTTGGAGGAATAGACCTAAACATATTTAATATTTTTTTAAAAAATAAACATGGTATTGGAAACAGCAAGGGTTTCTGATAATCATATTTAATTTTACACATGAAATAAGTGATTTGTGTAAAGCAATATCCTTCCTTGGCAGAAAGTCTTGTAACATCTGAATGTTGATGGTTTGCTCATCACTGATCTATTTTGAAAACATGGAAAACTTGCTGTGAAGATGTGTTATGCCCACAGAGTACACACACCTGCTCTTGGAATTATTTTGGGGAAGTTCTATGGCCTGTGCTATGTAGCAGTTCAGACTAAATGATCATAATGGTCTCTTCTGACCTTAAAATGGATTAATCATATTCTATAAATCTTTCCTTTCTGTTATTTTCCTTTGTGTAAAAATAATGTCGAATATCATCTTTTGATTAGTTCTTTTTTTAATCTAAGATTGATTTAAATATAAGCATCAATATTGTAAGAAAACGAGAACGAAAAGCAGAGTTCTATATAGAAATGCGTGGGTACAAAATTAGGCACAACTTGTGCTGATTGATAGTTTTGTTGTGTTCTTTTTCCTCAACGTATTGGGTGCCTTCTCCAGCATTGTAATAGTTGCCTTTTCCAGCACCATAATATAGTACGATTTCCCCCATGAGTCATTAACATGTCAAATTCATCTACATGCTCAATATTAATTGATGGCTATATTAAATTAAATGAATAATTTATTAATATTTCTAAACCATGTTGAGATCCTCTGAGGGGAGGTAGCATAGAAGTACAAAATATTGGCATGACATAATATTCAAGGAAGTAACAGATTTGTTGGAGAGGATTAGTGCTACCCAGTTGCACTGCAGCATGCAAATTTCACACTGCACTGTGTGGGTGGTTAGCTGAGAAGTTTTCCTCCCACCAAGGTATATGTTACAGTGTTAGACTTTATAGTCTTCATGCAGTTGCCTCTGGATGGCAGTGTTCATGGATATGTAATGTATAGCCAGCTATCTTTGTTTATCACACCTTTAGTCTGCAAAACTAGGAGTTGGGTATGCTGTTGAGTAGTCCAAAAAATCATCCAGGTGATGTTTTGTGAAGTTTGATTATACAAGCTGAAAATTGTGATGTGACAGAGGTTGAGGAGCAAAGAATCCAATTCACTGTGCTAAAGATTACTGAGTTCAGCTAAAATTTTACAAGTGATTAGAAGTGTCACAAATGAGGACAACTCTTGAGTTCGTCTGAATTTGTCTGGCTTCCACTTCTAGTCATTAGATCATGTTATAGCTTTTTCTGCAAGACTGAAGAGCCCATTACTATATATTTATTGCCCAGGTAGGTACTTAGATTGTAATCAAGTCATCTCTTTATTCTCTCTTTGCTAACTAGATTGAGCTCCATGAGTTTATCACTATAAGGCATATTCACATGGATAATGTAGTTGGATGAACTAGATGAATTAAATCAGGAAGGTTTTTTCCTGGCTGACTGGTAATCAGTTAGGGCATTGAAGGAAAGAATATTTGGGTGAAATTCAGATTTCATTGAAAAAAGTGGCAAAGCTCCCATTGATTTCAGTGGGGCCAGGATTTCATCTCTGTGTCTAAGATCTGGATTCATTGTTCAGGAAGATGTTATCTTTGTAGTTAATGATATCTTGGTCTATCTTCTAAGTTCTAGTCTCATAGTTTGACCTAACCAAAACTGTATCCAGTCTTTCAGAAGAAAGGCTAAGTTTTGGATTCATGAATGTTTGTGCTATATGGGTGGATTTGTTTCTCTATCTTTCACTCTTGTTCTCCTGATACTCTGCCCCATTTTTCTCTCCTTCATATGCACACCAACATTTACCTCCCAAAATATCCATGGTCCATTGAAAAGATTGTGAACTCTGTATCAGGTTATGCAGAAGAGGCATCCTTCTTATCTCTTGCTTTTCAGAGCCAAGTATATGAAATGAGAAGGTCCCTCAACAAAAAGTAATAGTTTATTTTAAACTGAAATAAAATTATTTAAATAGGAGATAAATTGTATGCAGCATCTATCAAATAATATATCTATCTCATTTTTAAGGCAATTCAGTTTTTCTCTTGCATTATAGAGTATTTAAAATATTCAGATATAAGCCATAAAAATACACACACACACACACACACACACACACACACACACACACACACACACACACACACACACACACACAATTTTGTGAGCTTGTCATACAAACAGAAGACTCAGTTATAATATTATGCAGCCTGGATGCTAATAGCAATGCCAAGAATTAGGGGTTATTTAAAAGGTGAGTGAATGATGATGAAATGGCTCAGAAGAGTATCTTAAATCTCTAATGGTCATTCACATAAATAACACTTCACCATTTCCCATCTGTCATTCTCCACAAAGATTTGTGGTACCCTTTGATCAAACAACGTGTCCTTGAAGTACAGTTAGCATTCTAGTGTGAAATATCAACTGTTCTGCTATGACAGAATGAGTTCAGTTAGCAAGCATCAGAAGCTCTGTGTGACACTTCTCATAGAAGCTGAGAATAAAATGCAATTTCAACCAGGTGGAGCAACCAGTACTAGCCGCTTTATTAGAATGACAAACACCTTAAAATGTAAAATGAATTTATTCAGATGACAATAGCATTAGCCAATGAGTTGTGGTTAACTGATAATCTTGCCAAAGTGCTCAGCCTCCTTATTCAGTGAGTTTCTTCATCTTTCTTTTCTTCTTTTCACAAGAATGTTGTACAGTAATTCCTGACTTTCACTCCAATTGCATCACTCTCCTCAGTTTTGCAATTTGTTATAGATAGGCCCTTGTCACAGATCTGCGTAGGCTTTCCCTACTGGGCACTCACCTGATTGTTGGGGGTGCTGGGTCCAAATGCTGACTCCTAAATCCCCTTGTTTTACTGGGGTTGGTCAGAGTTTAGGCACAGTTGCTGGCTTTGTGCACACTCTATGTACACACTCCAGGCGCAGACCTCTTATCTGAAACCCCTCTTAGCAATGGAGACCCCCCTGCGGTCCAATTGCCTAGTCCTTAAAAGTAGCGTAATCTCCCCTTAGCCTTCCCTTATCCTCCCCAGTACCTCTTGCACATTCCCCAGAATTGCATCAAAGGTTGCCTTTTGGTTTACAGTTTGCCTTTTCAGGGGCACAGTGGAGTGAAAGCCAGCAGAAATATTTTATAACCTCCAGCCCCCTTTGTCAGAAGACTCCTGATCAGCATCAGCAGGTGAGCACAGAACCCACCCAGGCGACTTCATTGCCAGGTGACCTTTCCCCTGTAAACCAGTTCTCCTGGGTAAGTGCCAACCTTTTGTCTCAAGGTATTTCCTTTTGAATAGAGGACAACAAAGATTTAATGAATCTCTATTCTACTATTATCTCTTGGAATTTCAGTCCAGCATGTAAGTAAAAGGACTACAGGGAAGGCAAAAAAAAACCCTCACGTTCAAAATTGTACTTAGGCAGTTTCCCCAAATTGTCACATCCTGTACCATAAAAAAGACTTGATGAATAATGTTGACAATGTGTAATCTTAAACTGAGTGCTAAGTAGAGCTAGGTAATTTCCAATAAGCTAAAAAGAGAATGAAAACAACATATTACTGTGTTATGTTGGGAGAGAGGTTAACTAACTTGATTGTCATTTTGTCAGTATCTAGGGTCATTAGTGGCCTGAACTCAGACACTTCTCAGGACCTCCATGTATAGCCTCCTAAAAGACTAGCTCATCAGCTGATGTTAATTGGTATAGCTCCATTGACTGCAAGATGAATGGAAGTAATCTCAACACATATAAAGTATATACAAATTCCCCTTCTAAAGGATCAGCTCTTAGAGCAACGCAATTCACACCAGCTGAGAGTCTGAACCTTGAGGAACCCCAAACAAATATGGTGGGATAAGGAATATTAGAAATACTAAATATTTGTAAATGAGATCTCTACATATGGTGAGCGATAGTGAGGAATGCTGAATGTACTTTAGTAGAGGAACTGTACATATCTTTTGTGCATCAAGATGACTTTAATTCAGACCCTTCCTGCAGTCATTATAAATAGAAAACTCTTGCCAAATGCAGCATGATTGGCTTCATTGGAATGCAGACTATATGTCCAGTCACAACAGTTCCCACATGAGCTATGGAGCTCATGAATAATTGACTGAATGCAAGACTACAAAGGATTATTACTTTGTTTTTATTCATGCTTTTCCTTCCACTACCATTAATTTGAATACAAAACCAAGAAAATGCCATTGCTTTTATGGTATTGAAGTCCTTATCCAATTAGATGCAATGAACTTTTATTCTGATATTGGCTTCAGTGTTAGTTTTGTCTGAAGAAAGAATAAGCAAAAAATTAGTAAATACTTCATGAACTGGCTCATACAAAATACATAGGAATAGAATAGTCATCACCTTATAAGTCATTAGAAATATAAATTGGTTCACAATTTATACATAGAAAAACTAGAGGGCTTTAGTTGCAAGAAATTGAGAAGGTGATAAAAACAAAGAGTCAAATTCTCTGATGGTACAAATGGTTGACACGCCATTGAAGTCAGTGGAGGTGCTTCTATTTACCAAAGTTTGGCTCTAGAGAGAGGTCCTAATAAATATTTTTTTTACTCCAGTTACATGCTGGCATTACTCCAGTGAAAGTAATAATGGCATAAAGCCAGGCCCATCAAAAAGAAAAAAAAATACAAACCAAAATAGTCACTAAGGGACATGTATAAACGCTGCCATTGATAAAGACTGAAGGACAACTTCTGCACTGACTCATAGCCCATGTAAGCTATTGAAGTTGGCCCAGAACAAGAAAGAAAGATTTCATCCAAGTAAAGAACTCACTCTAGATCAAAGTGTGCTCTTTGATTTGCAGGTGTCACTCCTGTTGACTTTAGTGATAGTTTATGAATGCATATGATGGTCTAATTTAATCTTATTTATTTGATGACACTCTTCCTGGTCATAAAGGGTGAAAACTACTCCTGTTCAGAGCACAAGACATATGCACTGCTTAAATCCCACATAACTCCTCAAAATGGGGTTTAAATGGTTTGTACAATGGCATGGCCATTGGATTGTCTCCCTTGCTGAATTTTACATTTTTCATGATGTCAAGTATCAGGGGGTAGCTGTGTTAGTCTGTATCCATAAAAACAACAACTCACCAGCAACTACACATCATACCACAGAAACACTAACCCAGGAACCAATCCCTGTAGCAGACCTCATTGCCTACTCTGTCCCCATATCTACTTTAGCGACACCATCAGAGAACCCGACCACATCAGCCAAACCATCAGGGGCTCATTCACCTGCATGTCTTCTAATGTTATAGATGCCATCATGCATCAGCAATGCCCCTCTGCTATGTACATTGGTCAAACTGGACAGTCTCTATGTAAAAAAACAAATGGACACAAATTGGACATCAGGAATGGTAGCATATAAAAGCCAGTAGGAGACCACTTCAATCTTCCTGGACATTCTACAACAGATTGAAAAGTAGCCATCCTTCAACAAAGAAAACTTCAAAAACAGACCTCAAAAAGCGAAACTGCAGAACTAAAATTCATTTGCAAATTTGACACCATTAATCTGGGATTTAATAGGGACTGGGAGTGGCTGGCTCACTACAAAAGCAGCTTTGCATCTCCTGGAACTGACACCTCCTTATCAATTATTGGGAGTGGACTACATCAACCCTGATCAAATTGGCCCTGTTAACACTGATTCTCCATTTGTGAGGTAAGTCCCTTCTTTTCATGTGTCAGTATATAATGCTTCAATCTGTAATTTTCACTCCATGCATCTGAATAAGTGGTTTTTTACCCATGAAAACTTATGCTCAAATAAATCTTAGTCTTTAAGGTGCCAGTGGACTCCTTGTTTTTGTTTTTCATGAGTTGCAGTAATGACACTGAGAAGGAAGAGGATTGGAGAAAATAGGACAGAGGCTTTAAGGTATAGTCATAAACTTTCAGTATATAAATAGATAAATTCCTTTAGTGTTTTGAATTGCTAGAATGGCCATCTTGGAACTGTCTGTTCCATTTTTTTGAGATGGGTAAACAGGTTTACAAGGGCTATTCAAAGGATAACCACTGCACCAGCTCCACTAGGAATGAGATTATTTCCAAGAGTGACAAGCAATGTTTGTGGCATTAATCTGATATCCAGAGCCCATCCAGATAGCCCCATCACCCTTAGATGACATGAGGCATAGTGCTGATATAGCGTTTTGTCCTCCTTGTTCTACAATGGCGGTTGAAGTGAAGAGCAGTTCACTGATGCTACAGTTTCTCACATTCTGCTAAAAGCCACTGCATGCTTTCCTAGCAACCCCTTCCAAAGAGAGGTCTCTAGAAGCACAGAAAAGCTCCTCTATGAATATGTTAGCTTCCCATCACCATAATAATCATAATTTCTGTAGGACTGTTACTGACCAGTATGAGTCTGCATACATTGTAAGTCAGATCCCAGCTCACCGATACAGTAGCTATGAAATCGCCAGTGGACAAAAAACTTTTAGTGCTTGTGTAATGCCAACAGACCCCAATCGTGGGCGGGCAGGATTGAACCACAGACCTCTGGAATTTAGAGCATGAGCCTCTGTTGCATGGGCTAAAAGCTAAATGGCTCATTAATCAATATCTTTCTCTTCCTCCCTCTCCCTTACCCCTCAATGGTTTTGGTGCCACTAGGTGGGACACAACATGACACCCAGGAGATGTGTGGATTACACTTGGATCATAATTTAAATATAAAGCTTAATCTATTCACTAATCATGATATTCCTCATAGAGAGATGAGATTAGGTAACAATTTATGATTGAAATAACTGTCTGTTATGGGAAAATACAATTTACATTAGTCAGTTTCTTTCCAAGATGATCATGGATCTTTGAATCCCCGCTATGACTTTCACTGCCCGTGGTCCAAAATCGCCTAACTTTAGCAGCCTGCTGGTCAGGCTGCAAAAGATACTTGTTTGATAGAATTTTGGGTATGTTTTGCAGATGAAGGGGGGAGGTTTTATTGGTGGTTGACTGAGTTCTTTTTGAATTGATTATTTTAATGCAATTGATTTAATTGTATTGTTAATGGTATTTTAAGACACTTAGAGCCTTGGATAGGCTTCTCTTTTTTAGGGTTTTTTTTTTAAGATTTAAATAATATTTGCTACTCTTTTTTACGTCAAGAGCTGTATGGGTCTGATCCTGCATTCATTCAAGAAAATGTCAAAGCTCCTATTGACTTCACTGAGGAAAATGTAGGCGCTCTATGTATGAAGCACTGTTTGTGTGCATGTGTGAGTATATTAATATAGGTATGATTTTTCAGGCAAAAACTACATGAAAAGAATTTTTATCTTGTGACTTAAGCCTTCAAAAGGATGAAAATTCCCTGTTAAGTGTTGAGCTTCTAATACCTTGCTGCAAAAGGATGCAGCAAGATAAAGTTAAAGTGGCTCCCTGTTGTGCCTTGATCCTCACTTATGAATGTCTATTCTTTTGTTGGCGCAGACAAAAGTCAAAGTGCTGTTCTTTTAAAACTAACGCAGGCACACACCTCTCCATGGGTTGGGAAGGTGGAGACGTCTGCACTGGCTGGCTCATTCAGGACTTGCAAATTTCCTTCTGTGAGTCAGCCTCAAAGAAATAGACAGAGCTTGAAGTGTGGGCAGGTTCACACTGAGGAAGCCAGTTGTTTTGGGAAATGCTCCCTGGGTCATCTCCCCAAAGTAGCACACAAAGGTAATCATCATCCCTTCCTATCCTAACGGCTGTAACATCTTCTTGGAGACCCAGCAGAGAAGTGTCTGTGACTGCATTCATTAATGTCCTCCTCTCATTGCTCCACTAAATATAAAGAGAAATAGGGACCAATACTGGGGCAAACCTGTGAAGCTAAGCTACAGAATGTTAAATGGTAGCTTAAGGTAACGGATATGGATCAGCTGCACAGTGGAAAAGCAGTAGTGGAAATTATGTGGCAGAGGAATATTTATCCTTTGCACTCCTATGCCAACGAGCAGATCTCTCTGGTATGTCTCTGCCATGGAGCATAGGAAGGTGATAGGACAAGCCAGGTGAAGGTCTAATGCAGTGGTTTGCCAGCTTATTTGATTGGGTCCCACTTCTTTGTGTCCATAGTCGCTTTATGTCCCTTCTCATGCACATACATATACTGCCACCCAGTACTGGAGGCAGAGTGGAGGGCAGCGGCTCCTGGCTGGATGCCCAGCTCTGAAGGCCGTGCCATACCAGTAGTAGTGCAGAAGTAAGGGTGGCAATGTGAAAAGTGATATTTGTTAATACCACTTTTCACAGCAGATTTAGTGTCCTATTGCCATTTTTACTTCTGCACTGCAGCTGCCACCCTGGGTCTGCCGCCAACTCTCAGTGAGGAATTATGGGAGGAAAGGAGACCCTGAGCCTGGACTGCCTCCCTGCGAGGGATTGAGTGTATGTGTGTGGGGTCCAACTCGCAGCTCCAGGGCAGCAAGGTTCCAGCTGTCTCCTTTATCCCACCTCCCAGGTGTGCAGGGCCCTTCTGTATAAGCCCCCCCACCAGGCTGACAGCCAGAGCTCTTAAAAAAAAGAAAAGAAAAAAGCAGACAGTCCTGCACACATCCCGTGGGAGGCCCATCCCATAGTTTGAGGATTGCTGGTCTAATAGGATTATATTCTGTACAAAAGTCCTGTGGCTCAGATAAACAGCTGGCCTTGTCTGCTATCCCTTATCTTGCCCCTTAGTCATGGCCCTTGTGCGGGCAGTCTAGTCAGCTGAGGTTAAAATACAGTCCCTCATCTGCAGGAACAATTCCTTTCTATGTGGACTTCTCCAGGATTTGCCACGAGCCCAGATAGCTGACTGGAATCCTTCGCCACATGGGACAGCACTGAAATTACTAACCACCAACTATTGCAGTCACCACCATTGCCCTAATGCCGAAGTTCTCACAACACATTTTTGGTTGGCCTCAGTGTGCGGCCACCAAATCTTGCTGGTGGCCACTCTGACATTTTTTCTTAAAATACTTAATTAACTTTAGAAAAAACAAATACATATGCACATATACATGTCCAAATCATTGTAAGTTATTTATATAGGTGCTTAGCATGCTTTGCTCTTTTTATTTATTTTTTTTAGACTTGCTAGCTAGTAAGTCTGCTACTGTGAAAAGTGAAATTTGTATATTGTTAATATCACTTTTCGCAGCCGACTTACTCAGCCCTGCTGAGCTGGGGAACAAATTAGGCCCTGGATGGGGAGGTGAGTAGGGGGCTCAGTGGCAATGGGGGGAGGGAGGAGCCCAGGGCGGAAGACTGGGGTCCCACTGCATGGCTGGGGACTGGAGGAGGCAGAGGAGTCCAGGAGCAATGTGTGGGAGGTGAGCCCAGAGCTGGAACCCAAAGCCCTGTGGCTGAGGGATGGAGCCTGCCACCAGACAGCCAGAGACTGCCATCCACAGCTCCAAGGCTGAAGCCTGAAGCCTGAGCCCCGCCGCCCCCAAGGAGGTGGGGAACTCATACTGGCCGCCTGATCCTACAGTGTTTATGACTCCTGAAGGGGAGATATACCAGCCCCTACAGGTGGCCACAGGGCAGGTGCTTCTGCTTTGCTCCCACTCCAAATCACTGCCCAGAACTGCAAGAAAAGCCCCTGGTGGCCACCTTTGAGAAACGCTGCCCTAACATGTCACTCCATGGAGAAGGGCAGGAGATGCTAGTTAGCTGCCGATGTTGTACCTCTGCCCTTTCCCTCGATCTGCAATGGACAGGGAGCAGCTGTGGAGCTGAGCTCCACTCATACACTAAAGGGGTGTGTGCACCCTTTGTACTACCCACCCAAAGCATGTGCCTTCCCTTGTCCTGTGGGAGTGGTGTACTTCCGTTGCCAATGCGAGACCTTTATACCCAGGGAGTAAGCAGCAGGGTTAGCTCCTAAATTATACAGAACCAGAAGTATCTGGTTGAATGGCTGCGTTACTAGAACTATATTACAGTTCAGCCTGGCCATCCTCAAATGTAGTTAAAGAGCCACAAGGGCGTTTGTAGATGCCAGGGTACCTGCACTAGGCTGATTCCACTTATTTCTCTAGCTCCAAGCCAAGGTTTGTATTTCCTTTTCTTTTTATGTTTTTTATTCTCTTTCTGGAGAACATAAGCCAACATTGGATTACGTGACATGTGCCTTGATAACGCAGGAGTCAAAAATATAAATCCCCAGGGATGCATATCATATTGCACTGAAAGAAACATTCCTAGTAGATTCTTCATCAGGAAGACTCAGGTAGGTTTCAACTGGGACCAAACTGATCAGCAGGAGCAAAGGGAATGAGGACTAATAAGAAATACAAAATGGAATGTTACATTATTGTCTCATGCATCCAGAAATTACAGTTATGGATCTTCCACTTGCTGCTTTGTGAAATAGCTTCATCTGGTCAAAGGAAGGACTTATCTATGCAACCTTTAAACTGGTGAAATGTCCTTTCACATGCAAGCCGTCAATGTACCCGCTTGAAGAAGAGTTTCAGAATCAGGCCCTATGCACTCCAGAAAGTCAGACTTCCATGCTCCAGAGAAACTAGTGTTGTGCGTATCTATCAAGGTTCATTTTATGTCATGACTGAGAGCTTCATCTGGCCCAATTGACCTAATTTGCACCAGGTGAACAATCAGTGTGAAAGGGCTCCTGAGACACTAGGGAAACTTTCCTCATATATTGTTACAGTAATTTCAAAATTCACGATGGGCGAAAAACAAAAACAAAAAAACCCAAGAAAGATCTGAGCCAGGTTACTAAGCAGCTTCTGACATCTCAGATTCTTCGGTGTCCCTGTGTCCACCAATCATTGCATGACCCTCAGAACGGTTTGCAAAATTGTTGTGAATAATACCTGAGCCGCCTACTAGCTTGTTCATTGGACAAGAAGCTGAGCCTATTAGATATGAATGAAGATTTCATTTGTTGGAGAAATACTACTAAAATCAGACTCAATTTACTTGTCTCTTTGCTTCTCCAACTCTAAGTGAAGACGATGGTAAAGAACTGTTGCTATAAATATCTCAATAAACATTACACCTATTAAAATGACTTTTTTTATGTTCTAATAAGAGTGGTTTGGTCCTTTCTGAGAAGGAGCAAAGTTCCAGTGCTTAGTACTGTCACAGCAGTAACCTAAATTACCCATCAAATTCAGTCCTGTACACACAGAATAATAGAGCTCTCTTTCTAACTTGTCTGGAGAGTTACTGCTATCATGTTCATGATCACTGAGTGCTCAGACTAAATTCATCTTCCTCATGTCAGACATGATAATTGGCTCCGGTACACTATGTCTAAGACAAAAGCTTGTGACTTCACTGTTTTACGAGGGTAGCACTTGGAGCATCACCAGACTGTAAGTTGAGTTTATGTACAGTACTAAGCACCGATACATGCCCTGACAATCTATAAATACATCTGTGACAAATTACAGAAAATCATAATTTAAAGTAATCTTGGGCTGGATTTTTATCAATTACTAACAGATTTTATTGTAAAATAACAGACAAGTGCATTTGTTGGAGACAAAAGTATTATCTTGCATCCTGGAGGATTTCATTTGCCAATATTTGTCAAATATCATTTAATGCTTTACATTTAATGGACATTTCTTTATTCTCCCTTCCATGAAAATTAAATTCAATTTTTTGTATATTTCAATGTAATTTAAAAGGGTTCAGTGTAATCTAATTTTCCAAAGCCCTTTACTGAAAAATTCCTTGCTTCAGGAGTTTCAACTACAGAATCCATAAGACTTTGACATATAATGTAAAGTTCTTCAAAATGAAATAGACTGATTGGAAACCTTCAATAAAATGCATCACTGAGGACTGAAAGAAAGTGATATCTATACATTTTTAAAAAATAGAAGGTGTACTTTAGTCAAAGGGAAAGTAAAGGAAGTTCTATGTAGAATCATAGAAATTAGGAATGAAGAAGATCTGTTAGATGGATTATTTTGTCCTCCTGCCAATGCAGGATTGTTTCTAGTGCAAAGATGCTTAAGCAACAGATGCTGAAAATCCTTGAACGTGTAGTCCTCATTCATGCAAGAATTTGAGTTGAACCCACTGGGACTACTCACATGAGTGAGCAGTTCATGCCCTTTTACTGTGGGGATTTGTGGTATCTGGCCTATATTTGGAAGTGGGGCAGTTTGAAAACCCATATAAAACTACAACTGAGAAGATGATGAAGTTTGGAAATACCAGGCGTAATGACCATGCATACAACAATCATGGAGTATTAGTGCGAGGCCCCAAGCACCGTATTTGGAGGCACTTCTGGGAATGAGAGTATCCCAGGTCACAGTCTGAACAAATTCAGATGAAGGTCACAAGGGAGAAATACATGCCCGACCTGTTGGGTTCAGAGCACTCCTGGTTTAATAGGTGAATGTAGCTTGCAAAACTAATTTGGTTGGTCTGTAACAGATGTACGTAATGATCTATTTTTTTCCCCAGTGTGATAGTAAAGATAAAAAACAACAGAGAGTCCTGTGGCACCTTATAGACTAACAGATGTATTGGAGCATGCGTCTGACCAAGTGGGTATTCACCCATGAAAGCGTATGCTCCATACATCTGTTAGTCTACAAGGTGCCACAGGACTCTTTGTTGCTTTTTACAGATCCAAACTAACGTGGCTACCCCTCTGACAATAAAGATAAACTTCATTTTGTCTACCCCAGCAAAAAAAGAAGGACTAGAAAACCTAAACTGTGCATCACATACATGGAAAGGCTAATGAGAGCTGGAAAAAAATCATATTACTGATCTCCTGGGCATAGATCTATTTAATTAAGGGTGACAGTTGAAGTCACGACCGACTGTACCTTTAATCTGCTGAATGACAGGCTCATTGTGGAAAGTAATTATACTACATGTGCATAAAATGAAGGAAAATAAACAATTTCAGCTGAGGGATTAATTTGTGATAGGTGCTTATTCTTAAAATAAAAATAGGGACAAAATCACAAAGGTTTTCAATAAATATCTATAGTGGTACTGAAATTAAAAACACCATTACTAAGAATGATGCCTAGCAGTGGAACTAAGTCTTTAATGAAATTGGAAGAAGATAAGGGAGAGAAAGAGGGAGTAGTGAGGCAGAGTGGCCTTCCTCCGAACTGGAGAACGAGGGACCACAACACTCCCAATGGTGCGCAGAGCTAAATCTGCACTGCCCCCCTCACCAGAAGTCCCAGAGTAAGACAAGAAGAATAAAAGGAGAGCCCTGGAGCTTAGCTGATGCTGAAGCACTGGAAGAAGCAGAGGTCTCTTCCAAGAAGCTGAGATCTTGACTATGCCCTGAGTGGAGCTGTGCCCTGTGGTCAGAGGAGACAGATGAATACCCTGAGTAGCTGCCGGGACTGCTGGCGGCTGAGTACCCTGAGGACATGGAGGATCTTTGGACTAGGTGTCTCCTCCAAACACAGGGGCAACTGAAGCAAACTATCTGTAGCATGACCCTAGGCCATGAGGTAGCATATGGGAGGTGGTTGATCTGGTTAGGGTCCCCTAAGCAAAGAAGTGACTAGCATCAGTCCATGTCAATGTTTCTGCCTTTCTACTGTGTTTGCCTCTCAGACACACTGGTGGTGAGACCCATGTAAGTACCTAGATAAGTTATTGAATATGGTGTAGTATTTTTTTATACATTTCCAGTAGTTCCCAGTGTACTAGGCACTTTCCAAATATAGAAGAAAATCCAGTTCCTGCCCTGAAAACCTTACATATGATGGCCCTACTCCTGCAGCTTCATCAGTGCATAGATAATGTGGTTTGATTTTTGCTTCCATGGATGCATTTGCAGGATGCCTAAATCTAATAGACAGGGAAACAGTAAGAGGCAAAGAGACAATAAAACACAAAATTCATTAGGTGCATGTTTTGTTATTTTTTTTTTAACCAACCCTTTAATTGCATTCCTGTTACTCAGTTCCTGCCATCTTCAATCCCTATCTACTCAGTGAAACTTGTCCTCTTCTCCCCTGCACAAAACCTTCCATAGGGTCAAGTCCATCATTTTCAGAAGAACCCAGCCCGCACACCCCCACACTTTTCCAGTTAAAAATGCAGTAGGCCAGTCCTTGAGTTGTAGCAGAGCTATGCTATTTTGTACCAGCATGGCTCAAATAGTGGTGGTCTGATTAAAAGTTGTTACCTCCTTGAGGAAGCTGGGGCCTTTTTATTCCTACTGCATGTAACCAAAGGACACAGGGAAATCCCAGTGTAGGCCGGATGCCCATAACACAGAGGTGGCCCCAGCTGCCTTGTAAACTGCTCTGCTTCTCCTATGCTTCTCAAAGGGCGCTAAGGGCATTCTAAAATCAATAGGTCCATCAAAGCTGGGAGGGATCAAGAAGAGGTCCTGCTTGAGGCCCCATACTCAAGAAGGCAGGTGGGAAAGCCAGTCGGCAGACTGCTCCTGCTGAAATGATATAATAGCACCAAATATTGTGTGTGATAGCTTAGAAACCATACGAAAGGAAATGCTCTTGTGCTGAGTATACATAGTTATAAAGGTGATATGCAATACGTCATGAAGTGTATTGGTTCCTAGACATTTGGTACACAGCTTTGCTCGTTAGATGTTTTAGTGGGCTTCCCAGCCGGAACAAGGGAGGAGAAGGGCTGGAATTGGGACTCCTCATGATGTGATGAAAAATTCTTCCACTTTCTTAGGACCTTAATTGAAGCTAAGTCCATCTAGTAATAAGCAAAATAATGCAAAAGGGGAGAATGGTTATAACCTGGGGTGTGGCTGACATCAGTGGCACCAGTCCATGCTCATAGTTATTCAGAGGCTGATAAAAATAAGTTGATCAATGTTTAGGGTCAATTTGTGCTGTTGAATTTTTTTAAAATCAAAGCATCCAAACCCAGTTCAAATGACAATAAAATGCAAACCAAATACACTAAGCTGAGCATTTCATTGGAAGGAGATGTGTTTAAGACTAGCTGTGTATGTATATCCATTCTACAGCCTTTGTTGAGCTGAGGTGAGGACTTCCATCGTTTCAGAATGACCACAACTGAACCTAAACCAGCGTACATTTGCAACACACCAGACTGCCAAAAACTTATTGAAAAGGCAAAAGCTCGCTCAATCTCTCAATTATTTTTTTGTGTTCAGTGTGTAGTGTAGATAAATTCCTCCATTTTTTGGATAGAAAAAGATGTCCTGAGGAGGCAATGTTGGTTTATAACATGGATCTCTGCATCACCTTCCCCACAAGAAGATTTTCAGTCAAAAACTTCAGAGCAGTTATAACAGAGGGATTTCCTGTGCATGCATACATGCAGCCCCCTCGTAGGTCTAGTAAATCAATAAACTAAGACTTAAAAATAGTTGGGAATAGCTCTTGACACTGGAAACCATAGTAACAGGTCCAGAAGGCTGTTAAGTTTTATTGTCTCAATTTGTCTTATAGGCACTCACTGTAACACAAAGCTGAGCTACTGCTATTGCTTGAGTCATATGCAGATCTCACCACACTTAATTTGAGATTCCAGCACCCACAATGTATGAGTTAGTGAGCCAATGTTGCCATGGCAATGGGAAATCTTCTTTGAGTGACTTCACTTTTCTCTTGATGCTTGGGGGATGGGGAGGAATAAACCTGCTTAGGTGTTGAAAGTAAAATATTTGGGCTTGATTTGTTCCATGAGGAGGGGCCCCACATTCTGGGGGAGGGTAGAAGTGGAACTGCTGCTACCTAACTCCATAGGAGACTAGTTTGATATAGGGGGCTCTGTAGGTATTGTCACTGCATCGCAGCTACAGGCTTATGCTAGAAACCTGCACCGAGGGATTCAATGGTGTAGCCAGCTAACTGGGGCAGTGAATTTGTCCCTCTTACTTCATTAGCACTTACATTGACCCTTTAAAATGAAACCAGATTTTCTTTAAAAGCACTAAACAAAAAAATACATGTAATAATCATTTACAGTGGAAAGGACTATGCTTTTCAGACTAGCGCCACATGAGTACCATAAGTAACGATGTTACAAAGTATAGTCAAATTGTACACAATAAAGACTAGGGCTTGCCCTCTGGCAACAGTCATAGCTGATTGAGTCACATCTTTTTTTATTTTCCTTTTAAATAGCAACTCTATAAATTAATAAATCTCATCTGTAACTATCAATAGGCTAAGGATTGGATTGGACTTTAAGACTTGTTTAAATATGTGGAGGGAAAATAAACCTTATTGAGACTTCCTACTTAAGCTTAAGATCTTGAACTATTAGCGATCAGGCGATCTTAATGTAGGGTGTAGGTTATCCCACATCTGCCACTGAAAGATGCATGCACCTTCCTCTGACGCAGCAGGTACTGACCACCGCTGAAGGCAGACTACTGGACTGGATGGCACTCAGGTCTGCTCCAGTCTGGCAATCCCTATGTTCCTTTGAATAGGGATGAAGGGTGAAACTTAAACAATAGTTCTGATGAATGAGTGTGTGTGGGCAGGGTGGAGGGGGAAATAGAGGAATGGGGCAGCTCCTCAAACTGGTGTCAATTGGCTAATCTCCATTAACCACCAGTGAAGATTTTGGCCCAGGATTTATAAATTATAGGCAATAAAATAAGAACCTTTAGTGTATTGTTCCCTCCCTCTGCCTCCCCATCATAAGGCGAGCATAATAGTGCAATGGAGAATACTGGAAGTCAATGGATAATGTCAAGGAGCCAGCTCCCCAACTGCTGTAAATTTGCATAGCTCCATTAATTTTTCTGGAACTTTGTTGACATATCCCAGCTGAGGGGCTGGCTCATTGTAGTTTGCACTTTAAAACATTTCCTTTCTGTACCTCAAAGTGCTTTTTGAATATTAATGCAATGTGCCTCACAACACCCCTGTGAGATAGACAAGAACATTATTGGGTTCCTCATTTTCCAAAGGGGAAATAGATGAGGGTTAAGTTTGTGTGACCTTGGGCAAGTCAATCAGTCCTTGTGCCAGGATGAGCTCCTCTAACTCCTGACTCAGTCCTGTGACAGAGGTACAGTGACAACCATGCCCAATGGAATTCAGCAAGCATCAAATTCCAGAACTACTCGGGTATGTCTTTGCTTAATTTTAGGCTCAAGATGGAGCCTTTAAAGCATCCTCACTCTAGCTTTTGTGATGGAATAAATGTGCGTATAATAATGATAGCTCTTAATTAAATATTTTATAACAGCCTGACAATATTGGTGACTGCAATTCTATTGACCTGCAAGCTTCCAAAATGCTCTGACTTTATTTGGTAATGATATACCCAGTACTTGGTCAAGAGACTCACAAATTATCCTCCTTTCTAGCCTAACTGTTTCTATGTCTTCCAGTGTCCACACCCCCACTGTTTTACCACTGTATCCTAAGGCATCATATTGCTTTGATTAATAAGTATATTGATTACTGATGTATCCTTCTAGAATTAAACTCAAGTTATGATTCACCAGCAGGGGCTCTTCTTCCTTTCAGTTCTTTCCACTGAAGACAGTAAGTTTAGAAAAAATACAAAAATATGGTGTATATATTACAAAGTTCATAAATACAATTTATTTCATATCTTTAGATCTTCTTTATTAAAACCTTAATTTCATTTCCTTGTGTTTCCAGCAGGGTGCCTACCTGACTCACTGCCCCAACTCACAAATGTCAAAAAGGCTACTAAACGATAATAACAAAGTTTTGCACTTTAGCTGTCATACTTCCATGACAGGATCTCAACGTGTTTAATCAACATTAAGGGATAAAGCCTATGAATATCCTTCTGGAGGAGGATTATTTAGACTGTTAACTTTTTGCTGGCGGGACCAGATGTGCCAAACCTGTGGAAAAAACACAGAAATTGGGCTTGGTTTTGGTTTAATTGGCTTGTGAGTTGCTTGTTGGCTAGTTTTTGGCTTGTAGCTTTTTGCTTGTTGTAGCTTGCTGCTTCTTTCTTTTGATCGGTTCCCAGCAAGCAGGGGCAAGGGGCAAGGGAGAGAGTCAGGGGTGCACAGTGGGCCCGCTACAGTCCCAGACTGCACACTGGGGGGATTTAGTCACATAGAGAGTTGAGGTTCTTAGGGATTGGGTTGTTTTGGCCTTGTTTTGAAATGGAATTAGCTAGATTTTTGGCTTATTGTGAAAGTCGGGGTGCTTATTTACCATGTGAAAGTTGGCAAATGTGGCAGGGACCATCTTTCATTCTGTTTGTGTAGTGCCTGGCACAATGAGGAACTGATCTTGCTAGTAGTCTGTAACCATTAAGGCCCAGATCCTCAAAGGTATTTAGGGACCTGACTCCCAGGGATTTCAATGGGACCGAAATGCCTAAATAGCTTTTGAGGGGCTGTGCCTAATGTAATACCACTAATTTTAGTGTACAGTAAACTGAGTCACAAGAGAGGATAAAAGACTTGCCCAAAGTCCCACAAGCAGTTTGTGCAAGAGTCATGTTGGGATACCGCTATCTTCTGACTTCTTGGCTTGAGTTTCAGCTACATGCTCATTTTTCCCCTTAAAATAATGCTCAACACATAATGCCGTGAAACTGGGAAGTTCATAACATGTATCTGTCCAGGGTCTCCTGTTCTTATTTAAATAAAAACTGGGATTGGTTTTCTGAGTGATTGATCTCACTATAGGACAGGCTGCCTTTAACAAAGTGACAGCACCCTTTGGAGCGCGTTTTCATTCTAAGAACATAAGAATGGCCATACTGGGTCAGACCAAGGGTTCATCTAGCCCAGTATCCTGTCTGCCGACAGTGGCCAATGCCAGGTGCCCCAGAGGAAGTGAACCTAATAGGCAATGATCAAGTGATCTCTCTCCTGCCATCCATCTCCACCCTCTGACAAACAGAGGCTAGGGACACCATTCCTTACCCGTCCTGGCTAATAGCCATTAATGGACTTAAACTCCATGAATTTATCCAGTTCTCTTTTAAACCTTATTATGGTTCCAGCCTTCACAACGTCCTCAGGCAACGAGTTCCACAGGTTGACTGTGCGCTTTGTGAAGAAAATCCTTTTATTTGTTTTAAACCTGGTGCCCATTAATTTCAGTTGGTGGCCCCTAATTCTTATATTATGGGACCAAGTAAATAGCTTTTCCTTATTCACTTTCTCCACACCACTCATGATTTTATATACCTCTATCATATTCCCCTTAGTCTCATCTTTTCAAGCTGAAAAGTCCTAGCCTCTTTAATCTCTCATCAGATGGGACCCATTCCAAACCCCTAATAATTTTTGTTGACCTTCTCTGAACCTTTTCTAATGCCAGTATATCTTTTTGAGATGAGGAGACCACATCTGTATGCAGTATTCAAGATGTGGGCGTACCATGGATTTATATAAGAACAATAAGATATTTTCCATTTTATTCTCTATCCCCTTTTTAATGATTCCTAACATCCCATTTACTTTTTTGACTGCTGCTGCACACTGTGTGGACATTTTCAGAGAACTATCTTTGATGACTCCAAGATCTCTTTCCTGATTAGTTGTAGCTAAGTTAGCCCCCATCATATTGTATGTATGAATGGGGTTATTTTTAATAAGGTGCATTACTTTACATTTATCTACATTAAATTTCATTTGCCATTTTGTTACCCAGTCACTTAGTTTTGTGAGATCTTTTTGAAGTTCTTCACAGTCTGCTTTGGTCTTAACTATCTTGAGCAGTTTAGTATTGTCTTAAAACTTTGCCACTTCACTGTTTACCCCTTTCTCCAAATCATTTATGAATAAGTTGAATAGGATTGGTCCAGGACTGACCCTTGGGGAACACCACTAGTTACCCCTCTCCATTCTGAAAATTTACCATTTATTCTACCCTTTGTTCCCTGTCTTTTAACCAGTTCTCAGTTCATGAAAGGATCTTCCCTCTTCTCCAATGACAACTTAATTTACGTAAGAGCCTTTTGGTGAGGGACCTTGTCAAAGGCTTTCTGGAAATCTAAGTACACTATGTCCACTGGATCCCCCTTGTCCACATATTTGTTGACCCCTTCAAAGAACTCTAATAGATTAGTAAGACATGATTTCCCTTTATAGAAACCATGTTGACTTTTGTCCAACAATTTATGTTCTTCTATGTGTCTGATATTTTATTCTTTACTATTGTTTCAACTCATTTGCCCGGTACTGACGTTAGACTTACCAGTCTGTAATTCTACAGGCTTGCATTGCCCCAGGAGACTTTGGCAGGACTGGGATTCCCTAACTTGTTGGCCCTTTTCTTCCCAGGCAGCAGGACACCACATCTTTCATGATCCAAGACTTCAGATTACTTCGCAAGAACTCCTGTGAGTTATGCCATCCCCCTCCACTTCTGACAACCATATTAAATAATGGAAAGAGCAGCCCCTTAAAAGTTACTTTCCTCTCTTATCTTTGTCCTTGAACAGCTTCATGGCAATTGTTGGTTGTTTGGGACAACTTGCTGTTCCAGGCTTATAACATTCCCCTGCTAAAGGATGATCGAAACCAACAAATCTTTATGACAAGCCTCTAAAGCTATGGCAAGATCCATCCTTTGGGATTTGTTCCTTTCCCTTTATGTCCCTGGACTTGGAGTCTTTTGATTTATTGGGTGGGGCAGGTTAATGGTAAAAGTACCTGCTTGCAGCCTGGCTGATTTAAATGGGACAATTCACCTGGTTAAAGTTAAGCATGTGCTTGAGTGCTTTGCAGGCCTGAGGTCTGAGTGCACAGCACCTTTCAGGACCAATACTGTATTGCTGAAGTTTAGTTAATATAGGAGTTGTCCTCATGTGATGTTGCTTCTGATTAACCATTCCTGCTTGACTAATTGCTCTTGATGAACTTCATGTGTGGACGCTCTTCTTCCAGAATATTCAGGGACAGTTAATCAAGAACAACTCCATGCGTAAAGAAACCCTAAAATAGTTCCCTATTCATCTCTCTGAACCATCTGATGCTAAATCAGGAAAAGTAAAATCCGTCCATTTGCTGACCACAGGTACAATTTTTAGCCATGAGCAAATCACCCCTTCCTTTCTTGGCCTTAGATGAAGCAAAGGGAGTCTTTTCATTTTTTAAAATAAACTTGAAAGCCGCCTGCCAGCATCCATCTCTGTTTGATTGAAAGTGATGTGTCCTTGTTCGTACTTTTATCTATGTTCTGCCTTTTTTTACTTTTTACAAATTTAGACCTGCTGAAGTTGTAAGAGGATCTTGCTGTATGGCAAATGGCATACTCCCAATGAGCCTCAGAAAGACACCTAGTTCACAGCATGTTTAGTGGAGTCTTCCTGTTTCTTTAGTGTTTTCTACATACTTGTTCAGATATCACGGGGGAGAGCCAAAGCTAGAAGTCAAAGGTGCAATGAGAATATCATTAACAAAAGAAACCTATGAGCCTGATCCATTAAGTCTTTCCATTGACTTAAGCTGGCTTTGGATCAGGCCCTTTGGAGTGGAACATTGATTTTTGTGGTCAAAACATTTAAATTTGAGCTTAAGGAACTCTGGAGAAGTGGGTTCAATTCCCAGCATTGCCACAGGCTTCCTGTAATTCACTAATTTTTCAGAAGCCGAGTGCCCACGGCTTCAGATGAAGTTAGTGGGAGCTCTGGGTGTACAAAACCTAGGCAAATCTGTCCCCTCTGTGCTATAGGTTCCTGTCTGTACAATGAGGATAATTTTGTCTTTATTGGTTCTTTAGCTTGTAAGCTCTTCAGGATAGGGACTGTTTCTCACTATATATTCTCAGCACAATACAGTCCCAATCTCCTCTTGTGGATTTGTTTCTGCAATACAAATATTATTATAATAATAATAATGTATGGGGAAATTACACCTCCGTGTAGCTCTAGCTCAGTTTTCCCACATTAGAAACCCTCATTCTTCCTCTGCCCAAAATTAATCTGTTAAAAACCTTTTCTACTGTTACTTTGTAAGCCTTTGGTGCCAAGAGAAAACATTTTTTACAGTGTGCTAATAATCAACAGCTTTTTTCTACTATAACGGAGCAATACTGCAATCTCATTTTAATTATGATAAATAAGCACTACAAATACCTGTAGGTTTTTTTTTTATTAGCCAATCCAGAGATGTTTATAATGCAGTATATTGTACAAATGTTAGTGCAGTAAAACTTTGCTACTTGTCACTTGAATAGTTCACTAAGCCAAAAATTCTCAGGCACAAGCTCTGTATATCTGTCTGTCTGTCTCACCCCATTTTTCAGCAACAAGGGAATAGCAGATATTTGTGGTGAGGTTTCTTATTAGTAAGACTCCATTGCTTTTTAAAACAATGCGCTGCAGCACATTTGCTGATGTAGCATGAAGGATTATAGGAATCAAACTAGTGCAGGTTTAACGTCATATAGCCTGCTCCTACTTTTTTGATTAAAATTTTCTTCAAAACTTTGGTGGAGGAGGTGCTTTAAGTTTCTGTAATAACCATGCTTCCATGGATTTAATTGCGTGTATCACCGTTGATGGAGGAATCAAGCTTCCCAGAATTTCTCTTGCGAGCAAGAGGAGTTGCTGAGTGAACTTCAACTGAGAACACGAAACTGTCCTGACTGTATTAACTAGGTTTGTGACCACTTATGGGACTTCAGTGGCATAATGGATCAACACGTTGTTCTGCTTCCAAGTCAGTTAGCTGAACACAAAGGAAGCACCAACACAAGAGACTAGCTGAAGCTACACATTAGAAATTTTTAATCACCAAAAGAGGCAAACCATGGAGAATGTTCCAAAGAAACAAAGTTACCTCCTACCACAGTCCCTGTGACAAATTTTCTCTTGTCTGCTGTAACAATACAAGCTGAAGTGCTTCAGCATCAAAAGTGTCAAAGTTTCATAATAAGGATTTCTCTTATTCGTCGTCATCTTCTCTCCTTTAATAGTGTAGCTTCTCTCCCAGCTTCTTCATGCTGGCAACCTGTCTGTCAAGCAGACAACCTTTTACCAGCTATAACCCTCTTGAGCCATGTCCCACTTTATGGGTGCACCGCACTGCACGGATTTCACCCCAATGGGAAGTTCACAATTAAAGAAACCTGACAGCTACAGCACACTGTAACCTCAGATAGTCCAGTGGGAATGTCAATAGAGGAAAAAAAGGCTTCAGTTAAACCCTATATCCAGCCCACAGCAGAAATCTTGCCTGAAGTACAGCACTTCAAAAACATTGCCTGCAGTTACGCTCCCAAGTTAGGAAGAGGGGGAGCTAAAATCCTGGGAGAAGGTTGAAATAAACTTTTTTTTCTTTTTACAGGTACAGGAGAATCAGTGGCAATTCAGTTGGCTCTGCTGAGTGCTAGTGTATATTTTTATTTGGGTCCAAAGAATTGTTCGTGTAGTGATGCACTTTGCTTTGAGACTGTCTTGGGGTGCAGGCCGTAAATCATGAGTATATAATAACATTATCTATATTTTTTTTAAAAAAAGAGAATACTAAATTAATTAGTAGGGCTGGTCGAATAATGGAAAAAATAATTATTTGTGAATAACTAACTTATTCTAAGAAAAATGCCCAGATTCATCAACTAAATTATTTGCAATGAAAAAATTAAAAAAGACCAACTCTATTAGTTAAAGTTACTACCAGGTTTTAAAAATGTAAAGCAGTGTGGAAGTGTTAAGTGTCAGTATTATAACCATAGAGTTACTTTTATAATGCTGTTGTGTTGCATTTTCAGAATAAATTAAGGAAAAAGTGTTATGTATACTGATGTCACACATGGAACATTAATGTACTGTCTTGTGCAGTACGCTGTACATTTTGGTTTGAAACACTGACGTCAGACCTATCTTTGGAAGAAAGCATGCATGCAGACCGCATGCAGTACTGCATCAGCTGTACCAATTTGCATGCTGTTTATATTGAAGATCCTGATCAGTATCACAGCTGTATTGTCTGCTGTCTTAGGTTGGGTACTGTACAAACAGAAATGACGAGACTGTCCCTGCCCTGAGAAGCTTACACTCTATAAAAGGAAGCTTATTGTTGGCACACTGGAAACTGATGGAGATTAAACAAATACTCATTTGTCAGGCCAATAAATAGCATGGCTGTTAATACATAAGGGGCCAGATTCTCCACTGGTTTAACTTGGCTTGACTCCATCAGCTGACGATCTGCCCCATAGTTTTTATTTAAAACAAAGTATCTGTACATACTCTTCCCATGGAGATAGGAAAAAGAAGTGTACTGGCCTGATTCTGAACTCTCAGCGGCAGAATAAATCAGGAAGTCAATCTAGTTGCACTAGTGATTTTGATGGTTCTCATCCATAACTATTTTAATGGACCATCTTCTGTAATAGACCAGGAGGGTGCTGGCAGAGAGCGTGGAGAGAGAAATATGGCGTAACATTTGCTGTGGTGGTGCTGGCAATTTTATTTTAAAATACAGGCAAGTCTTGGACTCAGGAAGATTCTTGCTAATGCCTTGGGACTGTAACTGCTATTTATGGACTTGCAGTTTGCATATGTTATAATACTTTATTCTTGTAAACAACCAACACAAATTTGAACGTAATTGAATTGTATATTTCACTTTTTGTTAGTTTATGCGGTAGGCCCCGATCCTGCAGTCTGAGCCGCATGAGTGGGATCCTTGTGGATTTAGCGATCTAGTGAAAATCCAGCTGATCCTTACTGATCTACGAAAAGATCAGTTTGTATGATATAGAGTCTGAGACTGATCCCAAGCCATCTGGAGTTAATGGGAGTATTTCACTTGACTTCAGTGGGCCAGTGGCCTTTAGATCAGTTCCATAATGAGGGAGTTCAGTATCTTCCTAACTATACAAATAGATTTCATGTCCCCAACCAGTACTGCAGAACAAACTATGTATTTATGAAAAGAGATTTTACCAATTAATGTCTGTTACCCAAAAAAGAGGCATGAAAGAATATCAATACCAGCGTTCCTGAAAGCAGTGACTGCAGAAGACTTTTATTACATTGCTAAGGCACTAGTATTAAATGACTTTGAATGTTCTGTCTTCAGAAAATGTTCTCATCTTGAGCTCTTTAGAGCAATTGAAAGCAATGATGCACAGGAGCTTCCTGGTGACCTGCAGTTGCCATGGGTATTATGCTACTTCCAGCAGCTTGTACCCAGTTTAAAAAAAGCACTCTTGTATCAGCTTCTGTTATGTCAAAAGAGATAATCGGCCATGACATTGCACAGAAGAACCTGATCAGAAATGACAAAATGACCTGGCATGTCAGGAGCTTAAAAGGAGACACACACCCTAAAAACATACTCATAGAATTATTATTTTAAAGAAATACTCTATTTTTTTTTAAAAAAAGATCTCTGATATCCTGTGATTTATTAAAATGTACAGTGTTGTGCAATATCACTGTGCATTTATCTTGCTATGCAAAGTCCAATTAAAATCAAAGATGTGCATGTGTTATTTATTGCAAAGAGGTCAGGAACCAAGGGACCACTTTAGCATGGCAGCATCTCTCACCATCCCTAGTTGTTTTTGTCTTCCTTTATTCCATCTCTCCATCTTGATGGAAAAATGACCATTTCCTTTAAGCCAAGTTGAAACATAGATAAAAGTCCCTGCCTGAATGGGTTTCTTTCTATTAATTTAGCACAATTTATATGCCCGAAGGTGAAAGGGGGAAGAGGTATTAAGAAGCCCTTGATTTTTGGCTTTCCCAGTGTCATGAAACAAAGTTTTTGTAGAAAGAAAAAGAGCTAAGAGTGAGAAAGTAAATTTTTATTTCCTCCAAGTGGTGCTCTGTGCCCTGATTCATATTACTGTATTATGAAGCCTTGAAGGTTGTTTTTTTTTTAGCAGACTTATTTGCATTTTCTAGCAATGTACTTACTTTTTATTTATAGAAAGAAACAGCAGTATTACAGTGGGGTGTTGTAAAGGGAGGAAAAATAATATCCTCACTAGCCATTGATATTTCTCCAGTATTTTTCTGAGAGCAGCAGTAGACAGGATAAGAGTGCCTCAGAATGAGAGGGAGTTAGTTCGGAACCCTGGTAAAGTACAGGATACCTCATCAACAAAATGGAGGATGTGAAATGTAAGAGAGTCCTAGGTGGAATGTATGCTTGGAGTTGGAGTTTTTGGAGGCTCCAGCAGCCCCAACCCATGAGTTTGTTTTAAAATGAATTGTATTTCTATGTTCCTAATGGCTACAGCTGGTCTGAAAGTGGACTGTCCGTCTCGTGCAAAAAAAAAATTTTTTTTTGATTCAGGGCAAAAAGGCAAAAATGATTTTTTTTCATTAAATGAACTACCCTCCCTTACCCCATCCACCTGTCCAAAATCATTTCAAGTCAGTTGAATTGTTTGGTTTAGTTAAACTTGCAGTATTCCCTTTAATTTTTTTTATAATCAAATAAATTTCATTTTTTTTCAAAACTTTTAACCAAAAAAAATCAAAACTGCATATTTTTAAAATTTTTACAATCTTTCCCCCCACTGCCCTGCCCTAACTTTTTTTCAAAATAACATTTTGTCTAAATCAAATGGATTTCACAAACAAACCTTTTTTTTAGTCAAAATGACCTTTTGTGATGGAAAACTGCTTTGACAAGATTCCAGCTGGCTATGGACTCCTCCAAGTATGTGCTGAGTGGGAGACAACCATCATTCAAGGTGAACAGGGCTTTACTTTTATGTTCCTAGAACATGAAGTGTGAATAAGATTCTCTGTGTGGACTTGAGTCAAACAAGTTCCTTATTTTTTTTTTAAAGGACCCCTATGCATGAGAATCTCTCTCTACAGTGGGTCTTCCATGGATTAAGAGATCAGGAGAAAATCATGTTCAAACCTCTGACAACATTTTGGCCATAGAAGTGGGTTTCTGGCTCCATTTATACCCTTCTTAGGGAAACCAGAATCCTTTAATATTAGATTTCACAGGTACCATAGGAATTGTTCAGCATCTTTGGTCAAATTCTGATCTCACTTAAAATAGAGTAAGCCAATGTACATGCTCCAAATTTTAAACCAGAGTAACTGAGAACTGTAATCTGTTTCCCTGTTTTTTAGCTTATTCTACATTTGATGAAATTATTTCTCTTCCACAGTATAATAATCATTCTGAAAAATATGAGGATGTTCATGGAACACTTGTTTTAATAAATTATCTTCTTTTTTAATTTCATTTGGTAACATAGACTCATAGACTTTGAGGCCAGAAGGGACCATCATGATCATTTAGTCTGACCTCCTGCCAGGCCACAGAACCTTGCCTACTCACTCTTGTAATAGACCCCTAACCTCTGCCTGAGTTAATGAAGTCTTCAAATAATGATTTAAAGACTTCAAGTTACAGAGGAACCACCATTTACACTAGTTTAAACCTGCAAATGACCTGGACCCTATGCTGAAGAGGTGGGCAAAAAAACCAAACAAACCTCACAACAATATGGTCACCATGGTTGTTCAGCCCACTCTCCACCCCAATATTATTTGATGTCTATGTTTTTGCCCTTCCAGAGGGAACCAGCCACCAAGATCAACAATATTATTTCCTGCAGTTCATTAAACTAGTGGAGGGATTTCAGAATGATTTACATCTGCCATGTGCCCGATCAATACCACAAGCAGTTTCAGTGTACAAAGTTAGGGGAAAGCTTCAAAGAGATTGAACGTGTCTGTTAATATATCTATTAATACAAAGGGGCACATTTTCCAAACCATTGGGAGAGCTGAAAGTTGTTACTAGCTAAAGCAATGCTGATGGAAACTACCTTTAAGAAGCACAGTCCAATAATTCTTTATTTTGTAAATATAACAGATAACAAATTGTAGGTTCCTGTTGTTTTCATTTCTTTAATGTTGATCGTAGTCTTTGGGTATTTGCACTGTGAGCTAACATGCCAACTCTTCTAGACATCAAACTTCAAGACTTAATTTTCAGCCTATTCTGTAAATGTGTATGGAAGTGTGTGTGGAAAGATGTACAAACATTCTCATATCCTTATTCACCCTGGATGGTATCCTACTCCACAAATGATCCCATTGACTTCTCTGGGACTCCTTGTGGAGGATAATGCTACTCCACATGAGTAAGGGTATAGATTAATAGATTATGAGGCCAGAAGAAACCACTGTTATTAGCTAATTTGACCTTCTGCATAACGAACTAGATTATCTCTTTTAGGAAAACATTCAATCTTGATTTTAAAAGTGCCAGTGATTGAGAATCCATCACGACCCTGGATAAATTGTTCCAATGGTTAATTGTCATTACTATGAAAAAAATTGCACCTTATTTCTAATGTGAATTTGTCTAGCTTCAACTTTCAGCCACTGGATCTTATTATTCCTTTTTCTGCTACATCGAAGAACCATTTATTATTATTATAATCCATTTTTGTTCCTTTTGTAAGTACTTAGAGACTAATCAAGTCACCCCTTAACCTTAACTTTGTTAAGCAAAACAGATTGAACTCCTGGAGTCTATCACTATAAGGTATGTTTTCCAGTCTTGTAATCATTCTTGTGGGTCTTCTCTGAACCCTTTCCAATTTATCAACATCCTTATTGAGTTGTGGACACCAGAACCGGACACTGTTTTCCATGAGCAGTTGCACCCGTGCCAGATACTTATGTAATATACCCTCCAAGGATCACATTAGCCCTTTGGACCACAGCATCACACTGGGAGCTCATGTTCAGCTGATTGTGAGGCTGGGTAACAAAGGGCCCACCACAGACTAAATGAATGCAGGGCTGGGAAGAAAAGGGCTATGTTGACACATCTGATTATTATGCTGATTCAGTGGCTCCTGCTTGCACAATTTTTATGGATTTTGGTAGGAATCACAGCTGTGCCCTCTTCCTGGGAGTCTTGTAAAACTTATTGCAGTAGAGGGTTCTTGCTCTTGCAAATGGGATCTATGCCTGATGATTCATGTTAAAGTTCCAGTTAGACAAATCAATTAAATGTAGAATTCTAAAAACATATCCAGACCCATGGAGAGAGGGAAACACTGCATCTGTCCCTGCCACACAACTATATCATCCTTCGATAATTGGTTCTTTGGCTACATATCAAATTAATTCTTTCTACTCTTTGCTCTCTCTCTTGCTCTCTCTCCAAAAGGAAATGTAACAGTGGTGCAGAAGTGAACATGCAATACAAAAGCTGGGAAAGGCAAAGCAGCAACACTTTTTATAGGGTGCTATTAACAAGAACAGTTTCAAGGGAGGAAAATTGATCTGATGCATCAAGAGGATCTGCGCACTTCATGCCTGATGTTACTAAGATTACTCACGTGGCTTTTCTTTGTGCAGCAGAGTCCCTCACCTGCAGAGCTGGTCTCCCCATGTTGAGACACATCACTGGAAGTATTAAGAAGTGCAGTATTCCCATGCTATGCATGTACTCTGGATTAATTGGAGCACTTTCCTAGAACTATCAATTCCTGATGACTAATTCACCCAGAAATATAAATGAAAAGATATTGGTTTGGCTTAGGAACCAGAAAGAGATAGGGATCATTACCCATTATAGCCCCCCACTCTATGTAGCTATTTGCTTGTAGCTATGCTGCTGATATTGCCACTGTTGGTAGGCAAAGACATGGGTAGAAAGATACCTTCCCTACTGTCATGTTACAAAACAGCAAAATCTTCATTGTGCGATGCATATATGTTTACAAAGACACACAACAAACAGGGGGGCATTTTTAGGTTTGTGTTATTCTTGATCATACACTCCTACACAGTGACATGAAAGATATGAGTAGTTTTCTTTAACAGGGATTTATATTTTAAAACAAAATTATTAGGAACTGTACACTCATTATAAAAGAAGCCAATCAACTTCAATTATTCACTGATTTATTTTCATTTGGTTAGTTACTAGAAGGGTAAATCTATAGTCTGTAGACTAGACGATACATCGTTTTCTAGTACAATTTCTTAAGCAGAGCCGGTGAAATAGAAGGTCATATAACATTATATCATTTTCACTGGAGCTAGCTGATTGTGATTGATGTCTTTGTGATATGCCAAATGCCTTTTAGCATCTCACACAGATCATAAATAACTTATTTTGTAATATGACCTAAAAAGAAACATAGGGAACATTACTTGGTTGAAAAATTTGTATCTTGGTTTCAAAAAAAAAAGAACTTCCTTGCTCCCAAAAGGTAAAAGCTGCTGGAGTGGGCTTCTGGCAATTTTACAAGATGTTAATGATTTAATTTCCACCCCCTCCCCCACCTCGATGTAATGTAACCTGACAGTACATTCAATACCACCTGATAAACCTGAGGATTAAGTTATATTTTATATATAAGCTATTAATACAATCCTGTATCATATAATATTTTATTACTTTCCCCAAGTAATCACTGGGAATTACTTCCGTATTAAGTAAGGACAAGGCCTCGTATGCTGTTTGCACAGACATACAATGGGGGCCGGGGGAATGGATTTAACAATAGGCAGGGTAATTCCCTTGATCAAGTTCATATTTATTTGTATTTGCAGTTTCCACGTTTTGGACCAAGAACCCAAGTTTCAGCCACAGTCCTACAGTTTCCATGTAACACAGGGAGTCTGTCAACACTATGCAGATTAAAGCAATACAAATTTAAGGCAAAATCTGAATATTTCAATTTTTTACTTAGAGTGTAAGCTCTTCAGGGCAGGAGCTGTCTTTTTGTTCTGTGTATGTACAGCGCCTAACACATCGGGGTCCAGATCCCTGACTGGGGCCACTAGGTGGTCCTGCCATGCAAATGAATAATAATAATTTGTTTCCTTTTGGAGTCTTGTTGTAGAACAATAATTATTAAATCAAAATGTTTGACCCGTGTAACATTTACATCAACACAATACAATGGCCAAACTTAAAAGGTGCTTTGGACTATCCCATTAGGTGCCTATCTGCAACTTTAGGTAAATATCTTAGTAAATCTACCCCAAAGTGATTAATCTTTCTCCATTAGAAATGTTACTGCTCAACGTATTTTTCAGTTAATATTAATTTGTAGTATAGTCCTGTCTATTCATCTGTCTATCTAGCTATCACAGTCATGGCAATATCTGAGCACTGAAAACCGCAGCGCCATTATCACCACAGTACTTAAAGTACTGCTCTATCTTGGACAAATTGCATGCAGAGCACAGAATTGTATTATAATATGATGTGCATCTCATGTCACAGTTTTATATAGCAATCAATGCACTAATTACACTGACCACAAAGGAATATTATTTCCCAATAATGCAGGGGTCGCCACATGTGTAGGGAAAGCCTTTGGGGGGCCGAGCCTGTGTGTTTACCTGCCCAGTCCACAGGTCCAGCCGATCATGGCTCCCACTGGCTGTGGATCACTGCGCTGGGCCAATGAGACCTGCTGGAAGTGGCGCAGGCCAAGGGACTTACATTTCTGTGATTCCCATTGATGTTTTCTTGGCATCAGGATGAAATTAAATGGAGAAAGCATGTTCCTCACTTTCTTTTCTTGCCATATTTCATCTAAAATACTAGTTTTCCAGTTGTGACACCTGAGTTGAAAGGGCCTCTTGTTCTCAAGCTTCAGGTCAAGGACTTCTCTAGTAATGAAGTGTTTTCCCAGCTCTAAATGCCAAATTCATAGCATAGTGTTTATCTATACTCTTTCCAATTAGATATGAGCGAGACTGAGCAGAACAGAACATACTTTGGGCACTTAGCTCTTGGAACTATGTCTCTTTTTCACCAGACGTGACTTTCTGCCCTTGCTTGACTGTGTAGTCTTGGCCTGATCCATATTCCAGTGAAGTCAATGGAAAGACTTCCATTGACTCAAAATCAATGGGAGTCTTCCCCTCACTCTTGACCATAACCCAGAAAAATACTTAGGTATGTGCTTAACTTTGCAGGACATGATTATCCCATTAACTTCAATAGGATTGCTTTATGTTTTCAAAGTTAAGCCTGTGCTTAAGTGCTTTGTTGGATCGGGCCTTAGTTTCTCCATTAATAAAACAGGGTAACAACACTAAGTGTCTGTCTCACAGGGACATAAGGATTATTAGTTAATATGTATCATTTTGAACAGATGAAGTACTACTTAAATGTTAAGTATTATTATTATTTTCTCCCAAATGAGCAGCATTTTTCATGCTTGTTTTAAAGACACTGATACATTCTCCAGAATTTATCTCAATGGATAAATGCTCTCCTTAGATACAATATACCAATATGCCCTCAAAATATAGAGCTGAATTCTGGCAGGAAATCCAGAGAGAAGTACTCACAAAACCAGAAGAGTAGCCACATAAAAGATGAAGGCAGCTATTCATTGAATAAAATGTGTAACAGTTATGAGGGAAAATAGTGTGTTGACAACTCTATGGGTCTTGGGATATTTGGTGATTTTTTCATAAAGGCCCTGTTGCTGGAATCAAGAGATTGCATAAGAATCTCAGCTTTCCTTTTAAAATAAAGTTTCTAGCCCTTGTTGTTGCTTCAAAATGTGAAGCAAGTGTGACTAAGGACTCAGACAGCCAGAAGACAAATAAAAATAACACCTCTCCCAAGAAAAAAAAAAAAGCTCACAATTGTTAAATCAGTCTCATGATTTTTTGGAGGGCTAATTCATAATTTTTGAATGCTTGAGATTGGCAATACTGAAAGTAGGAAGGAAACCTATTTGAAATGAGCCTGTAATTGGGCAGGGCCTGACAGGCTATAATGGGTGCAGTCTAACCAGAGGTGGGAGTGGCAGACCACTGTGCTTGTGATACATTCCACTGCCTTAAATTGCAGGTTATGTTACAGGACATGCATGCACAGAAACATATACTCGCTGAAGTCCAAGGTTGAATCCTGCAGGACGGGGGCCTTCTGTAAACTAGTCCTGGCTAATATACCCTCTCCACCAGTGTATTCCTCATCTGATTGGCAATGGCTAACAAGTCTAGGTAGATTTATCAGAGCTGTGGAGTTGGTAAGCAGGTTTAATTGCATAGGAGCATATATTCAGTGTGATGCCATTGAGATTCAGTCTCAGAGCAATTTTATGGTTAGGAGGATCCATTATGATCCTTTTAGTGTGTTTGGTTTTGCCTCCCTTTTGAGGACATGTCATTTTTCACATGGGCGAAGTCAGGATTTGCCATGTTAGAAATAATTCTTGTACTAGCTGTGTCATAAACAGATAGTTAAGGATTAATAGAACAGAAGTACTTAATGTCTCTTTTGCCTGTAAAGGGTTAACAAGTTCAGTGAACCTGGCTGTCTCCTGACCAGAGGACCAATCAGGGGACAGGATACTTTCAAATCTTGAGGGAGAGAAGTTTTTGTGTGCGCTGTTAGTGTTTGGTTGTTGTTCTCTCTGGGTTCTCAGAGGGACCAGATGTGCAACCAGGTTTCTCTCCAATCTCTCTGATACAGGCTCTTATATGTCCAGAATAGTGAGTACTAGGCAGATAAGGTGAGTTAGGCTTATGTTTGTTTTCTTTATTTGCAAATGTGTATTTGGCTGGAAGGAGTTCAAATTTGTATTTTGCTGAAAGGATTTTAATTTGTACTTGTATACTTAGGCTGGGAGGGTATTCCCAGTGTCTATAGCTGAAAGACCCTGTAACATATTCCATCTTAAATTTACAAAGATAATTTTTACTGTTTTTTTTCTTTCTTTAATTAAAAGCTTTTCTTGTTTAAGAACCTGATTTTTTTTTTATTCTGGTGAGACCCCAGGGGACTGGGTCTGGATCCACCAGGGAATTGGTGGCGAGAAACGAGGGAAGGGGGAGAGAAAGGTTAATTTTCTCTCTGGGTTAGGATTACCGTCTCTCTCAGGGAGAGTCTGGGGAGGGGAAGAGAGAAGGAGGGAGGAAGGTGGATTTTCCTCTCTGTTTTAAGATTCAAGGAGTTTGAATCACAGTGATCTTCCAGGGTAACCCAGGGAGGGGAAGCCTGGGAGAGGCAACGGTGAGGGAAAGGGTTTACTTTCCTTGTGTTTAAGATCCAGAGGGTCTGGGTCTTTGGGGGTCCCCGGGCAAGGTTTTGGGTGGGGACCGAGTGTACCAGGCACTGGAATTCCTGGTTGGTGGCAGCGCTACAAGTACTAAGCTGGTAATTGAGTTTAGAGGAATTCATGCTGGTACCCCATCTTTTGGACGCTAAGGTTCAGAGTGGGGGGTTATACCATGACAAGCTGAAAAATGAAAGAATGGAAATTCCAGTTGATTTTGTTTTGGTCTTCATAGTTCATCGTGCTTTAACTGTATCTGCTCATGAACTTTTAGTAAAGCCAGACTTGATGTACTCAATAACCCTAACAGATCACTTTTTCCTAGTTATGTGACTGTCGACTAGGTATAGCAAGATAAACAGATACAATTAAATATATGACAAAACACACCTTGTTAGATAGTATCAGAGGAGCAGCCGTGTTAGTCTGGATCTGTAAAAAACAACAAAGAGTCCTGTGGCACCTTATAGACTAACAGATGTGTGGAGCATAAGCTTTCATAGGTGAATACCCACTTGGACAGACGCAAGTGGGCAGGCCGGTGCAAGGATGTTTCGCGCCCTAGGCGAAACTTCCACCTTGCACCCTCCCCCCCTGCACCTGCACCCTGAGGTGTGCCCCCCGCAGCAGCTTCCCCCTTCTGCCCTGAGGTGCCCCCTTGCGGCAGCTCCCCACACCCCATCCTCCGCCCTGAGGCAACTCCCCCCGCCCCAGCTCACCCTGCTCTGCACACGAGCACGAAAACCCCAAGCACGCCATTGCTGCTTCACTTCTCCCACCTCCCACGCTTCCTAAGCTGATTGGCACTGCAAGCCTGGGAGGCGGGAGAAGTGAAGCAGCCACGGCGTGCTCGGGGAGGAGGCGAGGCAGGGGTGAGCTGAGGCAGGGAGTTCCCCTGCATGCCGCCCCCCCCTTACTTGCTGCAGGCGCCCCCCCCCCCCCCGCATTCCCCTGCCCCAGCTCTCTCCGCCTAAATGACAGCAGTAACCGCGGGTGCCGAAGAAAGTGCCCCCCCCCCAAATCCTAGCACCCTAGGCGACTGCCTAGGTCACCTAAATGATTGCACTGGCCCTGCAAGTGGGTATTCATCCACAAAAGCTTATGCTCCAATACTTCTGTTAGTCGTAACAGGGTTTCTCAAACAGGGGTCACTGCTTGTGTAGGGAAAGCCCCTGGTGGGCTGCTCATTGTGTTTACCTGCCCTGTCTGCAGGTCCAGTCAATTGCGGCTCCCACTGGCCGTGGATCACTGCTCTGGGTCAATGGGAGTTGCTAGAACCTGCATGGGCTGAGGGACTTACTGGCCGCCGCTTCCAGCAGCTCTCATTGGCACGGAGCAGTGATCCGCGGCCAGTGGGAGCCGCAATTGGCTGGACCTGCAGACAGGGCAAGTAAACACACCGTCCCGACCCACCATGGGCTTTCCCTGTGCAAGCAGCGACCCCTGTTTGAGAAACCCTGGTCTATAAGGTGCCATAGGACTCTTTGTCGCTATTTACCTTGTTAGATAGAACATTTGAGTGTGCTTGCATTATCTTTTTAATGAGATGCTGACCCTAATAAGGTTTGTGAAGTCTTTTAAAACTTCTTTCTTCCCTTTCAATCACCACAAAAATCAGGAAAGTTCCCTGATTTTTTTTTTACATATTTCACACATGCTTTTTTCAGGATTATTTTGTAGAAAACAGGCATTTTTCTAACCTTCTCTCGGCTTTTTAGCATGCTATATTTTGAGAAAAGGAAGAAATTTGCATATTTCTGCTGCGTGATGTATTTAATAATAATGATGCTCTTGGTTCTTTAATAAAATTACAAAATAAGTCCATACTAAAACAAGGAATAATTACTCTGGACCTGTATTTCTAAATTATGTTCTTCATTAGTAAAGAAATAGACCTGGTATTTTCAAGAGCAGCATGGAGTTTGCTTCAGGAGTTGCTATAATATAGTCAGTCCAGTGAAGGCTTTATCAGCAAGACATGTAATAAAATCTTTTCCAGCATTTACAAGCTGGACACTCATACCAATACAGTGTGGGAAAAATTAAAATTACTGGGGAAATTACTCAGCACGGATAAGAGCTGGAGGGCTGCACTACATAATACTGAATGAATTCTAATATAGACCAGATACAGAAACCCTCAATTGCACATTGCCACGCTGGCCATGTTCTTTCTCTATTAACTGAGTGGCTTTTCAGATGCCAGGTTACCTACTGGTAAGCGGCATCAGAGTGAAATAGAATGCCGTTTTCATAGGTTAACATTAATTCCAGAAATTGTTTTGGGGGCTGATTTGGAAAAATAATAGTTCTCGCATGAACCTGAATAGAATGTGCTAAGGTTCCAGAGCAGGTTAGTACAGGAGCTCTCCATTTTTTTACATCTCTTTGACCCCATCTGAACAAAGAATGAGAGTGCAAGCTGTGGACACTTCATCTTCTGTTTGCATCTCCCTGCCCAGACATTACTGGGTAATAGACAGCATTTGCTTGTGTGGAAAAATTCTTAGAAAAGTATCGAATGTACTTTTAATGTGATTTAGCACCGGGAAGCAGGGAAGTGGTACCAGTGCAATGCGATCAGCCAGCTTTCCATGGACCACTAGCCAGTACTTTATGGGCCACACCTTTGAGCCATAGTCTTGGGCTACAAAATCTTGAATTGTAATCATGACTCGACTCTCAGTCACACCACTCCGAACCTGAAGTATGGCTGCTCAAAATACTTTGGATTAAATCTGTCTAAATGAGAGCAGGATCTGATGCTTCACCTCTGTGTGCCAAGGTCTGTTCTCCGTTACAGTGGTATCACTCCACTGAAGTCAGTGGAATTACTAAGGGTTTGTACCAGTGTGAATAAAGAGAGAGTTTGGCTGTGGGTGGCTTCATGAATCAATCTGTAAAACAAGGACAAGACTTTCCTATCTACCCTCCCATTGACTTCAAAGGGAGCTTAAGAACCTCCAAGATAAGGCCTGAACATAGCTTCTCATAGGGGAAGACCCTCACTGTTGATGTTACAATTCTTATGATCCTATCATCTGGCCAGAAACATCTACATATTTCACAGCATTTATTTAAGTATTTAAACGGCTCGGCTTTACATGTTTACTGAGACATTCATTTTAATAATTGGGAAATCTCAGCTGCTTTCCTGATAGTGATCCCTTTTCCTATCTTGATGTACTGAATAATTGGATTACCATGATCTTGAAAACACTTCTGAGGGCTTCCCTATTCAAATCTCCCTGCTAATCTAAACGGCCCTGATATTCTGTACTACCTTCACATTGAGCCATCCCAGGCCTGGCACTGCGCTCAGCTTTCAGGGCTTTTTATCAGGCTGCCCTATAAGCATGTGAGCTGCCTGTACATCCCCAGCCCTTTCCCCCTTTCCCATTTCTCTCTCCATGTAGATTACTTGCAGTGTATTTTCAGAATGGCCTGTTTCTTAAGGGCCTTTGCAAAGCCATGTTGCTGCTGCTAATGCAGAAGCCCTTGGTCGACATCTTGTCAGTTACCAAAACACCAGCTCTAACATTTCTCTTCTGTCCACTCGGCCCCTTAGGGGTATTTTGCCCATGATCTCCACTCTCCACTTCCCAAACAGATCATTTCATTAGAATCTAGGGAGATTACTTGCAAAAATGAGTTTAATGCAGTTTTGCTTCATTTCACAGTATGACTCTTCCAACCCCCTGAGTTCTTCAGCATGCCACAATAAATATTATTCACTATTTTAGACGTAAGTAGAACACGTACAGTACTAATGGGCAGGGCACAGAAAAGAAGCTAAATCACTGGGTTTTTTAAACATCTTGGAACACCCAATCCATGAAAACGATGCTTTTCATGTTATTTTTCAAGATAAAGAATTTTCAGCCATTTTGAGTAACAGTCATTTTATACATTCCAGGAAGAATTGTACAACCCATGGAGAACAAAGTAAAAATGTTTGTGGTAAATTAAAGCTGAATCAATTACATTTTTTTTTACTATATATTAAGACAACATGTATTCCTTCTATGCAACGTGTGTGTGATAATTACCATGAGCTTTGCACATCAATTTGGTTAAACTTCAAGTTACATGCACCTCTGAGTACAGCAGTAATTACAGTGCTCAAAGCACATGTTGCAATGATCTTATCATTTGTCAGCAGGATACCACTGACTGCTGTCCTGGAAAATTTATAACGTCAGTGTTTACCAATTTTCTTAATGAATTGCAACAAACAATGGCTCTAGTATGGCTGAACAGTTTAATACAGAACAAAGTGTGTTAGTGAGGAATTATGGGCAATCAGAAGCAGTACTGTTAAGAAACAAAACTATGCATAGATCTGTCAAGAAATCCTGTAATCAGGGTCTCATCCTCATTGACTTTAATGCAGCTACAGTAATTTGTATGAGGCCCAGTCCTAAAATGAAATCAAAGAGGCAATGCTCCTTAAACTTGTATGAGAGTTTAAAAATGAAAATAAGAAAGGATTAAAACACACACACAACAAAACCCCTTTTAATTAAGAGGGTGAAAGTGAAGGGGATAAAAAAATCAGGAAAAATTAAAATCAAATCAAAATGTTATTAAAAGTAATGGAGGAGATAAGAAGAGAGGGGAAACACCATTCTGAAAGAGTCAGGAGGGTAATAAAGGGTGAAGACAGATGGCAGGAATACACAACCCCAAATTTTTGTGTGAACTTGAACAAGTCATTCCACCTCTTTGCCTCAGTTTACCAAACCATCAAATGGGGAGACTAGAGTAATAGTTCCTTCCTCACATGATCAATAAGGCCTAATTAATGTGTGTAAAGTACTAAACCTAAAGGTTCTAGTTAAAAGCAAAGCATTATTTCTATTCTTCATAGTTAGTATTAGCATCAGCATCTTTATTGTGATTATTTTTTGCATATATTGGAATAAATAGTTGTGATTTTCCTTCTAGACAAAAACAGTTATGTGTGGAGTGGCAATTATGTTGAAATCACTTAGAATAATGGACAAGAAGGAGGAAGTTCTAAAATGGGTTTCATATTTTATTAGAACAAATGTAAAACAACACAATGAGATTGTATCAGCTAAGATGTTTTCTGTGACAGACCATAAACACTACTATTAAATTTACTATCCATGACAAAGATTCTAGGATCTAAAAACACTCACCTCAATGGTATTTCTACATTTTGTTTCTCTTTGAAGCAGTTTCAGTATTAACAATCCAAATCATTCAATTTTGGACCTCCAAAAATCATGAGATTTATAAATAAATAAATATTGAGGGCCCATTGCTTTCTGAAAATTGGGTTCCTTTAAGATGTTTTATGTTGGTCACCCCCAAAGTGAGCCACCAAAGTGATTAGCCACTTTTAAAAATATAGGCCACTTTTTGGCTCAAGAAAATGGACTCTTGGATAATTCCTTGCTCTTTGAGAGCCTAAAATGAACATACAAAATGTTATGACTCTTTCATTATATTTATTATTGTTCGCAGCACTTAACGGTGGTACACATTCAGTGAGAACTCCTGAGATTCCAGTCCATGTTCCAACCAAAACCAGATGTTAAGGTGGAGTATAATTATTTGTTTGTCTGAAATTTGCTGAAGTTTTTTGAATATGATCAGAGACCTTATGCTTGGGTCAAGTTCTGGGTGATCAGATGGCTGGTTCTTATTTAATCCACACCTTTTCACCCATACCAACTTTGTAGCTAGATTTTGGAATCTGGATTTCTTTGGGTTCATTGCTGATCTGTGAGAAGTGGCTGATAATTCTCATTTGTGTCTTAGGTGTTCCTGTGCTTTGTATGCTCACCTTTCATGCAGGCAATAGCAGAGCAGGGGTTGAGTAAATGGAGTACTTTGTTGCAACAGCTATGATGTGGTCTATTACTGATCTTTCCCCAGCCTTCCCAACCAAACGTCATTCTCCAGATACACCACAGCTGGACTCTGAGTTAAGGGTATAAAGCAGTCTGCTACTGGTGCTCTTTCTTTCTCAATGCAGAGAGAATTCATTACTTGGGAGGGGCTGGCAGGAAAGAGAGGTCTTGTTTGGGGAGCATTGATCAAGGAAGAGATCAAGTAAGAGACATGAGTGAAGCGGGGAAGGTAAGTCCTGTTTATAGGGGATTTCAGTTATTTCTCTCTCAGAGCAAAATGTAGCTGAGGTTTAGAGAACAAGGTGATGACTGTTCCTAGTTGTGAAAAATGACGTGACTTTGTACTTTGATTTATAAACAGGCAGCTTGACTTAGTGTTGGTTCATTTGTATGGTAGTGTTCACGTCATGTTGTACATGGCATGTATGCATAGTGGTAGAGGTTTAGAGAAATGCTGCAAAGTGTGCTACTTATCAGAGATTAGATTCTATCCCAAAGTGTTCCTACAATTCATGTATTCATTTGACAGCCTAAACTTCTACAAGGATTTTGCTTTTAAGAACAGGATGGATTGGGGGCTAGTAAATATCTATCTATGTTAAAATGTTTAAACCTGCATCTAATGTTTCTTGTTCAGAAAATGGCATATATTTCTGGGGAGGTGACTGCTTGTGAGCTCCAATTTCTCATCCCTGGGCTTCAGCAGAAGCAATTTATAATGTTTTTGTAGCCCTCACCACCATGATGAGACCTTTTGGCCTTTTAAAAAATGAGATTTAGATGCCTAAATAAATCTGATGTAAGTACAGTGCCCTTCTAAAGTTTGTAAAAGCAGGCCTTTGGCACCTTGCTGCACATGACATAATGTAGTCATTAAATGGGGATTATCTTTAGAAGGCGAGGCAGAGATTAATGAGTCAAACTAAAATGATGAATGAGATGTGTGTGATGAGGTGCTGATGTAGGAAATAGAATCAGAGAAGCCAGAAATATTAAAATTAGATTACTAGAGCCACATCTATAAGTTAAGTAAAACATGTAGCTACCTATTCCTATAAAGAAAATGCTTGTATTGTACAGATTAAACAAGCACATAGTGTCTTTTTGTATGGTCTCTCTAGCAACTGTTTTTCCATTTGCTCTTCTTTCTGCCTGCCTATGGCTTTGACCGAACCAAGTAATGGTGAGACAGCAACTCATCGGGTGCTTTTCTATATGCTCTTCCTGAGGCTTTGCATTTTGTGGTAGATGTAATATATGCTCCTCAATTTGTGAAGGTTGGCTGAGTCATGTTTTACTGCCGCTAGTGTATAGACATTGGGCAAACCTCACAGAATCCTGTTTTGTGACAAGCTTCCTGGGTTATACAGGAAGGAGGCTTATGACTGTACTGAAGAGTTGCAAATTAAAGTGTGGTGTAGATCAGACGGAGACCAGGACTTCACTATAACTGTTCTTTCACTTTCCTGTTAGCCCTAGTCAGTACTGGAAAAGTTGTACTGGCTGACTTTTTTTTTTAAGTCCATTTACTTAGATCTAATGAAACGGATGCAAATCCCTAATCTAGACACCAAACCGGTTTAATCCTTGTGGAAATCAGTTTGCCTGCCTTGGTAACTTGCTCTTTCCTAATGCACTTCTTTCCCCTGATCCCTTCAGCATGTGAATTACATCATTTTAGATTACCTTACACTCCATTAGATATAATGGACCAAATTCAGAGGTGGTATGTGCAAATTGTCTGTTGGTAAATGAGGGTGAGTTTGAAGGAATAGAGAGAGAGTCTAATTAGGTGTAATGTCTAATTAGGCGTACTGGGAAGATCAAAAGAAGATATGAATAAGACCAATTTAGACTTTATTTTGGGCTCATCTTGCTGAACTGACACCCACCTCTGAACTGAATCCAAGAGGTCTAAGTGGATTTAAGATTAAGCCAACCAAGTTCTCCCATCCTTATTAATTATGGAATTTGCTGACTGCAGCTAGAATATTCTGTCCGCTAAAGAGTAATTCAACAACTGATTATTTCGTGTTCACTTCTTGCTAACTCTTTCATGCTCATTACAGCAGGGCAACAGTTTTCCTATAATGAAGGTTAAGACCAACTTTTTGTGTTAAAGCTTGACTCTACATGCTCTAAAATCTACATGGTTACTCAGATTGCCTTGAAATTTAGTATGCCTCATGGGGGCATGGGATTCTGTTGATGAACTAAACTTGGAGCCCTTTGATCAGGGAATTCCTGAGATACAACTCCTGTTCCCCCTCCCTCCTCCAAAAAAAGCTTTTCTTAAAGTTGGATGAATCTAGAAATCTTTTTGCTCACAATAGAGATCAAAGCAGATCAGATAAATGTCTATTAGGGATGGTCTAGACAATATTTGGCCCTGCCATGAGAGCAGGGGACTGGACTCGATGACCTCTCGAGGTCCCTTCCAGTCCTGGAGTCTATGAGTCTATGAGATCATTGACACTAGAGTTTGAAATGCTTGAGGTTTACCCCAACAGAGTTCATGGCACCCACCAGCCCTTTGGGGACAGCGGAGTCAAATTAAAATGTTGCTTCAAAAAGATTTTGCTTCTCCTTGAAAGTCTCCTGTTAATGGATTACACTGAGCATGTGCAGAGATTTCCAGCTAGTCAGCCTCGCTCCACCTCTCAAGATATGGGTGGCTCTGAAGACACGGCACTCTTGTTGAATTTGGACACTGAGTTTAAATCCAATCCAAGGTAGAAATCTGAAGCAAAATAAATCAGGATTATTGCTCCAGTTGGGGAGAAGGGCACTATTTTGGGGAAATGTAGTCTGAGTACAACAGAATTCAGAAGGCACTGAAACTAATTTTTTGAAACAAAAATGCTTGCTTGGAAGGGAGGTTGATTAGGTGTGGAATGGGGAAAAGGGGTTGGGGATATGGGGGTGAGTGATTGGGACATGCAGTCATCTACAGGTGTATGATTTCCGCCCCTCCTCCAATCACTGACCTTCCCTGCCCTCCTTCATATGATCCAGGTTCTGGTGAGGACTTGCCTAGCTTTGGAGTGGAATCCCGGAATCCAAGTCCCTCTCTCTTCTTTCGTCCCCCAGCCCATGTGCCATGTGAGCTGAAATACTGAAAGCAGGAGAGACTCAACAGGAGAGACTGAGAAAGCCTGGCCTTAACCACTGGACTAAGGCTTATAAACTGAACACCAGCGCCTCCTCTTGCTGTTTGTGTGGAGTGACACAGGTACCTAACTCATTCCCACATGCAACAACTTGGGTGTCTAAACTGCCTGACCCAGGAAGGAGATTCCCTGATAGGTGCCTGACTTTGTGAAAGGGGTGGGATGTAGCACACCCCTCTCGTGAGCCTCTTCCATTGGCTAATCTTCCTGCCTAGCTTACTGGTTTTTGTAGATCATGTTCTTAGGTGCCCATCTCTCCCCAGTTACTGTATAAGGAGCCTAGATGCCTGACTCAGGAATCCTGTTCAATTTTTTTCCCTCTAGCTGCCTAAAAGTTAAGTATTGTTATGCTCTGCATTGCAATACCCAAGTCTCTTTGGATCCAGGCCTTAATATAAAAAACACAATACTTTTAAACCTCCTTAAACATTCTCACATTTGACTTGCACTCTTCCAAATGAAGTGCTCGATCCTGCGAAGTGCACTGACCTAATCCAGCAGAACATTTAACCATATGCATACCTTTAAGCATGCGACTAGTCTAATCTCCACCATTGGTTCATGTAACAAGGCATGGCAATAAACCAGAAATTCCCAAGCACCTAGATATAGGTAAGGCTGATGGCACTACCGATTGCTGAAGTCAGTAGGATTCCGCATGTTCTTAAAGTTAAGCAAATGCATAAGTGCTTTGCTGGATGGGGCCCAGAGTGTTCAACACAATGCAAGCTTGGGCCCTAACTAGATTCCCCCCCCCATTTATTCACTATACCCCCATTCTGTCCCTCCAAGTCCATGGTTTTCCCCATTGTCCACATAGAATTTCCCATGCCATCTTCATGCAACTTTTGCTTAGGGAGTGGGAAAGCCAACACCAGATGTGGTAGCAATGGCAACCTCATCATGGGTAATTTCCCTACTGTTTTAGTTGTCCTAGTACTTGAATTATTCAGAGTGGCAGGTGAGGTTTGCATCAGCATATGCAAGAGTGATAATTTCTGGCAGTGATAAAATATTATATTTAAACTTGTATTTATTTTGTGTGGAAAAGTTAGGGCAAGACAATATCTTGTGGCTGAATTCCACGATGTTTTGGAGTTGCTGGCTGCATTTGTGTATCCTGAATTAAGGCTCTACTTCCCATGAAACAGAACTATGCCTGAATAAGCAAATATTTCAGTTCCATTCTTCATGCCTGGCTATTTATGAATGTGACATAAGGCTCCATATTACAGTGACTCATGGTCTGGTACTGAAAGCACAATAATATTAAGTGAAAACAAGGTACCAGCTATACAAGCTGTGTAACCCAGTGGATAGGTGTACTGGTCCAGAAGACTGTGTTCTAGTCTTGGATCTGGAATTAACCTGCTGTATGACATTAGCCAAGCCACTTGATCTTCCTGTGGCTCGGTTTCCCCATATGTAAAATAGGAATTACGAAATGGCCCTTTCTATGTAAAATGCTCTGAGTTCCACAAATGAAATGTGCTCTGTAAAGTATTATAAATAACACATTAAGTTAAGACTACTATGGTAGAGCCAAAATTAAGAAGGGCGATCCTCTTTGGCATTAGAATGGCTTCGTGGAAGTATAAGGTAGTCTGTCACATAAAACATTTGACTTTGGGTCACAAGCTTGTTCTTCAACTCCCTTGGAAGCAGAGGTTCTCTTTTAAAATTATATTGTAATAATTTTCATTGTGTATACTAGTGTAGACATACCCTGTGAGTAGGGGTGTGATAACCCTGCATGTTTCTACATTTATGCTCGCTCTCATTGAGCTCACATGAGTATAAATAGCAGAGTAGCTGCAATAATATGAGTGGAGACTGTGAAGGCATGGCATGGCTTAGCTATACCCAGTACATACCTACTGGTTTCATGTAGTTGGCATGGTTTAGTCATGCTTCCACTGCCTCTACTGGGCCATCACAGCTATTCTGTGATTTTCTCATGTTAGCTCTCAGTGAGCTAACACAAATATGTGTAAATGAGCAGGGGAATCCCACCCCCACTCAGGATGTAGCCTGAAGAATGTGCACTTCAACGTGTGTGGGTGGGTGTGGGTGTGTGCGTGTGCCAAATGTATCCCCCAAATTAAAAAATATAGAGAACCAAAGAAGTGCCACTTTGGCTAAACAACAAAGTAAAAGAAGCTCCCTTACCAAAGGCTTTTAAGCAAAGTAAGCTGTCATGGGATAAGAGGGAAAGTCCTCTTGTGGATTGGTAACTGGTTAAAAGGAAATAAAGGATAGGAATAAATGGTCAGTTTTCAAAATGGAGAGAGGTAAATAGTGGAGTCCCCTCAGAGGTCTGTACTGGGCCCAGTCCTATTCAAAATATTCATAAATGATCTGGAAAAAAGGGTAACAGTGAGGTAGCAAAATTTGCAGATGATACAGAACTACTCAAGATAGTTAAGTCCCAGGCAGACTGCAAAGAGCTACAAAAGGATCTCTCAAAACTAGGTGACTGGGCAACAAAATGGCAGGTGAAATTCAATGTTAATAAAACACAATCCCAACTATACATATAAAATGAAGGGATCTAAATTAGCTGTTTCCACTCAGGAAAGAGACCTTGGAGTCCTTGTGGATAGTTCTCTGAAAACATCCACTCAATGTGCAGCGGCAGTCAAAAAAGCAAACAGAATGTTGGGAATCATCAAGAAAGGGATAGATAATAAGACAGAAAATATCATATTGCCTCCATATAAACCTATGGTACGCCCACATCTTGAATACTGCATACAAATGTGGTTGCCCTATCTCAAAAAAAGATGTATTGGAATTCAAAAACGTTCAGAAAAGGGCAACAAAATGATTAATGGTATGGAAGAGCTTCAATATGAAAGATTAATAAGATGGGATTTTTCAGCTTGGAAAAGAGATGACTAAGGGAGGATATGATAGAGGTCTATAAAATCATGACTGGTTGGAGAAAATAAACAAGGAAGTGTTTACTGTTTCTCATAACACAAGAACTAGGGGTCACCAAATGAAATTAATAGGCAGCAGATTTAAAACAAACAAAAGGAAGTATTTCTTCACACAATGCACAGTCAACCTGTGGAACTCTTTGCCAGAGGATGTTATGAAAGCCAAGACTATAACAGGGTACAAAAAAGAACTAGATAACCATCGACAGACCTATTCCCCATGAATTTATTAGCCAGGATGGGCAGGAATCGTGTGTCCCTAGTCTCGTTTGCCAAACATTGGGAATGAGTGACAGGGAATGGATCACTTGATTACTCATTCTGTTCATTTCCCTCTGGGGCACCCAGCACTGGCCACTGTCAGAAGATAGGATACTGGGCTAGATGGATCTTTGGTCTGACCCAGGATGGCTGTTCTTATGAACAGTATAAAATATTTGCAAATAAATTTGGAATCAGATGATACTCACCTGGCTTTCAGTTTTCAGAACTTGTACCGGATCTGTTAAGTGTTTAGGGGCCTTTTGACAGAACCTCAGCTAACTTATTTTTGCAGGGAGTGGGAAAGGAAGCTATGCTTGTAGGTGGTGTGAACTTTGAGGAGTTCAGATGTCTTCACCCTGTTAGTTTCATCTCTGCTGGAAATAGACATGAGCTGAAAAAATGTCTGGATCCAGATATAGAACCCAGCAGGCTCTGGGCTCCATTTCAGGTCTTTGGACAGAAGTTCTACAGTGAGAGGGGCAGCTGTGAAATTTGTATTGAGATCTGGATTTCGAACTTTCCTGCCACCCAAAGTCTAGGTGTTCAAATTCAGGCTTTTGGGCTTGCCCCGGTGTAATTTAGTTGTTGTATTGCAGTTGTGCCCAGAGACCTCAACTGAGATCAGAACTCCACTGCATAGTACATACACGTCATAAGAGACCTCTAGGCACTGTTGTAATACAATAATAATAACTTGGATTTGAATTCCTAAACTTTTGGACGGGGGGAGGGAGTGTTCTAAATCCAGCTCTTGAAGCAAGTTTCCCAGCTGCCCTTCTCAGTATACAACTGCTTTAGAGATTAACCTAAATACACAAAGGTGGGCAAATGGGAGAGGGAGTGTGTCCATTTTACAGATGGGCAATCGTCTCACTGTGCCTCAAAGTGACTTATTTATACTGAAGAAATGAATCCCACAGCAGGTTGTCCTCCCATGAGTAACTATTTGTGTCCCTCTCTCGTCTTGGGTCTGTCACACTTTGAGTCCCACATTTGGGCCTTGGCCATCTAAAGGGCATGATTGCAAGTTGGTCAGCAAGATCCTGATTCTGCCATAGAACTTTCCATGCACCTGAGTGTTGGAGGAGGTTTTACAGACCTTAGGAAAACCTCATCCAACACCTACGTGTTATTAGACCTCTTTTCCTGGTGGGCATTTTGAGAGACCAACGGGCACAGTTGGCTCTCTGTCATACCGGTTTATATGTGGAGTAACGTCACAGTCTCCAGAGCATAATTTGGCCCTGGAAGCTTAATTGACATGTCCAAGACCACCTTGGTCCATGGGAGGATTTGATCCCAGGAACCCTGACTCTGTTTCTTGTTCTATGATTTTATTCAAGCCTTGTATTGACTTAGTCCCTAACCAGCAGCTTAGTTTTACTGAATCTCATGTTAAATGCTATATTCCAGCCCAGTGGATGTAAAATTCTAGTACTGTTACTATCCTTGTTTGCATGGAATATTAACACATTCCTCCTATTGCTTTGCTTAGAAGAAAATATATAAACTAAAATTAAACACAATTGAACAAGTGTTTTCAAGGCCCTGAGCTCTTCAGCTCCAGGCAGTACAGATGAGATCAATGTCTTGTTGTCCAGTATCTCTTCAAATATCTCTCTTAATGGAAACCAGGAGTGATGGTATCACCATAACAACATAATAGACAATAGTTATATGCAGCAATGTAAGTATTGCTACAGCCTTTCTTGCAGTGGCTAAATTTCCCCCAAAGGACAACACACATCCTTGAATAAACCTATGTACAGTTAAATTTTCAAGAGGCTTAATAAAGGACATACCCACAAACATACAATAGGGCATCATTCTAGTGTCCTCAGATCACAAGAGATGCTGAGCATGTTTTGAGCACCAGCCAAACTATTCAAGTGAGTGGAATCATGGGTAATTTAGCCCAGATCCACAAAGGTAGCTAAATCCCTGTTTTAGGCGCCACTACAATCCACAAAACCCTGCTCCATTGCTGCCTAAATTCACTCAGTGCTTTCATTGTCACTGTGAAAGTTCCCTAGGCACCTAAGTTTCTCTGTCCAGACACGTGCACTGTCCAATGTGATCCTCAAACCAGGGGAGATAGGTGAAAGAGCACCTGTAGGGCCTGATCCAGTAGGTGTACTCTGAGCATGCCTACTGAAACACAGCTACCAGAGCAGGCACCACTCAAAATTCAGCCAGAAAAGGGGGAAGTGGTGCTGCCTCTCTTAGCTCTGTAGTTAGAGGTGTGTGGTGTGAGTGTTTTTGTTTTGTTTTTTTGAAAGAGAGGTAGGAGACTCATGTTCCAGGTTCAATGTTCCCCTTTTCCTTGTGGGACAAGGGTTTTCCACCCCTCAAAGTGCTCTCACCATGGGGCTAAAAGATATAAGGGAGGCATCCACCGTCATCTTCCCCCTCTTCTGCCATCTTGCAAGTATGGCTTGGGAGTTTAAGCTGCCTGAGTCCAAGGGTGTGGGATCCTGGCTGTGTATCATAAGCAGAGATGTGTGGCTCCCTGCAGACAGGGTCTATCTCTGTGACAACGGCAGAGGACACCCTCCTCTCCTTGGCAACTCCCATTGGCTTGTTTAGGGGGCTACCCACCTAGTATGCTGGCTTGTGTGGATCCCATCCTTTGGTGTCTGTTTCTCCCCATTTGTTGTACTGGGAGCTTAAGTACCAAGTAGGTTTTTTGAACTGGTTTTATGAATCCCACTGTGCCATGAATTTTGTTTGTTGCTGTTGTTACAAGAAGTTCCTTTGTGGATCCAGGCCTTGGTATCTCAAGATTGGGCCCATCGTGATGGCAAGGTATATAGTAGCAGCTGGATTTTATATAAACTTTACCGTGGTCATAATCAAGGCATAAATCATTGCCAATGCTTTTGATGGATTGGCACCTTAGTGAAATACTTAAGCATCTGCATAACTTTAAGGGAGTAGTTCAGTGGGATTTCTCAGGTACCTAGTTATGTTTGTGCTTTAGTGCTGGATCAGAACCTAAACTGGATTCCTTATAATCCCCCTTTAAAAGATAAATGTAAATTCTCCCAGTTAAAGTATTTCATTATTCTGTAATTTAATTAACAGTATTAATTAAACAGACCCTACGTAGTACACATTCACTCCCAAATGACAGTTATGAAGCAGGACGAGGAGCTAGGTCCTGTAATTAATTCAAGGACACAATGCAATTTCAGTCATTGGGGATGTGATAGCAATGAAAGAATGTCCTTCAGAAATCCCTATATTTCCAGTGTGGCTGGTGGAAGGAGAAATTCAGGGGTATTAGCAAGGGAGGCATTCAGATTTGCTTTTCTTTGGACAATGACAATGACTAAGAGGTTTAGATGTTTGAGAAACCACCACCGAATCCCAAGTGACAGAGGACTTTCTTCCCCCTCGAAAAATCTGACACATTTCTCCCACAAAGAGGGAAGAGATTAGCTGGACGACTCAAAGCCTGTTGTGGATGACAGACAAGGCTGTTGGCTGTCAACTTACTTCTGTAAATAAGAAAAAGTAAAGTTAATGGGAAAACCTTACATTAGGGAGAACAGTAAATGGACTGACTTTTTTGCAGGTGGTGCTGAGCATTTTCCTCTCATAGTGAAATCCATGAGAACTGCAGGATTGAACATTTCTGAAAATCAGGCCATAAATAGAAAAGGCCCTAATCTGCTCTGAACAAACCTCTCACCAATTTGTGTGGGCAGGGTAGGGGGAGGAGAAGGAGATGTGGGCCACTGCTGCAGAGAAAGAGAGGAAGAAATTAAATTGAAATAAGCAATTAAGATCATATATGGTAGTTAAGTATCAGAGGGGTAACCGTGTTAGTCTGGATCTACAAAAGCACAAAGAGTTCTGTGGCACCTTATAGACTAACAATACCCACTTCATCGGAAGCTCATGCTCCAATATGTTTGTTAGTCTATAAGATGCCACAGAACTCTTTGTGCTTTTACATGGTAGTTGATGTTCCTGACAGCTTATTAGCAATCATTGATTATCTTGGTCAAGCAAAGATTGTCTCCTGGACTTTTCCCCTTCTTTATAATGTATTCATGCACAGATAAAAATCCACAGTGTATGAATGGGGTGGAGGAGGTCAGTTGTGATTCATTCAGTGATTTCTCCCCCCAGTCCCTCCAAAAACATGACAATATTTGGCAATATTCTCTTCACATCTTGCACTCTAAGGTGTTGCAGCACTTTACAAATAGGAGAGCAAATATCCTGTTGCATGCTTTTAAAGTTTTAAAGAGGATTGTTGGTCCTCCTCTTGCAAAGTGGTTAGGTCTGAGCTGCAATGTAGTTGCATCATCTTCAGCCAAAAGAAAATAAAATGCTCATGTCAAAGGAGGAGGGAGAAGGAGGATTTGTAAAGCCAACTGCTTCTGCCACTTCTGGGAATGGTCTGCCTAGTGCTCCTTTCTGAAAGCTGTGAAATAAATGCCATATCTATCCATATAGTCCATTCTTAGAACTACATGCTTCAATAGGGTTAAGTGCTCTAGCATGTGCTTAATTTCAAACCTGAAAATGAAAGGGACTGAGCGTATGTGCTTAAAGTGAAGCAACACTTTCTTATGTGTTTTGTTGGAGCAGGGCCAAGAGTTTTTAAATACTGGGGATCGGGCCCAGTATCAGTTCCTTCAAAATACAAGGATTATTAGTAGCTGATTGAAAATGTAAAAGCTAGCTACTGCCTGTGATGTGGTTATATCATAAAAGACTAGTTCCAAACCAGCCATAGGAAGACATAAACACATAGGATATTATAAATTGTTCAGTTGCATCTTTGCATGCTACCACTGCACAGCAATAACAATTCTTAGAAGGAGATACAAGTGATCACAAGAATCAGTAATGGTCTCAAGAAATCGGACTACTTAGACTATGATGTAGTAAAAAGGGAGATGCTGGTCAATATAAATAAATAGAAATAGCTGCCAGCTCTTAACGAAATGGCTCTTTTCTCCACACTTGTGGCTATGATATGGAGTGCTGGAAAATTGTATCAGGAGGTTTTATATTCTTAAGCAGAGATGATCTAGAGCATACTTCATGACAGGTGACTGGAAATGCAGTAATAGTCTCTATACTTGTCTACAATATTTGGTTGGCATGTTGCAGGGTCTCAACCAACAGTTTTTCAATAAGAGGGAGTTCAGTGTCTCTGGCCCTCTGCAATGCACTTAGTGGACTACATTTTCTGATGGCCTTATCCTGGCATCTAATTTTGATATGCCAATGTTATATATGTGTTTATGTGCATTACCAGGTTTGCCCCTGGGCACCTAATCACCCAGTTGACACAAGTCAAAGCTTACATGTACACACAGTTTTGCCTGTGCTTACTTAGGCCACTTTTTATTCCTTTGCCCAATTTGTAAAGTCTACATCAGTCATCAAAATGTCTGTAATTGGCAAGGATATCCCAGATAGTACACAGAACATACTTTTGCCTTTGGGACATGTTAAAATTAACCTTCCTCTGCCATTCAAACGAGACGCCACACAGTCCTGCTTTAATTGAGCCAGATGTTTCAAAGTAGCAATGACTAAACAGCATGATTTAGATGACAATGTAATCCTAGCTTCTGTACTGCCAAGTCAATTAAGATGCTGCACGTCCATCCTACCATGCTGTAGCTTGTCAGCAGAGCAAACGAATGAGAGTAGGACTATGGGGGGAAAAAAAACAGAAAGAACCTTTTTGGCCAGAAGTATTACGTGCCATACTTTTACAGACATGAGGCCAGACTCTCAACTGCTACAAAGCAGAATAGATCCATTGACTTCAGCAGAACATTGCCAATTTACACCAGCTGGGAATCTGGCTTCTGAATTTCTGACCTAGCCTATGGAAAGGCTGAAAATGCAAGTCCCCAAAACTACAGTTAGTAGCTCAATTTTTCCATTATATTATGCCAGAATGCGCCAGACAAATGATGTAAGCATTACTTGCAAGGTTTTATTATCTAAATCACTTGAAATATTGCATGACAAGTGTCATGAATCTGGCAAAGATCACATATAACCATGGGGCCCCAATTCAGGAAAGCACTTAAGCTCACACTTAAGTCCTTTGGACTTGAATGGGATTTTAGTATGTGCTTAAGTACTTCGCCCCGGCCTCACAGATCAGGGCTTGCCAATCCAAAATGGCTCCCGTCCATGCCAGAACTGATGCAAAACCTGCAGACATACCTCCACTGCTATGATGATCAACACCCCACTCAAGATCCATGGGTCCTTCTCATGCCTATCACAACATGGGGTGTACCTCATCCTGTGCATCAAATGCCCCACAGCTGTGTGGGTGAAACCAGACAATCACTACTCTCTCAAACTCTCAGAAAAATAAGACAAACACTATCACCCAGGGGCCAATACTTTTCACAAAGTGATTGCTCCGTATCTGACCTCTCAGCCTTCATCCTCAAAGGAAACCTATACAACAACTTCAAAAGACAAGCTTGGGAACTCAAATCCATAACTTCGCTAGACACTGAGAACCATGGACTAAACAGCCACTGATTTGTAATACACTATTGCCTGATGACCCCTTAATAACCCAGTGGTGGTGGTGGTCATGCACCTTTGTAGTGCCCTTTTGCATTGGTGAAGGATGTTGCCACTATCTTCCATGTCACTTGGACTCTATATCTTTTGTGTCTCAGCAGGGCCACCTGGGGGGAGGAGGGGGAGCAAGTGGGGCAATTTGCCCCAGGTCCCGGGCTCCGCAGGGGCCCCCACGAGAATGGCTGAGGCTCCCTCCCTTGCCCCGGTCTGACCCCGCCTCTGCCCCTCTCCTGGAGCCTCAGCATCCAGGAGCTTCTGGACAGCTGCAGTGTGGCTAAGGGGCAGGAAGTCCCGGGGACCGTCAGGGGATAGGGAGGGGTCAGAGGTGGGGGGGACAGGGAATAGGGGGTTGGATTGTGGGCGTTTTGGGGGTCTGTCAGGACTCAGTGTGTGGGGAGGGTGGATTGGGATCGGGGCAGTCAGGGGACAGGGAGCAGGGGTGGGGTCCCTGGGTGGTGGTTGGGGGGGTCTCTGGGTGATAGTGAGGGGACAAGGAGCAGGATGGGTCGGGGATTCTGAGGGGGAGCAGGCAGTTGGGGGGCAGGAAGTGGGTGGAAGTCGGCTAGGGGGCAGGGGCAGGGCCAGGGCCAGGCTATTTGGGAGGCACAGCCTTCCTTACTCTAAAGCTCACTCAGCAGTTTGAGGCTTGCAGAAGAGCCAAGCTGTTAGCTTTTCCATTAGGGCTACCATCCCTTTCACTTCTCAAATTCCAAATTATAGTCTATATTTAATTTCAGTGCCATAGGGAGATTCATGTCAGGGGAGGGTAGCTTCATTTAAAATTTGCCATTGGGGGAGGGATCACATGAGAAGAGCAATATCCTTCTCAACCCTACCAAGGGAAACACCCCTGCCCCCATATTCCCTGAGGCTGCAGAGGGGTTAATGCAGTGGTTCTCAAACTTTTATATTGGTGACCCCTTTCACATAGCAAACCTCTGAGTGTGACACCCCCCCTTATAAATTAAAAACACTTCTTTATATATTTAACACTATTGTAAATGCTGGAGGCAAAGCGGGGTTTGAGTTGGAGACTGATAGCTCGCGACCCCCAGTAATAACCTTGTGACCCCCTGAGTAATAACCTTGCATGGGGTCCTGACCCCCAGTTTGAGAACCCCGGGTTAATTTAATTTTAGCACCCTGTGTCCATTCACATGTATGTGCTATTTTGAGCATTTCAGTTTTCACAACATAGGCTCATTCCAGATTCTGGAACAAGCTCAAATGCTCAGTTCATGGAGTATGTACATAAGCTATACCAGATCTGCACAACACACGACCCGCAGGCAAGCGGCGGGGGGCACTTCTGGGTTCACCTCCCCGTGCGGGGGCCGACCTCACAGCCCCGCGCTTCTGACCCTCTGGGCGGTCGGAGCACAGCGCTCGCGCGTGCTAGGCTGTGAGGTCGGCCCTCCCTCTCGGCAGGAGGCGAACCCGGCAGCCGCGCTTCTGACCAGGCTCACCCCCTGCTGTGGGGCCCCAACCTCCCAGCCTCACGCGCCCCGTTCCGACAGCCCCGACACTCAGAAGCGCAGCACGTGTCTCTGTCTCCTGCTCCTCCTACACCGTCACTTCCAGAGCTGCTGAGGCGGGAAGCACGAGGCAGAGCCGGTGAGAGCGAGGGGAGAGGCACCCGGCCTGGGCTCGAGCCGCAGCGGGGGCTGGAATCAGAGGGTCCTTGGCTCAGAGGGGCTGGGCTCAGAACTAGCGGTCAGGGATGGGGGGGGGGGGTTAGAAGGGTGTCTGGCTCAGAGGGGCTCAGGGCTGGGGGGGATGGGGTCAGGGGGTGTCCGGCTCAGAGGGGCTCAGGGCTGGTGGGGGATGGAGTCAGGGGGTGTCCGGCTCAGAGGGGTTCAGGGCTGGGGGGGATGAGGTCAGGGGGTGTCCGGCTCAGAGGGCCTCAGGGCTGGGGGGGATAGGGTCAGGGGGGTGTCTGGCTCAGAGGGGCTCAGGGCTGGTGGAGGATGGGGTCAGGGGGGTGTCCGGCTCAGAGGGGCTCAGGGCTGGGGGGGATAGGGTCAGGGGGGGTGTCTGGCTCAGAGGGCCCTCAGGGCTGGGGGGGATGGGGTCAGGGGGGTGTCCGCTCAGAGGGGCTCAGGGCTGGGGGGGATAGGGTCAGGGGGGTGTCTGGCTCAGAGGGCCTCAGGGCTGGGGGGGATGGGGTCAGGGGGGTGTCTGGCTCAGGGCTGGGGGGGGATGGGGTCGGGGGGGTGTCTGGCTCAGAGGGGCTCAGGTCTGGGGGGGGATGGGGTCAGGGGGGGTGTCCGGCTCAGAGGGGCTCAGGCTGGGGGGGGGATAGGGTCAGGGGGGTGTCCGGCTCAGAGGGGCTCAGGGCTGGGGGGGATAGGGTCAGGGGGGTGTCCGGCTCAGAGGGGCTCAGGGCTGGGGGGGGATGGGGTCAGGGGGGTGTCCGGCTCAGAGGGGCTCAGGCTGGGGGGGGATGGGGTCAGGGGGGTGTCCGGCTCAGGGCTGGGGGGGAATACCCGGCTCAGAGAGGCTCAGGGCTGGGGGGGAATACCCGGCTCAGAGAGGCTTACCAGGCTACTTACCCCTCCTCCTCCGTCTCCCGGAGCCTCAGCGCGCTGCGTCCAGGAGTGGCCTTGGACAATGCTGCAGCGGCCTGGCTCCAGCGGGGTGTGAGCTCCCGCCGCTCGGCTGCAGCTTGCCGCTCCGTCCCCTTGCCACACGGCTCTGAGCGGGAGGAGTTCAGGCCTCGCTGGAGAGACACCTCTGCAGCGCTGTCCAGGGCTGCTCCTGGACACGGCATGCTGAGGCACCGGGGGATGGGGGTAGGGTGACCAGATGTCCCGATTTTATTGGGACTGTCCCGATTTGTACTTCATTGTCCCGCGTCCTGACTGGCGTTCGGTCAGGATGCGAATTGTCCAGTTATTTTGCCTCCACAGGCACAGCCCAGAGGGGGCTCGCGCCCCCCTCAACTCCGCCCGCTCCTTCCCCCATTGGATCCCTCCCCAAATCCCCGCTCCCTCACTGCCCCATTGGCTCCTTCCCCAAATACCTGCCCTGGGGGGAGGAAGCAGAGGTTTTGGCCTCAGCGCCAGGGAAGGGGTGGGGGATGCTGGCTGCAGCTCCACTGCCCGTGCCCCAGCCGAGCGGTCCCGTGCCCCACCAGGCGCTTTGCAAAGGGCAGCAGAGTCAGGCTTTGTGGGCAGCTGGGTGCCGGAGTGCCGGTCCCCTTGCCCAGCCCGTGTTTGTGCAGGCAGCTCCGCGGCAGCCCACCCTGAGAATCTCCCTTCCTGATGCCCCGGGGGCGCTGTGCCATGTGGTTGTTTGGCTGCTGAGCAGCTTTGCTGCTTGGGCGGGCAGGGGAGTGTAGTTGGCACCGAGTGCCAGGTTACACGCAGCGAGGGAGAGGCGAAGGAGCGGCTGGAAGATGCTGGGGGAGCAGTGCTGGGGATAATTAATATCTGTAAGTCTGTCTGTCTCTAGGGGACAGGGCGGGGGGAACAGTGTGTGTCTGGCTGGGTGTGCGACCCTCGGTGAGGAGATCCCGTCCCGCGATGCTGAGGCAGGTCCCGGCCTAAGGGCCATGGCAAGGTCCCACTTTCTCCAGCAGGGTGTAGCCCAGTGGCGCAAAGGTCGCTATGGCTCCGCACTCCCGGACCTGTGGGGAGCTGGAGCCGGTCTCCGTGCAGGAACCTAGCGGGGGTGCTCCCCCTGTCAGTGCCCATCTCCGCAGCATCAGGGTGTCAGCCCTCGGGCTCTGGATGGGGGTTGTTGAGTGCTGGGGCCGCCGTTTACATCTGTGTGGCTGGTGTCAGCCCAGGCCCTTCCCACTTGTTCATGCTTTTTTGCTTTTTTTCCTCCGCTGCCAGCTTTTTTTATTGGCTCCTCCCCCGCATCCCGATATTTCGCCTCTGTGATTTGGTCACGCTAGATGGGGGAAGGCGAAGGCAGAGGCGGGGTGGAGCCTCCGACATTCTCGTGGGGGCCCTTGTGGGGCCTAGGGCAAATTGCCCCACTTGCCCCCCCCCCGGTAGCCCTGCTTATGTGCGTTGCACCTGCCCTGCCCCGACTGCTGTCCCCTTCCCTGGTCCAGGGACCTTACCCCTCCCTGGCCCCTATCACACTGCTTCCCCTGACCCCCGGGCTCCCTGCGGCCCTGTGTTTGTGTGTTGGACAGTCACATTCAATCCCTTCATACTGCCCCCCTTTCCTCTCCCTGGCTTAGTTCATAGCCCAGGAAAATCCCTTCAAACTGTCCTCCTTTTCCCCTCCCCTTATTTCATAGGGGGATGATGAACTGAGAGGGTGGGTGGGCAGGTAGTGGTGGTGAGGCTTTATACTTGGGGGGGTGAGAGGGCGAGTAGCGAGTTGGTGGCTAGAGGGAGGCATCCATTTTAAGTATTTTAATTTTTGGTACTGGTGTGTGCAGTAATATAGTGACCTCTGGGGGATTAAAGAGGGGTGTAATGGTGGGGCCAAGCAGGGAGGAGCAGTTCTATTTTACTGCTGTGATCTGGTTACCCTATGCACGCCATTTCTTTCCCCCTCTACAGGCTTCCACACGCTGTCAGTGCCTTGCTAGTGTGCCATGTGCCGTGAGATATCTCTTCTCTTTGTGTGTGACTGTGAGTGTTTCCCTTGTGTGTAAATTTATTCAACAAAATCTTGAGCTTCATAAGGGCTACCTCGAGTGAAAAGAAAAAGAGAAAAATAGAATCAAAGCACAGAATTTTCAACACGGAATGGACGAATAAATTTATGTACTGTTTCCAAAGACAAAATACTGTGCCTCATGTGTCTCACAACCTTCGGCGGCACTTTGAAACTAAACATCCCAATCTCGCCAAATTGAGCCCAAATGAAGAAATAATTAAAGCAGCCAGTTTAGTGAAAAACCTTAGTGGAGAACAGCAAATTTTCAAGAAAGTGAGCACTGAGAACGATATGGTTACTAAAGTAAGCTATCAAATTTCTAAGGAAATTGCTGCTTCTGGGAAATGTTTCACAGAAGGCGAGTTTTTAGAAAAGTGTATGTTGATTGCTGTATCTGAGTTATGTCCAGAAAAGAGGGGAATATTTGAGAATGTCAGTCTATCAAGCATGACTGTACAGAGAAGAATAGCAGACATTTCTACTAATCTAAGTGATCAGTTAAAGCAGAGAGTCACTGAATTCTGCTTTTACTCCCTAGCTATGGATGAAAGCACCGATTTAAAAGACACTGCCCAGCTTCTTATTTTTATTAGAGGTATTGATAAAAACTTTGAAATTACTGAAGAACTTGTAGGCATGTGCTCCATGACAGGTCGCACAACCAGAAAAGAAATCTCCAGTGAAGTGATCAAGTGCATGAATGATAAAATGGGATTAGATTTCACAAACTTGGTGGCCATTTGTACTGATGGTGCTCCAGCTATGTGCGGAAAAAATGTTGGAGCCTTTAGTCTTCTTGAAGAATTTATTGGGAGACAAATAACCAAACATAACTGCATTATACATCAGCAGGTTTTGTGTAGCAAAGTCTTAAAATCTGAGCATGTAATGTCACTGGTAGTTTCCACTGTAAACTACATCCGTTCTAGAGGACTAAAACATAGGACATTTCAAGCCTTTCTTGAAGGGGAAGAAGCCTAGTGCAGCGACTTAATGTACCATACAGAAGTGAGGTGGTTGAGTCGAGGAAGAGTGCTCCAGCATTTCGTTGCTTTGAAAGAGGAGGTAGCAAAATTCCTAGGAAATGGGCCAATAAAATTCCCAGAGCTTGAAAATGAGTCCTGGAATCAAGATCTCTTTTTCTTTTGTGATATTACAGCACACCTGAATGATCTCAACATTCAATTTCAGGGAAAAAATCAACTTATATTTCAAATGTGTGCAGCAGTGAAAGCTTTCAAAATGAAATTGAAACTTTTCAGAAATCAGCTGTCAAAAGGTGAAATGTGTCACTTTCCCACTTGTGCACAGTGTATCCCTCAGCACAAACACGCCGAGTTAGGAGAAAAATATGCAAAGCACATCTATCTTTTGATTGAAGAATATGACAGAAGACTTACTTTGTCTAAAGATGATGACATCCAGTTGAAACTGATTGAAGATCCCTTTTCTGTGGATCCAGAGGAAGTGCCAGGAGATTTGCAGTTGGAGGTTAATGAACTTCAGTGTTTGGCAATTTACCAAAATAAGCACAGAGAAAGCAGCCTGTGGGACATTTACAAAAGTCTGGATGATGAAAAATACAAGAATCTTATTGAAGTTGCACTGAAAACGTTCAGCATTTTTGGAAGCACTTACATATGTTAACAAACATTTTCCATCATGAACATTAATAAAAACAAGCAACGTTCTTCTCTGACTGATGACCATTTGGAAGACATTATGAAAATATCCACTTCAAATATGACCCCCGAATATGACAAGCCTGTTGCCGAAAAGAGATGTAATATCTCTCATTAAATTTGCAAGGTGATTATGAAAAGTACAAATGTTTTCTTTCATTGGAACAGGTGTTTTTCATTTTTCCATGGTTCATAAAAAAATAAAAATAATTTAAAAAATTGTTTGCGTTAATTGAAAAATTCTTAATAAAGTATCACCTCCCCCCAAAAAAAAAACGCCTTTCTTTTCGACCCACAGCTATTTCGGTGGGGTGGCGCTGGGGAAGGAGGGTTTGTTTCCATGATGCGGGCGTCGCTGGGGTGGGGGATGTGTTTCGGGGGGTGTAGCAGGGTGGTTACGCTGCTCCTGCCCTGAAAGGCTTAAAACAGCCCTGGGGAAGGGCTGTGGCAGGAAAAAAGCTGTGCTGACTGGGGAAGCTGCCCCAGCTGGCCTGTATAAAAAGGCTGTGGGCCAGAGGCCCAGAGCAAGTCTCTCTCTGCTTGTAGAGAGAGAAGGGTCTGGTTGCTAGGGAGCTAAGCAGGGTACTGGGAGTGGAGCAGGGCTGGGAGGCTAGAGGAGCTGGGGGAGCTCCAGCCTGGAAAACCCCCAAGCTGCGGACCTAGCTGAGGGCCTAAGACCAGTACCAGGGCTGCAGAGGGGCAGCCCAGCTATAGAGGGAGGCAGCAGGTCCAAACCCAATCTTGCCTGTGATGAGTGGCTGATATAATGCAGTCTGCCCCAGGGTGCGGGGGCTAGTTGGTGACTGGCAGTAGCCTTATAGTGAGGTGAGGTGGGAATTAGAGGATTGGGGGTTCCCCAGAGAGGGGAGACCTAGAGCCAGAGTGTGGGAGTATTGTCAGGGGGTAGCACCCCAGATCAAAGGGCACCGGCGTCAAGGAGGGACACAGAGCCAGCGGCAGTAGGACACCGGCCTGCAGAGGGCGCTCCAACGACTGGATGAGCTAATTCCCGAGAAGACCAGCAGGGGGCGCTGCCGGGGTTAGTCCTGCTTGCTTACACAGGCTGGGCGGTGCGGGGGAGGGCGGTGTTTCAGTACGACCGAGGGGGTTCGGCCCTCAGCTATTTTCTTTGGAGTAATGTGGCCCTCGCCGCTCTATGAGTTGTGCAGGCCTGAGCTGTACTAAAGACTAACGCACAGTAACCGTCTCCAGTTTGTGAAGGACCCCATTGTGCCAGTCTCTAGGAAACATGTAAATGCATGCAGGTTAAGTCCATTAATGGCTATTAGCCAGGATGGGTAAGGAATGGTGTCCCTAGCCTCTGTTTGTCAGAGAGTGGAGATGGATGGCAGAGAGATAATTTGATCATTACCTGTTAGGTTTACTCCCTCTGGGGCACTTGGCATTGGCCATTGTCAGTAGATAGGATACTGGGCTGGATGGACCTTTGGTTTGATCCAGTATGGCTGTTCTAACCTAAATGAACCCAAAGTTATGGAGACAGATATGAGTCAAGGAAGCCAGCAGAGTATCAGAAACCTGGAAAAATCTGACTGGATGGGCTCAGGCATTTGGTCACAAGCTGAGGTGGTTCAAAAGTTTTTTTTTTTTTTTTAAGCAGATTTTTTTTATTGTTTCTTTAAACAATCAAACACAGCAAGCAGCAAATATTTGGCCACACATTTCTGAAACCCCAAACCATATTCAGGTTTTGGCAGACTAATTTCAGCTTTTCAATTAAAAAAAACACAACAAATTTTGAAGGAAAGCAGACATTGTCCGTGATTTTTTTCTGCTTTTTAAAAACCCCGTAGTTTTCGATCCAGAAAAAGTTTTGAAGGAAAATATTTGTCCAACCCTTTTAATGAGCTTTAGTGCCTTTTAGCACTAGCTGATGCTGAGAACCAGTGATACCTTGTAAAGAAGTTTTCTCAAAACTAGGTTTGTGCCGAGATGCAGACGGTTTATTTTTCCCAGGGCTGCCCATGGGTGCGGAGCAAGTGGGCAACTTGCGCCAGGCCCTAGCCCCCATGAGAATATAGTATTGTATAGTATTGCATTTTTTTTAATGGAAGGGGACCCCGAAATTGTTTTGCCCCAGGCCCCCTGAATCCTCTGGGCGGCCCTGTGTCTCAGCCCTCCAGCCAAGTCACAAAGTTCAACCCCCCTCTAGGGTATCACTGACAAGTCCAAATTAATCTGGATAATTATCCTGTCCCGCTGGGCTACCAAAGTCCTCTCCTTGTACTTGCATAAATCCAAACTCTGCGCTTCCCTTACAAGAGCCTGTGCTGGCCTAATTAGCTCAGTTACATTAACCCTGGGGCCCTCTCAGCCTGTGAGATCTGTCATCTCTGCAGTCTCCTCCTTAACTGAGCTCTTTCCGCCCAATAACTGGGGCTTAGTTTTGCCTCTTTTGGCCAGGGGCAACTAGCTACTCACCTCCCCAGGTACAGAAAACTGTTGGTTGGGTGTATTCATTGGCCTTGCAGATGATGGGGGGACAGGGGGGAGGGGCGTTAAGCCCCATTATAAGCTCACTTCATTTTAAGTGGCCTCCTGTAGCATGTGTGAACCCCTTATGCTTAACAATAGGTCCCAACTAGCGTTTGGCTCAAATGGTCTGTTACCTTTTCCAGACCTCTTTAGGTATGGGAAGCTTGTCCCTTCTATCACCAGCAAGTGGTCCACTAAAACATGTTACCACACCTACCTTGTCTCTCCCACTATCCCAGGGAGTAGCTACTTTGTAATAGTAGTCTTGCTTCTTCCCATTTAATATATCATACTTCTGCAAAATAGCTAGGCAGGCAGGCACGAGACAATCTAAGGAATGTGAGAAACTCCTTAGATATTTGGTCATATCGCAGCCATTTGTCAGGGCTAAAGTCAACTTCTCATTCAGCCCAATTTATATTTTGTTGTACCAGGGAAATGGAAACTATTCAAAGGGGCCTACTGTGGATAATTTTATCATACTTACTCCAGCAGCTTCCACAGTCAGAATTTGCAGCACAGTAATAGCTTGGAAAAGGCAAATTTCATTCATGCTGAGTTGCAGACGCCTTTTATTTTCATCCAGACAGAAACAGCAATTATAATGTTAGCTGACCAAGCATGTGTGTGCCTGGAGTAATTGCATGAATAACTGCCAAGCGTGCACACACAATTGTTTCCCCCTTGTGGAGTTTAGGGCCAGAAGGGACCATCCAAGTGTCTAGTATGATTTTCTCCATGCCACAGGGCTCCAAGACCACCCAGCACCCCTCACCACTGAAATACTACAGCCAACAGAATTCTAGACTATGTGCCACAGACAGACAATGGGGTGGGGGTGACTGAGGTGTACCTCTACAATGGTATTAAAGACATTGTCTACTAGCACCATTGCACCACCCTGTAAGAAGCACTGCTGACAAAGAAAGTGGAGATTAGCCAACAATGGATGCCATGGCAGAGAATTCCTTGGCACTGCTAGTCTGTCATTTGAAAAAGAACAGCAGCAGATGGGGGATTTTGTGGAATTGCCACAAGCTAAACTCTGTTCAAATGCTTAAGAACATCCCACCCTGTAGTCCAGAGCAATAATGTCACTAATTATCTTAGTATGGCACTACATATCCGAATCCATTAACTGCTGGAAGGATGAAAGAAATAAACTGCTTTTAAGGCCAAATCATAAGAGCAAGTCATATTGCCTGTTGAAAGTAAAGGGAATTGCAGGTGCTTAGCTGGTACTCAGAGCCTCAGAGTATTTAGCCTTTAACATAGTGTAGTGTTTCCTCAACTTCTGACTCCGCTTGTATAGGGAAATCTCCTGGCAGGTCGGGCCGGTTGTTTACCTGCCCTGTCCACAGGTCCGGCCGCTCCCACTGGCCATGATTCACTGCTCCAGGCCAATGGGAGCTGCTGGAAGCGGTGGGCGTTGAGGGACGCACTGGCCACTGCTTCCAACAGCTCCCTTTGGCCTGGAGCAGCAATCCACGGCCAGTGGGAGCCGCGATAGGCCAGACCTGCAGATGCAGCTGGTAAACAAACCGGCCTGGCCTGCCAGGGGCTTTCCCTATACAAGTGGTGTCCCAAGTTTGGGAAACTGCCATAGTGTGTTTCATTTAAAGGGACTTTGAGTGGTACAAAAGTTATTAGACTATGACCCTCATTCTCCATTTCCATTTTTCATGGGGGGGGAGGGCAGAGCGAGGGAGGACAGATTTCATCTAGTTCTAGCTCCCACAATGAAATGACACCATTTTTATACCCGTTTTTGCCTTCACTTTGTCCTGGGATAAACAACTGCACTTTATATATGTATGTGTATGTGTATATGGCAAGAGAGAATCAGATTCTGTCTTGTTTGCAGTTGGTGTCTTAATGTGACTTCCTCATCCTAGCATATGAGATTTTCCTTCATGGATTAAAACCCTTTTGTAAAGCACTTTTATTGCACTGCTTTCAATAAGAGTAAATGATTATAAGGTACAAAATACTGTTGTAAACTATTACTTTGATCCTGCAAGTTAAGGGTTCTCAGGTGCAGAAGGGTGTGATGGCCCTCCAAACTTCTCCACAACCACTCCACACTTGCATGGTTGGACCTTTGTCATCTGTGTTTCAGAGGTGTTGAGCATCCAAAATTCCCATTGACACATGATCCACCACCTCTGAAAACTGTGTCCTTAGTCCTTAAACCACTCTGGTGCTTTTTAACACGTGTCTCCCTTTCAACAGAATAACAGGAAAATAACATTTCCAAACCTGTATTTAGTGCTGAATGTTGCTTGGTGCCAGCACTCTGATTTTAATGGGACTGCACATGGTTTAAGTCTGTGTAGGATCTGGCCTTATATAAGTGCCTGCTGTCTTATCACATTAGTATTGTGAAAATTACGTCTCAAAAATAATGCTACAGTTGCTAAGATACTTTCACTTTGAACTCCTATTTTCAGTGACTTATAATTATGCTGCTCTCAAAGTTACTCTTTGGGATGAATTGTCATTTGCTTGGTCTCAACTGATTTGCTTTGGAAAGTTTGATAACTCAAAACCAGCTGACTGGATTTTTATGGCACACAAATGTGGGAGTTAAATGTATTTTTCAGCTGTTTAGAAATGTTGTCACTTTTTGTGCTCATATAATGCAAACTGCTTTATTTTAAAACACTAAGCTCGGCATGAGGCATGACAAATCCATACTTTGCCTCACTGGAAGAAGTTGGCTTTTTTTTAAGATGCAGAAACTCAAAGCCTTTTGTGTGAACCTGCAGGTATGTTCGTTACATAAGTTTCAAAAAGATGCACCAAAAGTGAAGACATTGAGAGCTTCCGTCTACGTGCTTTGAGGAGTGGAGTCCTTTTATTTTTGCTTCTATGGCCAAAACTTTCAAAAGTGACTCAAGTTGGGTGCACAACTGGAGACCCTTAGGAAAGGCCTGATTTTTCTTTTTTTTTTTTTTTAACAGTCAATACCCATTTTTATGTGCCAAGTTGGGCATTAAAAAAAAAAAACCACAGAGGCACTGCTTTCTTTGAAAAGCTTCATCTAAGTCTCTGTCCTGTATAGGAATATTGATCTTCTTCTTAGGGTAAGCACTGCTTAACACCCACATCTTGTAATCATGACAGTGACCTTCTGGAATAGAATCAGTACCTTTTGCTCAGATGTGCTTCAGGGAAGTGCTTGCCCTTCTTCTCAAACCTCAGGCAGGTCCCAGACTCTCCTCATAATTCTCACTCTCTCAGGCTCTGGATTTTTTTAGCATATTGTGCCCTTTCTGTACTCTACGGATTATGTTCTGTCCCCATTGAAGTCAATGACAACACTAATTGCCTTAAATGAGGGCTGGAGTTTCACTGTAGGAGTCCTAGAATTTCTAGGAAGGAAGAGACCACACAATGGCCCTTTCTGCCGACTCCAGCTTCAACTAAACCTGGAGGCAGATAAGAGAAGACTACATGGTCCACTCTGAATGGAAGTCCTCTTTGGGTGAGGGAGTCTTGTTGAAGTAGCTTGGTGAAGGCAACCATCATCCCCTCTACCTGGCTGCGGCTGTTCAGTTCAAGCTTAATCTTGCTTTCTCTTGAGTTCTGTCCCATTATGCCCTAAGATCCATCCTTTCCTTCCTGCCCATGAGCTCATAGCCAATGTCTCAAATAGTTTCACTCATCAAAGATTATGGAACTGCTGATGATTCCTGGTTATACTGAACTGGGACCCCGACAAACATTCTTTATTATTCACTTTTAATCATTTATTATTTGTATTGCAGTAGCTTCCAAAGAACTCTGTCAGAATCGGGGCCCCATTGTGCTAGGTGTTATATAGGAAGACAAGCTCCTCTCTCCAGAGGTACTGAAGGCCAAGAAGCCATATAGATGGCCGACAAATGTTAAAAGACTAATACATCAGACAGGGATATTTCTGATGTCTAGAAAAACACTGTGGCACTTTGGAAAGACTTAACTTCTCTTTCTCTCCCTTTTTTTCCCCACTGATGAAAAATTCCTGCAGTTTTAACCATTTGCTGACACTACTAAACCACCTTGCAATGAGAAGCTACCAGTTCCTTTTTGTAACTAATCTTCAAAGATTATAGAAGTAGCTTTTAAGAGAGGGCATTGTCAGTCCAGGTGTGGGTGTAAAATAAATATATAATACAAACTACAATTTAGATTAGGAGAAGTGCATGTCTCAAGAAATACTCCAGTCTACAGATGTGTTGAGAGAAGCACAAAATTCCCATTTCATTCGGTTCCCTAGAAATAAAAAGCCTGATTCTACTTTTAACCCCCTATGGCACCTATCTATTACAGAGCAGAGCATATTCTATCCTTGGAAATGCATGCAAACTTAGTACAGAACTTAACTAAATTAACTCTCTGAACAAATATTCCAAATCAACTCTCTAAAAAGATAGGGTTCTCTACTACTTATGGGGGGGAAGGGGAGAGAGCAAAGACATGAATTTATATTCTGAGCCAAGATTTTATGACTGCAGTAACTAGCCTTTCTAGCTATAGAAATAAAACTAACATTGTGGGAATAACTCTTCTTTTAACAAGGGCCATGTCTTAAAATCTAAGCTGTGTGATTAAATTATCTTTTAAATATATTGCTATATTGCTTGCCGATGTATATCTTCAGTCTGGAAAAAAAAAGAGCTTAATCATATTTTTTTAATTTCTCCCCCTAATTTACTTACACATGCTTCTCCCAAGCAACCTACAATTTGAATATTCTGGTCACTAGAGAGGAAATCTGATCTTCAACCAACTCATTATAACATGGCAAGACTCCAGTTACTGACAGAATCCTAAATAAATTTTATGTTTCTTTTTCTAGAATATGCTTCAGGACTCATTGCAGGAATTGCTTACTCAGCACTTAAATTAGTAAGCAGTACCTCTCTATTGTATTCAACAGCTTAATTAACTTCTCCATTTGAGAGTTGGACTGACCCATTTACCTTCTACTGTTTCATACATTTTGCTGAAAGACTGGTTACTTGATGAGACAGAGAAAAATGAGAACAAGGAATCCATGTAGTCAGTTGCAACTTGGGTTGGGTGTTGGGTGGTGGTTATGTCCTGTGGTATACAAGATGACTTGGTAGACCCTTCTGACCTTATGCTCTGACTCTTCTAGGCATTTTTCTAATCTGTTTAGTAGGTAGCAAACTTCTATATATGAGAGCAAGTGAATACATGTTGGTGTTGTGGAATGTATCAATTCTTACAGAATAAGTTTGGGAGGGTTTTATTACATGCTGAGATTTTCTTTTGTATACATCAGATGCAAGCTATTTTTTAAAAATGATTCCCAATCTTGGGAAAACTTAATCAGGGAAAACTTGCTATGAACTCAGTGGGTATTTTTCTGTAGCTGTATTGGACCCAAAATGTGATCATACATATATTAAAAGAGGAGAAGGAAGCACTCAGCTCCTGAGAGGAAGAGACCTTATATAAAGTTAGGAGTCAATTCACTATATCTGACTAATTCTGAGAGTTGCTGAGGGTTCTCAGCAAACAGAAAAGTCAGGAACAGTACAAGTATATTAGCCCCGAGAACAAGCTGAAAGATTCACTTATGTGCACCCCCAGGTATGTATGTTTATCTTCTACAGAGCAGCCTAACATTAACATGGTCAATGAATTTAGGCCCAGTACATCGTGCAAGCCAAAACTGTAGCAGTAATTTGCATCTTTTATGTTCCAAATCTCTCAAGTTTGCATGATTCAAGAATGTTATAAGCGACAAGAAATTCTTTCTACTCTCCATACATGTCTTTTATTCTTATTTAAAAAACAAACAAACTGTGGATTATTAGCACATGTAAACCTTGACTTCATTGGAACAATGGCTACTTAAACCAGCAGAGAATCCAGCCATATGTGTCTTTGAATTTTATCTGCAGGCAGAAGTAGAAGACAGTTGCTTATCTTAGATGTATCATACATGGCAAGAGGTAGAGGACAATAAGCAAAAGCATCAACACTATCTAAACTGAATGATCAAGTTATCACTTACACTGGGATGTGAAGCTTGACTTTTAGAGATAGAAGCAACCCTAGAAAGATTCAGGTATCTCTAATAATCCATTGTCTTTATTGCTATCATTCTTGTGAAGATGGAACCTCTGGTACTCAGATGTTTGGCTACTCTCTTGATACTCTCATTTCTACTGCTTTCTATCGGTTATGCTTTTAGGATGGATGTCATAGTGGAGGGTCAGTGGGATTCAGTAGGATAACTGAAGAAATGAGTATAGTGGAATAGCAAAGATATAAAACATGAATGAAGAAGATTTTCTCTGTCTGTCTCAGTGGATCCCATCAGTTTAAGGGAATCGTCTACACTGCATGACACCCATGGTTGGCCCATGTCAGCTGACCTGGACTTTTAATTGCAGCTCTGGAGCCCTCCCGCCTCGGAGGTTCCTAGAGCCTTCACTCCAGCCCAAGCCTCAGCTTCTACATTGTAAATAGCCCCTTAGCGTTAATCCCACCAGCCCAGGTTTTAAATTGCAATGCACACATACCCTCTGGGTCCAATTGAGCGTCCAGTGAAGCTTGTATAAGGGCTTCCATTGTCTTTACTAGGTGCTGGATTGGTCCTGCTGAAATTTCAAGAAAACAATATGCTTTGGAATCTTTTCCTAGAGATGTGGCAGCCTAGGTGAGACCTGTAACTCATTCTCAAAATGGAGAATACCAGCTGCTTCAGAGGAAGGTGATTACAAGCAACCCTGCAGTAGACCACAATGGGACAACCTGCTCCATGGATTGTCTTCCTACACTTGAATAGCTAGAGGTTGGCATATGGCCTGAAACATTGGGACTTGATTATTTCCTAAATAAAATGGAGGAATTTCAGCTAGGCGAGCAGGAAAGATGTGCAGAGAAATCACTGCCAAGCAAGACCAAAATAGACAACCATGTTGAACAGATTAGGCCATCATTACTGTTACAGAATTAAATAGCTTCATCATAACATTACTGCCGCTTTACTATGTTTCCAGCACAATCCAGACATTGAATTGAGACATAAGATCTGAAGTTATGGCATGACTTCACTGTGAACAATTGCCTACCTAGGCAAATCTGACAGTGAAAGAAGATGGATGATGTCTGGTAAAATTGGAAATTGTAATTCACAGAATAGCTCAGTCAGAATGACTGACTAAAAAGCAAAAAACCCTAAAGCAAAGCAAAAAAACCCATAAGATGAAGAACAAAGATGTTTAGAGTAGAAACCATGGAAAGTCTGGCTGTTAATCTGATGATTCATCACCAAGCTTTAATGCTGTGAATGGCTTATTAATGCGCACTGTACTCAGTGCAGATGGAAGCTAATATGAAGGGGAAAGAACCCTACAGAGAATAAATCTCAAAAGTCATATGTGTTTTTGAAGAAATCTGAAGCATCATAATATTAAGTCCTCCAAGTGAAGCATGCAGTGCAACTAGGTCGAAAATAAAACTTGTCCCAGTGCCAAGCATGAGGTGTGCAAAGGAATTGCTGTGGAATGTATTCCATTCCTCAAGAGGATATTGGTTTCAAATACCTCTGCAGATTGTATTGTATTGTTTGTTCCTGATCCACGCATAATAAATGGAATTATCTTCTACAGTTAGTGATTATCTAATTGGCATTTTGCAATTTTGTTCTCATTCCAGTTGTGCTAAAATGGTGAAGTACTGCTCAATGATTTACATAGAAATTGCATCAATATGTTTACCTATCTCCTGTTTAAACCACATGCAATTCAGGATGGAATGTTATAAAGGAAATGACTAGAACATTTTATTTTAGAAACTGTACTTAGCTTGCTATCTTAAAGGTGGCTCTTCATATGGCATAATTCTTATAATAAAAGTTAAAAATGACTGTGTAAGATTCAATATCTTTGAAAAGAGAATTGCATTTTCCCTTTTCATATGATTTATGTATAGATGTTGTTTGTATGTGGTACATAAGGTGCATTCAGAGTGGATTTGCAACATGATGATACAACTCCAAAGTGCTGTGAGCCACAAAAGTTGAGTGTTTCCAATCAACCATTAAACATACTAATTCAGTGGCATCTTAAAAGGAAAAACAGTACTTTTTATTTCCTGCTTGCACTCTCTAGTGTGCAGACATGCACAAGTATACAGCGCAACAAGTCAAATACTGACAGCATCAGCATTCTAGGAAATCTTTATTTTCATGGTTAGCTCTGCAGAATGCAGAGAGATCTAGGGTGATATTTTCAAGGGATTGCAGCACTGGTATAGCTCTGTTCCCACTGAAGTTGATGGGAGCCTTCCTATTAAATACAGTGGCAGCAGAGCTCGGCCAATTCTCAGTACTTTTGAAAATTCCACCTTACATGCTGGAAAAATATTGCCCAGCTTCAGAAAAACACTAAGCATATGTTAAACTCCATTGAAGTCAAATGGACTTAAATATGTGCCTATTCCTTTTGTCAAATCTGCCCTGCCCTGCCCTGCCCTTTGAAGGACTTCTTTTTTTAATTGCAAATACTTAGTGCCTGTTAATCTACTGATCCTTGTTAGGGGTCTGTAGGAATGCTTGATTTTACTTGGGAGGGGTTTTGATTTTATCCTTCTCAAGGCCTTTGGGCCGTTCCTGCACCCAATCCAACTATTTTTCTACTAGATATATCAGGCAGTAAGGAGTGAGTAACAGCAGTCTCTCATGCAGTGACGTTTTATTTTCCTTCATCTTTTAAAAAATCAGTTAATACAGTGGGATGGCTAGAAGAAATGGTGCCGTGATATAGGAAGAGGGATTGGATAGAAATAATCAAATGTTCAACCCAATCAGAATATTTGATCTTTTGGTAGTTTTTAATACAAACCACATTTAATCTAGAGACAAGAAGGGAGACAAAAAAAAATCTATCCTTTTACCTTCTTGATTTAGAATGTGTAATTCATCTCGTGTGGTGCATAATTACAGAAGTACATTAGGACCAAATTCATCCATAATTCCATTCATGTCAATGAGATTGCAGCAGAAATGAATCTGGCAAATCAAACATAGGGCTGGATTCTATGGTCTGGCAGAATCTTTCCCTAAGACTAACCCAAGGAGGATCGATCCAGCAGACTGACAACATGGGGGCTCTCAAGGCACTCTTCCACTGTTCTTCATGACAGTAATCCACTAATTACATTTTCTCATAGTGCAATGCCTCAGATTCATTTCTTCCATAATGTTCCTAAATGCTAACCTGCTGAGCCATTAAAGTAGGGAGACCTAAATAAACACAACCCCTGATGCTGCAGGTGACTGCATGGGCTACCTCTGCACTTGCCTAGAATGGCATTAAAGTCATTGAAGGTGGGGCCATATGCAGTGCAGTCCAGGATATGGTCCTAGAATTCTAAAACCTGCTCCTTTTGCTGGAGGACTCAGTGAATGTTGTCTGTGTCTACTTAAATGCAAGTTCGTTGGGACAAGGGCTTTTTTCCTGTCGTATACCCCTTCCACAGTTGATATGCAATGAGTTTTTATCTGCTGCTGTACTGTATTCCACTAGCCGTAATTGCTGAAGGACAACCAGAGCTGGAAACTGAATATTAGCTGACCGATTTCTGGCTGCAGAGTTACTTGCAAGGAGCTGAAACCTCGATTAGATATTAAAGCTTTGTTACATGAAGCCAGACTAGCTGAAATCTTAATTCTTGCTGCTTGGTACCATTAAGAAAGGAATGAGTGGAGCAGGATTTGAATGGTTGCTCTGAAGAGCAGCTGGCCTAAATGTTAAATGTTTTAATTTCCTGTTGTCATACGAGCCAAGGTATAATTGAATTTCAAAGAAAAGTACAGACATCATTAGGAAAGCTTCCTGAAAGACTCTTTAAGTAGGCAATGTAAAATTAATGCATTTTGTGACAGAAACACGAAGAAAAGGATCATGTGTTGTATATTTAGAAGTTCCTTGGCCATGGATACAGGGCATGTTCATTTAAAAATTAACTCACTTTACTTGCACATGTCAGGTGTCTAACAGCTGCAAATTTATTACAATGAGCTGAAAGTCAGACCATAAATTGGTCAGTGTCTCCTTGGGGTTGGGGGAGGGGAGGAGACAGATTTTGCTGGATTTCTATAACAGAAGAAAGAAGCATAATTTTGTGCAGTCTTCCATGGGGAGCTGTTTGGCTAATTTCTCTCATATGAAACTAGAACAGTCTGTAGAGGCATTTCAGACCTAGAATAAATTCTATTGCCAGGTTTTATTTTAAGCTCTCTATAGCAGTGTCTGTCACTTAGTGTATGTTTGTACAGCACCTAGCACACGGGGGCCTTGACTTGGGGGAGGACACTATCGCAATATAAATGATAAATAATAAGCTAATGTAGGCTTCCAAGCTCTTGTCCATAAGAGGATATGACTAAAGGTTCAAGGACAGCTGCCCTAAAGGAGAACTTTGAGTTCTCCATATGGATGGATGTACCAAGTGTTTAGCATATCTGCCCAAAGCTACAATTTTCCCTTTAATGTTGGAGAGAGTGCGAAATAATGAAGGAAGAATAGGATGCCAGTGAAGTGTGACATCACAGAATCCACAATAACAAAAACTGTTGTCTGCTTCCCAGGGGTCCCTTTTCCTGCTGTCTGGTTAGAAGGAAGGGAGACTGGCTTTTTGAGCCATATCTTGTAAGCACAGTGTGTATGGTGCTCCCATTAAGTTTGATGGGCATTGGATCCAGGCCTATGGAAAACAAAGAGGATGCTACTTGAAAAGTTTGGGTGACAACCCTTTGAATTGTGTGTCTTGGGTTTTTAATGGCTTGAAGCAAACAATTGTTTATCACTGGGGGGGGGGGAATCACCTACCTTTGGAAATTATTGGTCTAGTTCCTTCCATTTGTACTGTTAATTAGTGCCCCAGGTATCCTACCGTGTTGTAGACACCAGTCATTGAGTACACCATGTTTTAAATTGCTGAATTTTTGCCAGAGAAATTGGCAGGAGTTCCAGAAAACAGAATTGCTGTTCCCAGTTGCAAAGATTGCTAATTATTGCCTCAGGCCTCGAATGCCAGTGTAATCAATAATAGCTAAGAAGGAAAATATCTTGAAAGAATAAAAAATCCAGCTGTTCTATTGCAGCGCAGATATATTAATGCTGTGATGTAAGAGGAGTCCAACTTGTATATGTGGGTGTTACATAAACACAGTGCTAGAGAGTCTGGGCTGCGTTTTCCCCCTCCATTTATATCGGTGAGTGGAGAACAGGGATGTGGGAGAGCATAAATTCCATAGCATGGTTTGTGGGTTTTTTGTTTTTTCTCTCCACTATCCCCTACTCTGAGCCTGCTAAAGCCTCCCATGGTCATGACATTTCATGGGTGCTCCATGGGCTGGGTGGAGCCATGTTGGCACAGGAAGAGGTGGAAGCAGACATGTTTCATGATTTTGAAAGTGCTGGTGATCTACAACCCCTTAGGCATGGACTGTCTTTATATGTGTCTTATACTAACAATCTAAGACCCACCCCCCAGTTAAGAGTAAATGCACCAGGAGACCCAGTGGAAAATGTGTGTTTTTTTTTAAAATCCCCATTTATTCTTTTATGTTGAGGTGCACAAGATATGGATTAGTGTGAGAGCCTCACAGAGAGCATGAATACATAGCAGGGATTTGGATGAAGTTAGGTTGGGGGCCTAATAGACTGGGATAAGGAGGACATTGCATGCAGAGAGAATATTGTGGAAGAAGCCACAAAAGGGCTGGTGAGTGCCAGAAATCTGAAAGAGGCTGAAGGAGATAGTTAAAGAAAACACGGCTTACGTGTAGGCTGAATGAGTTGAGTGGGGCTATGAGGATCTCTACAGTACACTGCCTCCTAGGATAGCAGGTCTATGTAGATGGCCTTAGCTAGCACAAAGTCCTTCTGGTGTTTGCCATCCCCTACTGGGGGTAAGGGTGCTGTTGTGTATAAGGGGAAGAGCAAGTAACACAGAGAACCATGCCAAGCAGAGGGAACCTAGGGGCTGGCTCACTGTGCAGCTGTCTCATTGATTTGTGGGTATGCAGCCTTGTTTCTCCAAGGAGCATTAAGGTCTCTGGGATTTACAGATAACATGGAAAAAAAAAACCAAGTCACAATGTGGCAATGTATTTGGTGGTGGTAACCAGAACCATTTCTCAGTGGTTGATAAATCTGGGAGTGACAGGTGCAAGCCAAATTGCATGGACAGCACTTAACTGTTGAAGGCATCTAGGACAACCTGTCAATTATCCATCAGCATGAAGCCATTCTACTAGCCAACTCTAGTGTCAGTTTCAAGTGTGAGGAAAGTCACATGATAGGAGTGATAGTCACGGTACTGCTTTTTCTTTCTGTGAGAGAGAGGTCTGAGGGTTCTGGGCCTGCAAATTCTTACTCACACAAGTAGTCCTATTGCTGTGAGGAATGTCTTTTCAGCAGGGCAGGCTCAGGCTCTTTTGCCACAGTGTTTCATTCCTCGGTGGCAATTCTTCGGCAGGTCCTTTCTCTGAGAGGGACTGAGGGACCCACCGCCGGAGACCCTGACATGCCACCCCTTCCCATTGGCTGCCCCAGGCACCTGCTTCGTTCACTGGTGCTTGGAGCAAGCCCTCCTTTTCAGGACTGGGTCCCTGAATCTGTGGCAACTTTGCAGCCCCCCCCCCACAAGAGAATCCTAAGCCACTGAAGTGCATCAGCTCAGCTTTTTGACTTTGTCTTGCCTTTTTAATGCTGTACCTACCCTAGATATCCCTTACCAGGAGTTAATCTGATGTTCAGTCATAGTATCTTTAAATGCTTTGGGCTTAACTATGACTCTGGATGTAAATCCAGGCAGGGGAATAAGGAGACATAAGCAATCCTTTTAACTCCCCCATGTAGGCTATTCATCTCCCAGAGTCTTTGTGGGAGGGGAGAGCAGTTGCCACTGGGTAGCAGCAATTGCTGCGCCTCCTTCCACACAGCTGGGTAGACAGGACAGGAGTATGCAGACGTCAGGGAACCTTCCCTTTCCTCCTACCTCTGCAGCTAGGCCAGTAAAGGTAAGTGAAGGGAGTAGAGCAAACAAATTGCAATAAAGTAAGGAGGAATCAGGGACCATGTTCTGACTAAGACACAATCTGGTTCACGTCCTGTTCCTGGGGCATGGCAACTCCATGCTACCTTTTTTTAATGGATTGGATTGCAAGACAACAATCTAGTCTTTGTGCTTCATAATTGTTTTATATCCCAAATGGTAAAAGAAGCTACTGTATATTGTAATGTTTGTTAGCCTTCTCCTCAAACAAAATGTGTGTTAGGTTCTTTACAGACAAATCAGAAGGGAAGGGTCCTGCCCCAGATGTCTGATGAACTAAGTCGTGCAGTTCTCCTGGGACTCACTGACTGAATTCTCTCTGTGTTATCAGTGTAATGACCTTTTATATCCAATTACTGCAATTTAGTACCAAGGATTTTTAACTGTGCTTAGCAAGTCACTTGTAAAATTGCACTAATTTGTATAATTTTTCTTTTTGCAAAATGTTCTTGGGAAAAGCCAAACAATATGGTATAATTCCAGTGCGGTAACAGCAGCGAGATGCACCGATGAGTAAGACATGTAGAATGTACATTGAACAGTCAGAATCTCAGCATTCATAGTTGTTTGGCTCACTTCTGTGTGGTAGAAATAAACCCTCATTCTTCATCATATAGGTAAAAGGGATTGCAGTGTTTTTCCACAGAGTGATGTACGTCTTGGATGTCCGTGTCTGTACTATAAATTTGCATGCTTTATACATGCAATATGCTGTGCGATATACATCAAATGAATGCTCCTCTTTTCTTTAATGGTGCTTGTTTTTTTCTCTCCACATCCTATAATGGAGGACATGAAAAATACATGAATTTGATCCTTTATCAGAGAGCAGAACATCTACAATCATTGCTTATTCTTTTTCACATTTTGTCACACAAATATTCGTGAGTATCTAAAACTAAAGAACTACCGTAGCAATGTTCACTCTTTCTGTTTTCTTATTGAAACAGGATTGCTGCATCTTTGCAGACCATTTTTAAACAGCCTTCTCTTTACAGTCCTGTCTGCAGCTTTTTAACCAAGAGTTAAAAATGAGGAAACGTCTAGGAAGACAGGGCCCAGTGAAGTCAATGGGAACCCTTCCAATAATATGAAGGGGCTGTGGGACAGGCCCTTAATTTTTCTGTAACACCACAGGTTGTTTAAAAAGGAAGATTTCCTCCCCCCCACCCCCAAAATAACTTTCAGGCTTTCTATTAAGCAAAGGGAACATTGCAAAATTGTGCATTGTGCTCACAAGGGACAAAATACACCTCTAACTCGATATTACGAGACCCAATATAACACAAATTCGGATATAACATGGTAAAGCAGTGCTCTGGGAGGGGGGGGCTGCGCACTCCAGTGGATCAAAGCAAGTTCAATATAATGTGGTTTCACCTATAACACGGTAAGATTTTTTGGCTCCCAAGGATAGTGTTATCGAGGTAGAGGTGTATATGATGAATGTATGGGTGAAAAATCTAGGCACAGTAAGCATGTACTAAAATCAAAGCAATACAAGGACAATCTGCATTTCTGCACTAGCAAAGTGAATAATTCCATGTGTTTGTGGAACATTAATTACAATTTTTTTTCCCATGACAGTCCCCATCAAGGGCCAACCAAAATTTATAAATCAGATGCAAGGAGTCCAGCTTCTGAAGTAGACTTTATCCAACTCATCTGATCTTCTTTGGGCTTATCTTCTCTCTCCTCACTTACTTGACAACTCTTCTTATCCCCTCTGATCCTCCACAAATCTTCATGCTTCCCGTCACTGAGGTTCTGTTTCTGTCTGTCTTAAAGAGACAGAAGTGCAAATACCTTAATTTCAATGCTTTCACCATTGAACAACTGAGAGCGAGAACTTTTGTATCTAAGGCCTTTTGCTCCACTGAGATCCCAAAATGGGCTAAAATTCTTCCCTCTTGGATTTGATTAAAATTTCACAGGTGTTTCATGAAATCATTACCAATTAGGCAAATCGGCATGTTGTCTCCACTGTCATCTCCATTTAAGTTTTCAGACAAAAATTCTTTGTGGAAGTAAGAAATATTTTGCTGCTCCACTGTGAAAGCATTAATTTCAATACAGCAGCCATCCATACTTTAGGATTGCTCTAACTGACACATGATGGGTAAACCATTTTTTGAAAGCTATAAATACTATCAAATGAAGAGGAAACTGTTTAGTTTATAATTAATTGGTGTTTTAACTTGTATATTAATACCTATGCCCCTTTTATATGGCACTTTTCATCCTAATGGTACTAAAGCACTTTTATATAAATAATATGAAATAGTCATTGAGCCAATTCTAGGACAGAAAGGCAGCAAATATATGGACCAACCAACACAGAATTAATGGGATGAATGTATAACATTCATGCTGAACCATGAACTCCCTCCAAGCTGAGAATTGGTTTGATAAATGCCTTGAATCCGTGGGGAGGATTTACATAATGGAAACATCCACAGACTTTCTGGCCTGCTTTTCTCCCTTACATTCAAGAAACCCACACCCATAGTCATCGTAACTTCTTGGTGAGGAGGCGGTGGTCATTCCCCTTCCTAGTCTTACTTCCTGTGACTCATCTTCATGGGCTGCTTGTGGAATTTATGGAGTAGCCAACAGCCACCGCAATTGTGATGGCACCTCTTTTGTTAGTCCCTTCTTTCAGCTCAGACTTCTCTGGACATAATCCAGTGCATATAGGGGGCTGCCATGCAGTTATGCTCACTTTAGATAGAAACGTGCCCAACACTGAAATCCTCTAGAGTTCAACTCTAGTCAATCCTACTGGAATATGTGTAATACTGCTTGACCAACCCCTGACCTCCCCGGAGGACATCCAGTAGCAGAGGCAGGGCTAATGGGATTTGTTTTCTCATAGCAACTGGAAAATGAACAGAATTCAGCATCAGTGGAACAACATCAATTTTCTTCTTCATGCTCTTTGCACTTATGACAATAAGAAAAGAGAGAAATTGTGAACAAGGCACGTGTGAAAAAAATTGAGTTTAAGGCTGGCAGTGTGGGGCAGCTGTCAATCAACTTTATTATTCCCTCCCCTCATAAAAGCAAAAATACCAGCATTCAACAACTCCCCAGTTTTCAAGAAGCTGGGTCCCAGGAAGGACAGGTGTTCAGAATTCTGAGTCCAAAGTTTACCCAACCCCACTAGTGAATAAGAAAGAATTGGACTGAGTCAAAAGTGTTTTTTTTGTTTTGTTTTTTCCCCCCTGCTCTGACTTCTTAAAAGAATAAAGGACAATGGGGGGAGCAGTGGAAGGGGGGTGACACTAACATTTTTTCTTACTTTTAAAGTCAATACAGATTAATTAAAGGGATTAATTGTTTCAGTGGGTGGGTTATCCTTGCAAAGTGTCATTTCAGGGTGAACGGACTGAATAAGAGTTAATTAAAAAAAAGAGAGATTAATCAACTGATACAGGAAGGGACTTGATTACACAAAGTACAGAAACAAATGTACAGCAGAAGAAACCCTCCTGGTGAATTTTCAATGTTAAAATAAATCTATAATGTTTGTGACCCCATGGGCAGTTTTGTTTCCTAATCCACTTTTCTTTTAAATGCACCCCTTCTGCCTTCCTTCAAGAGGTCCTCCGGCTATGTGATTCTAATTGTAGGTGAGAGCAGAAAGGTTTGGGGAGGGCATCTCTGACAAGAAGCGGGTAGCTGTATTAGTCTGTATCCACAAAAACAACAAGGAGTCCGGTGGCACCGTAAAGACTAATAGATTTATTTGGGCATAAGCTTTCGTAGGTAAAAAAACCTTACTTCTCTGGACAAATTGGAGAAATGGTCTGAGGTAAACAGGATGAAGTTCAATAAAGATAAATGCAAAGTGCTCCACTTAGGAAGGAACAATCAGTTTCACACATACAGAATGGGAAGAGACTGTCTAGGAAGGAGTATGGCAGAAAGAGATCTAGGGGTCATAGTAGACCCCAAGCTTAATATGAGTCAACAGTGTGATACTGTTGCAAAAAAAGCAAACGTGATTCGGGAATGCATTAACAGATGTGTTGTAAACAAGACACGAGAAGTCATTCTTCTGCTTTACTCAGCGCTGGTTAGGCCTCAGCTGAAGTATTGTGTCCAGTTCTGGGCACCGCATTTCAAGAAAGATGTGGAGAAACTGGAGAGGGTCCAGAGAAGAGCAATAAGAATGATTCAAGGTCTTGAGAACATGACCTATGAAGGAAGGCTGAAGGAATTGGTTTTGTTTAGTCTGGAAAAGAGAAGACTGAGAGGGGACATGATAGCAGTTTTCAGGTATCTAAAAGGGTGTCATCAGGAGGAGGGAGAAAACTTGTTCACCTTAGCCTCCAATGATAGAACAAGAAGCAATGGGCTTAAACTGCAGCAAGGGAGATTTAGGTTGGACATTAGGAAAAAGTTCCTAACTGTCAGGGTAGTTAAACACTGGAATAGATTGCCTAGGGAAGTTGTGGAATCTCCATCTCTGAAGATATTTAAGAGTAGGTTAGATAAATGTCTATTAGGGATGGTCTAGACAGTATTTGGTCCTGCCATGAGGGCAGGGGACCTGGACTCGATGATCTCTCGAGGTCCCTTCCAGTCCTAGAATCTATGAGAGTCTATGAGATGCATCTTCTTGTTTCTGATAATAAGAGTTGCTGTACCTCATGCTTGGTTAACTCTTGTGTAATGGAATTAGTCCATTTCTTAAAGCCCAGCCAGCCACACCTCCTTCTCCAGTCTTCATCCCTAATATGAAATATCTTGCTGTCTGTTCTCGACTCTTCCCGCTTCTTCAGGGTGGGCGGGGGAATCCTAAAGAAGGTGGGTTGCATAAGGCAGTAAGCCCTCCAGGATGGGGAGAAGTCAGCACTGCAGCTTTGTGCACAGAGATGTGGCTGTTGGCTAAGACACAACAAGTGAGGTGCATGAGGGTTCCAGTCTGCTGAGGGCAGGAGGAAGGGCAGTTCCAGAGCTTGACTATGGGAATGTATCTAGAGAGACTGGAAGACTCTGCTTTGCTTTGGGAAAAGATGAGAAGGCAGCAAAAGGACATGCACTGTTGGGTGAAAGAGAAAAAGGGTTCAGGAAAACTAGATTGGCCCTGCAAAAGGCTCCTTCTCACAGTTCCTGCCCCTTCTCTCCAGTGTCCACCCTCTGAAGACTGCATCACCATCCCCAGCAGTGATAATCCTGGGAGTGAAGAGTGCACTCTACGTTCCAGGGGGGACACTGCTACTCATAGGATTGGGCCCCTAGGTAGCTTGGCAACACATCATTAGATGGAATTTAACTTGGGCAAGTTCAAATAAGAGTATATTGGATGGAGTAATTTAGGCTTCTTTTACACGCTGATGCATTCTGAATTAGTTGAAAGCTCATACTGTCAATGGCGATGTCTGCTCAGTGCATGACAGCAGTGAGGGCTGTATTGAAAAGGAGATGTAGAGTAATACAGAAAACAATCTAATACTTTTGTGTAAATTGATATTCCCTTTTGTTGTGAATACAAAACTTAGATTTGGTTGTTACCTTGAAAGACTCCCGAGAGACTCAGGTCTTGAAAAAAGTGCAACAAAAACATTTGGAGGCTTGTGTGTTTATGTGCATGAGGAGGAGAGACTAAAATGATTTGGTCTACGAAGTAGAGTGAGAGGAGACATGACAAAGGCGTGTAAGATGTTTGGTGTAGAAAAGCCCAGGAAGGAGCTCTTTTGATTTCCTTCTCTTATCTCCACCCCCCACCAAAAAAAAAAGCCAGTCAACCTTTTTTTAATGATTTGTATAAATGAAGCCTTAGGGCTTAAATATAAACTTTAAAGCAAAGTGTCTGATTTGGGGTGAAGGTAGGAAACTTGCCTGATAAGTGTTTTCTTCTTTTACTATGGCTCAGCTCCTTTTTCCATGGGACAGAATTCTTTCTTCTTGCTTTAATCCAAGGGGGGAAAGAAACTCCCTCTCGTAATGACCCCCCCCGGACAAATAAAACTCAGCTCGAAAGTAAACATTTACAAAGGGAGGGGGTGAGGGAAGAGAATTACATCTGATAGCCTGATTTTTGCAGGTTTTTGGAGCGCCTGTTGAAAGCCACCTGGTTGTTATTCTGAACTGATCTCATTGTGTTCGCTTCATTGTCTGCTCCAGTCATTCTTGCTGTGAGGTTGGTAGCATGAAGTCAATGCTGCACCAGGGAATCTGCAATAGTTTCTAGCCCTGTCGCTTGGCAGAGAGCACATCTTGCTGCTCCATGGCCTTAGCCTGAGGCTTCACATACTACAGGCTCCAGAGGATGTCTTTGAGCAGCCATGTTCACAAGTAACCCAATAACATCATAAAGCCAGGTAATAGCATCTCGAATATTTAGTGATTTTCCCCTCTCCCCCCGTAATTATATTGGTCTGTGAAGGCAAGGTGGTTGGGCAGGTTCATGGAACACAGTGATAGAAAATGATGACCTAGAATTGTCATAAACAGATAGCTAAGGGTTAATGTCTCTTTCACCTGAAAAAAAAAGTAACCTGAAGCACCTGACCAGAGGACCAATCAGGAAATCGGATTTTTTCAACTCTGGGTGGAGGGAAGTTTGTGTCTGACTTCTTTGTCTTCTGCCTGAATCTCTCTCAGCTAGAGAAGGATTTTTCTATTTCCTGCTTTCTAATCTTCTGTTTCCAAGTTGTGAGTACAAAGTGGGTTTTTTCTTTTGTATTTACATGTCTATAGTTGCTGGAGTGCTTTGAATTGTATTCTTTTTGAATAAGGCTGTTTATTCATATTTCTTTTAAGCAATTGACCCTGTATTTGTCACCTTAATACAGAGAGACCATTTGTATGTATTCTTCTTTCTTTTTATATAAAGCTTTCTTTTAAGACCTGTTGGAGTTTTTCTTTAGTGAGGAACTTCAGGAAATTGTGTCTGCAGCTCACCAGGGAATTGGTGGGAGGAAGAAGTCAGGGGGGAAATCTGTGTGTGTTAGATTTACTAGCCTGACTTTGCATTCCCTCTGGGTGAAGAGGGAAGTGCTTTTGTTTCCAGGACTGGAATTAGAGAGGGTGGACTCCCTCTGCTTAGATTCACGGAGGTTGCTTCTGTGTTTCTCTCCAGGAGCACCTGGAAGGGGGCGAGAAGGGAAAAGGATTATTTCCCTTTGTTGTGAGACTCAAGGGATTTGGGTCTTGGGGTCCCCAGGGAAGGTTTTTGGGGGGACCAGAGTGCCCAAAACACACTAATTTTTTGGGTGGTGGCAGTAGTACCAGGTCCAAGCTGGTAACTAAGCTTGGAGGTTTTAATGCTAACCCCCATATTTTGGACGCTAAGGTCCAAATCTGGGACTAGGTTATATGACAAGAATAGCAGTGATTTACACACAGATTTACTTCAATCTGCCTGTCACATTCCTGTTTAATGGAAACTTGAGATCCTCAAGAGACACACTTGGGCAAAGCCCCAATTCAAGCACCTGTTTCCACCCCCAATGCACAAAACAAAACACAAGATATCCAAATCTTCAGCATACAGTTTTTGTATAATAGGTGTCTGTGCAGTTCTTGGAGTCAGTTGGAATCATGAATAATCCCTGACATTCAGAAACATTTCCCATTGTTTCTTGTCTTCCAAACTCCTTGCAAAATATATGCTAAGCGCTTAGCTGATCCAAAGTCCCCTGACTTAATCATGGGATCTGCCCATTGATTTCAGTGGGCTCTGGATCAGGGCCTGCATCCATAAACTAGACTGCGCAAATGCATTTATCTGCCATTATCGGTGAAGAGTGCCAAAATGTAGTTAGGTATGTATCACTCCCTCACCCTTCCACTTTATAGAACAAATTTGTGGAGGAAATGATTGCATTGTTTTAAGGTTAAAAGATTATTTAGCTCCAGATGAATCAATATGTTTGAATTGCTACAGATCAATTCACTTATTAAAAAACCTGACTGAACTATTACTCAAAAATTGAGCCAAGTGCAATTATGTTACTGAGTACAGACATTTTTTGGCAAATGTGGAAATCACAAGTGAACCTGTCAGGGGTTTTCTGTTTCAAATTTCAGTATCTCTGGAATGTGTGGTGTAATTACTTGGAGAAAATGACATCACTTCAGTTTTTTTTTTTAGAAAACAAGCAAACCACTATTGGAACTTAATATATTGTTGCCATTATCTTAAACATACAGGGTCTTACAAGTATTTTAGATATAATTTATACTGTATAGGTTTATACTTCATTTGTAGGCAGATCTATTGAGTAGCCTATTCTAACACAGCTGATTAAGTCAAAATTTTCAACGTTCCATTAAAAAGTCAAAAATTATCATTTTGACTTCTTTCATTTCAATAAGATAATGTTTCAATTAACTTTTCACTTTTATGCTAATTTTAAATATTTTTAAATATACTTAATGAAAATATTGTCTCCCTCCAGAATGCCAATGCTTTTCAGTTGATCAGCCAATAAAGGTAATAGAATTATGAATAGTTAGCGCTCTTCTCTAAAAGATCGCTCATATCATTGTTCTAATGCAGTGGTGGGCAACCTGCTGCCCACAGGCCGCATGTGGCCCATCAGGGTAATCCGCTGGGGGGCTGCCAGATGTTTTGTTTACATTTGCACGGTCACATGCAGCTCCCAGTGGCCACAGTTTGCCATTCCCAGCCAATGGGAGCTGCGGGAAGCCAATTGGAACCTGGCAACTGTTTCCTGCAGCTCTCATTGGCCGGGAACATTTAACCGTGGCCACTGGGAGCTGCAGGTAGCCGTGAAAATGTAAACGAACTGTCTGACGGCCCACCAGCAGATTACCCTGACACGCTGCAGGTTGCCCACCACTGTCCTGATATGATGTGTTTATGATGGCCAAAGAACAGAGAGCCATAATATCACTTACAAATCCAAGCCACCTGCATGATGATGCCATTTTACTGGCTAGTGATCAAACTCTTGTCAGTGAGAAGTAGTTTTGTTGTCAGCTATTCGAGATGGCTGGAAACCAGAATTTCCACTCTGTGGGAAATGCACACTCTCATTTATTTTTCCCTTCAGAATCAGAAGAAAAGCTAAAATTCTGAAGTATCCCAGAAAACAAATCATGTGGAACTATTAAATATAATATAAATTATACCTTTTTTTGAAATTTTATTTTGTGGGAAACAGTCCGTTTGTGGTCCAAGATTAAAGTGATTTTTTTCCAGAACTTCATTTCCTCATATCAATACATGGCAGAGTATTGTCGACACTGTTACTTATTAGCTCAATTAGATTTAGTCCTTGAACCAATTTCTATGTCAAGAATAGCTCAGCTCATGTGCATTAAATCCAGCTGTCCCAAGAAGCAATCATTTAAGATACAAGAAATTGCTTCTGTCAACCTTGTCCTATTGTGGCATTTGACCAGTTTATATACAGATCGTTAATGGTTTATTACTTAGTTGCCTCTTTGATCTTCCTCAACATTGTGCAGGAAAGATTTTCTGAGCCAGGAGATCAGTGGTATAACACTGCTAGTACATCTGTAGCAATATGATGAGAAATGTATATCCACAGAGATTCTATTGCTTAGTCCTCTTGACTCATAATATTGGTCTCAGTAGATTCTATATACAATCTCTTGCATATAATGCTATGCCACCAAACCTGTCTTTTCTGTGTTGCATTCAGGGGAGTCTGTTACGTCAAGATCCTCTTTCACTGCCAAACATTTTTTTTACTTTTAAGCATCTCCTGGTCTATAGACCTTTACAGATTTTTTTTTCTTTTTAGCATTGTGCTTATTTCTATCGAACTCCTCCAAGTCATTTTAACAATGCACAGAAGAAACTCTGTGTCAGAGCCAAGAACAGAACCAGATTTCTTGACTTCCAATCCAGTTCTTTTGTCAGCTGACATGTTTCCTCCCTGGGATCAGCTGAAAGTCTTCTGACCAAGTCTGTGCTCATATGTTCTCCAGAAGAAAGAGGTTGAGAGAAGTTTCCATTTCATCCAGGGCTAATGGTACCATTTACTGCAAGAGTAGGTGCTCAGGCTGTCTTGCCTGCCAGGACTGAGGGCCACAGTGGTATTTGATGGAACTGAAACTAGATTCTCCACAAACTAACGGGCTTATGTGCCTGTGCAGGGGCCAGTAGAGGCTGCATGTCCATTTTCTTAATCTCTCACCAGAGCAAGTGGGCAGAGAGGGGCAGATTCTTGACAGCACCCCCCTGGTGTGCTGGTCAGGACAGCATAGCTGTTATGCAGGGTTTTCAAAACCAAAGCAATGGTAACTTGATGGATTTATTCCTGCCACCACCTGCAGAGAATCAATGGGGTACAGCTTCTCTAGACACTTAAAACCAAGGTGAGCTGTCCAAACATTCCTTCCACTTTCATTGAACATTAATTCCCTGTTCCAATCTCCCCATTCTGATTAGCAGAGCTGCCTTGCCTCTCGGGGGCCTAAGATTATTCCTAGCTACGTGATGTTTGCTTTTCAGCTGGCAGTGGCAAAACACACGAGATGGCTGATTACAGTACTGTCAGATTCTGAGGTACATGCAGGAATGTCAAATTTGGAGGCTGTTATGGCCACTTCAGAAATGTCATTATTTGAGGCTGGTAGAGGCCAGAAGCCAACTGCGACCCCCACCTGACGGCAAGGTAGAAACAGGGAGGGAATTGTGCCTCCTACAGCTTCCCCTCTAGTGTTGCAGCTAGCATACCTCGTTTAGTTCAGGGCTGCACTTAAAGGCCCAACGTAGCCTGGTGGTGTCCAGCCTGTGGCCTTTTGAGGCTCTAACTTGTGGCCCTTCAGGGTGACTGTTAAGAAGAAAATGTGTGTTTGACTGAGCTGATGATGGACTCTTTGAGCCAAGCCCTGTGTTTTTAAAATTGAAGTATTTGAATCCGGGCTGTCTCTGTAGGGAGGGGTGGAGGATACCACTTCCCCAATGACCTCCGACTGCCATGGAGCAGCTGCTCAGATTGTGGCTCAAAACATAAGGCAGTACAGCAAGAACTGCTTGCTCAATATTTCCCACTGTGAGGAAGGGGGTGGGAAGCTAGAGACTTGGCTCAGCCCCACCTCCTCGTCAGACTAGCTGGCTTCAATCATAGGGTTGGAAGGGACTCAGGAGGTCATCTAGTCCAACCCCCGCTTAAAGCAGGACCAATTCCCAGCTAAATCATCCCATCAGGCCTTTGTCAAGCCTGACATTAAAAACCTCGAAGGAAGGAGATTCCACCAGCTTTCTCGGTAACACATTCCAGTGATTCACCACCCTCCTAGTGAAAACGTTTTTCCTAATAACCAACCTAAACCTCCCCCACTGCAACTTGAGACCATTGTTCTTTTTTATGTCATCTGGTACCACCGATAACAGTCTAGATCCATCCTCTTTGGAACCTCCTTTCAGGTAGTTGAAAGCAGCTCTGAAATCCCCCTCATTCTACTCTTCTGCAGACTAAACCATCCCAGTTCCCTCAGCCTCTCCTCATAAGTCATGTGCTCCAGTTCCCTAATCATTCTTGTTGCCCTCCGCTGGACTCTTTCCAATTTTTACACATCCTTCTTGTAGTGTGGGGCCCAAAACTGGACACAGTACTCCAGATGAGACCTCACCAATGCCAAATAGAGGGGAATGATCACATACCTCGATCTGCTGACAATGCCCCTACTTATACAGCCCAATATGACGTTAGCCTTCTGGGCAACAAGGGCATACTGTTGACTCATATCCAGCTTATCGTCCACTGTAACCCCAGGTCCTTTTCTGCAGAACTGCTTCCTAGCCACTCGGTCCCTAGTCTGTAGCAGCGAATGGGATTCTTCCTTCCTAAATGCAGAACTCTGCACTTGTCCTTGTTGAACCTCATCAGATTTCTTTTGACCCAATTCTCTAATTTGTCTAGGTCCCTCTTTATCCTATCCCTACCCTCCAGCGTATCTACCACTCCTCCCAGTTTAGTATCATCTGCAAACTTGCTAAGGGTGCAATCCACGCCATCCTCTAGACCATTAATAAAAATGTTGAACAAAATCAGCCCCAGGACCGACCCTTGGGGCACTCCGCTTGATACCAGCTGCCAACTAGAGCCCCATTGATCATTACCCATTGAGCCAGACGATCTAGCCAGCTTTCTATCCACCTTATAGTCCATTCATCCAACCCATACCTCTTTAACTTGCTGGCAAGAATACTGTGGGAGACCATATCAAAAACTTTGCTAAAGTCAAGGAATAAAATACATCCACTGCTTTCCCCTCATCCACAGAGCCAGTTATCTTATCATAGAATGCAAATAAGTTAGTCAGGCATGACTTGCCCTTGGTGAATCCATGCTGACCATTTCTGATCACTTTTCTCTCCATGAAGTGCTTCAAAATTGATTCCTTGAGGACCCTCTCCATGATTTTTCCAGTGACCTGAGGTGAGGCTGACTGTCCTGTAGTTCCCCGGATCCTCCTTCTTCCCTTTTTTAAAGATGGGCACTAAATTAGCCTTTTTCCAGTCATCCGGGACCTCACCCGATCACCATGAGTTTTCAAAGATAATGGCCAATAGCTCTGCAATCACATCTGCCAACTCCTTTAGCGCCCTTGGATGCAGTGCATCTGGCCCCATGAACTTGTGCTCATCCAGGTTTTCTAAATAGTCCTGAACCACTTCTTTCTCCACAGAGGACCATTCACCTCCTCCCCATGCAGTGCTGCCCAGTGCAGTAGTCTGGGAACTGACCTTGTTCATGAAGAAAGAGGAAAAAAAAGCATTGAGTACTTTAGCTTTTTCCACATCCTCTGTCACTAGGTTGCCTCTCCCATTCAGTAAGGGGCCTACACTTTCCCTGACCACCTTCTTGTTGCTAACATACCTGTAGAAACCCTTCTTGTTACTCTTAACATCCCTTACTAGCTGAAACTCCAACTGTGATTTGGCCTCTGATTTCACTCCTGCATGCATGAGCAATATTTTTATACTCCTTCCTGGTCATTTGTCCAATCTTCCACTTATATACTTTTTTGTGTTTAAGATAGCAAAGATTTCACTGTTAAGCCAAGCTGGTCGCCTGTCATATACACTGTTCTTTCTACACATTGGGATGGTTTGTTCCTGCAACCTCAATAAGGATTCTTTAAAATACAGCCAGCTGTCCTGGACTCCCTTTCCCCCTCATGTTATTCTCCCAGAAGCAGGATTCTGGACTAGATAAACCCTGGGTCTGATCCAGTAATGCAATTCCTACAGTCCAGGGCGATAGAACATGTTCTATGTATCATCTAAGTCCCATTTGAGCCTTATTGAGAGTTTAAGGGGATCCTGCCCTTCAGTTCCCTGAAGGAGTCAAAGTCTGCTTTTCTGAAGTCCAGGGTCCTATTCTGCTGCTCTCTTTTCTTCCTTGTGTCAGGATCTTCAACTCCACCATTTCATGGTCACTGCCTCCCAGGTTTCCATCCACTTTTGCTTCCCCTACTAATTCTTCCCTATTTCTGAGCAGCAGGTTGAGAAGAGCTCTGCCCCTAGTTGGTTCCTACAGCACTTACATTAAGAAATTGTCCCCTACACTTTCCAAAAACTTCCTGACAGTAGCCAGCTCCAAATGTTTTTCAGAGAAAGGGATAAAAAAAAGTCTGCAGTAGGCAGGTATGAAATCTTCCCTCTATGAAGCTCTCATCCTAGTCCCTAAGAGTTACAGGTTGGTTTAAACCTGAAAGGATTTTTACATCCTTGGTTGAAGTACTAACTATGTTAACTGGATGTTCCTGTCATCTATATAAACATCCTATCTCTCTTTGAACCTTGCAAAGATTTTGGCCTCTGACTCAGGAGTGAGTTGAACCATGGCTCTGCGTGTGTGTTCTTTATTTGAGAAAGATCTCTAGCCACTTAAAATTTTTAGGTGCAGTTTTTTTTTATGCAAGAAAGAGCATGAGATGTGGTTTTATTTGTTTTATATGCAGAAAGGATGCTTATCTCTTTGAGTGAGTTTTTATTTCAGAAGCATTCTGTAGCTCTCAATTTAGAGTACCCATTTGTTACCATGGATTTTCAAGATTGCTCAATTTTCCATACTTGCACCACCACTGACCCCATTGCAAATTTCTTGTAATTTTCCATATAATACGGGATGCATCATTTTATTTAGTAGTAGCGGAGAGAGTCCACAGTGTTCCAAACGGTGCCAGTAATGCTTTATGGAACAATCAAAACCCTCAAGGACAATTTGTTTGCTGCGGATACTGACTCAGCAGAGTTCAAGGTATCTTTTAAAAAGTATATATAATCAGCCTCTGCTTTGCGCATTCTCCAGATACTCACAAAGAAAATTCACCTGGCCCTAAGATCTGGGTAATTTTTAAAAATATATATTTTTACACTTTTACCTGAAGCTTTAAGCCAAGTATATTGTTTGGGGTTTGGAATTACGTCAATGTACAAACTTGTACCTGCTGTATCTGTGAATACTCAGCTAAAGGTAGAGAGCATGTTTAAGTACCACTCTGTGTAAGGAGACTCTGCTATCAACTTCATCACCCCAGGAGTAGCTGGAAGAGGAACTTAGGCATATAATTGCTCCCTCCTGGAACAAGAAGGGGAAGTAATTGACCCCAATCCTGTAAAAGTCCAGCCCGCTCCTTTGGAAGTTGGGGGGTGAGGGTGGAAATGAGTCATGTCTCCATCCACTTACTCTGTAGGGGTAGTAACAGCAACACCAGCGGCACAATTGTAGAGGTCCCAAATTCTGGATCAGGGTAACTTAGCTGAGGCTGTGTGACAGGGTCAAGTGTCCCTGCCCCATATGCTCCTATATGACGGCACTGAGGTTAGCGACAGTCTAGTCCAAAATAACTAATAGAGCCATCAAGCTTAAGTAACTGTGACTTCTTTGACTGGATCGTTTCTCTGGTGTGCAAAGCACTGTAAGTACCTATTTTGATTTATAGCATCACCTGGATCTCTCCTATTCTCTACCTGTGGCACGCAATCTAGTCTCCTGAGGGCTGTAATATTTTGGTTTAATTCTGATTGCTTGCTTGGTGTGGGAGTGGCTGTATGGTTTTCAGTGGCTTCTGACATATAGGAGGTCAGACCAGGTAATCTAGTGATCCCTTCTGGCCTTAAACCCTGTGACAATATCTTCATTAATGATCTGGAGGATAGCATAGACTGCACTCTCAGCAAGTTTGCAAATGACATTAAACTTGGAGGAGTGGTAGATGCGCTGGAGGGTGGGGATAGCATACAGAGGGACCTAGACAAATTAGAGGACTGGGCCAAAAGAAACCTGATGAGGTTCAACAAGGACAAGTGCAGAGTCCTGCACTTAGGACAGAGGAATCCCATTCACTGTTACAGACTAGGGACTGAAAGGCTAGGAAGCAGTTCTGCAGAAAAGGACCTAGGGGTTACGGTGGACGATAAGCTGGATATGAGTCAACAGTGTGCCCTTGTTGCCAAGAAGGCTAACGACATTTTGGGCTGTATAAGTAGGGCCATTGCCAGCAGATCGAGGGATGTGATCATTGCCCTCTATTAGACATTGGTGAGGCCTCATATGGAGTACTGTGTCCAGTTTTGGGCCCCACACAACAAGAAAGATGTGGAAGAATTGGAAAGAGTCCAGCAGATGGCAACAAAAATGATTAGGTGGCTGCAGCACATGACTTGTGAGGAGAGGCTGAGGGAACTGGGATTGTTTAGTCTGCAGAAGAGAAGAATGAGAGGGGATTTGATAGCTGCTTTCAACTACCTGAAAGGGGGTTCCAAAGAGGATGGATCTAGACTGTTCTCAGTGGTACCTGATGACAGAACAAGGAGTAATGGTCTCAAGTTGCAGTGGGGGAGGTTTAAGTTGGATATTAGGAAAAACTTTTTCACTAAGAGTGGTGAAGCACTGGAATGGGTTACCTAGGGAGGTGGTGGAATCTCCTTCCTTAGAGGTTCTTAAGGTCGGACTTTTTCAAGCCTGACCTTAAAAACCTCTGGCTGGGATGATTTAGTTGGGAATTGGTCCTGCTTTGAGCAGGAGGTTGGACTAGATGACCTCCTGAGGTCCCTTCCAGCCCTGATATTCTATGCCTCTAACACTTTCCAGTTATGCATAGCACCTAATCCAGGCAGCATGGGGCCATATAACTTGCCGCCTATGACGCTGGGTGAGATGTGATGGAGGAGCAGAACTGGGAGTCATCAGCATACAGAAAGCACTGAAACCCATGTCTCTTAGGTAACCATCCTAGCAGCATCATGTAGATATGGATTAAGAGAGGTGACAATATCACTGCCTGCCCTGAATTCATGTTAGAGCTGGTAGAATAATTGAACGAAGTGATTCACAGATACTCTTCCGAATAAAAGAGGGTGTCTGCTGAATCACGTTAACTTGCATAACATTTTTCTATTGTTCCCCTTCTCCTAACTTTTTGTCTACTTGTTTTCTCTGTTTAGATTGCAACCTCCTTACACATTCTTCCTTATTCTACATCTGCAGAGCATACTGTAGTTGGCACCACATACAAATATTTTAAATCGTCAACATCTTTGTCTTTCATTGGAACAGTTTCTGCATTCCAACTGCTTGTATAAAAATTCATTTAAAAAAAAATTAGGAGCTATGATATGTGTGTGAAAGTTAAATAGCCTGAGCAAAATTTTCAACATACCTATGGCCCATTTTCAAAGATGTTGATTTCCATTGACATTAGGCACTTAAGGCCAGATTTTAAAAAGGTGCCTAAAGATGTAAATAGATGTCAAAGGATTTTCAAAAGTTTCTAGGTACCTAGTCAATTGTGAACATGGGGCTTATATGCCCAAGTCTCCTGGGTGTTTTCAGAAATATGGGTTTTGCTATTTAATTTTTGGGTGTTTTCAAAGTACCAGAAGAGAGATGTACAACACAAATAACATTTCTGCCAATGAACTAATTTTGCTATTTATATTTATAAAAATAAAATGTCTTTTCTTTTTAAACAACAAAGTTTGACAGAAAACACATGCACCTTATTTAAAAAAATATATAGTAGCTTTTGGGGACTTGTTTGATTTAAAAATCTAATTTGACAGTGTTTTGCCAAGATTCCGCATAAATTAGAACAGTGCTTAAAAGTTACCAAAACAGGCTTTTTCATTATTTAAAAAAACAATTGAGAGAAGAATCTAAATTATATAGTGATCCTGTCCTAGCCCCAATTCTATATTAATCACACACAGACCAGTGGCAAATGGTTGTGTTGAGTAACAGAAGCCGAAAGGCAAAAGCTGATCTATTATAAAAGACAGTATTTATGCCTCATTAGACAAAGCCACAATACAGTCCAATGTTCAAACACATGTCACTGATGGGGAATCAGAGTATAATTAATCAGATTATATAGGAGGAAACAGTTTTAATTAAAGAGAGCTAACGGTCTATAGTAAAATGGGAGAAGTTTAGTTGGGCAAGTGCTGTAATAGATTCCACCCACACTATTTTGAATATTTGGTGAGTACGGAATAGCATACATCAGTCATTCAAAAATATAGGTATAATATATAATAATAAATATATAAATCTAAACCCTCTCATAGCAGATTGTATCAGAGGGGTAGCCGTGTTAGTCTGGATCTGTAAAAGCAACAAAGAATCCTGTGGCACCTTATAGACTAACAGATGTTTTGGAGCATGAGCTTTCGTGGGTGAATACCCACTTCGTCAGATGCATGTAGTGGAAATTTCCAGGGGCAGGTATATATATGCAGGCAAGCTAGAGATAATGACCTCATGCCACAGGATTTTTTGCTGCTCATAGCATATTGTTATTGTATCTGTCTCTCCCACCAGAGATCTAGACCCTGTTGTGCTAGTTGCTATGCAAACCCATACCCAAGGATTCTATCTGGTCCCCAAAGCCTGCTGTCTACATAAACAAAGTGGGGGAGGAAAGCCAGTGGAAAAGTCAATACTAAAGTTAGGTCTCTGAGTCCAAGGCTAGTACCTACCCACTAGACCACACTGTTTGTGCACTGTTCTTCTCCCTAAATACAGCTAGACAAACACTCTGCCTGCTGGAGGGACTATTCGCAGTGCACATAGTAGTGTCTTTATGCGGACGGACTTTTCCTGTGATCTCTAGACCATCTGGACTCTGCGTAGTATGGTATCAGGACTATGGGGTGTCCTCCTTAAATGGAATGAGGACACATAGCACCAGATCTAGGAAAAGCCTGGGGCAACCCTATTTCCTTGAGAGCAATCAAGGTATTGGTTTCATGAATTCAATATAGTTACAACTTTGTTCACTTCTGTGCTCCTTTTCCCTTGGTTGCCTTGCTTTTCATATATGTATAAATATAAACCTTTTTTAAGTTTGAGGCTATGCAAATAGACTTCACTTACTCTCTGGTGGATACACAAAATGGGTGAAATAAAATGTTAAACTACAGCCCAGACACCAGAAATATGCATAGAAGGATGGTGTAATGGTTCAGAAGCTAGCCTTGCACTTGGAAGAGTTGGATTCAAATCCCTATTCTCCTGCAGACTTCCAGGTTGCTCCTGAGTAAGTCACTTAGTCACTCTATGCCTCAGTTTGCTATCTGTAAAATGGAGATAAAAGCCCTTCCCTACTTCACAGGGATTGTGAGGACAAATATTGTGTGGCGCTCAGATTGTGTGGTGAGAGTGACCCTAAGACTACTTTAAAATAGATGCAAACCAGCGGTCTGATCCAAAGCTTATTGAAGTCTCCAGAAAAGGTTCAGGCTGAGACTCTAAGTGTTATATTGGAATTAATTCTTGTTAATAAATCCAAACCCCCTGCAGGAAGTTCAGATATTTTCTGGAGGGTAGGGGACAAATTCCAGTTTCTCCCAGCAGGGGCCCTGTTCTGGTTCTCTCTATTTGTTCTGTGCTACTCCCGCACTCTCTTGCAGGGACTTGGGGTCTCCCTTGGCCAATGAGACTCCCCGTCTCTTAGGCATACAGGATTTGACTGCAGGCTTTGCCTTCTTGGCAGCCTCTTCTGTACAGGAACAGAGTCCCTGCGCATCAGGTTGCAACATCATTTTGTATGGAGGGATGGCCTGTATGAGAAGGATTGGGAGGTGTCCAGTTTCATTGATGTTCCAACCACACAGCCAAAGCGATGCTCTGTACCACTCTGGCAGTAGTTGTACTGATTTAGTATGTAACTCCTGCGTGAATGTGGTCAGCGAGTGCTTCTCCCAGGCTCTGTGACCAATCAAACTTTGAGAAAATAGGAAAACCCTGGATGGGGGAGCATTTTGCCATCCCACTCTAGCACCCCCCGCCGCCCAAAATACTTTGACTCCAGGGGGAACATGTAGACTTATTTGGAGCTGAGTGGGGACTCCCACAGTTTACAATATCACTTAACCCTTTCTTTTCCTAAGTTAATTTGCCTCTCATGCATGCTGCTCCTGATGCTCCCCAGCCACTAAGAGCTAAGGCTCTTTAGCACTATGTGGATACTCTGAAAGCCAGTGCTACTTGGCCTGTGCTGCTCTCTTGCCCAATTTATTATAATTTAGTGTAATGCGATTGGCAGGTGGTGAAGAAGGTAGTGGAGAGGAATGAACGATCATTCCAAAGAGCCTTATGCACAAGCCTTTTTAAAAAGTCTCGATCCTTCTTGATTTCTGTTTTATCGAGAAATTTTCAAATGTTGCTTCAATCAGAAGTGTGCAGCCAAGAGCAGACTATCGCTCTATTTGTGCCCCAAACACATTAGTGACTCCCTGACACCCACTCTTGCACTTCTCAGAGGGCGGACATAATACCAGCATTGAGTTCAAGGACCTTGTAAGTGTAATATCAGGGGCAGTGCTAGACTCCCCAAACGGGCAGGACTGTCCCTCTGCACTGGCCACTAGAGTGGCCTTCCTATAGCAGGGGTTCATACTGCATCCTCTCAGAGGGCTAGATTGTGACTTTAAATGTAGCCCTGAGCAAGGGGTGGTATTACATTGCACCCTCGGGGAGGGAATATAACTGGGAGATACAGCTCCTCCCCAGCTTCCTCTTTGGCCCAAAGAGAGGAGGGGATTAATTTACAACTGGCTTATAGCTGTTGTCATATTCATACTCTAAACACCTCCCACTGGTTCACCTACTATGGCTCCACCCTTCCCTGCCTATGCCCAGCACATTTGCCCTGGGAGAGGATGTCATCTTGTATGCTTCTGTGCACCTGGATCCGAGAGCCAGATAGACCATGTAGAGGTGTAAATTTGAGTGGGTGTATCGTCTAAATCAGCCTAGCTCAAAGTTTGTCACAGCTGCTGCTCTCCTGCCTGTGCTCATCAACCTTCTTTGTGACGAATGTCTCTGGGAGTTTCTGCAGGGCTTGTGCAACACAACACAGATCCTGGCTGGCCCACTGCCTCTATTACTAGTTCATACTCCGAAGCCCCTGACATTATAAATCTCTTCTTTCATATTATTAACACAATGTCCCAGATATATGATCTTTCCTTGTATGAGAGTCATTTCCCAGGGACTATCTGACATTTGTTGTTTTCAAGAATATTTCCAGCATGGCTTGTTGTGTGTTGATCACTAGTACTGCATGGTGATAGGCTGTGTAGAAAGAAATGCAGTAGTCCAATCTGAAGGGGGATTCAATATGGCACTGCTTGTATATAAGGTAGGATTGGTAGGCTCCATTGTAAGGTTAGCACAATGTGGTATTATGTTGTGTACAAAGTGATGTGAAGTGGGAATTCAGAACTGCAAAATGGGAGGGGAAGGGAGGGGAAGAAACTCCGAATAGCATGATGTCAATAGAATTATAACGTCATTCCAATGAGATCACTGGTACAATATAACAGGAAACTCGATATGATACAATTATTTGAAAATGAACTCAATGCAGTCTGACAGGAAGGATGACTCAGTGTGGCAGCTGTAACTGGGAAGTGATTAAACTGTCTTGTGATAGTGAACTCACGTGGTTGGCAAAGGCTGTGGGTAGGGCGATGGGAAAAATATTTTAAAGGAAGAAAAGGAAAAATATCAAGATCTAGTAAGTGTGGACAACTGTACTGCATAGGAAACATTTTAAAAAAAGAATTGTTCCACTTCAGTATGATTTAAAGAAGCCATAACATGATGCAGACTAGCAATTAATGGTAAAATCTGCATAACAGGAACTTATAAAATATGTTGTGTCTAATATGTGCTCGGTATAAATGAAGACACAGGTGTAACTTGACATTCTCTAGAAGTAGTTCAGACATAATATGTTTGCAGCCATTTGGAGAAAACATTCCCCCAACAGACATCCTCTAACCCAGTGGTTCCCAAACTTGTTCTGCCGCTTGTTCAGGGAAAGACCCTGGCAGGCCAGGCAGGTTTGTTTACCTGCCGCATCCACAGGTTCGGCCGATCGCGGCTCCCAGTGGCCGCGGTTCGCTGCTCCAGGCCAATGGGGGCTGCGGGAAGCGGCACGGGCTGAGGGATGTACTGGCCGCTGCTTCCAGCAGCTCCCATTGGCCTGGGATGGTGAACCGCAGCCAGTGGGAGCCGCGATTGGCCAAACCTGCGGACGCGGCAGGTAAATACACCGGCCTGGCCTGCCAAGGGCTTTCCCTGCACAAGCGGTGGAACAAGTTTGGGAACCACTGCTCTAACCGATGCCTGGGTGCATGGAGGAATTTAACCCAAAGGGTAATGGGAAAATAACGAAGACCATTTGATTGCTTTGAAGAAAAATGTGAAGTTTAACAACACAGGCTTTTTTTCCAAGTGCATCTTGGATCTTTTAGCTGAAATGCAAATTAAAAGATTACTTTTTAAAAATATGTTGCAGAGTTGCCCACTCTTTCAATTGAATGACAGTAACACAACAGCTGGTCAACTGGCCTCTTTTCTTGGATCAGAACCAACCAGGAATGCCAAATAACTGTTACATGAAGCAGGGGTAATGCATTTTTATTAGCTTTTATGCTATGTATCAAACATTCACGCAACCCAAATAAATGTGCAAGTAAAGTGCAATTTTGAAGTGAAAGCATGAGCTGTCTCTTGTATTTATCCCTCATATACTCTTCATGCTGTGTTTAAGTTTTCCAATGTAATTATCAAAATTGTCTGTCTTCTGACAGGCTTTCTGGATAATTAGTCAAATATAAAGGAAATCTCTTTCTTATAGCTTCAAACTGGAGTGCAAACTATGGTTTTTAGAGAATGGATTAGGAACATGCAATGACATTAGCCACCACAACCCCACAGAAAACAGGCTAAGATTTCTACTTCATATCTAGGACAGATGTTTTCAAAAGTTCAGAGCTGTTATGTGCTGATGAAAGCTATTCTATACAAATTTCCAAACTAAACTGGCAATAACCTTTCACAATCCAATCAGGGAGTTTTTTTTCTAAAAGTGCAGGGAGTTATTGGTAATTTCACATCCCTAACCACTCCTTTGCTCCATATACAGAGTTCAGTTATCCTTTTGTGAATAAACTGGTCTCTCATTGTCTTGCATACAAAGAAACATGTTCTCTAAGCCAGTCAGAAAGCAGTAGAGGTGTTGTGTTTTATTTATATATTTAACTGTCATTCTACTCTGACAACAGCTTAAACATCAGCCGGTAGAAGAAATAAATAAGGCACCTTTGAGTCCATTCTCGGAATACTAATCCAGAGAACAGTAAAGACGAGTGTGTAAAGATTCTGATTTCTAAACTGAAATGAGAGTTCAGAAAATTCAGCTCCTAATCCTTAACCCCACCTTCATCAGCTGTCCCTCTCCCTCCAGTCAGACACTGCAAGTGTGAGCAAAACTCCTATTAAAGCCAATGGGAGTTTTGCCTTCTACCTCAATGAGGCCAGGATTTCACCCCAGATTCATAACAGGAGTCTTCTCTAATAAGATGCATAGTTCTACCACACTTTAAGTACATTTTACTCCACATAGTATTTTCACTGACTTTTAATGTGCCATACATATTCTTAATTCCTTTCTCCTGTTGAGCAGTATTTTGCTCCATGAGTAGTCCTATTAAAGTGTAGGGAACTGCTCATACAGGAGCGACTGAATGAAAGGGAATCAGAATATGGCCCACTGAGACTATTTGCAGAGTAATGTACTAACTGAGTAAAGGTGGCAGAGGTACTTCAATCACTGTTGAATCATATGTTCAGTCATTCCCCTGTACCATCACATTGCTGTGTGTGTGTGTGTTTTTAAACTGCTTTCTTTCACTCCTGTTATCCTTCCTCTGCCATGTCATATGTGGTGACTGCCCCTCTGCATGGTGAGTAATCCAGCCTGAAGAGTATTGATGTTATGAGTGATTGTTCCCCCTTCCCTTTTTTTGTTCTGAGAAAGTCACATTTCACCAATTTCACCAACTTGCTGAAGCTGCAGAAGTCTTTTTTTCTTTTCCCCAGAGGGCCTGGAGAGCTCTCTTCAGTAATTTTAAAATACAGACTGGCTCCTTAACTTTCATGTTTGGAGCATTCAGCGCACAATCCTACAACTGAAGTTTTAAACATGTGATTTTACTGTGATTAGTGACTGTACAAAAATGGCATCTTTATATCGACAGGATCTGCCCCAGGTCTACAGTTCAACTACGTCCACATTTGGAGTGAGGGTGTGATTCCCAGCTCATATAGATATACTAGTTCTGTCTCTCATTGAGCTAGCATGTTAAAAATGATGGTGTAGACACAGTAGCAATGGGAGCGGCTGCCCCAGCTGGATCCAGGTGTTTGTACTCAGGATGGCTAGTCCATACCTCCACTCACCTTTGTGCCTCTCATGGCAACAATGTTGTTTTAAATGCACTAGCTCATCTAGCTAGTAGGAGTACATCTCTACAGTCTGGCAATTACACCCCTAGCTCGTAGTAGGGTTACCAACTCGGACTGAAGCTATTCTGGCAGAACTTTTTTTCCACAACATGACATAAGGTCACTTGCTTAAAACATCCTAGTAACATCTCCTGGATTGCTTCCAGTCGTCCCCGGGAGATTGATGCTGATTCTGGGAGACTCCCGGCCGATCCCAGAGAGTTGGCGACCCTAGTTTGTAGTGTAGACCTAGACACAGCGGCTTATCTTGTGTCAAAAATAAGTTTTGGCTCCTTTTTTTTTTACACAAACATTAAGCTACCTTTCCTTTAAAATGGGCCTGCTTTTGCTTATGATATGGGTAAAATATTCAGCTTTAAAAAATTAAAAAACGACTAAAAATAAAGAAACCAAGCAATGCTGAGGAATTGTTGACAGCAAGAAAAGTAGCTAAAGTAACTAGGGAAGAATGATTTCATTCTTTTCTCCTGAGAGAAACCAAATTCCATTGATATTACAAGGGTTTCGGGCATGTATGGAGAAAGGAATAGATACATTGCAGGGGATAATGGCTCTCAAAAAAAAGAGAGAGAGAGAAAGTATTCTTTAGTTCTATAAAGGCATTAACAAGAAAAGAGAATCCAGCAGTTCTGATTTTAACTGAGGTCTTAAACCCAAGAATTAATTTTGTGGCTAGCTGAATAAACGTATTTTTTGTCTCTTGGTGTCAAAATTACAATACAGTATACAGAAATGAAATTTAAACCATTAAAGGTCAGGCAGTGCCTGTGATTTGGTAAACAGAATACAGTGGCCATGAATGGAAATCAAAAAGGAAACAATTACCTCTGCAGGAAGTTTAAAGGAATTGACATGCTCTTCTAGGTACGGTAGAAATTGACCATCTTTGTTGGCGTTTCCAATTACTATGTATTGACAAAAAAGAGCATCGGCCAGCATGTGAACTGGCAAATAACTTAGACTGTAAATAAAATTAGGTATTGTATTATAGCATCATCTTTGAAATTCAATCTGAGCAGAAGTGCATCTGTTCAAGCAATGGAAATAGAGCGGAAGGGCTGGAGGATCTCTCATGTCTGTTGGGGTTGGGGGGGGAAGCAGGGAGAGAGGCAATGACTCCAGATTAAGGCACCAAAGTGAAAGAACCGATCTAGTAGTTATTTGGTATCCAGTCCAAGATCGTCATGGGCTCAGCTATGCCTTGTAGGTGCCACAGCCCATAGTAAGAGGTGGTGCAGAGCTGCACCAAACCAGAAGACATTTGGTTTGCTTAGGCTCCTGGGTCCCCAGAGGCTGTTTACACTGCTCCCAGCCTTCTCTGGCTTCAGCTTGCTACCACCTCCATGGTCTACCAGCTCCACTGACCAGTGCAAATGGTGGAGGGACGAGACTCTGACCCCTTTTCTCCTTTCCTCCAACCCCCTTTTGGCACCCTCATGTAGGTGTCTCAGCAGAAGTGGCTGGCAGCACACACAGAGCACAGGTGATGAAGGAGCAGCATTTAATAGCAAGAGCAAGCCCCCAGATATCTTGATCTAGTTTATTCAACATCCAAATTTCAACTCAGGACTCTTTCGGTATCCCGCCCCATAAAGGGCCCAATTTAGCCAACAGGTCTGGAACCCCTTTCAACATCACTGATCCTTGTAATGATAAAAAGTTGCCTGACAACTTAAATATCTTCGTCATCAAGCCACTGCATAAAACATCAAGGTATTTGAAATAAATAAACAATTTGCTATTGCCTACATTTAATTAAATAGAGAAAGTCATTTCAGAGAGAGGTGTGCGTTTTAAATTAAGAGTGTCCTTTCTGACTAATCTCAAAACTTTATAGGAATTTAGAATTAAAATGTAGAGGGTTTTTTTTTCTTATTTCTCCTGTTAACTCTTTTCCAATAGAGCTGTTCAGACAACAATTACAGATCTGTGATTTGTGAATAAGATGCACATAATAAATAATTGAGACCGTAATATCTGCCCTGGCCTCTCAGTCCAAACATCCCGCGATGCTGCACTCCATATGTTTATGGAAATATGCTTATGAGTGTGAATATAATGTAAATGGAATATGCTTTATGCAAAAGGTTCATCCTGTTTTTGTATATGTATCACTCTTGTATCTAAAACTAGAAATATGAAGTTTACTCTGAGGTCCTAATGTAATTATACAAAGTGTGGGTCATTTATGGTGGTTTAGAATCTTGATGGCACTCCTTGACTAGGATTGGCTGTAGATGGTTTATTTACCTGCAAGCCGCCTTGTAGACCTGGTTGCCAGTCTGTGGGTAATGAAGAATGAGGTCTTACAGCGACATGTGACCATGTCATCTGGTACTGGAATCCATCTTACACCTATTGCTTTTCCATTTAGAAGGATGGGTGGGAACCCAGAGAGAGACAAAGGATTCTTGCCTTGTGCCAAAGCCATAAAAGGGGGTAGAACAGAACAAAGGGGAATGCAGTCATGAGAAATCCCCTAGTTACCCTCTGAGCTGGAACTAGCAAGGACTGTACCAGGGGAAAGGATTGCGCCCAGACTAAGAAGGACTCTAGTCTGTAAAAGAAGCTTATTGGAATAGCTCTGAGGATGAGATTTACCTGTATTCAGTTTCTTAAGTCAGTGAAAATACTATGTGGAGTAAAATATACTTAAAGTGTGGTGGAACCATGCATCTTATTAGAGAAGACTCCTTTGTTATCAATCTGGGGTGAAATCCTGGACTCATTGAGGTCAAAGGCAAAACTCCCATTGGCTTTAATAGGAGTTTTGCTCACACTTGCATGTTTTGTTTTATTTTGCTTGGTAACTTACTTTGTTCTGTCTGTTATTTCTTGAAACCACTTAAATCCTACTTTTTATACTTAATAAAATCACTTTTGTTTATTAATTAACCCTGAGTAAGTGATTAACACCTGGGGGAGCAAACAGTGTTATAGAGGGCAGACAATTTGAGTTTACCCTGTATAAGCTTTATACAGAGTAAACCAGATTTATTTGGGGTTTGGATCCCAGTGGAAGCTGGGTGTCTGGGTGCTGGAGATAGGAAACCGGCTGAGCAGTTTTGGTTAAAGTCTGCAGCTTTAGGGACGTAGTTCAGACCCTGAGTCTGTGTTGCAGCAGGCTTGCATGTCTGGGTCAACAAGACAGGGTTCTGAAGTCCCACGCTAACAGGGACAGAGGTAGTTTCAGCACATCAGGTGACAGTCCCAAGGGGGTTTCTGTGACCGAACCTGTCACACATCCCTTTCTCTCCTTTCTCCAAAATGCTCACAGAGGCCTTGATCCAATGTCCATTGGAATCACTGGAAAGACCTCTTCTGACTACCATGGGCATCAGATGAGGCCCTGATAGCAGTACTTGTTGTCCCCATCAACAGAGAATCATTAGGTTGACCTCTGGAATCTTCAGTCTTTTCTGTAGACTTTGCAATCACTGTCCCTCAGTTCTGTCTCTTAAGACTTCTCTACATATTCCATATGTACCCTGTTGACTTCTCACATCTATGTATGCCATCCATATGTTTCACTTGTCCCTGAAACATCACTTTGAAAACACCTCATGCAACCCAGCACTTCTTCCAAATGTCTAACTTATGTTTTACCTGTGGCTTGTTGGATGAATGCACATTCATCAAGTACCCTATGACTTTGTAGCATTCTATTCTAATAATTTGGAATAGTTCCCTGAAATGGCAAGATTTTAGTATTTAAAGCTTTAGTCTGCACTTCCTCAAATGTTTATTTTGAAAGTTGTTTTGTTCCATTTTTGCCCAGGGTGGTGCTCATGCACAATATGAAGTTAACCTTTTTTCCATGCTAGTCCCCAGTTCCTCTCTGTTAAATAAATTCCCTTCTCCCAAACCAGCTTACTTTGCTTGACTTATTGTTTAGCCACATGTTTATGGTTGAATCACATGTACATCTCTTCATGCAGTGATAGTGTTTCTGTTTGTGTAGCACTCTCCCACTCAATCTTGTTTCTGCATTTTATTTCTCTCCATTGTACCCCTTATCTCTTACAAAGGGCACCTTGATGCTCCAAGCTGGAGGTGTAAATTCCAGTTTGAGAAGACATACCCATGTTAGCTCTGATTGAACTAGTGAGCTAAAAATAGAGTAGCCATAGCAACATGAGTGGAAAGAAGGGTTAGCCTTTCGGAGTATGTATCTAGCATCTTAGATGGGAGCTAACTCGAGGTAGCTAACCTCTTCCACTTCTCCTGCCACCACAGCTATGTTCTGTTTTAGTGGGCTGGCTCGATCAGTGCAAGCCAAGGATGTCTCCTTGAGCTAGAAGTTTATACCTCTGGCTCACAGTATAGACATACCTATCAACAGCAGTGGTACTAGTGTCCAACTTTTCATAAACATGCAATGTCACCTTTCCAAACCCTGCAACTATTAAACTAGTTCAAGCCTGTTTCTTAACCCATAAAACATGGCAGGATGTGAATTATAATGTAATAACTTATACCTAATGTGGTATTAGGAATGAAGGCAAAGGCCAAATGCCATTAATTTTACCATGCCTGAATTATAACATCATAATTCAAATGCTGGAACCTTTTTTATGCTCATAATGTGATCATTTTAAAAACGGATAAAAAGCCACTGATGTAATGTTATATATAAAAATAAAACAAACTGAACAGGGAAATATGGATCATAGTTTCTGTAGCAATCTTTTTTTTTTTAACTTTAGAAATAAAGAGTATCTGTGGAAATTAAATTACACAGTGTTTGAGAAATAGTTGTATTGGATAACATGGGCTCTGGCAGTTATTTTTCGTTTAGTTCTAATATATAGTAATTTGACAGGAGACAACTTAAAAATGTCAATTTCATGCTTGGGGCGAGAGAGATACAAAATACACTTTATACCATAAGTAGATATTAAAGGAGATTTTTAAAAAAATATTTGTGCAATAAAAGTAATCCAAAAAAAAATCAGGAGAAACTAGGAAGAGAGAGAGGGTGGCAACCATTGTAAAAAGGCTTAAATACTATGGTAATGCATACCACATAAGAACTCATGGATAGTCTGTCTAATAGAAATCATAGGCCCCAATGCAGCAAAGCACTTAAGCATTCGCTTGACATTAATCATCTGCCTAGGTGCTATTAAAGTTTAAGGCACTTAGAAAAGTACTTGAGTACTCAGTTGAACTTTAAGCTTTAAGACTAAGCTTGATAAGTTTATGGAAGGGATGGTATGATGGGATAGCCTAATTTTGGCAATTAATTTTGGAAATTGATCTTTGATTATCAGCAGGTAAGTATGCCCAGTGATCTGTGATGGAATGTTATATGAGATAGGATTTGAGTTACTGCAGAGAATTCTTTCCTGGGTGCTGGCTGGTGAGTCTTGCCCACATGCTCAGGGTTTAGCTGATCGCCATATTTGGGGTCGGGAAGGAATTTTCCTCTGGGACAGATTGGCAGAGGCCCTGGAGGTTTTTTGCCTTCCTCTGCAGCGTGGGGCATGGGTCACTTGCTGGAGGATTCTCTGCAGCTTGAGGTCTTCAAACCACAATTTGAAGACTTCAATAACTCAGACATAGGTTAGGGGTTTGTTATAGAAGTGGATGGGTAGGATTCTGTGGCCTGCTTTGTGCAGGAGGTCAGACTAGATGATCATAATGGTCCCTTCTGACCTTAAAGTCTATGAGTCTATGAGAAGTGAACTGCTGAATCGCAGCCATATGTCCAATTATTGAGACCAGTTTAAAAACATAGGCTCCAATCTTGGCGGAGGAGCAGGGGACATGCATATATAGCTTAACTCATGTGACTAGTCTGAATTTAGCAGGAATTCTTGTGAATAAAATTACTCGTATAAGACATTGCAGGATTAAGCCATAGTCTTTCTTTAAAATCAGTGGTCTGCAAAGATACAAGTCAAAGGGTGGTTTTTGTTGCTATCCTCTCCCATTTATCTGAAATGGTCCATACTCACCAACAGGTTGACGTTCCCAGAATACAGTATTGTATTGATTCAGTATACATTTCTACCATCACTCATCTGAACCATCTCTATTCCTTGTGTACGCTTTAATCCAGTTGTAGTAAATTTCTGTTGGGTAACATAATTTCTTTAGTCTTAAAGTAGATGGATATGCATTGCTTGAGGCTTTCATTTAACACAGTGGTTCTCAAACTTTTGTACTGGTGAGGTGACCCCTTTCACATAGCCAGCCTCTGAGTGTGACATCCCCTCTTATAAATTAAAAATACTTTTAAAATATATTTAACCCCATTTTAAATCCTGGAGGCAAAGCGGAGTTTGGGGTGGAGGCTGACAGCTCATGAACCCCCATATAATAATCTCGTGACCCCCTGAGGGGTCCTGACCCCCAGTTTGAGAACCCCTGGATTAATTTGGATATGTGAATTTTCTTTCAAATTCTGTAAATATCTAGCCAATAGTTATTGGCGTGTGTTTTTTTAATTTAATACCATCTGTATTTTTAATTATATCATACTACAAAAGTAGCACCCTCTGTAACTGAGCAGGTCTGTGTTACAAGTGTACATTTCCAGCTTTCACTAGATCTCATTAAATGTAATGTCAGTCAACGGTAAGTGTAATATAAATCAATGTATGGGGTTTGTATAGTATCGGGCTGACCATTGTAGCCCGGATCTGAACTGGGAATGATGAACTTACTCCAAACCCCTGGCTCAGGAAGTATAGCACTGTTAACAGTTTGTCAGAGCTCTGGAGGCAGGAATAGCCCAAGTAAACACAAAGACTGTAGTTACCACCTCTGTATTGGTGGTACACGGAGAATGTTACTTGTGGTCCCTCTCCTCGAGCATCTGCACAAGAGTCAGACAATATCGATCTCATACTGATGTGATAAATTTCTAAAGACTTGAAAACCTCTTGGATTGTAGTACTATCCCCAAAGCTTTGATACTTACCTGAATATCTCCAGGTCACTCTATGCTGGTTATTTAGCAAGATCAAACTTTGTTTGATGAGAATGCCAAAGCTTCCATAAAAATAGACAGAACAATACTTTTTTGAGTTGTGAAAAGTTGGAGTTAAACGGTTAGGTTATTTTGCCTTGAGCCACATATCCTATGCCTATTGGTTTATAAATATTGTAACATAAATTGTTAGGCCTTGATTCAAGAAAGCACTTTACATGCTTACGTGCTTTCCTGAATTGGGATGGACTTAATCATATGCTGAACTTTAAGCATGTGTTGAATTCCCACGGATATTAGGAAAACACTTAAGCCGAAAATAGGGATGTCTTCCTGACTCTGGCCCTTAGCTAGGACTTCATAATTTTCTCTATGTAACATATGACCATGTGGAATTCCATTGTGGCACTAGAGAGAGAGGGGATATTCTTTCTGGTCAAAAAACACAGGCCCTCATCACCGAGTTAAAGCAGAATCAATGATAGCTGTTAAAATTTGAGATGCTCATTCTGTGTATTGCTATCTCATAAAGAATGGTGAAACCTCAGCTCATGAAATGAATTGGTACCTCACTCCAAAGACAGAAAGAGAAGTTAAGGGACCAGATTTTTCCTTTGGTGTAAATCAAGAGTTACATTGGTGAAAATGAGAGAAAGATTGGTTCCAAATAAAATAAATTAGGTGGCTGATGTGCAAGATTGGCCCTGCCTTGCCATTTTAATATCCCAATAAAATGTTGTACTTTTTACAACAGCTAATTGGAAATCCAAATCCGCTTGGATGTTTATTGATCTTTTCAGTAGTGAACCATGTAAATTACTACTTCAAACCTGCTGTGAGGCAAAAGAATACTGACACATTAGATATGCTATTCTAGTTCATTCTGGCAGTGACATAAAAGCTTATTAATCATTTTTATTTCCTTTTGTTTTGCATGAACAGTCTTCTTGTCTTGAACTCAAGTTTTTCTCAGTGTTGATCTTTGCCCCAAAAAGTTATTTTGTTTTTGTCTTCAAGAAATACCAAAGATCACATTTGTGTGTTTTCTTTTCCACTCAGAGTATTGTTTATCGCACTGTAGTCTTGTAAGATCCTATCAGCTAAGCAGGGCTCATAGACTCATAGACTCTAGGACTGGAAGGGACCTCGAGAGGTCATCGAGTCCACTCCCCTGCCCTCATGGCAGGACCAAATACTGTCTAGACCATCCCTAATAGATATTTATCTAACCTACTCTTAAATATCTCCAGAGATGGAGATTCCACAACTTCCCTAGGCAATCTATTCCAGTGTTTAACTACCCTGACAGTTAGGAACTTTTTCCTAATGTCCAACCTAAATCTCCCTTGCTGCAGTTTTCCAAACTAAACAAACTCAATTCCTTCAGCCTTCCTTCATAGGTCATGTTCTCAAGACCTTGAATCATTCTTGTTGCTCTTCTCTGGACCCTCTCCAATTTTTCCACATCTTTCTTGAAATGTGGTGCCCAGAACTGGACACATACTCAGTTGAGGCCTAACAGTGCAGAGTAAAGCGGAAGAATGACTTCTCGTGTCTTGTTTACAACACACCTGTTAATGCATCCCAGAATCACGTTTGCTTTTTTTTGCAACAGTATCGCACTGTTGACTCATATTAAACTTGTGGTCTACTATGACCCCTAGATCTCTTTCTGCCATACTCCTTCCTAGACAGTCTCTTCCCATTCTGTATGTGTGAAACTGATTGTTCCTTCCTAAGTGGAGCACTTTGCATTTATCTTTATTGAACTTCATCCTGTTTACCTCAGACCATTTCTCCAATTTGTCCAGATCATTTTGAATTTTGACCCTGTCCTCCAAAGCAGTTGCAATCCCTCCCAGTTTGGTATTGTCCGCAAACTTAATAAGCGTACTTTCTATGCCAACATCTAAATCGTTGATGAAGATATTGAACAGAGCCGGGCCCAAAACAGACCCCTGCGGAACCCCACTTGTTGTACCTTTCCAGCAGGATTGGGAGCCATTAATAACTACTCTCTGAGTACGGTTATCCAGCCAGTTATGCACCCTTATAGTAGCTCCATCTAAATTGTACTTTCCTAGTTTATCTATAAGAATATCATGCGAGACCGTATCAAATGCCTTACTAAAGTCTAGGTATATCACATCCACCGCTTCTCCCTTATCCACAAGGCTCGTTATCCTATCAAAGAATGTTATCAGATTAGTTTGACGTGATTTGTTCTTTACAAATCCATGCTGGCTATTCCCTATCACCTTACCACCTTCCAAATATTTGCAGATGATTTCTTTAATTACCTGCTCCATTATCTTCCCTGGCACAGAAGTTAAATTAACTGGTCTGTAGTTTCCTGGGTTGTTTTTATTTCCCTTTTTATAGATGGGCACTATATTTGCCCCCTTCCAGTCTTCTGGAATCTCCCCCGTCTCCCATGATTTCCCAAGATAATAGCTAGAGGCTCAGATACCTCCTCTATTAACTCCTTGAGTATTCTAGGATGCATTTCATCAGGCCCTGGTGACTTGCAGGCATCTAACTTTCTAAGTGATTTTTACTGCTCTTTTTTATTTTATCTTCTAAACCTACCCTCTTCCCGTAAGCATTCACTATACTAGACATTCCTTCAGACTTCTCAGTGAGGACCGAAACAAAGAAATCATTAAGCATCTCTGCCATTTCCAAGTCTCCCGTTACTGTTTCCCCCTCCTCACTGAGCAGTGGGCCTAGCCTGTCCTTGGTCTTCCTCTTGCTTCTAATGTATTGATAAAAAAGTCTTCTTGTTTCCCTTTATTCCCATAGCTAGTTTGAGTTCATTTTGTGCCTTTGCTTTTCTAATCTTGCCTCTGCATTCCAAGGTTACCACATAAGCGATTGTTGTAGTTGTCACAGGGTCTCTGAATCTTGGTGAATGGCCCAGTTAACTTGGGAATGAGAGGGGAAGTGGTTCCTTGAGGAAAAAAGGTTATGAGATGTGGTCCATAAGATCCCTGGTTTAGAGTATGTTCTCTCTTCTTGAATGAGGATGTATTAGTGAATCAGCCCACTTCCTGTTCCAGATTGTTGATGACTAAAAAGAGACAGCCGAATCAGATATAGGATTCAGGTTTGTTTGATTGTAGGAGGATGAGTGTCGCAGACACTTGAGGTAGTGAAGATGGTTGACCTATAATGACTAGAAATAAAGCGTGGTCAATGTAGCTGATGCCAGTTCAGATGATGTCAGATCATCTGATGAAGTGACATGCAATTGCCAGAGTTGTGGCTACAATCAATGGAGCCCACTGGTATCAAGGAGGGGACTGTTGGCAAGGTGTTCTCATTAGGGCCCATACCTTTTGCCAATCATTTCTTGCAGGTGTGTAATAACCTGAGTTTGTTAGTTTTCAGGACATGCTACAAGTTGAATCTTTTCTCCTGTGATCTGTAAGGAAATGGGTGATGGATGAGGCCGGGTGGTGGTGGGAGTGGGACTTGATTTTGTGAAGTTTGATAAATCAGTGTTTATCTTTGTGCTGTTGCTGAGGGATTGTGATCTGGGCTAACTGGTGAGACATTTACCAGTATCAGTGGCTTGGAATGGGCACCCTTTTGTTTGACGTAATAATCATTTAAACGAATGAATGAATAAATAACTTTAAAGCAGTGTGGCATGTGTGTATGTACCTATGTAGGTAAGGATAATGAAGGTTTCATAAATTCACCAGGCAACTTGCTGAGTAATGGCAAATATGTTGATAAAAGTGTCGCTGTCACTAACTGAGGAGGGTGTGTGTGTATGTGTGAGAGAGAGAAGAGAGAGAGAGAGATCCTCAGGCAGTTACTCTTTCATCAGTATTTTTGGTATTACTCAGCAAGTTGTCTGGTGAATTTATGAAGCCTTCATTATCCTACTTATGATAAAACCCTTTAGATTTCAAACAGGTGAACAGATGTTTCTCTTTTTAATGAAGGAAACTAGAATATTTTCAAAACTTATATTGAAAAAGCCCTTTGAATAATTCAATCTATTCTTTAATTTCATTATTATGTAGCTTCTGTTTTTTCTATTTTATTTTTGTCACTGGTTGATTGTTGACTATACTCTTGACCATAGGGGGCTCTCCCTCAATTATACCCAGCTGTAATGTATCCCTTTTGATTTCGTATCAGATTTAACTTACATAGTCATTGAATTCTTGCCCCATTCTGAATTGCACAACATGAAGCTGATTCAACTAGCACTTAGGGTAATGGGAGTCTTTCCCCCGCCTCCAGTGGGCATTGGATGAGGGGGCCCCCTGTGAGTTGTTAAGCAGTATTTCTTGTGATGTGGATTCAAGATGGGATTTTCATAGGAGTACAGCATCCTGCTTATAATGAATTTGGGTTCTTAACTCCCTCAGGCCCCTTTGAAAATCACAGCCCTGAAAAATACAAATGTGAAGAATGAAAGATTGGTGGATTTCCTTATCTGACCTGCGATAACTAGTATCAAGGCAAAACTTCTCAGTATCTGAAATGCCATTCCAGTTTGACTTGTATTAATATGAGAATTTCCCAGTTATTCTCAAAGTTGAGTGGATACAGTTAGAACAGCTAAAAGGATGATTAACTAAAGAATGTAGCAACTCTAGTTTTTTCTTGAGTATTCATGAAACTTACAGCAGTTGATATTGTAACTGTGACATTGAAAAATGGTAACACTGGTGCCCAAATCCACTGCATTGTGTTAACTCCAATGGACTTATTTCCAAAATGAGATGAGGGATGATAGGAAGTCTTTTCTAGGAAAATCCTCCTTTTGTGTTAGTGTGAATGAGGAATAACTCCACTAAAGCAGTTAAACTGGTATCTGAGTCTACTGGAGCCAGTCCAGTTTTCCTTTATTTATATTCGTGTAACTGTAGTGGAATCAATGCACTTGTATTGGTGTGAAACGGGCATATGGAAGATCAGAATCAAGCCTCTAAACTTATCTAAATATCTGAAAGTTGGATTTTGGCTTAGATGGAATTAGAATATAATATATAATACAAACAGCAAAAGGTCTGTGGGAAAAAAATGGAAGCTAAAAGCTCTCTAAGATTCTCTTCAATAAGGGGAAGTCTAGACTCTGTATTATAAATTGTCTTAACACAAGGTAAAGGAAATTAAAAGCAAAGGTCATATACTATAACTTTAAAAGTCTTCTCATTGTTTAAGCATAAAATTAGAAGTGATATTTCTGCTATTTTAGATATGGCTATCCAAAGCCAATTGAAGTCCAGAGAAAGACTCCCAACTGACTTCAATCAGCTTTGGATCAGACAACAAATGTTTTGGGTTTTTTTAACATAACTTCATAACAAATCTAGGAAAGAGGAACCAGAATGATGGCCATTAGGGGAAAAAAAAGTCTGTCATTCACCAGACTGCCCAGAAAGAGAGGAGGGGTGGTGAGTGAGAGAGATCCTGGCGACCTCTTGGCTCTTTTATACAAGCACTGTAAGGTGTGGAAGGAACAGTGGCAAGTGAAAAGTATTGATTATTTATTACTTAGAAGTAAGTTGAAAATTCATTCAAAAATGGTTCATACTTTGAATTTAGCAGAAAGTTAATTGCTCCTACAATAAAACATGAATTAATGTTGAATGAATACTAAACTAATGGAGAGAGGCAACATGCTCAATTGTGCAATTGTTTTAAATCTTCAAAAATAGAAAACAATCTCATTCCTTCATTTAATATACAGTACAATGTGTCTCCATGAGCTGCAGTTTTCATGGTAAAATGATGGGCTATGTAAAGCCAACAAATGAAGTGAAAATCCATTTGGAGTTAAGGACCATGTAAGACTCCATTAGGGTTCTAGTTCTTCTAGTCTCACTAACTTTACTTTCTTTGTTATAGATCTTTCCAGAAGTAGGCATGTGATGTTATCAGTAATAAATTGCATAGCCTGTGCTAGTTTGACTGAGCTGGGTAGAGAGGAAGGGGTGAATTTGGCCCTGGCTTCTAAATTATGCCTGCTAGAAGTGGACTTTTAAGGACTGGGAATTGCTGGAACACAGTCTTCTGGCTATTCATATAACATGCCTCCAAAGCCTGAGGAAAAATGAGGTGTGCACATGAGCAGAATTAGCCTGATTCTACTATAGTTGATGTAATTACAGGTGAACCCTAGATGGAGGGGAAGATGCTATGCCACAGGTCACCGTTTCAGGGAGAAGCCATATTGCGGCTGATTGAATTTATTTAGCACAAAGCAGTAGGGGCTATACACCTCAAGAAGATATCATATACAAATGAGTTGAGGTAGTGCCTGTTTCCTAACTCCCCAGAACCAATTAGTTCTATGGTAGGGTGACCAGACAGCAAATGTGAAATATTGGGACTAGGGGTGGGGAGTAATAGGAGCCTATGTAAGAAAGACCCCAAAATTGGGATTATCTCTATAAAATTGGGACATACGGTCACCCTATTCTAGGAGTGGAATGTGATGGGGGCTGAGGTTGGGCTGAATGGGTCAAGTGACTAGTGGTCAAATGATGCAAGGAAGAAGGGCCACTGCTTTGGTTGACTGACTTTGTATCTCTGATGGGCTTGGGTTTTTAAATGTACTTCTGGGGTTTGGAAAGGTGGCCTTGAGGTCTGAAGTTTGCAATAAATTCCCAAATCTAAATAAAATGATTTCTGTGCCCTTTTTCTGTCACATGTGGTATAACATCCAGAAGATTTGGGAGTGTTTAAACACTAGGTTATTATTTGGGGCCCAAAACTTCATACATTTTTTCCTTTTAAAAAAAGGGCCAGAATTGCACACACAATTATAACCTACAATCAAATTCAAAAGATTTGTCAGTGTCATACACATACCAAGCAGTGCTAGTGTGAGATACAGCTAAACGATAGGAAATGGTGCTAGTAAAAGCTCTGCAACAGACACTTTCGATATTGCAGTCTAATTATGCTGTCTTTTCTCTTCCTCTCTCTGCCTTCATTTTTACCCCATGGATGTCAATAGCTCAATCTGCAGATAAACATCCAGCACTTTGTTTTCTGCTTTGTTTTTCTGCATGTATTGGACAGATAATCCCATCGGGTCCTTTTTTATTATGGATTATCCCCGCAGAATGCCCTGGCTGTAAGCACTCCATGACAACAAGGTTATTGTAAAATGGCTTTTTTCTGCCCTTTGAAGTAGAGCTATAACAACTAGAATAACTTTTATGAGGCCTTGTGGGGATCTTGTTCTTTATGAAATTTGCTGATTATGTAGAGAGGGTAGAATAAATAGTGTTGAGGGTTTTTTAAAAATAAATGAGAGGCAGAGAAGGAAGGAGGGTCTGCTGTTATGAAATTGCCTCAGAAAGGGCCAGGTTCTCCGCTGCATCCAGCGGACTGGATTCTTTGGCCTACCTCCAACCTCTGACCCTGTGCCATCTGAGGATTACTGGAGTGCATCATGTTCCAGCCACTCCCCCTCCCTCACCGACATGCTGAAAGGAGGGAAACATAGAAGCTGGCGGGGGTATCCCTACAGTCCCCTGAGGGGAGGTTTCTTGGTGCTAGGTGAGCAGAGGAAATAGAGCAGAATGGGGCCCAGAATTGAGTCCTAAATGCTTGAAACACATCAATATATTTAACGGCTTCAAGTCAAATATTATATTAATCAATTCATTTCTAATTATCATTTTAAACTTCACAAGCCTGTTGCTTTCAGGGCTGCTAAGTAAGGGACACTCCTTCCCTTTTGTGCCTTAAAGGCTATTAGTCCTTGAGACGCTGCCTCTCCGCTTCATTGGCCCTGGGTTACATGTGGAGCAGTTTCACAAGGCATAATGGCCAAAACCAGCAGGAGGGAGGCAGGGGCAGGCTGGTATCTGCAGGGCCTCAGCATGCTTCCTGGCAGCCACTCTGTGGTTGGACATCCCCTCCTCCCCACTCCCACCAGTGTAAAAGGGTTCCCTGCTTCTCCTCACTGCCGAGTCCTTTCTTTCAGTGGTGTGAACCAAATCCTAAACCCATGTGGTATTACTCTCTCCTTACACAGGCACAGCTCCTACCAAAGCCAATTGCAGTCATGGGGCATTTTCGCTGAATGTGGATTGAATAAAAAGGATCAGGTTCCTCCCCCCCCTTCAAGATCTAGCCAATAATCCCCACTAGTGCATCACAGGAACATACAAGTACAGTGCTATCTGTGCACAGGAACGTCTAGAGGCCTCAGCTCATGGGGCGGGAAGCGGGGGGGAATCCACTGGGCAAGGCTCTGTATGAAAACATAGAGACAGACCCGGCTTCAAAGAATTTACAGTCTAAATGGACAAGATGTCAGAGGGGTAAAGAAGGCACAGAACATTAAAATGATTTGCTCAAGATTGCTCAGCAGATCAGTGGCAAAGCCAGGACTAATACCCAGGTCTCCAGAGTCCGAGTTCAGTGTCCTATCTGCTTGACCATGATGCCTTTCTGATGGGGTCTCCTGACTTGTACAAACATAACAACGGCCATGCTGGATCAGACTAGTGGTCCCCAGCCTTGCATCCTCCTCCTGACAGCGGCCACTGTCAGGTGCTTCAGGGGGAATGAACAGAACAGAGCAATTATTGAGTGATCCATCCCCTCTCGCCCAGTCTCAGCTTCCAGCAGTCAGAGGCTTAGGGACAACCAGACCATGGGATTGCATCCCTGACCACATTGGCTAATCACCATTGATGGACCTATCCTCCATGAATTTATCTAGTTCTTTTTTTAACCTAGTTATACTTTTGACCTTCACAACATCCCTTGGCAATGAGTTCCACAGATTGACCGTGTGTTGTATGAAGAAGTACTTCCTTGCATTTGGTTTTTAACCTGGCCTATTAATTTCATCAGGTGATCCCTGGTTTTGTGGTATGTGAAGGAGTGAATAACGCTTCCCTATTCACTTTCTCCATGTTGTTCATGATTTTATAGACTTCTGTTGCATCCACCCCTCCTCTTTTCTAAGCTGAACAGTCTACATTTTTTAATCTCTCCTCTTATGGAGGCTGTTTCATATCCTAATCATTTTTGTTGTCCTTCTCTGTACTTTTTCCATTTCAAATATATCTTTTTTGAGATGGGGCAACCAGATCTGCATGCAATATTCAAGGTATATACGTACCATGCATTTATATAGTGGCATTAAGATATTTTCTGTTTTATCTATCCCTTTCCTTCTAGTTCTGGACTTCCTGTTAGATTTTAGACTCCATACATTGAGCGGATGATTTCAGAGAACTATCTATGACGATGCCAAGATCTTTCTTGAATGGTAACAGCTAATACAGACTCCATCATTTTGTATGTGTAGATGGGATTGTTTTCCAATGTGCATTACTTTGCAATTATCAACATTGAATTTCATCCATCCTTTTGTTGCCCAGTCACCCAGTTTTGTGAGATCCCTGTGGAACTCTTACGCAGTTTTGGACTCAACTATCTTTAATAATTTTGTTTCCCTGGCAAACTTTGCCACCTCACTGTTTACCCCTTTTTCCAGACTTTATGAAGGAACATCATGAATATGTTAAACAGCACTGGTCCTAGTACAGATCCCACTATTTACCTTTCTCCATTGTGGAAACTGACCATTTGTTCCTATTCTTTGTTTTCCATCTTTTAACCTGTTCCTGATCCATAAGAGGACCATCCCTCTTACCCCATGACCACCTACTTTGCTTAAGAGCCTGTGATAGGGACCATGTCAAGGGCTTTCTGAAAATCCAAGTACACTATATTCGCTGGATCACCACTGGACTCTTCCATCATTCCTTTGTCCTTGTCACTCTGAGCAATGTAAAACATAACTCTAGAGCAGTGCCTATAGAAAGGAAAGAAATGTCTACACTGTATTGGTAATGAAACTTATTGTGCAATTCATTTTTCCTTTCCTCATCAATCTTGTCTCTTTTCTCCTCAACCTATCACCATGGAATCTAGTTCATTTTGCTCCTAATTGTGCTCTGAAAAGTAGTGCAGGAGTCATAGATATCACTTCTGCAAAATTCACATTATGGTTTTCCCAGCATGTGCAAAAATTAGATGGGAGGAGATGGCAACCTGCATAAAAGTTGAGCCCTTGCCAAAGCAAGCTTCAGAAAACTTAACGTGAGCTTTTAATAAAGTAGTATTTATTCACAGAACTACATGGAGTCTCAACTTTGTGCATTGCACATGCAGAGATGTCCCGTTTGGTTCCCTTCCCCAAACAGCTATACTGAAGGAGTCTTCTAAGCCTTCTCTTGTCATGCACCCTGGACTTTGTTATTTCTGGAACTGGTTTTAAAAAAAAAGGAAAAACTAATTGATCTCAAGAAAACTCTTGAATCCAGCACTGAAAAGAGATACTGATGAGTCACTTGCTTCCAAGGCTGCAAAAGAAGGAATGATTAAATACCCAGTGGCAAGTGTTTTCAGAAATGGCTTTTGAAACCGTGCTTTTGTACATGGGCTCTTGTTGGAGGACATTGGAGAACAGGAGTGAGGATGTCAGTAAAAACTGCTTTTTGCTCAGGGAAAAAATACATCACAGAGGAGAAAGGAATCAGAACATCAATAGGTAAATGAAGCGTGCTGCGTCTGTGGATTCAATCTGCCTAGAGTATTTGATCAGCAGGTTTCATTGTCACAGAAGAGAGAATTTAGAAGAGAAGTGAAGTCACATACAAGCATCAAAAAAAGCTATATAGATTTGCCACAAATAAGAGGGAAAAACATCCCCAGCTTGTATGTCGTTTACTGTTAAAAGACTGGGTAATGTACCTCATTGGCCAGTCTCTGTCATGCTAGTTGAATTGAAACTGGACATATGGTGCAAATTTGTAAGAGCAAGGGCAGTTAATCACTGGAACAGAACACCAGGGAATGTGGTGGATCCTCCATTACTTGGCATCTTTAAATAAAGATTGGATTTCTTTTGAAAAGGGATGCTCTAGTTCAGGCAGAAGCTACTGGAACTCAGCGCGATCCCTGGGTGTAATTTTACAGCCTGCATTATGCGGGATGTTAAACCAGATGATCACAGTGCTGCCATCTCATCTTGAAATGTATGAATCTCTCTCTTTCCAGGATCTTGTCTAGCCCATATTGCCAGTATCTTTGGCTCCATGAAAGGCAATTCCTGGAAAGTTCATTTCTCTGCTTTTTAGTCATGTGTGATTACAAGATCAAGAGCCTTTCTTTAATCTCCACCATCCAGGACAGCTTGCTGCTCATGTTATCACTGTAGAAATGTCCCTCTTGATTCTGTGGCTGACAATGTGGCTGCACTAGGGTCAATGAGAGCTTTGCCACAGACTTTGAAGCCGACCAGATTTCACTCTATAACTTTGCTTATGTTCTGCATAGTGAATAGAATTGCTTGTTTTCTGAGACTTGTATATTTCTACTCTTGTCCATTCCTAACCTCTCTTTCAACCATCCCCTGACAGCCCTCCTCGTACACCCAACCTCATTTATATAATTCACTGAAATTCAATATCTTTATGGTGAGGCAGAGAGGCTCTGCACCAATAGAAAAGGATTAAGGGCCCCACCTGCTATATCTGCAACCAAGGCCAAGTCTGGAGGGGGAATAAAAGGAGAGAGCCTGGCTCAGTTCAGGTGGCCAGGAAGGAGGCTGGAGTTCTGCCTTAAGGGATTTTCTTCTACAGAGTTAAGGAGAGCTGGGCCAGGAGCAAGCAAGGAGTGAGCAAGACACTGTTTGGGAGCCAAGTCAGAAGGAAAGGGCAGGGACACCCTCCAGGAAGGTGAGGGGCGCAGAGTATTGAATTGGTTTTATTTATTTATTTATTTTAGAATACCTTGTGGCTAAGCCCCTTCAATCACTCACCCCAAAAGGGATGGGATTGAAGGGACAATTACTAATTGGTCAGAGTCCACCTCAGCGGATGCTGGAGATTGAGACTTCTTCCCCCAGAATCTTCTAGACTGATTCTTGCCTGCATATCTATATCTGCCTCTGGAAATTTCTGCCACATGCATCTGACAAAGTGAGTATTCACCCATGAAAGCTTATGCTCCAATACTTCTATTAGTCTATAAGGTGCCACAGGACTCTTTGTCGCTTCCCCTAGGGATGACCTGTGGTCATATTGAGGTGCCCAGAAGGTCCAGAAGAGGATGCCATTACAGAATCCATGTGCAAACATTTTGTCGTGTGGATTTAGTGTGAGGAAAGGTATTGGATCAACTTCTTCAGAGACCGATTCCCACAGCATGTCCACAGAATAAGGACTGCAGCAGGGCAAGCTTCCCTTCATTGCTCTACCAGAGGCCGTGAAACAAGGAGGCACCCTTACTCAGGAAAGCATTTAAGATTGCTTAAGGCCTATGAAAGTATACAAAGCCCAGGGAAGCCACCCACATGAAAGTTAAATATATGCTTAAATGCTTTGCTAAATAGGGATGGACTAAAGCATGTGCTTAAATTCTCTCTGGAACTGGAGCCAGTGTGTATCAAGCTACCACTCCCTAGTAGAGGGAAGGTGCCCAGCCCTCCTTTATCTCCAAAGGGACTAAACTTCACAGTTGGCCCTTACATCATACTTAAACTGTTGCCAACCTGTTCTTTGGATGCAAAGCAACAGCCAGGGGGATGTAACAATTGGGTCTGCCATGTACCACTGGGCATCAGCAATGTAAGAGCAGTCCCTTATCTGGAGGCTACTGTATCACATACCCTTGGAAAGAAAATGTGCTTTATGTGGTATTCATTACTATGAACATGTAAGACAGGAAAAGTTTGTCTAGGTAACATTGCAAAGGAGACCTGGGCTAATGGTCTAATCCCACTGATTCTATTACTAGGGTGATAAGGCAAAACATTCCTCAATTATCTGCTAATAAATGCTGCCACAGGCACTAAGATGATGCATCAGTGGTCACCCTCTGCATCCTCGTATTTGTGAGCTGACAAAGCCCTAATTGATTAAGTGCTCAAGAGAGAATCACGGGTGCAGAAAGTGACTAAATGCCATCACTTGCTTGACGGAACCAGAGCCTTGTCAGGGGAGTTTGTGCAGGGGGAATAAAGCCAACGACAGAAAAATACTTGTTTATCACATGCTATAAGCAAATCAAGGGAAGTTCCAAAATAAGTGATTTTTGGTTTTTTTTACACTATAATAAGGGGGGGCAGAGACAGCAGTGAAAGTTAGTAGGTTTTTGCTTTAACGTTAGTCACATTTTTGCAAGAAGAGGCTGTACTTGTGCTTATATTTCCTCAGTGATGCTGTCAGTGTATGAGACAGATTCAGGTCTATGTTGAGTTAATGTTAATCATGCAGGCTAGATGCTTTATATTCAAAACTTGAAGAGAATCCTCCTTGATTTTTGTATCTGTATGACCCTGTAATTGTACATATCTTTTTTTTTTCCAGGCAAATGCTCCCAATATTCATAATATTTCACTGTGTCATAGTTAAGCCTCATCCAGCTATTTGCATTGCCCTTCTTAGACCCTTTAGTTCTCTCTGTCTCTGATTTTTGATGACCAAAAGCGAACACAGTAATCAAGGTATGGGCTTGTCACTGATGTGAATCATGTCCTAACTCCTGCCTAGCTCAGAATTCCCCTTTCATGGACCTGAGCGTTCTCTTTGCCTTTTGTCCAACCTCTACAGGGCACGGAATGTTTGCAAAGCAGCTATCTCCATATGTGTTAATATTTATTAAAATTGCAGTCTACCTCCATCAGATACAAATATACGCTGGTGGGGGATATCATTAAAATCATTTCAGGAAGTTTTTTACTATTAATGAGAAAGCTGTTGCCCTTTGATGGCCTCAATTTGTATATCCAGGTTTCGGAATCACTTACAAATGAAGTAACCAAATCATTACCATTCTTCTGGTATTCATTGAAAAACCATTAATCACAATAATATCATCGGATGGATATAATGTGTACCTCATTAGGAATTCCATTTGTCTAGCCAACAGACAGTATGGCAGTTTGTGTTGAAATACGTTTCAATAATCTCTTAATCACAACAAGGAGCCTCTTTCATACACTGTCACTTGTTTAAAATGGCCTTTTTACCATGGGGTTTTCAGATACTAGGTAATATAAAACCGTTGCTCATTTTCATTAAGTGCAACCATAATGTTCTCTCTTTGTAAACTATTACAACAATTGAAACATTTTTTAATCAGTTGGTGCATTTGATTTACCAAAGGTTGTGTGCTTAGAATTACTTTACATTTTAATTAGAGCTGCAGCAATCTGCTAGCTAGAGCTGCGCTAAACTCTGCTGAATAAGAGTCTCTAGGCATGTTTGGAAAAGCTCATGAATTCTCTGCCATTTGCCTAACGAGCTGTCGGAAAGGTTCCATCAGTTATGTCAGAAATGTTGTTTAAGGACCCTCCAGGCGTGTTAAAGAAGCTTGACGTGGACAAGGGCTAATACTAAGTAGATGCCTCTGGGTTAAAGACTTTGGGGAAGGTCTCTTTGGGCTGTTACAAGGGGAATTAAAGGTCACACCCATGTGTGCATTTTGCTTTTGAGAGGTTTGTGAAAGAGGAACAATAAAAACCCACTTCATAACTTTAACACAGTGTCTTCTGGACAAGGACAAGCATAACAGAGTCCTCTATTTTAAAATGGTTGTGTCTAACCCTATGGTACAGTACTAGGGTGGGGAAAAGGTGCGTATAGCCAGAATGCTTAAACTCAAGGAATTAGTCTAATAACTCCCTACTTGGATTCATCCACAGAATTTGAACCTAGATCTCCAGCATCTCAGGACACCTTCGCTACACAAGTAGAAGTAGTAGGCTGTTATCCTCTCAGTGGGGCACCAACACAGATTTTTCCGTTGTGTTACACAAAGACTGAGCAAGGCTAATGCTGCCTCTGGCACTTACCTCTTGTCAGGGTTCCCTCCCCACTCTGAACACATGAAAAAAATAAGCTTATTTCTACCAACTTAGGTTAAAAACTTCCCCAAGGCACAAATCCTTCCTTGTCCTTGGACAGTATTGCTGCTACCACCAAATGAGTTACAGAAAGATTCAGGAAAAAGATCACTTGGAGTTTCTGTTTCCCCAAAATATCCCCCCAAACCCCTTCACCCCCTTTCCTGGGGAGGGTTGAGAATAATATACTCAGCAAATAGGTAACTAAGATGAGTACAGACCAGACCCTTGGATTTCTGGACACTAAAACCCAATCAGGTTCTTAAAAGCAGAACTTTATAATAAAGAAAAAAGTAAAAGAAACACCTCTGTAAAGTCAGAATGGAAGGTAATTTTACAGGATAATAGGATCTAAAATACAGAGGAGCCCCCTCTAGGCAAAACTTTAAAGTTACAAAAGACAGGAATAAACGTCCCTCTTTGCATAGGGAAAATTCACAAGCTAAAACAAAAGATAAACTAACACATTTCCTTGCTTTACTTACAGTCTTTGTAATCTTAGATGCTTATTTCAGGTAGGAGTTTAGGACAGATTTTTTCTTTCTTTTTACTGCCTGGTCCCCCTCTCTGTCCCAAGAAAGCACAACAAAGAGCACAAACAAAGCCTCCCGCCATTTGAAAGTATCTTCTTTCTCCATTGTCCCTTCTGGTCAGGTGCCAACTAGGTGAATTGAACTGATTACGGGTAAGTGATTCTGTATTCCTGGCTAAGAGGGATTTTATATTACTGCATACATAAAGGTTGTTACCCTTCCCTTTATATTTGACACCTCACTAAAAGCGTTTTTAAGTGTATTAGGAACAGAAATAATCTTGACAATGGTATTTGTCTATTACTGAATGGAAATGATATAATATTCAATAATGATGCAGAAAAGGTAGAAGTGTTTAATAAATATTTCTGTTTTGTATTGGGGAGGACAGAAATGATGTAGTCATATCATATGATCCCACTCTTTACATTCCACTTGTATCTCAAGGTCATATAAAACAGCAGGTACTGAAGTCAGACATTTTTAAATCAGCAGGTACTGATTACTTGTATCCTAGAGTTTTAAAAGAGCTGACTGAGGAGATCACTGGACCATTAATGTTGATTTTTTTTCAATAAGTCTTGGAACACTAGGGAAGTTCCAGAACACTGGAAGAAAGCTAATGTAGTGCCAGTGTTTAAAAAGAGCAAATGAGATGACCGGGAAATTTATAGGCCAGTTGGTCTGACATTGATTCCAGCAAGATAATGAAGTGGTTGATAAAGGACTTAATTAACAAAGAATTAGAGGAGGGGAATATGATTAATGTCCATCAACATGGATTTATGGAAAACAGGTCCTGTCAAACTGATTTGATTTAGTACCACATGACATTTTGATTACATTATTAGAACAACATAAAATGAACATGTCCCACATTGAATGGATTAAAAACTGGCTAACTGATAAGTCTCAAAATGTAATTGTAAACAGGGAATCATCATTGAACAGGTGTGTTTTTAGTATTTAGTGGGGTTTTTTGGGTGGGAGGGATAGCTCAGTGATTTCCGCATTGGCCTGCTAAACCCAAGGTTGTGAGTTCAATCCTTTGAGGTGAACACTTAGGGATCTGAGACAAAATCAGTACTTGACCCTGCTAGCAAAGGCAGGGGGCTGGACTCAATGACCTTTCAGAGTCCTTTCCAGTTCTATGGGATAGGTATATTTCCATATATTTAGTATGGTGCAACAGGGTTGGTTCTTGGCCATACACCATTTAATATGTTTTATCAGTGATCTAGAAGTAAACATAAAATCATCACTGATTAAATTTGCAGATGACCCAAAAATTATGAAAGTGGTAAATAATGAAGAGGACAGGTCACAGATTCAGAGCCATCTGGTAATCTGGGTTCAAACAACAATATGAAAGCAGAGTCTGAATGAGCTCTCCCCTGACATCTAGTGGTGAGCTGTGGAAAAAGACTTCAGGAGCTGATCTCATTTGCATGGTACCTAGGTGCTCATCCTGATGGGACTGCTGGCCCAAATGGTCACTTTTGGTTGGTGCTCGATCCTCAGTCTCCTTGTTAATGGGGCAGGAGTGATATAGGGTTGTTTATCCTTGTGTGAATCAAGGACAGCAGAACTGTACTTGGCATTTCCCAATTGAGGGACTCACCTTCAATTAAATGACACTTGCTGGACAGGGAATATGGGTTCCAAAGCCAAGTGAGTTGAGAGAGAGTGGGGACAGGTACTTGTATCTCATGGTGTGGGCCTTGCCTAAGGGCCTCAGATACCATTTGACCATGCCTCTCTCCACTGTGTAATAGCAGGTAATTTAGATTCAACTGAGAGTCCTGTTGTATGCTGCAGAGCTGAAATCACTGATGCCTAGGTCTAATATTAGACTTGCTTTGGGACAGTGTCTGATGCAAGAGATTGCCCAGTGTGCACCAACAGTAAGGCTCCCTCACTAACAGTTGAAATAACTGAGAGCTGAAATCATTAAGAGCTGTGTTAAGTGGGCAGCCCTGAAGATATCTTGGCATGGACAGCAGGGCGGCTTGCAGAGAGACATGGTGAGTAAGGTGCCTCCTTACCTCCACCCAGAATGGGAGATGAACTCTGCAGATGCACTTGTGAACTCTGGGTCTGCACAGTCCAAGTCCAAGAACTGTGAGTGGGGTGCAGAGAAGGGATGGGCACATTAAAGGGACTTTGGGGTTGCTGGACTTAAGAACCTGAGGGGAAAAGGGCACTGCCCAGCTTACTTGGTGGTGGGTCTTTTGCTCATGGTTTCTGTTTATAAACCCTGTTTGCAGTGTTTTTCCAAATTAATACTACATTATTTCTCTCCTTTTTATTACAATTTTTTTGCTACACTCAGACTCTGTGTTTGCAAGAGGGGAACTATTGCCTCTCAGAGGTGACCAGGGGGTGGTGTGTAATTGTCCCAGATCACTTGGCAGGGGCTTGAGCCAGCTTTGTGTTGTGTTTTTGAAAAGGAACTCCTAGATACTGAACCGTCCCTTGTTGCTACCAACTGGCATGGACTGCAACCTCAGGAAGTTTGCAGATGACACTAAACTTGGAGGAGTGGTAGATATGCTGGAGGGTAGGGATAGGATACAGAGGAATCTAGACAAATTAGAGAACTAGGCCAAAAGAAATCTGATGAGGTTCAAAAAGGAGAAGTACAGAGTCCTGGATTTAGGATGGAAGAATCCCATGCACGGCTACAGACTAGGGACCGAATGGCTAGGCAGCAGCTCTGCAGAAAAGGACATCCAGTGTATGAGAAACTGGATAAGAGTCAACAATGTGCCCTTGTTGCCAAGAAGGGGTAATGGCATTTTGGGCTGTATAAGTAAGGGCATTGCCAGCAGATCAAGGTACGTGATCATTCCCCTCTATTTGGCATTGGTGAGGCCTCATCTGGAGTACTGTGTCCAGTTTTGGGCCCCACACTACAAGAAGGATGTGGATAAATTGGAAAGAGTTCAGCAGAGGGCAACAAACATGATTAGGGGGCTGGAGCACATGACTTATGAGGAGAGGCTGAGAGAACTGGGATTGTTTAGTCTGTGGAAGAGAAGAATGAGGGGGGATATGGTAGCTGCTTTCAACTACCTGAAGGGGGGTTCCAAAGAGGATGGATCTAGACTGTTCTCAGTGGTAGCAGATGAGAGAACAAGGAGTAATGGTTTCAAGTTGCAGTGGGGGAGGTTTAGATTGGATATTAGGAAAAACTTTTTCACTAGGAGTGTGGTGGAGCACTGGAAAGGGTTACCCAGGGAGATGGTGGAATCTCCTTCCTTAGAGGTTTTTAAGGTCAGGCTTGATCGAGCCCTGGCTGGGATGATTTTGTTGATGTTGGTCCTGCTTTGAGCAGGGGTTTGGATTAGATGACCTCCTGAGGTCCCTTCCAACCCTGATATTGTATGAACCCCGAGTGGCAGAAGGGTTACATATACATATAGGATCAAAGTATATAGGCCATACTTTGAGTCCCCCACGCTATCTTGAGAAGCAGTGACTCTGAAAAAGGTTGGAGAGGAAGGTCATAGGGGATAATCAGCTGAACATGAGTTTCCAGTATAACACAGTAGCCAAATGGGTTAAGGCAATCCTTGGATGCATAAACAGGGTGATTAGGAGTGGAGTTACTTTACCTCTGTATGTAGCCCCAGTGCTACCACTGCTGGAATACTGTGTAAAGTTCTGGATCAACAATTCAAGAAGGAGGTTGATTAACTAGAAAGGGTTCAGAGAAGAGCCAGGAGAATGATGAAAGGATTAGAAAACAAACCTTATAGTGATAGACTCCAGTAGCTCAATCTATCTAGCTGAACAAGGAGAAGGCAAAGGGATGATTTGATTACAGCCTATAAACACCAGTAGGGGGAACAAAAATATAATAATGGGCTCTTCAATACAGCAGAAAAAGGCAGAACATGATCCAAAAGTTGGAAACTGATGCTTGACAACTTCAGACTGGAAATAAGGTGTAAATTAGGGGTGGGTGGGTGCGGTAATTAATCATTGTAACTATTTACTATGGGTCATGGTGAATTCTCCATCACTGATACATTTTTATATCAACGCTCTGACTTTTCTAAAAGATATATTCTAAATAGGGTGACCAGATGTCCTGATTTTATAGGGACAGTCCTGATTTTTGGGTCTTTTTCTTATATAGGCTCCTATTATGCCCCACCCTTGTCCCGATTTTTCACATTTGCTGTCTAGTCTCCCTAGCTCTAAGAATAATTTTGGGGCAGTACTCTGCCCTGCACTACACATGAGGTCAGACTAGCTCAGTGGTTTTCAACCTTTCCAGGCCACTGTACCCCTTTCCGGAGTCTGATTTGTGTTGCATGTACCCCAGGTTTCACCTCACTTAAAAACTACTTGCTTACAAAATCAGACATAAAAATACAGAAGTGTCAGAGCACACTTATTACTGAAAAAATGCTCACTTTCTCATTTTGTCATTATGAATTTTTAGTTTGCACTGACTTGGCTAGTGCTTTTTATGTAGCTTGTTGTAAAACTAGGCAAATAGCTAGATGAGTTCATGTACCCCACCCCCTGGAATACTTCTGCATATCCCCATTGATGTAAGTTGATTAACTTTCTCAAGTTCATCAAACTCATCACATTCCTGAATGCCTGCAAGATGAAGTGCATAGTCTGGTATATTTGCTTCAGGTGGTGAAACAGGTAAAAGGTCAATGCACTATAAGATGAGACATGTTTCTGTATTCCAAGAGATGCTGGACACCCCATTAAAGCTGCAAGTCCTGGAATAATTTTTTTTTCCCTTTCATTATCACCATTTAACTGCTGGCTAGTGGCTTACTGGATGAGTGGGTCAGTCAGTCAGTCAGTCAATGCCCTTGATTTGATAAATAAAAGGCCAGTGTTTTGTCAAACCACCTTTTAAAATTCTTTCCTTCCTATCCAACTTCAGAGCAAATGATGTTCTGGAGACTAGGGGCAATCATCAAGACTTGTATCTTATATATTTATTAAGACAATCAAAACATACATCACTGTTAAAATGAAATTCTAAATAACCTGCCAGGATTTATAGACAATTTTGAAACCAATACATTACAGTTATGATAGGGAGCAGAGATGAAATGCTGCAACAGCTTTAAGTTTGGGGTTTTTGCCAGCATCATTTGCTAAATCATATTCATGCTTTTTCCCTAGGACTAATAAGTTACTACAAGGACCTCACCATTTTTCATATGGTAAACTGAGAACATTATTTATAACATGGTAAACGCATTGTGTCTACAACTGTCACCCTTTTAATTCATGGGGCCTCGTGTGGCTGTTGGAATTCAGGGCTGCACGGGGAAGCAGCAGCCCATGTGGAAAATACATTTTGATATCGGCTGCATAGACAAATCTATATCAAAACTATAAGAGAATTATAAATATGAGGCCTGATTTGGGTGGGTTAAAAAGCTAGGAGTAGAATTTCATACTTGGCCTGTAAACAAGTTAGTGGGATTGTACTCATAAGTAACTGAGGACACAGACTGTTAGTTAAATACATAACTTGCCAGTTCCATGTGCAAGTTTACCTGATACTTTCAGAAGTCCAAAAATTTTGTTTTCAAATTAGGCATGGAGCTGTGTGCCTAATGTTTCATTTTATTTTATTTTTAAATCAAGCCCTTAAAAATCAATGCAGCACTTGCAAAGACACACTGCCATGCATCGTATTGAAAAAGTGCTTTTGTATAAGAGTAAAAAATGTCTTGGAGGTAGATTTCATGGGTACAAATGTCAGCTACGTGCCTAACTCACACTGAAGGTCATTTTAGAATTCCATGCTTAGTTGCTATGTGTGCCTATGAAAACCTTCTCACAGGGTCCCACTAAATCCACAACCTTTTTAAAATACCGCAGTGTACAGCAAGTCTTTAGGTGTAGGTTCTTGGGAGTTGTGTGCCATTCACCCGAGTATCCCATTGTAATAGGGATTATACATTTTAAAATTCCTGAATATAAACAGACTATGAAATCTTAATGAGATTTCATCCACAGCAATAAAAGAATATACCATTGCCAATTAAGATCTTACATGCAAAGCTCAGGTTTATCGTGAGTTCTTTAGCAAACTCTCCTGTGGTGGTTGCAGTGTGGAGGTGGGCAGAGGAAATAATGGTTTAACGCAGTTTTTACATATCAAACAATGTAATCAATGATTGCTATCCTTTTAGCTAAATGGGGTTATAGAAATCTTTGTAGGAGGGTGAAACAAAGTATATATGTACACTGCAGACTCTGGGCCCAAATCTGCTTTCAGCTAACCTGTTGATTTTGACCCTATATATAAAACCACATACCTCCTGGATATATGCATCGTATTGTATAAATGGATAGCTATAGCACTAGGCCCAGATGACTAATTTTGGGTGCCTCAATTTTGGATGATCATCTTTAGACTAGGGCTGTAATGCAATTTAAAAAAAAAATTAATCGCGCTGTTAAACAACAATAGAATACCATTTATTTAAATATTTTGGATGTTTTCTACATTTTCAAGTATATTGATTTCAATTACAACACAATACAAAGTATACAGTGCTCACTTTATATTTATTTTTTATTACAAATATTTGCACTGTAAAAAACAAGAGTGTATTTTTCAGTTCACCCAGTACAAATACTATAGTGCAATCTCTTCATCATGAAACGTGAATTTATAAAGGTAGAATTATGTACAAAAAATAACTGCACTCAGAAATAAAACAATGTAAAACTTTAGCCTAAATATCCACTCAGTCCTACTTCAGCCAATCACTCACACAAACAAGTTTGTTTACGTTTATGGGAGATACTGTTGCCTGCTTCTTATTTACAATGTCACCTGAAAGTGAGAACAGGAATTCACATGGCACTTTTGTAGCCCGCATTGCGAGGTATTTACATGCCAGATATGCTTAACATTCGTATGCCCCTTCATTCTTCAGCCTCAATTCCAGAGGACATGCTTCCATGTTGATAATGCTCATTTTAAAAAAATGTGTTAATTCAATTTGAGACTGAACTCCATGGGAGAGAATTGTATGTCTCCTGCTCTGTTTTACCCACATTCTGCCATATATTTCAAGTTATAGCAGTGTCGAACGATGACCCAGCATGTTTGTTTTAAGAATACTTTCACAGCAGATTTGACAAAACGCAAAGAAGGTACCGATGTGAGATTTCTAAAAATAGCTACCGCACTTGACTCAAGGTTTAAGAATCTGAAGTGCTGTCCAAAATCTGAGAGGTTTGGAGCAGGCTTTCAGAAGTCTTAAGAGCAACACACAGGAACTACAGAACCTGAACCACCAAAAAATAAAATGAACCTTCTGCTGGAGGCATCTGATTCAGATGATGGAAATGAACGTACGTCGGTCTGCTCTGCTTTGGATCATTATCGAGCAGAATCTGTCATCAACATGGTAGCATTTCATCTGGAATGGTGGTTGAAGCATGAAGGGACATATGAATCTTTAGTGCATTTGGCACATAAATATCTTGCAATGCCCGCTACAGTGCCATGTGAATGCCTGTTCTCACATTCAGGTTACATTGTAAACAAGAAGCAGGCAGCATTATCTCCTGCAAATTGTAAGCAAATTTGTTTGTGTGGATGGGAAGTAGGACTGAGTGGATGTTTAGGCTCTAAAATTTTACACTGTTTTGTTTTTGAGTGCAGTTATGTATTTTTGTACATAGTGCAACTTACAAATGTAGAATTGTCATGATAAAGAGATTGCAGTACACATAGGCGCCAACTCTGTGGGTGCTCCAAGGGGAAGGTATTGGAATGGGGACAAGGCAGGGCAGGGGTGGAGTCATTTGGTGGGGTTGGAGGTGGGGGGAGGGGTTGTGAGCACCCATCGGTGCCAGGAAAAGTTGGCACCTATAGCAGTACAGTTCTTGTATGAGGTGAATTGAAAAATACCATTTCTTTATATTTGTAATAAAAAATAATATAAAGTGAGCACTGTACACTTTGTATTCTGTGTTGTAATAGAACTCATATGTTTTTCTACATTTTCAAATATCCAAAAATACTAAAGTTCACTTGGTATTCTGTCGTTTAACAGCATGGTTAAACACGATTAATTTTTTTGAGTTAATTGCTTGAGTTAACTGTGATTAATCGACAGCCCTACTTTAGACACCTTCAAAGAGCTTGATTTTTCAGAAAGTTGAGCATTTTTCTTCTGAAAATGAGACCCTTGCAAATTGGGCACTCAAAACCACTGATTAGATTTGAAAAAAATCTTGGCCTGTGTATCTATTTTATGTATTATAGGCACATACGTAACACATTAGGGCTGAGGTTTCAAATCCACTGGCGCCCAGTTGTCGTTAACAGAAACTGAAAATCTCAGAACTCATATAAAGAAATATATGAAATACAGACTCCATCAATACTTTTCTTTGTTACAATGGATCTGAATTTTGCAGGTCACCATAGATTTCTGCTGTATGTTATGCTGTCTAAGGAGTAGGTGAAGAGATTCCTTACAGGGAAGTTCTCAAAATGTCAGATCATCTGAACATGATGGATAAACAACATTTATTGACTGTTACAAACTGGATAGGATGGCCTGTGACCTGCCTGATCTTTCTGAAGAGGTGAAAAACACCACTAGGGAGCCTCTGTCACACCTTAGTCCCAGATTTGGACCTTAGCGTCCAAAATATGGGGGTTAGCATGAAAACCTCCAAGCTTAGTTACCAGCTTGGACCTGGTACTTGCTGCCACCACCCAAAAAATTAGAGTGTTTTGGGGCACTCTGGTCCCCCTGAAAAACCTTCCCTGGGGATCCCAAGACCCAAATCCCTTGAGTCTCACAACAAAGGGAAATAATCCTTTTTCCCTTCCCCCCTCCAGGTGCTCCTGGAGAGATACACAGACACAAGCTCTGTGAATCCAAACAGAGTGACTCCTCCTCTCCGTTCCCAGTCCTGGAAACAAAAGCACTTTCCTCTTCACCCAGAGGGAATGCAAAATCAGGCTAGCAAATCCAACACACACAAATCTCCCCCTGATTTCTTCCTCCCACCAATTCCCTGGTGAGTACAGACTCAATTTCCCTGAAATTTCCCAGAAAAGAAAACTCTAACAGGTCTTAAAAGAAAGCTTTATATAAAAAAGAAAGAAAAAATACATACAAATGGTCTCTCTGTATTAAGGTGACAAAATACAGGGTCAATTGCTTAAAAGAATATTGAATAAACAGCCTTATTCAAAAAGAATACAAATCAAAGCACTCCAGCACTTATATTCATGCAAATACCAAAGAAAAGAAACCATATAACTTACTATCTGATCTCTTTGTCCTTACACTTAGAAACAGAAGATTAGAAAGCAGAAACTACTTCTCCAAAGCTCAGAGAAAGCAGGCAGGCAGACAAAGACTCAGACACAAACTTCCCTCCACCCAGAGTTGAAAAAATTCGGTTTCCTGATTGGTCCTCTGGTCAGGTGCTTCAGGTGAAAGAGACATTAACCCTTAGCTATCTGTTTATGACAGCCTCATGCTAAAATGTGCTCTTAAATAACTTTACATGTGTTTAATAGGATAAACAAAACCAGCTAAGGATGTGGAGATTCCTGTCAGTCTGACGAGGTGCTTGAATTTTTTTCCTTAAGCAAGTCATCATTTGACACTGACTGGTATATTTCAAACTGCGGTTTCCTTGACTGCTTTGCCAATAGTTATCTGTACCAAATATGGGAAATGTTTGCTAAAACATTGCTAAAAATGTTTGTTTGCTTTACAAGGTACTTGCATATATATTAAATATTGCTTCCTATAGGAAGCGTGATGACAGCCCTTTGTTGAAAATTGTTACTGGTATATACACAAGCTGTAAAATTTCACTTACTACCATATGGAACATTAAGGTAGAAAGATCAAATGTATTAACCTTCTACAAATTACGTTGGTCAATATTTTATCTTGTTACAGTGGCTTCTATTTTTACATTGTTGCCTTTTTCAGGATGATGTAAAGATTTTTCTTCCTTTGCTATAAATGACAGAAGTACATTAATGTAATTAATGGTTTTAATTTCAATAAGTGTATGTATTCAGATCTGACACAGGCTACTGGAATATTCAGTTAGTTTATGCCTGCAAATACCTTTGAGGGTAATCACAGAATCAATCTATTTGGCACCCCCAAATGGAGTCTGTTTCTGTGAACTATTTTTTTATAGTTATTTCTGATTCAAAATCCCAACAATCTTCCCACTAAAAATGTAACATTTTTAACTGGACCCAGTTCTCTGTTGTTGTTGTACATCTTGTGTAGTCACATATGCCAGTGCAAAGTGGGTGTGTGAATCATTCATCATTCTGATTTAGTAATGATTCCCACCCCCACCCTTGACTGATGTATTCAACTGTACAAAATGTACAGCAACGGAGAAGCTGTCCTACAGAATCTTGGTATCTTTAACACAGGCTGCTATATGCCTGTTATGTTGTATGTAATGCTGCTGAGTGCTCACCAACTTTACTAATGAACACTCCTCAGGTCTCATGTTGTGCCACTGATTAATCTTACTCCACTTTTATATGGAGGGAGGCGGGACTTCACCCGCTGTCTTGAAGGGCCTGATCATCCTCTCAGATATGCAGAACAAATTGCAGTAGTAACAAGGGCTATCACCATGAGAGAGATACTGAGGCCCAGTTCTTGTATGTACCACATCACAGGTTTTCATTTATCCCCACAGAGATTTACAATGCGTTTGGCTAGAGTGAAGGAGATTTTTAAGATCATAGTGTTTATAAAAGGCAAGTAATATGATTTTTGTGGGTGGGGCAGAGGGATAGGCTAGTAGGTAGCACATAAAACAAGAGAGAGGATGAAAAGTAAAGGGAAATGTGAAGAAGAGACACTAACATTTCTCAAACAGAAAACACTGTTAGGATTCTGTTCTCAAATGGCTTATTCCCTCAGCCAGACCTGGTAACAATATTTTGGAGGGAAAGTTCCTTTGAATAATAGATTTGCTGAAAACAAAAATTTGCAATGAAGTTTTATGGTTTTACAATGACAAACTGGAGATTGAGGGTAAAGTCCTGGTTCCAGCATATTCCAATGGAGTTTTCCCATTGATGTATCACCCCAGCATTTTCATTGAAAAAAAAGTATGGTTTTTGAAAACCGGAAACTTGTATCATAAACATTTTTTAATCTGAAAGTTTTTGAAAACCAAATATGAAAGTATTTCTCACAGAAATATTTTTTTTTCAGTCAGCTCTATCCCAGCCCATTTGATTTTCCTACCTGGAAATATCAACATTCCTATGGCTTGTTCAGGTATGCCTCCTGTTGATAAAGCTTTGATCAAGTAATCAGGTTACAGAAAGAGTATCATGGGACTTAGGTGCTAAAACCTGCCACTCAAACAGCTAGTACTGAAGAGTGACTAATTGCAGGTCTTTGATGGCCAATAGTCTCAAATTGTTCATTCAAATACATCTGTCAAGATCAGGAGCTATTCATGAAAGATTTCTGAACAGAAGAAAGGACTAAATTCACTGGATAAGCTGTTCTTAGTGAATAATTAGACCAGGAAAATTCTTAAAGCCACCATGGAAGCCACCATTAAGCAAAAGCAATTCTGCATGCCTCAGACCTTCTCCGATCTCAGACTAGCTAATTGGAGGCCACTGGGGAAAGGTTACATTTATGAGCTGGTGAGTATTCTTATTAGGCACAGCCTGAAGGCAGATATAAGACAACATAGCTGGGTCTCATACCTATAATGCTTTGGCTGCAGGGTAGATTTCTTCTAGGATAAGAGAGTTAGACACAGTAAGTTAGCCATTAATAGGACTGCTGCTGGGAGAACATATAGGCCAGACAGTTATTTTGGTGGACAAGATAGAAGCCTTTGGTTCTGGACTGAGAGTTGCTACAGTCTTCACTCCATTTCTGTTTAGACAGCAGAAGAACCCAGGTGGCACATGCTACATTTTAGAACATCCTAAACTGTAAACTCTTCAATGCATAGGTTGTTTCTTGATACCTCTTGGTCCCAGTATCTTTCACAATGGGGCCCTGATCCTGACTAGGATGTCTGGGATACCACTGTCACATAACTTCATTATGATTATTTAACATGTATCTCTGAAAATCAAAGGAGAAAGAATATATACATTATTGTCTATGCCAAGTAGTTTATTTTATGGCATAGTTGATTAGTTGTTGACAGAGAAATTGTTCTTTGGCCTTAAAAAGGTGATGCGTTTATTTAATTAAATTGCTGACTCTGGGTCCTGCTGTAGAATGGCTTTCAACAATGAAGTGCTGGGTAGATCATCACAAAGAATAAATTCTATATTTGAAAAACAAGTAAGTGTAGTCTCTTGAGATCAGCACCATGTCAGTGAGAACCTAGTTTGCTCATGATCTAGAGAAGAAAGTAATGTGTTCAAATTGCACATCAGGAACATAATCCACCATCATATTCCCAGTAGAATCACCAGAATCCCAGAAGATTAGGGTTGGAAGGGACCTCAGGAAGTTATCTAGTCCAACCCCCTGCTCAAAGCAGGACTAGCCCCAACTAAATCATCCCAGCCAGGGCTTTGTCAAGCCGCACTTTAGAGGTTTTTAAGGACAGAGATTCTACCACCTCTCTAGGTAACCCATTCCAGTGCTTCCCCACCCTCCTGGTGAAATAGTTTTTCCTAATATCCAATTTAGACCTCCCCTACTGAAACTTGACACCATTGCTCGTTGTTCTGTCATCTGCCACCACTGAGAACAGCCGAGCTCCATCCTTTTTGGAACCCCTCTTTAGGTAGTTGAGGGCTGCTATCAAATCCCCCCGTCGCTCTTCTCTTTTGCAGACTAAAAAAGCCCAGTTCCCTCAGTCTGAGTAGTACCAGCATGTTGATAATAGAGTAGATAGGAGAAGACAGTTGTTTTGCCTTAGTGCCCAGTAGTATACAAAACACAAAGGAGAGACTTATCTGTTGAATATTTTAAAAAGGGAGCATTTCTGGCTAGGAGATGGTAGTTATCATTTAGACATGTCAGGCACTTGCATTGCAGTATCTACTGTACAATACAAGTGTGACGTGCTTAAAAGACAAAATGTCAACCTGCATTCACTGAGTTCCAGAGGGAATTTTCTATTGTCTTCAGGCCCATAAAGAAAGACTGTGTATATTTTTAATTTTGTATATAGAATATTCATCTGAAAGAGTGTTCAAGTAAGTTTCATGGATTGGTGAGCAAGATTGACATATTAGCTACTTTAAGAAAAGCTAATGACTTAATTCATCTGGGTACGGACAGGTCTGGATTTGTTTTTTTTTTTAAACATCTTGCTACGGAATACCTGTACCACTCACATATTGATTTTTAAACATTTGAACACTAAAGCTGTATTTCACTATGTTCTAACTATATTTGTCATTTTCAAAGCAAAACAAATTAAGGCAGAGAATATTTTAAGGGCAGTTAACTAAACTAAAACCTTTTTTAAAGAAAACTGAGCCAACACAGTCTAATCTCCAGCAAAACTCACTCTTGCTGTGGCAGAGAAGTATCAGGGTGGCTCTTAGCTCTGGGTATCCCCAACGGAGTTTTAAATCTATGCAGGAATATTTTTGCATACACATACCTGTGCGCACGCGCACACACACACACACACCCCCCACACACACACACCTTGTCCCTCAGTCACTCCCTAAAAACACTAACTACGCTTTTCCCTCACAAATCTAAAAATATGACACAACACATACTAATATAGCTATTAAAGTCCACATTAAATAACATGAGTGGTATTTGGGGGTAGTACTAAATTGGGGCCCCCTTGAAGCTCTAAGCAGTTGCTTAATCTGCTCATGCCTAATGCCACCACTGTGCATGCCCCTATCCAAGCTGTAAATTGTACCCTCAGCTTGACTGTAGATGTTCCTGGGGAACATCATGATGCATCTAACTGTCCTTCCTGAATAGGTATGCTTTCGTGAATCAGGACCCCCAGGAGGGTTGTGCTATTATGCATCACTGTATATGTGCTTTCTAAAAATCCGTTCATGACTGAGTATCTTGTAGGCACCATTGACCATTGAGTTGGTAGGAAGGTGGTCTTGACTGACTAACTTATTTTTGTTTGGCAATGCAGATACTTTGCTCGTTGTACAAGCTATCACTGATTTTTTTTAAGTGCTTCTCAGTTATCTTATTGTTATTAGGAAAACACAATCTCAATTCATGTTTTCCCTTTTGTAAAGTTCTTTCCACAAATGTTTCCAGATTGTATGAAAGGCCATTTACATTTTAATAACTTTCACTTGATTTTGATTTCAGTATGAATAAATTTACCAGGGTGATAAGTTTGTTGTTAGTGCTTTCATATTTTCAGTTCAAATTTTTATTAATAAACATGCAAATACCAGATGTATTATTTATATTGCTAGAAAATGTACTATTCCAATCTCCATTCCAATCCTCTTCTCAAAACATACTCATCTGTAAAAGAAGCCTTCCTAGTATAGCTTCACAATGGTTATGGCTAACTAAACAATGCAGTAGAGTGGAAAAATATTCCCCTGGGCATTTTTGTGTGCAAAACCATTTCTCAAACATACAAAGGTACTTCAAGATGGTTTTGGGTCTATATAAATAAATATAAGTACATTCAGAGTTGTGATAGAGACAAATTCCAAATAACGTGGTATTGCTAAAAAATAATACAGTTAATTTTTTTATTTGCCATTTCCATTTGCTGTCTGATCAAATATGGTATCCCGATGCCACTTCCCCCACCTGAATATCAGTAGCAACCAGGCGGAGTGTGCTGTGCTACCTACACCAGCAGCAGCTAGCTGTGCTGAGCTGTGCAGTCAGATGATATTAAAATGCTGGCCATGGGTGAAAATCTGAGTTAAGGATTCAGATTATTAGCTGGTTCCATGTAACCTACAACAGAATCTAACCGAAGAAAGCTCATTCTAACTAGAACTCTTCTATCTAGTTCAGTGGCGGCTTGTGACTTTTTTGACAGGCAAGGCACAAATCACAAGGTTATTTCTACCTCCACCCAATGCATATTTTAATGGCTATTAGACGCTTACCTTGTTTATTGTGAAGAAAAATCAGGCACAGCCAGGGGCTGGGGCTGCTACACCACCTGGTCTGATGCAGGGGGCAGAGCATGAGCGGGTCCTGGGATGTGGTGGTTTTTCCTCGTGCATACACATGAGGCCTACCCTGTAGGGAGCCAGAAAGATGCAGGCTCCAGCCCATCCCCAGGCAAACTCCCTGTAGCCCAGGCTTAACTGCTACAATTCTGCTGTGGCCTCACTCATCAGTGGTTACTACTGCACCTGCCTTATAAAGTGATTCCTGGGCATGGTAAATTGCCCTGGTAACAAGGCAGCTTCTTAAGGTACTATTCGCTCTGCTAAGATGTGAGCCTCATGCTTTGAACTTTCTGGTGCTGCATTTTGCTCCTGGAGTTGCTATTTAAAATCAAATCAAAATTTGTCCTCAAATCTGTATTTATTTCCCCATCAAATAAAAACAGAATATGCAAGATGTACTTTGGAGCTTTTGGGAATTCTTGGTTAAGCTGTGGCTCGCTTGCCTGGGATGATGAGTCACCCCTGAGATAGATATGCATACTGCCCTCATTTACGGGAAAGACCCCTCCCTTGTAGAAGGCCACCACACGTTCTCTGTTCCACTTAAGCTGTCAGAACAATGACTGCTGGGACTTAAATGCCACATAGGCTTTGTGGAGACCAGCTGTGCAGGGGTGAATTGCATTCTCAAGGGGAGTACAACTGGGAACCAGCCTCCAAGCCTGGCTGGACAGCTGTGCTGTTTTAATGGACTAACTCAAGCCCTCCTAGTCTGCTTTTGTCTACCCATGCTGGTAGGCTTGCTCCCAGCTGCAGTGTAGACATATCTTGTGCATACAAGTCCCATTCATTTAAGTGGAAACGCTGTCTGGATCAAGTGAAGAAAGGCCCTATAGAACTGAGTATTGACCGTGCATTTTCCAATGAATTGGCTACCCTTTCTTAGTCAGAACTGTCATCTGAATGACACTTGCCAATAGTGTCATGTTTTGAAGATTCGGCGGAGGGCTGAAGCACTGTATTTTGCCCTTTGAAAAACTTGGAAATGGGGGCGTTTCAACACGAGGACTGCATTTTGTTTTCCTTAGTCACACGTCACCTCAAGTGAGCGAGGTGAGTATGTGTCAACCCTGTACACTAAGTTCATGTCAAAATATTAATTTAACATCAGCTGTAAAATATGCTCTGAACTCTTTAAAATTCCTGTAAAGAGTGATGAAACAAAGCACAGTCACAGCATCCATATCATCCCCGCTATTCATATTTATTAGCAGTAACATGTTTCCATCAGTAAGACACGTCACTCTCTATTATGGGATCCTGCCAGAGTACAGACTGCATACTGTACAGTATTAACATTTATTGTCAGCTTTATAGGACAGCTTTATAGGTATACCCTGATAAGCTGGATGATATGTTTCTACTTTTTTCTACAGATGGGTCTTATGTGATACTGCTCTTTGCTGAAACAATAGCTTATCTTAAAAAGTAGAATATGTTCTTTTTGATTTATGCTAGTCAGATACAAATGATCGCGGGCCTAATGACAGGTTATATTTCACATGATGCGATGCAATCTCTTATAAACATAGTAGTTGTCCATGTGTTATAGAAGTCTGTCAAATTGTGCAAAAAAAAATATTTGCTAGCCATATCAGCTCAGAATTAAAGAAAAATGCTTAGCGAGGGCAGTTCAGATATCTCAGCTATTTAGATAATAGGTATTGTATCTTTATACAAATATTTGGAAGCTCCTTAGCATCCTTTGTGTGGGATGCCAACCAGAAATTAGATGTTCTGACTTTAGAGATCATTTTATTAGCTGCATAACTGACTGCACATAAGCAGAACAAACTAGATGTGTCAATATAGGAAGTGATGTAAAGTCCAAGTTTATGCTGACACCTAAGAAATATTGAACTTGGGGAATGGTAGTTAATTTGTGAGAAAGGGTTGGCAAGGTCACCATGTACCCACAAGATATTTTTCCTTCCCAGATTCAGTTGTTAACCAGAATTTGACCTTTTACCTGAGCGAGAAAAGCTTTGCAGCCGACAATGGTCTCGATTACAATTCTGTTTGCAGGAATTTTATGGTGGTTGACATTGGTTGCAACATGCTTGTTTCAAAATAGGTCATTTTGAAAATGCAGAGGGTTCCAAGCAAATGCTGTTTTAACTGAACAAAGCATTGTTAACCGGACTAAACTCACAAGACAGTTTTATTGTTAGAGGTGTCAAGACCAATTACTTCTACTCTTCCCTCCAGGCCTCTGCCCTTCAGGACACATGTAAAGTTACAATATAGACACATGCAAACCTTTGTCCAAGATTTTCAAAAAGGGATGGCTAAAGCTAGGCTCTTCAATTATTATGTACACACCCAAAGAAGTGGTTTAACTTTCAACAGTGCTGAGCACCCAACAGCTTTCAGTGAAGTTAGTGTAAGCTGCTGGCTGTTAAGTACCCCTGAAAATCCAGCGACTTATTTAGGCATCTAAATACGAATCTAGGACACCCACTTCCGACAACCTTGGGTTTTCATGTAATAAATAAATAAGAAATGATCATAGATAGGGCATGGCTGAAGTGTCCTTGTTCGTCAAGTAGCCAGGTGAGTCCACAGAAGAGAAAATGTAATTCTTTAGGACAAGCTTTTTAAATAAACACTGTCATGGTTCAACGGGACGGGCCGTGTCTCCTGAGCGATGCTGATCCCCCTCAGTTCCCACTGAGTTCAGTGGGGTTGAAAAATAAACTTGCATGTGGGGCTAGAAACACACTGATATTTAGGCAATAGAGCATCCTCTGTATTCTTCCGCCATGAGAAAGAGGGAGGTGCTTGGTCTATAAAATCCTGTGCATGCCCAAGACCTGTATGGACACAGAGGAACAAGAGTGAAGAGCCATAGATGCATCAGTGCCTTGTTTTCATTTTGCTGCCAGGTTCCCCCACTCTATTTCTTCGACTCCATACAGCATAGCTTGGAAGGGTGCGGATGGTCACATTGCCTAGGACTCTGAAGCCAATGCTAAAACCCATTTGTCCCAATGGGACTTGCATGTGAAAATCTCAACACCTAAAAGCCTTAGTCTTTGACCTGCATGTGCAGATGACAGCACAAGCGGGGTAGAGCTTGCAGTCTGGCTGAAAGTCTGGCCCTTGTTGCTAATCTGGAGTTGAATTAGGGAGAAAATATGATACTCTTTCAAGCTCCACCTACAAAATAAACTCCATCCATAGTCACTAGAATGTTTACAGTCAATTTACAGATGTTAGATGTGCTAGTGTTGATACAGAAATAAGTAACTCAGTTCTCTTTTAATAATCCGAAACAAGGAACCTTGTAGCAATATAAGCAGAAGGAAAGGATCGTAAAATGTCAAAAGTATAACTGGAAAGGACCCTATCTGATCTATTCTGCCAAGTGCACAAAGAAGCAGAACCTCCTATGCTAGATACATCAGCAGAGGCTTAAAGAAAAGGAATAGCAGCATACCAGGTATATTAGGCTTTCAGCCATGCACACTTCCACTGAAATGACAGTTCCATGTGAAATTCACAAGAAGAGAAGAATTTGGCTGAAAGCCTGAATCTAGATAGTTCTAAAAGTCCTGTTCAATTTAATCAGAGTTTGAAGTTACCGAAACCACTCACGCAATAAAGTAAAAGCACTATGATTGGAATGGAACAGGATGATTTCCCGTTTCACGAGTTTAAAACTCAACAGGGCAATATGTGTCTCAGTGCATCTTTCATGGCCAGAATAGGTAAAAGCAAAGATTCAGCTATGATTAAATGAGAGTACTTTGATGTAACATCCTACCTGCTTTTTTATTTTTTGTTACCTGTAAATTAATTTAACTGGAATGAATACTCCATATAATTTAGACAAGGTAATTAACTGATTCTATAAAATAACCTTCTCTAAAATATTCTATGCATATGTAATATCATTGGCAGTTTTTAAAAATTCCCCATTTTAATCAATTTTAATATATTAATATTTGTGCTGTCAAGCTTAAGATATTTTTTTCCCTGACTGTTGGTCTTACTTTCGTTTCATTATCTCCTGTCAATTCATGAAAAAGTTGGGAATTTGGAAAGATTGTGCTTCATGTCAGAATGAAAGCTATGTTAAAACCTTGGATTGAGCATGCAATTTGAAGATCTCTTTTTTTTGGTCTTCGGCTATACAGGATGCAGAGTAATACCATCACAAGTAAGGAAATGTTAATAAGTTCTTAAAGTGTTGGGTTTTGATTTCAGTTAGTATTCCAAGACTTATTCAGATTCCCTCTGGAAAAAAACAATCAGAAATGAGAAAGTTAAAGCATCAGGTTTTTTTCCTTAGCCTAGAATATATATTTCTTCTTACTTTGTGAAGAGATTAAATACTATACTATAAATGCATTACACTTCAGGATATTAATTTGTAGGATCTTATAAATAGAAGGCATACAGAAATCCATTACAGTAAAAGCAATTTTCAGCAAATAGTTACAGCTAACTTGTGACTCTATTAAAAACAAAACTCTACAAGACTTACAGGTAGTCAATATTTTATTAATGAGTCTTTCTTATTGCTCATTTTCTCTGCGTGACCAAAAGCTCTTGAACAGAATAAAAAGACAAATAATCCTCTAGACTGTAGAAACATAGGCAACATTAAAAAATCCTTCCTATTTTGGGATTCATTTGCATTATCTGCTTCCAAAGAGAGCAAATGGAATCCTATGTAAATCAAAAAGAACAATCTGACATTGCTTTTTCGTTCACATAGGCTTATTTATTTACTGACCAATAACTGGAGTCCACTCCCTCAGTACCTGGGTACCTTTTGTTAATTAAAAATAAATACAAAATAAGCATGTCTAAAAAGACACTCTCCTGATTTCAGTGTGGTTCAGACGTCAATGAAAGTTTGACCATGAACATTTGCTAAGTTGCAATGAGTGGATTCCTTTTACCCCAACTCCCCCTTTTTTTGGCATCTGCATCCTTAGGGTTTGAAACAGATGAAGGAGGAGGAAATTTCATGGCAACTTCTTGTTAAAATATTGATAGAACATCAATGCAATTAAGAGATGAGTTTATATCTACCTGCTGAGACTTTGGCCCAGATCCTCAAAGGCCTAACTCCCATTGAAAACAATGGGAGTTAGGCAACGAAATACCTTCTGAAGAGATGGGCCTTTGCTACCTTTGTGCTGTCAGGTCTCTCTGATGGGACAGCCAGTTCAACCTAATTTAAAAAAAAAATCACATGCTTCTGATCATTTCAATGCACTCGATTTTAAGAGCGAAGACTGCTAAGATTTTACAAGCTCCAGTCCATGTCCTACACACCGTATGCCTGCTAAAACACTCACTACTTTCACTCATGGGAGGGTTGCCTGATGAACCTGGCTAAGATTTGCCCCCATAGCCATTTAGGTAAAGATGTTTTTGAAAGCTTTCATTTCTCCAAAGGAAAATCCTGAAAACATGGCAGGCAGGTGCATCATGCGCCATGTCCGTTGTGACTTTGCAGCCATCATCATGCTGCCAGCAACCATATTATCCTGTTGTTAATAGTGCATTTGGTTTGAGTTTGGCAGATTGTCTAACTTCCCAAGTTGTGAGAGGTAATAAATATGACACCAACATCCATTTCTTGCCTGAAATTATTCCTATTCTCTGAGAGTTGTACTTCCCAAATAACCTTCAGTGAGAACTCACTGGATAGATTTTTATTTTGGATGGACAGCTTGTTGGATATTTGGCCCATGCTGGCTGGTTCTTGTTTGCCCATCTTGCTGGCCACAGCAGTCCCTTGCTAGTCTGTTTTCTTGCCTCTCTCAGTTAACTAAATCTCCCTAAAAACACTTTATTTTCAGCTCCGCTGTCTGCATGGTCTTCTACTGATACCTGAATTTTCTATTCATGTTATCATCTAATGTAAGAGGCCATCTATGTATTGAGCAGCAGCATTCAGCTGGGTCAGGAAGGGTGGTAGTCTCCTGTAGGAGCTTTCTTATACAATTGTATGGACTCTCTTAAAAGAGGTAAGATTTACAGGAAGTTATAGCCCCAATGCAGCAAAGGACCTTAGTGCGCATTTCACTTTGAGCATGTGGGTTGTACCATTGACTATCATAGCTAATATGAAGGTTCCCTATTGTTCATGTGAAAAATGTTTTTGAAAGATTCGCTTATGTGGCAACTATGTGAAAAGCCTCAACATCTGCCGTGTATTAAGAACCCAAATGCCTTTAGGCAGCAATAAAGTAAGATTGAGTCCGATTTGCTTATTGTTCCCTAGGTATTAAAATAATATGCTTCAGTATCATATCAGCCTACCTGTGGGCTGCTATGAGATGAAATCATCATGTTAAATTGCTTTCAAAATGTTCTTTGATGTAAAGTGCTTTGATACACAGAAATTGAAGATTCTTAAGATACAGTGAGGGAATATTAAAAAAAAAAAAGTCATTGAAAACTTCCAAACAGAAATTAGCCTACTCTGAGGCAAAAACAACAAGGAGTCCTTGTGGCACCTTAGAGACTAACACATTTATTTAGTCTCTAAGGTGCCCCAAGGACTTCTCATTGTTTTGGCTCATACAGACTAACATGGCTAGCCCTCTGAAACCTGTTAATACGAGGCAGTATCAACTAAGGCACTGGAGTGGGAGTCAGGATACCTGGGTTCTATTCCTGAGTCAGCTGCTGAGTGACCACTAACAAGTCACTTCATCTCTTTCCATCTACCCTTTGTGTATTTAGTTTGTATGCTCTCAGGGCAGGGACTGTCTCACTGTATTTGTACAAGGCCTTCCACAGCAAGGCCCCCAATCTATGAACTGCTGTAAAAAAAAACTAATGAAGAAAAGAGATCAAATGCCTGCTTCTTTTATTCCCTGCTATTCTTTCTCACCCTCTTCTCAATTTGTATCTGTTTGAAGTAATACAGAAGAGCCTAAAGAGAAGTTAGATAATCCACAAGTGGGGTTATGAAGAAAGGTTAATTCAATGGCTGGAATCTCTTCTAAACTAACTAGAATCAGAGCATTTTTTACAGAGCCCTGTCCCCCAAACCTGCTTGCAAAGATACTAAATAACAAGCAAGATATCGGTGACACATAGGGCAATTTCCTGCAATATCCTTGGGAGATTTTATTAATTAAGCTTCAGTATCTTTAGGGTTTATTGTATTAAATTAATTGCTTATGTATTAGGATGGGCTGGGATTGTGTGTAATCTCTGAGGGGGGAGATGAGACCTGAGGCTTCAAGGGATTACATTGAATAACATCCCAGACAAGGGTGGATTTTTGGAACAAGTGGTTTTTCCTGAAGAATAACGAGAGGGAGGTTATGCAAAAACAAAACAACACACACACCGCTGCCTTATAAAGTTATGCTCTGAGGAGTCGGCCATTGTCAGCTGATCACCTATTACCTGAGGCCAAGATCCAAGTCCCAAGTTTTGTAAAAAAAAGTCTGAATCGTTCATGGCTTTTCTGGTTCTGACTTAGAGATTTATTAACTTGTAAACATGGGGGAAACCCAGTTATGGGTTTTGAAGGACTAAAACTTACCAGTGCCTGAAGTTGGAGTTGGGGTGACCTCTGGAATGTTTTGTAGTGCACGTGTTGGTCGTTTTAATGTTTGTCTCAGTAATGCTTTCACCTTGAGAATAAATGTGCTTGCCTATAAAGTGCAGTATGGTAATTTGGAACTGCAGGCAATTATACCATTCATAATCTCTGGAAAGAAAGCAAAGCACAGATGCTGACATTTAAGGCAGTCTGGCTTGGTGGGGATATTACAGTGCAGGCAGGAAACTACAGCCTGGAAAAGTACTCTGGCCAAGAAGGAAAGAGACACATGTCTGCCCAAGAGAGGTGATGGCTGAGGAGCTGGGAGCATAGAGTGGGTGCCCTGAGGTAACCATGGAGGAAGAATGTAGGGGCAGTTGCCCCGAACTGTGACAATATCATCAGAACAAATTCTGTGTTAGATCAGTCAACCTGTGGAGAGTGCATAGAAAAATATTCTCAGTTAAAGTTTTTACATATTGACTCTTTAATGGATGTCACATTTGTCATGGTCTCAATTGTCTTTCTCCAATAAAAGTGAAATCACTTTCATTCCCCAGCAAAATGAGTAGGAGATTGGAGGAGCTTCTCTCTCCATGCCTATTCCATCTTCTAAAACACAGAAGATACACTGTACTCCAGGGATCCTGATATAAGAGATCTCAGGGGACTTTGGCAGAAAATGGAATATAAATATCTACAACTCTTTGTAACATATTTGGAATAAGGCCTCCACCTGGTCTGTAAATTTGCACCTGTTAGTATTTATATCCATCGTTTTGCCACCACAATCACTTGCATGTGGAAATAATAGAACATGGAATTGTAACCACCTGATTCTGCTTGCACCTGAAAAAGTTTGCCAAATTAAATGGAAAAAAGAGGTGAAATTGAAGGTATGGGTAGTCTAAACTAGAGGCAATCTTTTCAAATATTAGCCCAGCTGCTCATCAGAATTGTCCCTCCTTATTTGCATGTTTGAACTAAAACTCTGTTTTGTGTAAAAATGGTATTAGCTGCATCTTTTGCACGTCCATCAACTAAAGGTTTAAATGAGTTCTAAAGTTGGGTCAAATTGACACCTGGTTACCTGAATATTAATAAAAATAAAAACCTTCTCTTTTCTTATGGAGCGCCCTTTTTGCTAATAAGGCCTGGCTTTTGATTTATTTATCTCTCTTAAAAAATAGGTCCTGTGGGGAAGCTTCTAATGCAAATATATTTCTACACATAACACCTCCCCCTTCCCTTGTTCCACTCAGAAATCTACATACTGCAGTTCCGGGTTTGCTTTCATTTTCAGCATTGCTGCTGCTATTCCAAGTGAACACCCTCTTGCAGAGTGGAGGAAAACCATGTCGGCCAGTTCCCTGGAGCCCAGAACAGGAGAATGTTGCAAGTGACCGTGTATAGTTGGTTTCACTACAGTATTGATGAAGTGCTGTCACATACACCAAAATGAGCAAACTGCAAAAATAAGGGGGGTGTGTGTGTGTGTGTGTGTGTGTGTGTGTGTGTGTAATTTCTCCCAACTTTCTTTTCTGGTAATGACAGGGATTATTTGTAAGAATACAAGGTGGACACATTTCAAATGTCAGTGTGATTCTTAAATCGGTGTCCCTTTCATTGGATCAAAAGGTACCTACTATATTTCTCTTAGCGGAAAGTGGCTGGGATCAAAAGGTGAATGTTGTTTACTTAGTTTGCACCTGCTTAATTAATATACTGTCTGTTCAATGTAAAGCTGCTCACGGAGCTGTCTGCCAGCTGGTTAGACTGATTGTTTGATCTCTCTCACCCTGGAACCCCCTCCTTTATTAAGGAAGTCCAAGTAAGTGCTTTTGATTTGTCGATGTACAACAAAGCATTATAACAAACAATTCATTGTTATTACACTGTCGGCAGGTCACTCATAAACCTATATGCTAGAAATTAATGTGGCTTGGTAGTGCTATAGTCAATTTCTCTGGTTTAGATCCTCAGATGTATTTAGGCTCCTAGTTTCCATTGAAATCCATTGAAGTTGGGAGCCTAAGTACTTTTGAAGATCTGGAGCTCTCTGCTTAATTCTCAACATTTCCAAGTAAGCACCTTTTCAAATTTTGCCAAATAAAGGGCCAGTGGGTAAAACTTTGCTGGATCAGAAGACTTTTAACTTGACAGGAGTCCTATAATATATGTTGATTCATTTAGAAAGAATAAAACTTGCTTCCAAAATACACTACTTAATACATCTTTCCTCCTAATGAATATCAAAGATTCCTCCTAAACCTTCCTTAATATTTGTCAGGGGAGTAAGTTAGTTCTCAGCATTCTGCTACCTTAGTGTGATTCCCATGCAGAAGAATAGGGAGGGATATTTGTCTTACCCTGGAAAATGTACCTTGGATTTGAATCTCACTGTAGCAGAGAACTAGCCAGTGCTCTCTTTCAGCCTATGCTCTCAGCCTTAGCTTTGCAGCTATCTGTTTTTGTGCCATCAGGGCCATAATGAAGCTCCCCTGGAAAAAAAAAAAGCCACTTCAGGCCTTTGCAATAACTACAGAATGTCAGCTTGAATGATCCAACATTAAGCAATGGAAGCTGCAGGGCCAGCTCCTAGAAGCCTAAGTGAACCCAAGTGTGCCATGAGTCATCTCGCTAAGAAGCATGTAGCGGATTCCCACTGTTTTTATCACTCTAGTCTAGCAAACCAAACTTTACTATAATTTAATATTTATGCTTCAACAAGTAATAGGATGAGCAGTGGGGTGAAAATGCATCAGACCAATCTTCTTTCCAAGATCCTGGCCTTGTCTGTAAAGCCTTCTTAAACAAACAAGGGCCTGCCTATGCCAGAAACCATCTCTTGCTCTACGTTGCTTTGGTGCAACTTTGCTCAGCAGGGATGTTGTGAATGACTAAGCCCAGGCCTGAACTTGCAGGGCAGGGGCAGGGGCAGGGGCAGGAAGTTTTTGGTAGAGGGTTCTAGTTGTGGAGTTCACTGCTGTCTGATACAAGGCTGAGCCCAAGTCTTGTAACTAGGATTGTCAACTTTGTAATAGTCAAAATCCACACACTCCATCAGGAGTGCCAGAACTTCCCCTGCCCTGCCTCTTCCTCCAAGGCCCTGCCCACCATTCACTCCTCTTTCCCCCTCTTCTCCCAACTCCCATTTGCCTGGGTTGGGAGGGAGCTGTGGGTAGAAGGCGGCCCCAGTTGAGTAAGATTTGGCATGGTGATGACTTGGCACCTCCCCCACCCTTAGTAACCAGACTTTGAGTGTCTCATCAGTAGATCTGACTAGACACTGTCAGGTACCTGTTTCTGATTGGACTTTCTGGTTGAAAACCAGACACCTGCCCCCTTTACTTGTACCTTTTGAGGGTGCATAAGAAGACTGATCTTTCAGCAGCCCTTCTAATATATAAATTAGCCACTAAGAGTCCTGAGACTGCTGCTCTTCTAAGCAACACCCCCAGATTTATTGTAAGTAAGTGGCTTTTAATCTGAGGAGTTGGGAGGAGAGTTTGATTTCTTTCCCAAACAGTCAGGAAAATCATTTTAAAGGAACAGAATATTTCTAGTCCTGGATTCCATGAGTCAGGTGCCTTTGAAATACTTCTAGTGCGAGAATGATTACTTGTTTGCTGGTTTGTTTATTTATTAAAATCTGTCTATCCATCTACCTAAATCCCACATGCTGTGCTTTGATCACCATCTCCGAATGCAGATCCTGAGTGCATGTGTCTAATGGATATTTGCTACTTGTGTCAAGTATGTCTCCTCCGTAGTATCTAGCAGTAAACAACACAAGAGCTACTCAGGAGAGTCTATAGTAGGGAAGAGCCAGACTAGTGTGACTTTACCCTGAAATACAGACAGAGGATGCAGAAGCCTGCAGGGAAACATGGTGCTTTTGGTATCCAAATGAAAGGGTCTTGAAATTAGTGACATCTTGAATAACGTTAGGGTAGCATGGGAATTGGGAACTAGCATTTAAAGGACCACCAGGAGCTATCTGTCGTAAAACCTTAATGTTTATCATGCAATGATCCCTCTTAAAAATGTCCCATAGGATAATGATTTAGGTTACACAATCAGCTTTCCCGCGTGTGTTCGGCATTCCTTGCGCATTCCCTACAGTGCTACAGATACTGGTTCAGCCTTACTTGGTTATCCAAAGGGAAACTGGCAATTTTTTTGAGTGATCAGTGCACAGTGACCTTTCAAGACAATTATTTGTGGGAGGGGTGGCTGCTTTGACCTGCCCTATTTTTCCCAATATACCCAGGGCAAAGGGATATATTTTTGGAGGGTGCCAGGCAGGTGGGGGATGGTGCATTACAGCCCATCTCTATTCTGCAGTAATGAAAAGAGCTACGAAAAATTGTACCTGTCAGATCTGTCAGTGGCTAAAAGCAATGGGAGATCGTTCTGACAGCTCTTGGCAGCTGCTCTGCTGATCGCCCATGTTGCTATGTGGCTATGCTCCTGGGGAAGCGATGGACAGCTGTGAATTGTATGTTTCAGAACTATCACAAGGTTGTTTTTTTGTTGTTTTTTCCCCCCAAATTGATTTGCCTAGTTTCAGTTTAGCCTGAGAAACTTTGCTTTACAGCACAATACCACTTTGAATAGGGGGAACAAAGGGAGAGGCCGGGAGGGAGTGTGACAGAGTTTTATCTTGCTGAATATGTAGAATGAATTGAAGACATGATTCTTTACCTTGTTCTTGCTCTCTCCCTGTTACTTGGGTTTTGTAGCATGAATTTAGCTTCTGTTGAATGTTCACGAGTTTCTAGAGGGGAAGGGCTCTGGCCCAGCTCTCTGGCTACTGGATCTCACCCGTCTGCTCAGTTTCATGATCGTCCTATTTGGGGCTGGGAAGGAATTTTCCCCCTCCCCCAGTCAGACTGGCAGAGACCCTGTGGGTTTTCTCACCTTCCTAGAGCTTGGGTCACTTGCTGATTTAAAACTAGAATAAATGGTGGATTGTCAAGTCTTTAAATCAAGATCCAAAAACTTCAGTAACTCAGCCAGAGGAGATGGGCCTATTATAGGAGTGGCTGGGTGAAGTTTTATGGCCTGTGAGGTCCAGAAGGTCAGACGAGATGATGATGAGGGTCCCTTCTGGCCTTAAAGTCTGATAGTCTACAATACACCAGCTAACATACAAGTGCTTTTCAGACTCAGACTAAGCCAGATTTCTGGGTACTTTGTCTCAGGCTAATTCATAGATGAATTTCATTAGAGATTCCATTTTGCTTATCTCTTTTATTTCAGTACAATTTTGCATTCTGTTTCTGTTTCATTATTAAAAACAAAATATTGTTTCTAAAAAGGACCAACTGCTTGGAAATTTTGATGTTAAAAGGATCTCTCCTCCTTTCCTCCCTTTCCCCCCCATTTGCTTCTGATCCTCTGTGGCTATTGCTATGCTGCAGAGATTCTACTGGAAAAAAGCACTGGGATACGTTACTGAGCATGGCAGGTGCAATCCACTTGTCATACCGGATACACTTGGCATCAGTTGAGAGGCTTACAGGATATACCCACAAGGGACTATTAAATGAATGCAACAACTATGGAGTGCAGTTGTATCATGGATAGGAAAGGTGTTTATCTTAGAGATACAATGCAAGTGAGAACAGTGGCGGACAGGCGAGGGAAATCCAGACTGATTTCAGACAGAGTAGACAATAAAATGAACAGGTGTTTGATGTCAGTCATCACCAAGGGAAACAGTCAACAAAAAGTATTTGTTTAACCAGAAAACTTTACTGACGTAGAAGAGGTTTCAGGAGGGAAAAATACAGAATTGCAGTAACAGAACAAAAATTATGGCATGCTGATGGCACTTTGGAGCCGTGTGCAAAGTGAGTTGGCATCCCAATTCAGTTCCTAATGGAAGTGTCCACATCGCAAAATGTATCCTTAACTGGGATTCTTTTTGGAAGCCTGAGCAAAGAGGTCAAGAATTCAACTGGTGTCAGACTGAGGGCTTGTTTGCATATGGGTAAATGATGGGCATAGGTATTCTGGAATAACTATTCTGATAGAACTATTCCAGTATAATTTATCTATATCAGAATAACTCCCCTGTGTGGACAGTTTATTCCAGAATAAAAATGGCTTTATTCCAGAATAATTACTCTGCTCACAAAGTGGAAATATTATTCCAGAATGAGAAGTCACTTTGATTTCAGATAAAATAGTTCACATGGATAGCTATTGTAGAACAGTTATTCTGGTCAATTTCCCCATATAAACACAATAGTGCTGAAACCTTTTTTAAAGTGAGGGTGCTGAAGGTAGAAACTATACGTTTGATTGTTATTACTGCTTCAAGTCAGGGTGTGCGGCAGCACCCTTAGCACCCCTAGTTCCAGTATCTATGTGTAGATAAACCCTCAACTACCTTCTCTGGGCTGGTAATGGTCTCTCTAGGATTAAAGACTGGCACGTTGGTATGCCCTGTAAGGACGCTTGCACTACTGCCACCTGTTTTATACCTTCTCTGCAGGCATAAAGAAGACTTTAAATATCACGTCTAAAATGTCCTCTGATTCATGTGCTTAAATGTACTTAAATACGTAAGCACTGTGGTGCTGACCACTTCTGCTTTTCAAAGAAGGTAAAGTAAACCCGAAGTATCAGGAGGGGTAGCTGTGTTAGTCTGTATCCACAAAAACAATGAGGCGTCCGGTGGCACCTTAAAGACTAACAAATTTATTTGGGCATAAGTTTTCATGAGTTAAAAAACCCAGTTCTTCAGATGCAAGAAGTAAACCTTAGTGTACACCCTAGTGCATAAATCAGCCACTAAATGTTGGAGGAAAGGAAGAGACCCAGAAGGTAATTAATCCATAATTGTCCACTAATGGGGTTTCTTGTCTGAGATGAGATACTGCTCTAGAGGAGGACTGGTCTGATACAATTTGGATATTACTATGTTCAAAGATGATACAGTAATTTACTGGTGGGTTTTCTATGACGAATCAGGTGAGATATTCCCTCCAAAGTCATATAGAGCATTAACTAAGCACACTGGTTGACTTGCATGCACCTTCCAGTCAGATCAGCTACTGCAGCTGCAATATGGCTAAGCTAGAACAGAAAACACGGTCTTCATCACTACAAAGATAGGCTTGTGGAGCATTCTCAAAGCCATGGGCCATTCCTTTTAAACATCTCCCTTTAAAAAATATAGACGGGACAGTAAAATAGATTTTTATTATAAGCTATTTTTCATAGCAAAATGAAACTGTGGTTTGCTTTTAGTAAATGAACAACTGGCAGTTGATTACAAAATCCCTTTTGAATGATTTCCTTCTTGCTTTATTCAGAGAAACTAAGCAAACAAGCAACATGACTAAATCCACCACTTAGACCACTGGCAAGCGAAATATGTAGAAAACTTGGATCTATTACAAGGATGTGATTGTCATACAAAGAACTCCTGTTAAAGAAGCTGAGCATAGACTTGTTTGGAAAATATGAACTGCCCTGTGGGAAGGATAAAAATAATTGTATGAAATCTGTACCCAACAGAATTGGTTATTGCCACTAAATCTTCTTTGGTTCTGTATATGGTTGATACACCTCATTTTATACAGGAGCTTTATATAGAGGTTTTCTCAGCCTGATTGCCAACATTAGCCTTGATCTGCTGCCTCCTAAAACTTCCTGCTTTCATCCCACTGGGTGAGCTACACAATAATATAGGGGTTCTTGTAAGGCGATAATATGTGACCATTACAGAATGGTAACTGGAGATGTGCTTAAGTCGGTGGTTTTGGTTCACAGAGTGGCTGTAAAACCTGTTTATTCCTTTTGGATCCCATAGTTTCTCACTCTTTGGGTTAGGCTTTTGAGTTTTTCAGGTTTAGACCAAATTCAAAGTCAAGAAGTCCAGACCAAACCACCAAGGTTTGCCTTGTTTCACGTCAAAGCTTGACTTTGAAGCAGAAATCCCATCTGAAGCTCAGAGCAGGCTCAACCAAAAAAAGTTCATACGGCTCACTCCCCATTCTTAGACCTTTGAAGAGCTACAGTACCCAACTTGAGAAGTTATGCCTAATACTTCACAAAGCTATAATCCAAAACTTTATATGAGCATTGATGTGACAATGATGATGACCACGATGATGATGAAAGAAATGAGTCACGGATTCATTTTGTGCCCTCTTGGTAGGTATGCATTAAAGCTCTGTTTATGGTCCTATAATATTGTTTCTGTATCTCTTCTGATGTCTCTGATTATTTCATTTGGGCTAAGTTGCCAACTCTTTGAGGATGATCTCCATATTTCTGATTTTTTTTTGTCCTCTCTCTCTCAGATGACATTTGCCTTCATATTTATATATGCTTGGCTGACATTTCATTTTAGATTAAAAAAAAGCTTTCTTGCATTTAATATAGACACTATGTAAGTTCTTCTGAGTTTCTCTGACACTCACAATTATCTCTCCACATCTAGTTATTGAATTGAATTAATTCCTTCCACTGTATTTCCTTGCTGCTCACTTATAAATGTGGATTTGTGTCTGTGTGCATGTATGTTTATAAATAAGTTTTATGAAGATGTCTAAGAAGTGTAACTCATCATACTTGCCTACTCTTTTTATGTCATGATTAAGAAATTTGTCATACTCCTTTAAAGTGAAGGGATAGTCCAATACCTGGGGCCCTAGACTAAGCCTTGGGAGACCCTAGTTCAATTCCCTTCTCTACCACGGGCTTCTGGTGTAACCTTGGGTAAGTCACTTAGAGGTTAGCTAACTCCTCAAAATAGATTTATCTGAAACAACAAAAACAAATTCTTAAAAATATTTTTTTCTGTTAGGGATCTATATATTAATCTCATTTTGCATCTGCACTATTGGATGAGGCAATAGGTATAATTTTTTAACAGTGAGTGTAATTAATCATGGGAACAGTTTACTATGGGTTATGGTAGATCCTCCATCACTGCCCATTTTAAAATCAGGACTGGATGGCTTTTCTGAAAGATCTACTCTGGGAATTATTGGGGGAAGTTCTGTGGCCTGTGTTAGACAGGAGGCAGACTAGATGATCCCAGTGGTGCCTTCTGGCCTTAAAATCTATTAATAGATGTGAAAGATTTCAAATATATTGATCTTTCATGTCACTGAATGTTTTGTTCCAAGTATTGAACCTTAGAGAATATTAACTTCCCTTCTATTAGGTCAAACAACTTCTTGATCGTCTTCAGTTAATCAATTCTCACCTGGGAAATATCTTCATTTAGAAAACATGAGGCACTACAGGTTTAGTCATCCTTACATATTTCACAATCTATGCTCTATCAGTGACAAGCAGGGGCGGCTCTAGACATTTCGCCTCCCCAAGCACAGTGTCATGCCGTGGGGGGTGCTCTGCCAGTTACCGGTCCTGTGGCTCTGGTGGACCTCCTGCAGGTGTGCATGTGGAGGGTCCGGTGGTCCCGCAGCTCCACCAAAGCCGTGAGACCAGCGGACCCTCCGCAGGCACACCTGCGGGAGGTCCACCGAAGCCGCAGGACCAGTACATCCTCCGCAGGCATGCCGCTGAAGGCACCATGCCTGCCACCCTCCCGGCGACCAGCAGAATGCCCCCCGTGGCGTGTCGCCCCAAATACACGCATGGCGTGCTGGGGCCTGGAGCCACCCCTGGTGGCAGGGCTGTATGAAATCTGTTGGTTTCAGTTCCCACAAGTGAATTTCTCAGGTAGGTTTGGTTTACGACTGCAGATTGCAAAAATCTTGCAAACGCCAGAAGAAATTCTGAGGAAGCCATTATTTTATCAGATTTGGTGCAAAATCATCAATATTTGCCTTCAGTGTGAAATTTTGTTAGGTGTGCAACGAAACCTCAGTGATACATGCTGGCTCCAGGAAACTTTTTCCATATCTCAACTTTCTGCTGTCTTTGAAATTCATGCTTGGGCCCGATGCTGCCAGGTGCTAAGTGCTGCCTGAGAGGTGGTGAGTTTTCTCAACTCTGACTGGGAGCTGCAGGCAGTTAGTAGTGTACAGGATTAGGGTCTTTGTTAGCACATAAAAGCATGATCTAAATAGGACATCGAAGGGTCAACCAGCTGACTGATAAGGTTGATATTATGCCATTAATATTTTAAATCTTCTTTTAGATAACTTGCAGACCATATGAGTGATGTGTTTACTCTGGAAGTATGAAAGTTCTCACGCTAATCTTCCAGGGCTGATGTATATCTTCACAGATGTCAAACATTCAGAACATTGTAGGTCAGAATCCTCCAGTGATTGGATGGACTCACTCAATTAAGGTTTCTAGAGCCAATGCTGTATTGACAGGAGGGAGGGAGTGGCCAGTTTGATTGCATTAAGACTGCATAATGCAGAAGCAGTTATTTATGCAGTGGAAGGGTGAGGTCGTCACTGGGGAGCCATCTCTTTCAAATGAAGCTGGTGGTACAAGCTTCCTCTTGTGTTTGAGGAGTGTTGGCTACAGTATTATGTATGCCTCCTATATGGGAAGTTAGGGTTGAGTAAGTGCATTCCCTTTGTTATCTTTTTCCCCACTGACGCCCTCACCATGAAGTAGCAGTGACTTTTTTAAATTGTGAATGACATACGTGTGTCTAAACATGAGCAATTAATTGCCAACAAGCACTCCCACCTGCTAGACAGTTGATTTTGTTCATTCATATTGTTTAGCAAAGGGTAAGATACCTGATAGATCTAGCAGACTCTGCTCTCTTTGCTTCCCTAAGCACATACAAAGATGTTTACTCCAGAAGAAAAGACCGCTGGGATTTGGTCCATCACTGAGACTCCTAGGAAGTACAATAATACCATAAAAAGAATAATATTTACAGCCTCCATTGGACAAACACAGTCCAACTGACTGATACAAAATTAGAGAATAAAAACTGTTTCCCATTATTTATCACTTGACCAATCGTAAATTTCTTTGCACCAGTGGGCTGGTGGAAATGTGCTGGAATATATGACATTAGCCATGTTTCACAGTGAATCCCAATGGTAGAGTTATTTGCTGTTCTTTGACAATTTACATGCAGCTGCCATGATTTTAATACCTCTTGTCCCTCCAAAGTAGGGTTCTCACTGAATGATCTGTGTTTAGGTAGCAGATTTACAAGGAAGGCTCTCAGATTTCAGAGTGGCAACCGTGTTAGTCTGTATCAGCAAAAACAATGAGGAGGCCTTGTGGCACCTTAGAGACTAACAAATTTATTTGGGCATAAGCTTTTGTGGGCTAAACCCCACTTCATCAGATGTATGGAGTGGAAAATACAGTAGCAGGTATATATACACAGTACATGAAAAGATGGGAGTTGCCTTACCAAGGGAGTTGGGGGGGGGAGCAGTGCTAACGAGACAATTCAATCAACAGTAGAATACCAAAGGAGGAAAAATCACTTTTGTAGCGGTAATGAGGGTGGCCCATTTCAAACAGTTGACAAGAAAGTGCGAGTAACAGTAGGGGGAAATCAGTATGGGGAAATTAGTTTTAGTAATGACCCAGGAAGGATCTGCAACTTAGGCTCTTGATGTTGTGCCTCTTAGTGTCACTGAATGGCAATGTAGAACACTTTTATTTTGGCTTAGTGAAAATATAGACTTTAATAATTTTATTTGTGATACAGTCTGTGCTAAGGTGAACCAAAATGTTTTTTGGGTCTTCCTCTATTTGTTTCAAAGTTTGTTTAAATATTAGATTTTTTTTATAAAAAAGCATTTCAAAGGTGGAAGAAACCTTGTGGAAGCTCAGCAAGACACCTAGAAAGAGAAATTGAAGGGTCAGTAGAACAATTAATCAGAATTTTCATTTGCAGTCAGAGATTATAAAACAAGCCAAGGTTTGGGGCTGATGGTGAAATTGGAGATTCTAGACTAATAGATAGATGCTATTAGAGCTGTAAAGGCAACTCAGGAAACTGGGAACTGACACACAATTGTGTGGTGTCCTGCTTTGGTTGCAGAGAAATAGAAGCTAATTCTTCCCTGAAATTGGTTGTTGGAATTGCATGTGTGTCAAGACAACCAGATGTTGCCATCTTTAGAGGGACTTGCTTTCTCAGAACAAAACCTGATGTGTTCCAGCTAAAGGTAATTTAGTCTGGAATTGATTGTTCTGGATTTTTAAAAATATATTAGTTGCTAAAATGCAAGCCTGAGGCCCAACGTTCCTGTCATGGACATAGAATCACAGGACTGTAGGACTGAAAGGGACCTCAATAGGTCACCTAATCCAGTCCTCTGCCCTTAAGGCAGTGCTATGGAATAAGTAGACTACATGTGCTCTTATTGTCTGGTGCTTATAGTTTATTTGGCCAGAAGGAACCACAGGCCTGAGGACTTAAATGACTTAAGCCCTCTTTGAACTAGAGCATTGTCCTGTGGAGTCCTGACCATCTCCCACTGGATGATGAATGCCCTGCACTCCTGTTAATTTCCCTGGGAATTTCAGATGCTCAGTACGTCACTGAAGACACTCACATCGGTGAGTTGTCATGCTCAGAATGCCCAGAACCAAGAGCCACGTCTGTGTTATCGCTCTTCCTCCGCAAGAATGAGAGCTTTGCAGCTGCTACTAAGCTGTCCGTTCCCGGACATGCTGAACACTTATGGTTCACTTTAATAAACGCCACTGAGATAGCTTTGTAATAAAACACAAATACGTTTATTAACAAAGAGAAGAGATTTAAGCGATATTAAGCAAGGGAAAAACAGGTTCTGTTTGCAAACAATACAAAATAAAACATGCTTTCTCATGACTAAAACTTAATCTCAGAAAGTTACAATTGTTGTCTAAGCAGTTTTCTTGCATCAAGTTACCAGCATCCTTCAAACTAGGGGATCCAATGTTCATAGGCTCCAAGGGTGCTGTACCCTATGTCCCTTTAGTGGTGAATAGCTACAAGGTCTGTTTGCTCCCAAAGTCTGAAGAACCAGGAAGGCTTCCTAGGCTGCAGATTCTGTCCCTTGTCATGATTGTTAAATAGTCTTCTCCCAAGTTTGTACTTTACTTGTCCGGTAACCACACCAGTCTGACAGAGAAACACACATTCCAGTGTCTGGGGCAGGCTGAACACAGTTGAAGAACATATCTCCAGCACAGATCTACAATGCTGTGTACACAACCTACACCTACATCACACTATATTTGGGACCAGGGTATTGCCAGTTTACACCTGACACCCATGGGATACATATAACAACAATGTTGGGGCAATGAGCATGTCAGGCTTGGGGATAGTTACAGGCTAGGTGAGGAGGGGAGGCCTCCCAGCACCACCATCAGCTGAAGGCTCTGTATACCAATCATGAGGCATAGCGTTTTTTTCAGCAATGGGTGAGCACTGAGACAGGGCCCAGGTCTACACTAGTTGGGGGGTTGCCCTAAGATACGCCAACTTCAGCTACGTGAGTAGCGTAGCTGAAGTTGGCGTATCTTAGGTTGACTTACCTGGACATGAGGATGATGCTGCCACTCCCCCGTCAACTCCGCTTACGGCTCTTGCGAGTTGGAGTTCTGGAGTCGACGAGGAGTGCGATCGAGGATCGATATTATCATGTCTACACTTCACGCGATAAATCTACCCTCAACAGATCCATCACTACCCGCCGATCCAGCGGGTAGTGAAGATCTGCCCAGGGAGGAAGGAGATGCTTTGATGGGGAATGATCTCTTTTCCCCTTATTTGAAAATATGAAATGGGCATTTTATTTCACAGAGCAAAGCATTGGTACATGGGTTGAAAACAATGGCTGCCATAGTTATATTATATTGGTATATTGCTGTAGTATTAAATCTGATCAAAAGCAGTATATCAAGGCACAGTCTTCTGGTGAAACCTGTTAAGTGTTCCCACTCAAGTCTCAGTCCTTTTAGGTAGTGTATGCGTCAGTGTGTGCTTTGTAAACCAGCTTTATTACTATATTATCTGCATTTATTCTCGTGGACCTCATAGTAGGGGTGCTGAGAGCCATTGAACCAAATTGTGAACCCTGTATATGATGGAAACCACTTCAAGTCAGGGGATGTGGCAGCACCCCTAGTTCCAGGACCTATAGGGCCTCAGGTCAAGAAAACACTTCAGCACATGCTTAAGTCAGACATTCCCTACAAGGCGTGACTGTATAGCTTTCTAAACCCATGGAGTGAGTTCAAATGTCACTGGGCCCTCATGTGACTTTTAGGTTCAGCATCAGTCTTCCCTAGGAGTAGTGGAAGCAAACAACCTAATTATTTTTTAAGATGGAGCTTGTATGAGTGGGATGATATGAAGGGGTTGCCTGCGACACTAGGAGACTGGACTTTGTGACACAGGAGATTCCTTCCATTCCTATGTCCCTCTGGTTTAAGCACATGCTTAAATGCTTTCCTCCCTCTGGGCTGTGGAGAGAGGAGCTGTTTTCTGCTTGTTCTCATAAACCGATGAACTGTGTGCTACATGTCAGAGGGCAAATCTGAAATCCAGGTTGCCTGTCACCTTGAAATACCACGTAGCAATTGGTAGGAAATTGCAGTCAAATCCATCCACTATATGATAATCTGTATTATATTTCAGTGTGATACCTCATTAGTTATGGTGCACTCTGCAATACTTTCATAACAAGAAACTACTGCACTGTGGCTTTATTTTCTCAGTCTCATGATATATAAAAATGATACAGTATGCATACAAGTGAAAAAAGAATAATTTGAACTTTATTTATTTCAATTATATCCACCTACCTTGAATGCCTGCCTAACAACGTCATAATGACATATCAGGCTACCCCCTGATACTTAACGTCATGATGAGCTAACTCAGGAAAGAAAAATAAAGGAGTAGAGGGGTTTTCTAACTGAGACCCAACTATCGTTATTGGAATTTAATTTAGGTGATGAATGCTGCCATTTTATTTACCATGACTTGGATAATAAAGTTCAGAGCTAAGCGACTGCATTTGTAGCCTTTTCTCTTTCTTTGGGCATGCCTGCAGTGGAACACTTTTTTGCTACTCTTAAATGTATTAAGTACCTTTAATTGCACAAGAAACTTTTCTTGCTGCATTCCATCGTTGTTTAACACATAATCCCTCCGCCACATCTTTTTGACCAGAATGATATAAAGTGATCTTAGTGGGTAAATAGAAATTGGACCCAATGAGAATACTTTGACTTTTGTCAGAATAGTTTTCTGGTTGTTTTTATTAATTTTATTTTTTTAAAGCCAAACCTTTCTACTCTTGCCCTCTGCTGGCATAATGGAAGCTAACTGAGCTAGTGACACAACTATGGCTGTCGATTAATCGCAGTTAACTCACGTGATTAACTCAAAAAATCGTTCTTTTAATCGCACTATTAAACAATAGAAGACCAATTGAAATGTATTAAATATTTTGGATCTTTTTCTACATTTTCATATATATTGTATTCTGTGTTGGAATTGAAATCACACTGTATGTTTTTTATTACAAATATTTGCCCTGTAAAAATGATAAAAGAAACAGTATGTTTCAATTCACCTCATACAAGTACTGTAGTTCAATCTCTTTGTCGTGGAAGTGCAGCTTTACAAATGTAGGGTTTTTTTGGTACTCAAAAACAAAACAATGTAAAACTTTGGAGCTTACGAGTCTACATAGTCCTACCTGTTGTTCAGCCAATCGCTAAGGCAAACAAAGCTTACATTTACAGGAGATAATGCTGCCCACTTCTTAGTTACAGTGTCACCTGAAAATGAGAACAGGCATTCACATGACACTTTTGTACCTGGCATTACAAGGTATTTACATGCCAGATATGCTAAATATTTATATGCACTTTGTATTCATATGCTTTGGCCACCATTCCAGAGGACATGCTTCCCTGCTGATGATGCTTGTTAAAATAATAATACATTAATTAAATTTATGACTAAACTCCTTGAGGAAGAATTGTATGTTCACTGCTCTGTTTTATCCGCATTCTGCCATATATTTCATGCTATAGCAGTCTCACATGATGATCCAGCACATGTTGTTCATTTCACTGAGGTTTCACAAAACTCAAAGAAGGTACCAATGTGAGATTTCTAAAGATAACTACAGCATTTGACCCGGGGTTTAAGAATCTGAAGTGCCTTCCAAAATCTGAGAGGGCCAAGGTGTGGATCATGCTTTCAGAAGTCTTAAAAGAGCAACGCTCCGCTGTGGAAACTACAGAATCCGAACCAACAAAAAAGAAAATCAGTCTTCTGCTGGTGGCATCTGACTCAGATAATGAAAATGAATGTGCGTCAGTCCGCCCAGCTTTGGTTTATAGAGCAGAACCAGTCATCAGCATGGATGCATGTCCCTGGTGGCTGAAGTATGAAGGAATCATATGAATCTTTAGTGCATCTGGCACATAAATATCTTGCTGTGCCAGCTACAACAGTGCCATGAGAATGCCTATTCTCACTTTCAGATGACATTGTAAACAAGAAGTGTGCACCATTATCTCCAGCAAATGTAAACAAACTTGGTGATTGGCTGAACAAGAGTAGGATTGAGTGGACTTGCAGGCTCTAAAATTTTACATTTGTTTTATTTTTGAATGCAGTTTTTTTATACGTAATTCTACATTTGTAAGTTCAACTTTCATGAAAAAGAGATTGCACGACAGTACTTAGTATTTTTCAATTCACCTAATATATTTTTTTTACAGTGCAAATGCTTGTAATCAAAAATAAATATAACGTGAGCACAGTACACTTTGTATTGTGTTGTAATTGAAATCAATATATTTGGAAATATAGAAAACATCAACAATGTTTAAATGATATTCTGTTATTGTTTAATAGTGTGATTAATCACGATTAATTTTTTAATTGCACGATTATTCACAATTAATTTTTTAATCGCTTTACAGTCCTAGACCCAACACCTTTGGGTTACAGTTCTGCCATTCCAGAATTTATTGGGTTGATCCTGGCCATCATTAGTTGGCAGAGTGGGCTTCTGTTTTCCTTGCTGATTCATTAAACAGAGGATCATTCTTAGTCTTCCGCCATTCTAGCAAGCATTGTCAAGCCCTGAAATCACACTGCTTGGAGGACTGCTCCAGCTTCAAAAATATTTTAGGGTGTATCTTTGCGGCAGAGTTAACCAAAGCTGTTAACTGATTATTGCTCCAATGTCCTCTCCTCTCTACACCCACAAGCGAGTTTGGTGGTGCTTTCAACCTGGACTAGCTGACTCATCTGCGGTTATGAACTAGAGCCTGGGAGAGGCTTTCTCCCTGGCTGCTAAACCAACCACATTGCAATGAGGATGCAGGCTAAAGCACTCACTGATCTATGGTCCTCTGGCCATTGCTGGGAGCCCCTGATCCTTTAAATTGCCAGCCTGGGGAAGCCGGTCCGGTATGGTGTACTGGCTCTTGCTGGTAGGCCGTACCAGACCGTATCGGCTTACTGTCACCTCTGGCTGTAACTTAGGAAAAATAAAGGGATAATGCCAGAACCATTGGCTGTGATGACTGGGCTTGGTTTCCTGCTCCTCCTACAGGACTGCTTTGACCGTAAGAACCTAAACACACCATCACATAAGGACAAAGAATGTCTGCAGGGGTTTTAAAAGACCGTTTCTCAAGGGAATGGGAAAAGACCAGGCTGAAACCAAACTCAGACGCTAGAACCCGTGGGGATGTCTGAAGAAGCTAGGTCCACCTAGGTTGCCATTAGAGGATAGTATGACTTCAGAAAAGACAGATTGTTGTAGGCTGTTTTTTTTTTTTTCATTTTTCTCTCTAATGCTTCATCCATTTAGGCAGCTTTAGTGATAATTCTGCTAGAATTGAAACAATCCCAAATGTAACATTCACAAACAAAATACTATTTTCCATTATCATAGCCACAGTTGTTTCTCCACATGCTTAGATCAGACTGAGCTTCCTGGCCTAGTGGATCTCTAACCGTGCTGATAAATTATGATACCCTGGTCTAAACTCAACATTACAGCACTTTTGGACCATTCTTTCCTCTTAGGGCTTGTCTACATAGTGAGGTAATACAAGGGAGTGATTTCTAAAGCACACTAATGTGTCATGCTTTAATTAGTTCATGTGGATCCTGCTGGTGCTCACTAAAGGGTCCGTAGTAAACGTTAATGTCATGCTCTTTGAAACAGTACTAGCTTAAAGTGCACTAGGAAACTAGGTTCCACCTGCAGCATCTACACAGACCAATTAATGCATAATATGTTAATGTGCTTTACAACTCACACCTCCGTAGAGTGCATTGTCCCACTGTGTAGACAAATCCTTAGACAATCTCTAAAAAAGTAGGTTTTAGGAAGCTTTCCATCCTGATGTACCCGAGCATTCTTGGACCATCGAGGTATAAAATTCAGGTAGTGGTGTGGCAGCAGGGCCCAGATGATAGTATCACACTTTTTCCAATTAACTCAGAATCTGTGTAAAAATAATTGTGTATGCGCATACATACTGTTGATATATATACACCATAACTTAGCTACAGAGTTACAAATGAAAAATCCTTAATAAAGAAATTGCCTTGATAAATGGCAAGGAAAATGAAGTGACTATTGTTGTGGCTCTTCTTTCTCACGGTTACTCATTGCTGTAACTGATTGTATTATGTCTAAATATAGTCCCAGTTCTGCAATTGGATCTGAGTGGATGAGCCACTGTGCCCATATGGAGCCCTGTTGTCTGCCGTGGGACTCCAGGAGGGGTTTGCCCACACAGGTCTGCTTGCAGTGTCAAGTCTTAGTTTACGTTCTTTGGGTCATTGACTGTCCCTTATTTGTCTGTAATTTACCCAGAGCACTCAGGGTGCTATAGAATATTATACTAGCTGTCATGAAATCAAGAGAAGGATGGAGCAGTGGTATATTTTGTTTAATAATTCAGAAAACCATGTAAATAACTCTATTCATATGTCATGCATGATATCTCCTTTTTTAATCCATTATACTAACAATCACAGTTTCTAAGTATAGTGTCATCTTGTCCAGATCACTGTTCCCAAGTACTCACTATTAAAGTTAGGCATTAGCCAATGATCCCTGATTTTTCTGAACTACTTGGTAAGAGCAAATAAGAGGGTCACTTGAAAATCCTCTGATCTCTCCCACATCCTCTGCAATCTGTCAAAAATAACTTAGCCAAAGGCTTAAATTTTTGACTTGATATTTCACTGATGAATTCTGTAATTCAATTAATCTAGGCCCTAGGCTTTATCAACTCTTAAATAACTCTCGTTGGACAACTTTCCATTTCAGCAGGATCATAAAATTGTTCAGTGTCTCGCTCTGGAAAGATCAGCCCTGTTCTCGGAGATGTGACTTTCGACTCTCCTCATGACCAAACAGAGGAAGTGCTAGAACAGATTGTTCAACCAATAGATGAAATCTGCTCTGCTTACTCAGTTAAATTCCCATTGAAGTCAAGAAAATAATAGAGAGGATTCCCTAAGATTTTGGAGTGGGCATATTTATAGAGATTTCTGAAAACTTGTTAGGTTTTCCCCCTATTCAAAGAAAACCACCTTAAAGTAGTTTAGAATCTGTAGGCAAACTTCTAATATTGTACCCAGCCTATAGCACTTACTGTATAATTTCAAGTTGCAAAATAGAGATGGGCCTGCACTAAACATGAGATTTGAACAATCCTGGACTGTGTGTGTGTCGGATTTGGGTTAGAATCCAAACCGAGGTCCAATTCGGAATTTTGTAGCTGGCTTCTACCTTCATGGTAGACTGAACCAATAACCACAATCTAAATCTCTTTCTTGGAAGGGAGTGGGTATGAGGCAGGGAGCAGGTTTCAAAATCTAGAACTGCATTTTGCAGCCTGAGTCCATCTTTTGTAGTACATACCAGATTCTTGCACCTCACAGCAAATCAGAATTCTCAGTAGGGTTGCCACCTCTCTAATTGTTGGTAACTGGACCCCCAAGGCTCCACTCCTCTTTCACATCTTCTCTCTCCCCCTCCCCAAGGCTCTGCTCTCATCATTTGTTTCTCTCTCCCATTCCCTCGCTGGACCTTATCCACCTCCCTCCCCCTTCCACCCCCCTCCGCGCCATTGAGGGAAAAACCTTAATGAGTATAGTTCTCCTCTAGTCTCCCACCTTGTTTTGTAAAAACAAGTAGGACTCCATCTTGTGTGACCTCCTTCTCAGACAGCATCCTTCCCCTCCCCTGCCTTTTTCAAATTAGAGTGGGAAATGACATGGAATGGTTGGAATCAGGTGACTGTATAGTCTGCCTAGCAACCGCGGACTATTTAGGTGGCAGCCTCGCTGCTGCTTGGGGCTGTCCATCCTAGTGGCAGCCAGCATCACCCATGTTACCAGCCTGTGAAAGGAGTCCTAGGTAGGCCAGGCTGCCTCTGTCATACCAGGTTACCTCTGTCATACACTGCACGCACGCGTTTCCATTTCCACCAGCAAGTCCTCCTACTACTACTCAGAACAATGTACAGGAGAATAAAATAAAATAAAAAGAGGAATCAGAGAATGACCATGTTCTTCCTTACCTTAAAGAACATGCTGGCACATCAGTTCAGAGTTTGCTCACTGGTTGATTCTGGAACTGTGGAAACGTTAGAAGTGAAGATCTGAAATTTTTTTCCAGTTGTTAATGAGCACTTGCCGTACCTATCTGATGCTCGACTCAAAAGGAGACGGAAGGGTTGTAATGATAATTGATGACAATACACATTTAGGATCTGATCTAAAGCCCTTTGAACCCAATGGAATGACTCACTTTCATGCTTGTTCATTCTAGATTTTCCCAACTCTTCTTAAAGGAAAGGAAGGTTCATATCTGGGTGTATTGCAGGTAATGCTAGAGCCTCTCTCACACAGATCCTTTTCCTATCTTCCATCCTCACTAGTAATGGGTGAAAGACCATTTTCTGTCGCTGCTGAGTTTCTTGAATAACGTCAGCTGCTCTGATAAGTTAAAACAGGAGTATCAGTTTCTCCAACATCTGCTGCAAAGGCCTTTTACTGAAAAGGAGAGGTTGGGATGGAGTATGCAATGTATATTTTATATATGGTAGAGTAGATGTGTAGGAAATAAGATTTTTCTCTATGGCAGAAATGTTATTTGTCAGTGGCTCTCAACATTTTCCATGCTATGATCCCATGCTACTACAGAAAAAACAATGGTTGGAAACCACAGATTTTAGTTGCCCATCCATCTAGTCATAAAGGAGGGAAAAATGGGTTCACAATCCCCTTAAACTTCTCAGTAGAGAACCCAGGGTTTAAGCGATGTCAAAATATTATTTGTTTAAAATTGTGTCCAAAGGGTTGAAAACATTTCCTTTTGCTGACTGTCAGGGGAATCAATGACTTGAAAGGCATTTTTTCAAAGGAGCAGAGAACTGCACCTGTGGAGCAAAGAACACTAGGTAACTCTTGTTGGATATTTCTTCTGGTTTTCTAATTGTGCTGCCCAGAGCAAATGAAAGGAAAGCATGTTACAGTTCAATAGGTGTCCATTAGCTATTGGCTCCCCATATGAAAAACATATTTCAGCTGAAGTACCTACTTTTTATTTTACTTTTCACTATGAGAGTTTAAAAGTGCTTATGAATTGAGTTTTCATGAATTTTCATGTTGTTGTTTTGTAGATGCCACCTATACCCACACCTATTCATCTGAGAGTATTAATTTGGATGGAAAATTAACAATAACTAAATCAGCTATTATTTCCTTTTGATTCATCCACTCTTTCCCTGCCTCCCAATTATTCTGGGATGAATTTTCTTTTTCTCCCAACTTTCCTGTCTTTCTCTCAGCACATGGAAATTTGGGGAAGACATATTTTATGCATTATTGTATGAATACCGCTTGGTAAATTTCCTATACGTTCTTCTATTCCAAATTACTCTCAGTTGAAAAGTCTGCAATATAAAGAGTTGCACAGAGGATATTCCATTTTCAAAATCAAAATGCAATGTGAGTCGAAAAGTCATGCCACTTCTTTATATAGAAGAGATGGTATTTGCTGTTCGTGTCATAAACGTAATAATGTCTATTAATTATGCTTCTTCCCCTACCTAAGCAGCATGGCTTTAACTTTGCCCTGCACAGTAGGCATAACAAGCAGGAAATGTCTTTGTAAGAAAACATGAAGGTCAGTTTCTCACTTGTTCAGCTCACTACATATTTGCACTAAATGTAACTAATATTCAGTAGCTGCCAGAGTCACAATCATGTGTGGAAAAGAAATTCAGATAATCATCCCAAATCTTTTCCCTTCATGTGGGATAATTGTGCATTTTCATTTCACAGCCCATCTCCCTGATGCCTCTCATTTACTGGGGCATTTAGTATTGCAACGTTTCATTTCTGTTTCTCTTGTTAAGCGAGGATTTACAGTTTCAACCTCTTTCTCATGAAGGTGTAAAGAATCAAACTCAGAATCAAGAAATATATTCAGGCTGTTCACATGGATATCCTAATGCAGCAGAGTATAATCTTGGAACACTAAAATAAACATGGAATTGTATACACTGTAATATATCTTTCCTATGAAACATTATGAGATTTCTTTCTTTAATCATACCAGCAGGTAGACAATTTGTTTAGATGCAACATTCTTGTCTGTATTCCCAGAAGCCAAAACAAATGCACATGTTATCACTTAACTCAAATTCAAGAAGGATATAGCAGTTTTTAAAGCAGGTGAATTTGGGACAGTGTGTCATAGAGGATAGAGCTGTGGACTGGCGCTCAGGAGAGCTGAGTACTATTCCAAGCCCTGCCATTGGCCTGTTGGGTGACCATAGGCAAATCACTTAAACATCTCTGTACCTCAGTTTCTCCATCTGTAAAATGAGGCTAATGATACTGACCTCTTTTGTAAAGTGCTTTGAGATCCATGGATGAAAAGCATCAGATAAGAGGGGCATTGTTGTTAATTATTCAAGTAAACATGAGTGATAGCATGACTTCAGCTATTTAGCTTTCTTGTTTCTAATACAAATAAATAGATGTTGAGGTGGATTTGTCCTGTGCTAGCCAGAATATGTGACCATACTGGATTTCCATATGTTCCCACAGTTTCTAAGCACAAACTGTCTGTGAAGTGTGAGGGCTACTGACAAGATTTGCAAAGATTTAATCATGTGCTTAGCTTCATGCTCTGAGAACACTCCTGTTGAGATCAATTGGACTACACTTAGGCCCTGATCTAGCAAGCCACTTAAGCATCTGCTTAAAGTTAAGCATGTGAATAGTCCCATGGAAGCCAGTATGAATTACTTCTATGCTTAAAATTGAGCAAATGTTTAAGTAGCTTTCTTGCACTGGGGTCACTGTGCATAAAATTAACCACAGACATCAGACTTTGCAGGAGTGGAGATCTATGAAGGGCAGTAGCAAAAGCTGCAGTGTTGAATAAAGCAAGCTGAAGATAAAATACCACTATTTCAATTTCAAAGTACATTTTCTGACACTTAAATGTAGTTTAACCCTCATAAAATTTGAAAAAAAGTTTTAAAAATTGATTTGTTTGCTATTATATTTGCTCAGTTAAGCCTAATAGTAGTAGTAACTTATATTGCAGTAAGACCTAACCTTCGCCAGTAAAGGTTTGGGCCCCATTGTGCTAGGTGCTCTGACAGGGTGTATCAGATCCTTTGAGGCCCCTTGCTGGAGGCCTCACAATCCTAACACACACACCCCTCAGAAAAGGAGCAGTGAAGGTGGGTCCTCCAGGCCTGCCTAGAAAGGTTGCAGAGAAGCAGCCAATCAGAGTGCTGCAGGCCCAGTTAAAAGGAGCTGCAGGACCTGAGCAGATCAGCTGGTGGCTGAGATCAGAAGAGCGAGGAAGACTGTGAAACTCTCCGGGTGAGGTGGCTTGGGAGACACCCTGCTTAAGCAGCGAACAGAGAACTTCAGCCCTAAGATAAGGTGAAGAGGAAGGCTGCTATTTGTAGGGTCCTTGGGTTGGGACCTGAGGTAGCAGGTGGGCCCGGGTCCCCTCACTGGCCGGGTGACCTAAGCCCTAAGAAGGGAATAAGGTTTGTTTAGAGGCCCAAGTGAAGGGCAGAACTTGTCTCCAGGGGAAAATCCCTAGGGGCACTGCTCTGTAACAGGGCAGACATGGACTTAAAGCTATCTCAGATGGGACTGAGAAATAAGCCCAAAGAAAGGGCTAAGGATACCAACAAGGGCACAGTGACAGGTCGTGTTGGATTGTTAGTACCTTGGAAGGGGTTTATTTGTTCATGCCTGTTCACTGTATATCACCTGGCAGGAGGGCTGAGCCAGTGAAGAGCCACCTGTTGAGAGTAACAGCCAGCAGGGGGCACCAGGAGCACAGAAAGAGTGAGAGAGAGAGCGAGTGAGAGAGCGTGCAAGTTTGACTGACAGGAGGTGCTCACAAGAGCTGACTGTCCCCTATCACAGTGCTGCCCATACAAAGAGACAGCCCTTGCCCTGGAAAGCTTACAATCTAGGTAGAGAATCCAAGCAGGCAGAGTAAGGATTATTCTGCCTATGTAAAAAGTCAGGAACTGAACACAGAGATTAAATACATTGTCTAAGATCACATGGAAAATTTGTTGCAGAGTCAAGAACCCAACCAGATCTCCTGAGTCCCAGCTCAGTGTTTTAACAAGACCATCCTTCCTCTATTTTATCTGGAAATGAAAAGGCAGAGAAAATGTTCTAAATAAACTAGAAATCTACTAGGCTGCACCATGGCTTGTCCATAAATACAATTACTGTTTAAAAAAAAAACCTACAACCCTTGCTGGAATTATTTTGAATGCCAATTACAAGCGTGTAAAATGCTGGAACATTGGCTAGCATCAGATTAGCATACAACTGAGCAGTCTCAAGGCTAAGGCAATGTGGAATTTCTCGATTTAACTTCTCAAAAATATACACTGCCGAACGATAACAGATTCAGAATTATTACCCAAAATTTCTGAATTTACCTTTCTTTTGCTAAATTAGATTAGCACCCAGTGCAGTAAGTAATAAACAGATTTTTTCCTCTTTTTTAAGAAGCACAAAAAGAAAATAGATGCTTGTCTCTAGGGTATTGACTTCTGATTGTCCTTAGACCAGATTTTTGGGGCAGTTGGTGGATTTACTGGTTAGGATGTTTAGCTATTGTTGACTGGCACAAGTCAATAAAGCCACATTGATTTACACCAGTTGATGCTGTGTTGGTAAATGTTTTGAAGTGAACATCCTCAGAATAAACATCATGTATCATTAAGGCAGAGCCCCATGCTGGGCACAGAGGGGCAGCCTACCACTGCCAGACGGCACACTGCCCCTAAAGCTCTGGGCAGTAGAGCCTAGCTGAACCTTGTTAAAAGGTGCAGCACTCTCCTCTATCCCACCAACTCAGCAGTGGTTCTCCTGTTCTGGGTGGAAGAGGAGCACAGAGTCAGCCATGCCCCTTTCTACATGGTAGTGCTGGTCTCATGCAGTCCTTATGTAATAACCGCTATCTTGGCCAGCACCAGGGATTAAACTGGGGAGCTGTTCAACCAGAAGCAAGAGTCTCTCTAGCTTTGTCTAAAGATTCAGGCTCTCAAGCTGTGAGCCGGAACAGACCAGTATCCTCTGTGGACTAGGCACAGAGTAGCAAATGCATAACAAACTCTGACCCTGAACAGCAGGTTACACTTGTGCCTCCTCTACTAAAGGGTTGTGATTGTGCCAGACTCAAGGCAGAGGCACAAGTATCTCTATGCATCCTGTCCCCCAAGGTTTGCCCACCCACCCAGAGCTGGACACAGTCTCTGAAGGAAAATCAGAAACTTCCCGTGAGGTTTTCTCACTTGAAATGTGACTGCCCTGCCCTCCCCAAGCTTGGTGTGACTTGTCAAATTTGTACTTACTTGTCTGCGTACTCCCACTGTAAGCTGCTGTCCTTTAGAAGTGACGAATCAGCAAGGTACAATACTTGTCACAATCCAGTCATGTATGGATTAAATAGGACTGCTGGAACAAAGAGTGTCTCATTTTCAAGGTCCTTTCTTATAGTAAATCTAAACAAACATAAATTAGATTTCCCTATGGTGAAGCTGCAAACAGAGATATGCTTTTTCATGCTGCTTTTCTTTTGTTCCTTCAGAGTGCACCTGGAGTTTATTATTTAACAGGCTATTCATGATAACCCAATAAAAAGTTAATGTAATTTATTTCCCATGTCTTATCCTGGACGGTGAAGTGACTAATGTGTACAGCACTATACGTATCTCTAGAGCTCTTAAAAGATTTCCTATATGCAACTGTCATGACACAGGGGGCTGAAATCTCCATTACACATCGTTGGCTGTGATGTGACGAATCCGGCAAGGCAAATTCATCTAAGCAGCCTTTATGGTCATGCCTAGTTTGCTGACATAGGGTAAAATTAAGCCCTGGTATAAAGGAAGCAACTTCACCTGGGTCATATTCATAGGTACTGCAAGTAATGGTGTCGGTTACATACTCCCCATTACTCAAGGCAAATTTAAAAATGACAATCTGTCTTTGAAAAAGTGAAAATCCTGAAGTCATTGATAATTGTATTGGTACAGAATAGAAGTCAACCTTTTCAGGAGTTAAAAAGGCATCCAACTTCAATACTGTTCATTGGTGACATGTTTCCTCTTTTGCATTTTCATCTGATAGTAGCTACGGATTAAAGTGAACTTGCAGAAAGATGTCAATTCTGGTTGCTTTTATCTTCTTTGAAATGATGGTTTCTGTTCCTCAGAAGCGGGTCTGTAGCATACAAATTAATATATCACATTTTGCCGGGAAACCACATAATGCTTGTCACCATGGTATTTCACTAGCTTAGGTGTCTCTTCCCCATCATGCAGTTTCCCTGTTAGACTAGTGCATTGGCCAAATGCCATTATACAGAAAGAATTCATAAATACAGAGACTCTTACCAGCATCTGAACTATTTTTAAATGAAAGCAAGAAATATTTATGGTGCCGAATGAAGCACTTCATTGACTGTACGTAGCAAGGGCAAAACCAGAAATTAGTAGTCTGTATTCATCCTTTAATCGGGGTTTTTTTGGTGAAAATTTGTTTCATTTGGGGTCCACCCAACACCCACACTCACCCTAAATTATGTATTTAAATTAAAAATAAAATAAAGGGAATCTATGCCACTCCAAAAAATGTAGAAAATATCAAAACAAATACCCAGGACAACATTTTCAAAAGTACACAGCTTTGACTTATATCTGTTCCCATTGGGACAGGTCATTGACGACCATTTACACCAGCTAAGAATCTGCCCCGTTGACTTCAATAACAAGTTAGGCCCCCATTGAGCCCTTTTGCAAATCCCATCCATGAAGAGACTCAGTTTTCCTCTGCCATCTAATTCTTCTTCATTCCCTGTTCGACCAGATGACTTACACTGCCGACCCAACTTTAACTTTATCCTTCTGTTCTACTGTATAATGAAAATGTACTGACTTGTATATGATTAACGATGAGCTCAGAAAAATGTACTTGCAGAGCTCATTCAGTTGTGTCAAAATTCAGTGTGTGTTTTCTCAGAGTGTGATGTATTGGTGAAGCAGACGGATCTTTTAAGAATAGAAATGACATGATCTGTTTGTGTTGCTGCTATCGGGTTACAGAAGTGTAGTGTAGAGTGTTTGAGTTTGTATTTAACTCTATTATGTGTATGCGCATTAACTTTATTGTATGTGGCAGCATACAGAGGTATTTTCTGGAGTCAGTGGTATCGTAATATATGTTACTGCATTGGATATTGAATCCTTGAATTGAAAAATGGCTTTGACAACCCCTTAACATTTTGGGGGTGAGAAAGGGGCAGTGCAAGTCAAGTGGCTTGTGTAGGAGAGTATTAGCTGGATTCCAATATGTGATGAGGCATGCAGGTCCCTATTGCCCAGGAGGGGCATAGTGAGGGACTGTGGACCCAATTTGTCTCGCCTCAGTACATGGGCAGCATATGCCAAAGGTGGAGAAGAGACTTAGAAGAAGAAGGCCCAGTTGTGTTTGAAGATGACCAGGAAGGACAGCAGAGCTCTATTTCCCTCTTGGTGAGGGAAGCCTGATTTCAGCCTACAGTTGGAGACATCTTGCTGCCTAGATTAGCCTCATGGTGGATGGGACCACTGGGCCCAGGGAGACCAACCAAAAGGACTGGCTACCCGAAGACAAGCCCTGAGTGGAAGGGTGGGGCCTTACTGAAGACTTCTCTCACAACTCTGCTTTTGAGTTTGTAGCATTCCTTTATTTTTGGACTCTAGTATCCTGGAAGGAATGGGATTCAGGCATACCTTAGCCAGATGGCTATGCACCATTGCACCAGGTTCTGTGTAAAGTGGCAACCAACCATTGGGACCCCATAACAGGGAAGAAGCTGGGCTATAAGGGGGTGCTATCAAGTCTCACCCACGCACATGCTTGGGGCAGCATGCCGCGGGGGGCACTCTGCCAGTTGCCAGGAGGGCGGCATGTGGCTCCGGTGGACCTCCCGCAGGTGTCCCTGCGAAGGGTCCACTGGTCCCCCGGCTCCGGTGGAGCATCCGCAGACACGCCTGTGGGAGGTCCACTGGAGCCACGGGACTGGCGAGCAGCAGAGCGCCCCCCACGGTGTGCCGCTGTGCTTGGGGCGGTGAAGTGGCTAGAGCCAGCCCTGCATGTACTCAGCCTGCTGAGAATACCCTAGTGTATATTAGAGATGGGATGTGATATGCAAAATTTTCAGGTGATCACCTATAGTTTCCCTTTCCTCTCCAACCTCAAAATATCTGAAGATTTATAATGGGAAGTTGGCTGTAACTATGAAGTGGAATAATATGGTATTGCAGACTACAGTGAGCAATTAATCACAGTGGAAAGTAATATGTTCTCAAATTTCAGGGCATTCACTGATTTTAACCCTGGTAATTAATGGAGATGTAATTAGTAAAAAAAATATTAGCTATTGGTTTCCATAGGGGTTATATTATGACTTGCAAATTTACCACAAAGTGACATGTCACTTGTATAGAGGAAGTTCTGAATTTTCACCTCACGATTTTGTGCTTCTGGCAGGATGGCTTATTAGCTGCACACCCTTCTTTGGCCTGCTGGTGTGACTGACTGCATGCCCTACTGCAGTTTGCAGGTGTGTAGGAATTGACTTCCTTTTGGCCAAGAGAGCCTAGACTAACGAGGCCTTTGTGCCGTTGTTAAAGTGTCTGCACTTTTATGAAAGAGTTCCATATTGGCTGATCATTCTTTATGTTCACATAAAAAAGAGCACAAATCGAACATACGTCAATGCTTCGTGAGTCCTGTGTCCAGTACTGCCACAAAACAGCTCTGTCTAGCTACACGCTTTGACCATTCCTGCAAGTCCAGGTTTTAGACAGCACGTTTTTGCAACTTACTCACTGCTCTGCCTTTTTCTAGGATAGGTTTATTTAACAGTAGAGTACTGGAAATGTCTCACCAAAGAGAATTCATTCTGATGTTTCTAAAACACTTGATGAGCTAAGAACATTTACCTCCACATGGCCTGCTGTCATGGCCAGGGCTCACTGTTGGTTGAAAATGTGTTTGCTTTTTGTTTTTGTTTGTTCTTGATCTAGTATGGCAAGAAATGTCTGTTTCTATTACAAAACAAAGAAATGCCCGTAGAGTGAAAGGTGATTAAATGCTGGGGTTTTCTTTGTAGCACTGATGTCTCGAAAGGGACGACTTGCAACAATCTCTTTTACTGCCCCCAATGGAACCATCACTGCATCTTAATTCAAAGACACAGTGTGTTGGTGTTGAAGGATCTGTGGGTGGAAAGAAAGGCAGGCCTTTAAGCACACCTTGGCTTACTCCCTCATCTATGGTAAGAAGATTACAAAGCCCAACTCTCAGCAAAGTAGTGAAGTAATGTGAAATTTATATGGAAATGATGATTTCTGGTTGCTTTGGGCTAGCATGTGAAAAAATATCATACAGTATATCTTGGGGGGGGGGGGAATACTGTCAGCACTCTACAGAATCTATTACTATTTGAATGATAGTCCTTGACATGCGGTGTAGTGAGTTATATACTGCCATCTGTTGGAGAAAGAAGCACTCCCACAGGAACCAAGAAGCAGTACATAACTTACCTACTTGATTCTGTGGAAACACTTCTGGTTTTACAACTGTACGAGTGTCTTAGCTGCATTGTGAAGCGTGCGGCCACAGGTTTCTGCAATGTTAAAATGAACATCTTTATCTGAACTTTCTGAAAACACTTGATCTTCCCTTAGCACATCCAGATGATTGTCTGTCACAGAGATCTGCCCAGCTGAGTGGCTCAGGAATGATGGACTGTACCATAGGCCCCATGTCTAGAGCATGTGGTATTAAAAGAATGTGGCATTTTCCATTATGGTCCTGATATAAAGCTCAATGAAACTGGTGGATGTCTATCAAATGACTGCAATAGGCCTTTTTGTTCAGGCTGTATGACCCAGATTCTCAAAGACATTTAGGCATCTGCTTGCAATTAAATCAATGGGTATTACATGCCTAACTATCTTTGAGGACTTGGACCATAAATTTCCCTTGATTTCATTGTGAGTTAGGTGCCGAAATACTTTTATGTTCTTATGTTTTAGCACAGTCCTGGGTATTGATCAGTGGTTCTCAAACTTTTGTACTGGTCACCCCTTTCACACAGCAAGCTTCTGAGTGCACACTCCCCCCTTATACATTAAAAACACTTTTTTATATACAGCGGACCCTCTCTAGAATGTGTATCGATATAGCGTGAATTTGCTTATAGTGCGGGACCGCACATGGATCCCAAATTTAATTCCCTTCATTGGAATCCATGGTAACGCAGTCCTCACTATAACGCGGTCTCTGTGTTAATGCAGGACTGCGCATGGATTCAAAACCCTGCTTTCTAGCGAGGGTCTGCTGTATTTAATACCATTATAAATGCTGGAGACAAAACAGGGTTTGGGGTGGAGCTAACAACTCGCAACCCCACCCCCATGTAATAACCTCATGACCCTGTGAGTGGTCCCAACCTCCAGTCTGAGAATCCTTGGTGCTGATGGATTGAGTTTTAGTGAAGTATGCCTGGTTGGGAATGATAAGCTACTGAAATTGCTTCTTTAAATACAAATCCTTTTATAAATTGTACTGCCGATCACATACCATATCTTAAAGTTATTGAAAATAAAGAATACAGATCACAGAAGCTTTCAGATGATTGAAAGACATTACTGTAAAATTATTAACATGCAACTCTCTAAACATAACATATATCTGAATTTATGTCTGCAGCATCACATAAGAGCCCTACTTGTCTACAATAAGGCTGTGTGAGAAGGGATTTGCAGCCTTGACTGCATATTTCAACACAAGTTGTTAGATATTCTACACCACACCATGGAATGTTGCAGTGTGTAGTGTACTCAAATACATAAGAGAGTGTACACTTTGTTGCTATGGGGAAATGTTTGAGTTGTTCATCATATATATATTCTGTTTTATTAAGGACTTCTGGGGAACAGTGAGCAAAAAAGTACTTTAAATAATTGAAGATATGTCAGCAAGAGCTGTGCAAACTCTTCCCAACAAAACCTGAAAGCAGGGAAAAAAACTCTGTCAGGTCCAAACATGGAAATAAAACCAATCAAGGTTTGTCAAAATTTTTGGGCCAATAAACCTTTCACTGAACATTGAAGGAAACTGCTGCAGAATAGGCACCAGGATAGGGTTGGAGGGGAAGAGAATGATTGTGATAATTGGGCCTACAGATTTACCCTAACTGTGAGCCCATCTGTAAAAAGTGAGTGTAACTTCATAAAATGTCACAATACCCCATAACCAATGTTGATTGAGAAAGACTGAAATAAGACACAGACTGAATTAGTCCAAAGAAAAAAAAGCCTCTTGACACAACTCAAGGAATATGTTAAGATCATGCCTGGCAAAGAAGAGAAAAGTGGGACTTAAAAAGAGAGAGAGAGATTTTGGGAGAAAAATTGTCTACTGGAGTGAGCCACATCATCATGGGTGCCACCCCCACCATCTCCTGGGGACCCAGGTCTTTGTGGTTTCATAATGAAACTCAGCGGTTAGTACACATCCTTCCAGAGAAGGCATCTAATGTCATGATTGTAGAAAGACGTGGTGAAAACAAAATGTTTTGGAAATGTAAGAATAGGTGCTGCAATAACCTGAGTAGCAAAGTAAAGGATGTACAGTGTTATGAGTATTAATATGCTAAAATAACACTCAACCAGAATGCTTCTGATTCATATTCGGAATGGGCAAATCATATGAGACATGTTGGTGAAGAGACAAGCATATCAGAACACTGTAGGGATATTCACTAGCAATTTATCTCCATTCCTCTCAACTCCCATTATTTAGAATGCGATTTACTCTTTTGCTTAGCGTGGAATTCAGGCTCTCTAAACTGAGAGTCCTTGTAGAAAGCATTAACAAGCCTATTTTGCATTCATTGTCATCTTTTATAGCATTGGCATACATCACACTAGAAGAAATGAAAATAGTTTTGTAGCTAGAACCCTCTTCCTAGAGAAAGACATGCCGTGTGATGTTTGCATTGTGGCAAAGAGTGTATTCTAAAGGGTGAGGTACTGTAAACTTTCATTAAAGAAACACACCAAAAGAGATCAAATGCTACTTTCTTTGTAATCTAGGAAAACAGCAAAGTCAAATGGTCTCTTACTAAAAATATGTAGGAGAAAATGAAGACTTTCCTCATTTCTCAAATCAGATTCCTAAAATGGTGAGGAAAATGTTCGGGTCTGACAGCTGTCTTGTGAACGATAATGCCCAATATTAACAGTAGTTGCAAAGCTTATATGCTATATAGAACCCTATATATGAATGGTAATCTTGTCTCAGGTAATAACTTTTCAATTGTGTAGTGTCCAGATAGTTTAGTGCCATGAATTTAGGCACATAAAAGTACCTCACGTGAACTATGGAAACATTACAATTGGATACTGTGAGAGTAGTGGCGAATGTAGACAAGGAGTGGAATGAACATTAGGGAACAGAAAACTTGTGCTTTGAATATACATGGCATACATTGGGCTGGTCCCTGTCTCCATGGTAGTCAATGTCAGTAGGAGTTTTGTTATGATTTCAATGGGGCCAGGATTTCACTCCCTGTTTCCAGGAGTCAGTGATATGCCAATGGCGGATTAACCAGTGCAAAGAGAATCCTGCACCGGCCAGTTAAGCAGACTTTACATTTCATTTTGTCACTGGAGCAGCACAAATCAACGTTAATGGGCCAGAAAATCTAGCTTTCTATTTTCAGTAAAGATTAAGTGTGCGTGTACATGGAGGCAATAAACTGATTATGGGCCAAATCTTGCATTCAATTACAGAAGTGTAAATACCAGTGAAATTGTCCAGATTTATACACGTGTAACTAAAAGAAGAATTGGGCCCTGTATTCAGAACACACAGGATTGGTAATTCCCATAGTTCACCTACAGAAAGTTCAGTGAACAACGTGCTTGTATTGCATGGACAACATAGTGAATATGGTAATACCATCTAATTGTAAAGCAAGATAATGAAATACTTTGTCACATGTTGCTGCATAATCAAATATCAGTCCCTTATGAATGACCATGCCTTTATCCTACATAAAGATAAATGATCCATTCTAGAAATGGATCATTTTCAGATTAATGAGTAAATTGCTGTGCCTTAGAAATAGATACAACTTGACTCAGCTCAGTAGCAGTAATATAAATATTCACAAATGTAGTCGCAATGTTTTAATCTTTATTCTTTCCTTCCATAACCCTTTTGCTCTATTCCTATGGGGCAGGTTTAAAACTAACTCTAAGGAATGGCAAGAAAATAAACACTAGGGGCCAAGATATGCAATCATTATTCTGGCAAAATTCCCACAGACCGAGGGAGCCAGAATTACCTGATAGTTAGCAGCATTGTAACCCAAAGAGTTCAAGAATCATGAGTCAAGCCTCCCAAATCATGAAATTTTTTTAAAAATCTCATTATTTTTTAACCAATCTAATATATTTGGGTTCTTTTAATTTGTCTTCTGGTGTTTGAACCTTTAAGATTTTTGATTTCAAGCTTTTCTTGACTACCCTGAGGGCTATGTCTATAAAGCTTTTTAAAGGTAAGTTGAGATTCGCAGAGAGCCTCAGTTCCTAGAGTCATGTGCTTAATAAATCTCACCTCACAAAAATTCAAATGCTGGGATGAAACGGTTTTCTGAGAGCTGAGTTCTGTTCTCAGATCTGTTGCTAACTCATTACATTATCTGGGCAAATATTTACGCATGAGCAAAATGTGTGCAACAAATCCTCCTCACCTTTGTAACACACTTCAGTGTCCTGATTAGAAAGCTGCTATGCAAGGCATGCTTACATGATAAGACTCTCATGGACTTCAGTAATGGCAGATCTAGTCCCCAAGTGAGAAGCATTGTTAGTTTATAGGAGTTTAGGTAAGGATTTCATAATCAGTTCCCAGAATCAGCACCAGCTTAACAATGCAATCTACTCACATACCAGTGAGGAAGGGAGAAGTCCCTGTACAGGAATTTAATTTCCCCTAACAACTAGGCTTGCTGTGAAGCATGTAGATTTATATCTGTCAAGCATCCAAAGAATTTTAAATTATCATCTATCTGTTTGAAAATGTCAATTCAAGGAAACCCAGCCATAATCCCTTAATAAACGTGTTTTAGAGTGAAATTAAATTGCTATTACTGGTTAGTTTAAAACTGCAATGAGGAAAAAAACAAACTAATGATCTGTTTAGTTTAGGGTGGCGGGGTATTTCCTAATAAATGGTTTTATTAAAACTGATAGCCAGGAACTAATACAAAAGTGATGATTTCTAGGATTTCTGTTCCGTTGTCAAAAGGCAATCCAGTAAAGCCAACAAATTTGCCATGTGATGGCATTAATGTGACCTCTGAGAATTGAGTTTGTGATTCTTTGGCCAGTTCCTAGAGAACAACTCAGCCTGTGAAATAGCTGCTTTGTGCCTCCCCAACAGTGCAAATCGGCCAGAAAACTTTGTAAGAGAAATCCTTTGGGGATGCAGAGCCATTTTATTAGTGGCACTATGCCACATCACAGAGGTATGGCTAGGAAAAGAGTAGTGAGGGCACTGCTGTATTCCAGCAATTCTCAGTTGCTGGCATGACCCCTTGTGGGGCAACTGAGTGCAACCTAGACTAGAGCAACCCTGTGTCTGCTCTAATTTGCCCCAGGAGTTAAACACACATTTTGCTAGCCCCAGGATTTGCAGAACTGAAAAAAACAAACCCTTTTGTGCCATCCTCTCTAGTCTATACCTAATGTCATGTGGGTGAATCAGGGAATCTGAGCCCACATGTTCATGTCACAGATGGCAGAATTAACAGATATTTTCCAAGGTTGGAGGTGAGACACATCAGCTGCTCAGAGTGATGAAGCTTGCACTGATGAACGTTCTATCAATTTTCTGTGGCTAAACAGGACTTCATTCTCCAGGGCTAATAAGCATTAAGTTCTGAGTTAAACGAACGTATCCTAGTAAATGCTGAATTTATTTTACAGCACTCAGATAATCTTGCATTTCAATTCATAGAAGTCTGAAACAGGTTCGATCTATTGAAGGCAATGGGTGTTTTGCCTGAGCAAGGACTGTAAAATGAGAACCAAAGGATAAAAAGTCCAGTCCCTGCGTGTGGCCTACATTTCAAATCTATAGTTCTAACACCAAGTCAGATATTACTCCCCAGTACAGTATGCACTAATAAAGTAAAAATCTGCAAGTAAACATTGTGGGCTTGATCCTTTTTTTCTAAGATGTATAGTGCCTGTCATAAACAGATAGCTAAGGGTTAATGTTCTTTTACCTGGAAAGGGTTAACACAGGGAACCAAACACCTGACCAGAGGACCAATTAGGAAACAAGACTTTTTCACATCTGGGTGGAGGGAAGTTTTGGGTGTGAGTTCTTTGTTCTGGGTCTGTGCCCTCTCGGCTCTGAGAGTGATTTTTCTATCTCCAGGCTTTCTAATCTTCTGTTTCCAAGTTGTAAGTACAAGGATAGTAAGACAATAGGTTTATATTGTTTTTCTTTTGTATTTACATGTGTGTAGTTGCTGGAATGTTTTAAATTGTATCCTTTTTGGATAAGGCTGTTTATTCATTTTTTTCCTTTAAGCAATTGACCCTGTATATTGTCACCTTAATACAGAGATATTTTATGTCCTTTTTCTTTCTTTTTATATAAAGCTTTCTTTTTAAGACCTGTTGGAGTTTTTCTTTAGTGGGGACTCCAGGGAATTGAGTCTGCAGCTCACCAGGGAATTGGTGGGAGGAAGAAGTCGGGGGAAAATCTCTTTGTGTTAAATTTACTAAGCCTGACTTTGCATACCCTCAGGGTGAGGGGGAAGAGAAATTAGCTCTCTCGGTACTTGTGTTTCCAGGACTGGAAGCAGGGAATCTCCTAGGGTCGTCCAGGGAGGGGAGCCTGGGAGGAAGTAACAAGGGGAGGGGGTTATTTCCCTTTGTTGTAAGACTCAAGGCATCTGAGTCTGGGGGTCCCCCAGGGAAGGTTTTGGGGAGACCACAGTGAGCTAGGCACTGTAAATCCCTGGCTGATGGCAGCTTTACCAGGTCCAAGCTGGTAACTAAGCTTGGAGGTTTTCATGCTAACACCCATATTTTGAACGCTAAGGTCCAGATCTGGGAAGAAATGTTAAGACAGTGCCCACCACTCAAATCCTGGGAAATTTATTTTGTAGGCAAGCACAGTAGTGAATTTCTCTACATAGTGGATGACAGGTTCAAGACTTGTTTGGGTTAGGCGTGAAAATAAATGATTTGCTGTACTTTTGCCAGTTTGAGCAAGACTCCTAACAAGAGCTGGTTGGAAAAATTCTAACAAAATGTTTTGTCCATCAGATTTGGTGCTTTATTGCAATCTAAATGTTTTATGGCAAGGGTGTGAGATCAAAAAAGTTTTGATGTAAACCTGTCAGCTAGCCTCCTCAACAGCACCCCTGGCTTCCAAGCTGCCATATCCTCAGCAGACCACCTGGTGGCTGACGGGGAGATAGGAGCCTGTGAGTCCTGGCTCCCAAGCCAAGTTCCTTGGCATCTTGTCCCCCACAGCCCTGTGGCAACCCTGCAGGCAAATTGCCTCAGAGTCAGGGACTTTATTGCTTCCAGGATCTGTGGTCCCAAGGCAGCCTACTAGGCAATTTACCCTCAGGCTGGGATTCCATTCCTCTTCACTGAGAATCTCAAAGTTTGTTGGCTTTTGTACCAAATTGAAAGGAAACCAAACTGCAAAATATTAAAATCCTTGATGGAACAGAATCCTTACTCCTCCCAGCTTTATGCCTGACTTTTTCTTAGTAAATCTCTCTCTCTCCTCACAAGGCTCGAGGAGAAGCCAAAAAGTTTCTACACCACATCCCGTTGTGGAAGATTAGCATGTCCTCTCCCAAACTCTTGATCTGCCAGATAGTCACACTTTGTTGGACTATAGTTAATTCATAGACTAGAGGTGTTTTAGAAAGTGCAGAGTATTTTAATGTTATTTGGGGCTTTCATTTGGCAGTACGAACTGAAATCCACATTAAAAATTCAACTGCTGAAGAGAATTACTGTAATAATTATCTAAATTAGTTTATTAGAGCAGTGAGGAACTATATATATGTACAGAAAAGAAGTATTATAGTCTCTTTGAAGAATGCTTGTAGTTTTCATTAATATTAATAGGTGTTTCATGGAGAGCACAGAGCCTGTTGTAATGGCACTTGGAATGCACGTAGAACTTTGCATGTCAACATCATACAAAGATTTTAGGATTTTGTCACAGTTACAAGTACAGCTGCGTCTCTGTTCCTTTCTGGTCTCTGACGTCATCCCCCTCATACCCTTACCAGTCTTGGAGTTGAACTTCTGAGACTGGGACTTGGCTACAGTATCCTGTGTATTAACCATCATTATCCAGCAGTCTGACTGGGATCAGTCATCTGTGGGTCTGCCTTTTGGGAGCTTGTGACCCGTGATATAGTGGCCAGCAGTGTTCATAAAACAGAAATAAGTGATGCAAAGCAATGTACTGATCTTACTGCCTCTCTGCTCTTTGATCAAGTCATTTAAATAGCCTTGGCAGTATTATGTTGCGTGTAAGGTAAATACATTGTGAACTTTATCTTTCTGTTCTGTACACCGGAACTCAGGTGTTCAGATACTACAGGGATGAGTGAGATATAAAACCTAGAGTCTAGGACCTGTCTAGGTCCTAGACAGATGGTCAAATGATGGTAAAAAATATAATCTTGATCCTGGCATTAAAAATGTTCAACAGTATGGCTCAGTCTAGATTTCATAAAACATCACAGTGGAAACATCCTTTATGTAGAACAGGTTTGGATTTCCTAGTGACTCATGTGCTACTCAAAATGAAACTTGCAGTTATGATAAGCAGTGGTGCAACAGATACACACAAATTTGAAAAGACAAGGATTTACTGAATTAATCACTTCTCCTGGGTGCTTTTGATGCAGAAATAGACAGCCTTTTATTATCTCCAACAAGCCAAGAGACTGAACTCATTTATATTAGGTGGAGATATAACCACCGTTATATGTGCATCAGTCTTCGTCAGGTTACATGGTTGCTACGTGGTCTACCAAGGACTGACCCTGAAGACTACTCAGCAACTACAGCTGGCAGAGAATCAGTAGGTGGACCACATATCCCACCATTATACTCGGTCCTGCACTGTGTACCCTGCAAGTTGGGCCTATTCCAACTTTATCTTTAAAGCTGTAACTGCACCAGGATCTGACTGCCTGTGACCACTGCATGCTTTACACCTCACCACATCAGCTACACACTAAGGGAGCTACAGTAAGGGACGAAACTCAGGTTTGTCCACATAAGAATTGGGGTCAGAGCCTTGGGACTTGGAAGGAGAATGTGGCTGGTGTCCAACTTCAGATACAACCATTCAGGATCTATTGCATCTGAAATCTGAGCTGCTCGCTAGACTGGTAAGAAATACACAAATGAAAACAAGAAACAACTTGCACATGGGGCTCCACAACCAGGGTGTGTGTGTGTGTGTGTGTGTGTGTGTGTGTGTAATCAATGAAGTCTGGTTTGGTATTATGCCTAAGCATATGGATGTAGGCATTTGCTCTAATGGATAATCCTGCCACAGTTTTCTGAGAGAGAGAAAGGGAGAGACCTAATAATGCTGCATACCATTGTAGCTGCAGAAAACTCATATGGACCTCCATAATGTGCATTCTGTGTATTTACTAAGCCATCCCTTCCTTCCAGAAATGAGCTTGTATAAGGTATTCTGGCAGAACTATTTGATGAAGCAGAATGTAACCCAGAAATTATCCCCCACTCTATATGCAGAATTGGACAAAGATGTTGGCCTGCCTTTTGAATTTGTGGGTGCTTGGGGAGGATATGCTAATTAGGAGTGCTGATCATCTACAGCATAAAATACAAATCATGCAACATCTTGTTTTCTAAAGTACAGTTAAAATACAGCAAACTTATTTGAAAGGGCATTTTAATTAGGGAAGAAAAGGTTAAGAGAGCTAATAAAAAGGTACCTAGCTGCCAAGAATTCATTACATTTGACATTGTTCTTTATTATACAGCAAATGACTAGCTAGAAGATGAAGCAATATATGAGGGTGGGGGAGGTTTGATAAAAATAAAGACATCAGTGTTATATGCTGAGCGGTGAATAAAAACACTATTGAATTTAACAAAGAAAGTGAATCTTGAGTCTGCATATTTGACAATAATCTTAACTTTGAGGGTATTACTTGATACTGGAGGCTAGCGAAACAAATCAATAATTACAAGAATAAAAGAAGGTTCATTACATTTTTATGACCAAAATTTTCTCTTTTATGACATGGCATCAAAATGTCACCAGCTGCACAGTACTTTGCCTTAAAATGAGTGGATATAAATGTCTAATCGCGGCTACTGTCAAAAACCGTGCAAAACATGATTAAGATCCATTACTTGGACTCAAGGCATTTTTCTGACATCTGTCCTCTCTGCTATATGTAAAAGATTTGTCTGCATAATGGTGAGATTGTTCTATCCATTAATATTTACAGCTAAAAGAGTGTCCTTGCCTTGCTTTTAAACCAGATCCATTTTTACTCTGCAGTCTTTCCAGTTCTATATGACAAGAGATGGGGAGTGTATTCATTTGTGCTTTTTTGATAATGCTGTTAAACACTGTGCACCAAGTATTTTATTTCTAATTATGCCTCACATAGAGAAATAATGATCTCTAGAATCTCAAGACTGAAAACTAGGCTGATATTCTTAATTGTAACTTATTTTATTTATTTTTTTTAAGTGGGAAATTCTATTTTTTGAAGAGGACTTTTCTGTTTTTAACCATTGTTTCTTTGAACCAATGTAACATCCTATAAATGTCTGGATTTCTTAATCATCCTAATTTTTAAATGTTGGTACTACTAGAACTAACTAGTACCTTATAGACTAACAGAGGTTTTGGAGCATGAGCTTTCGTGGGTGAATACCCACTTCGTCGGATGCATGTAGTGGAAATTTCCAGGGGCAGGTATATACATGCAAGCAAGAAGCAAGTTAGAGATAACGGGGTTAGTTCAATCAGGGAGGATGAGGCCCTGTTCTAGCAGCTGAGGAGTGAAAACCAAGAGAGGAGAAACTAGTTTTGTAGTTTTGTAGTTGGCAAGCCATTCACAGTGTAATAGTTTTGTAGTTGGCAAGCCATTCGCAGTGTAATATGTATTAATGCAGAGGTTTACTCAGCATCAGACCCTAATATATATATCCCAACTGATGGCTTTGATATGTTCATATTCAAACACATAAAATAGACACTGAAAAATAATTAATCACTGAGTGGAAAAAATTACCTATTGAAACAGCTATATCAACATAATTAATTCCATACATCAGCCACTGAACCAGATCTGTCAGCTGCTAAGTCAGGAATATCACCTGCTCAACTGAATGTAAAGATGTTATCTAAAGTCACTACCGACTGATTCTCCTATATATATCATCTATCAAAATCTATCAGTCTAGGATCAACTATATTTATGTGAATGGTGTACATTGTCTAACAAATTATATATAGACCCAGTATCAATGACAAGACAAAAATCAACTAATTCTTAAACACCAATTTCTGTTATGTTCAGATAACCTGGTATTTGGGGGAGGGGCATACAAATAGAGACAGGTTAGATTTACATTAGCCAATGCACTAGTCTTTGATCTTATATAATTTAGTGAAGAGCCTAATACTCTTTCTGCAGGTCTTTTTGTACCATCTTAATGACCACAGTATAAAACTGTGTGTTGGATTTGGGAAAATGCTCAGTGTTAACCAAACTTTGCTTTCATTGACATCAACTGGAGTTTTACATTTGAATTCAATGCAGGCAGAATTAGGCCAACTCTCTGCAATTCTGAACATCTCCCTGGAAATCTCTACAACAGAATTTCATAGGATGGCTCAAAAACCTGTGGAAAGAAGGTGATTCTCAATTAAATAATATACATTTTTAGAGTAACGGCTATTAACTTGCTGTCAAACCATGTTGGTTTTATCCTGACTAAATTCAAAGTGAATTTCTATAGAAAGCTTGTTGGAGGTGTGGCTGAGTGGCCTGTTTATCTCTTTCTGGTCAATAACTGTAATTTTTCTGTATTTGGCTTATCATTGGCCAGAACCACTCAAAATTCTAGTATACAATGTTTTGGTTGGTTTGTGGGCCAGTTTAGAGATAAGTTGAATTTGCTTCCACATTCCTGCTGGTATTTCCAGCTCCTTGAACTCTGCAGCCACAAAACATCTTAAAGTGGCTGACAGCAGAGTACTTGGTAGAGGCACCAGTGCTATGATTCATACGATTGCATTCAACTGCCAGAGTCCAGTACTGGCAGCAGTGTTTTGGGACATGACCTGATGATGGGGAGAGTTCCTGGAAGGTGGACTTGTATTCTTGCTTTACTGTTCTAAAGTTACACTTTCTGTCTTTCAATGCATGCTCAAAACAGTTCAAAGCATAAAAAATGTTTTTCATCTTGAGCCTATCAGGTGAATAGCAGTGTGTGTGCACATTTTCCCAAAGACTACACAAGACTGAATTTCTGGCAGACAGCTTTCTGCACCTCCAGTTTTCATATGCTTTCCACATGCCTAAAAATAAGTTGTTACCTGTGGAAAGATGCATCTGTTTGTCAATTAATCAGTATTAGATGGTGCTATGATATTTTCACAGCTATCATTTTCAGAGCAGTAATTTCCCAATATAATGTATTTCCAAATCTTCTATAGATGTAGATCTTCAAAGATTTCCAAAAGTTTTAATCCAGACAGTAGCATTTTACTTGATGTTTCATTAAGGAAAAAATATTCCCAACTACTAATTTTCAATGTTCTGGGCAAGCTAGCTTTTAAAAAATACTTCTCAGTTGCCTTAGATAACTTGACATGCTGCTGTTAAATACTGTATAGTGAATAAGCTATTTGATTAATTTCACTGATTTTTTTTCTGCTACTTGTGGCAAATTGCCAGCACTATTATGATGGGTCCCACGCTTTCTCCTCTTGTGGGGGTTCATGGTGCTGTTTCTCACCCCTGAACTGGGGTATCAACTGTCCCACTGGTGTTTCAGAAAAGGGGAGTGAAGAGGGAGGGACCTGGGCCTGCCCTCTACTCTGGGTCCCAGCCCAGGGCCCTAGGGATAGCAGTAAAGCACTTGAACTAGTGATTCCTACCCCTGGGCTACTTCCCTCTCCAGCCCTTCAGCTTATGGGGCTTCCTGCCCTCAGTCTGCTTGGGCCAAGTTTCTCCCAACCTCTTGTGTCTGTAGAGTCCCTCTGCTCTGCACAAGCCAGGTTTCCGTATACCTAGGGTCTTGGTCTTCTGGCCCACCACAGCACTTTTCCAAACTGCTCTCTGCTCCAACACCAAACCACTCTGCTTCAACTCCTTCCAACTGCTCTCCTCCAAACTGCTCTTCACTTCAACGCCAAACCACTCTGCTTCAACTCCTTCCAACTGCTCTCCTCCAAACTGTTCTTCACTCCAACACCAAACCACTCTGCTTCAACTCCTTCAAACTGTCTGCTTGAAGCGGGGGCGGGGGAGGTTATCAGGTGACTGGCTTCAGGTGCTCTAATTGCCTTAATTGGTTTCAGGTGCTCTAACCTGTAGCAGCCTCTCTTCCTTATACAGGGAATAAGGCTCTCATCATCCTGGGTCTTACATATCTTCCAGCTATCACTCTCCTGCTGCCCTCTGGCTGTGCTATATCACATTCTCATCAAATGTATTATTTGATTAAATTTTCAAATGATATAGTTACAAACTTTTTTTCTGCTATTCTACCAGCTCTAGTAAATATTGTTACCTTTGTCTTTGCAGTATTCCATATACATTCTTAGAAGTATACAACATACTGCAGATAGTCTCTGATCCTTTCCATTGACTCCATAGTGAAAGGAAAACATCTAATTAGTGCAAAGTTGGAAACTTTTACGGTATGAAGCTCAAGTGCTAAAGTGAAATTTTTAAGCTATTCTTGTAAATACTAGGAACCAGTCTATTTCTGTTGCCCTTCCCTGGGCTTTAACCATCTAAAGAGTAAGTGTCGAATGCATAAAATGTATGTAACTTTGCCATGTTCTAGATAAGTACAAAATTATTGTAATATCTAAAAATAGTCTGCATTTTCTCTAATGACCTTCCCTCCCTGTTTTGCATGTGACATGAAAAACTAATAGCAGGGTCAATATAATGTGTCTGTGGTAATTATCACGCCACTCTTTTCCGATATTCTTCTCATGTTACATTTTAATGTGTTTCTGCTCAAGTCGATTCAATTTATTGGTCGGCAAAAAGCATGAAGCACTTCTGATTTGCTTTGGATCTACTTACAAATAATCTGGAAAACTCAATTTTCAAGTTAGGTTTTTCAATCAGATACACATGAGAAGAACAATAACTGAATTTTAGGATGCCATTATTTATGGTGGTATAATATAATCTAATATACATCAAAAGGGAAAACTTTAAAGTGCCAATAGTACATTAGAGTTTTTTTCCTCCCAAGTAAGCACACATCTGCAGGATGGATTTATATGTTGCCAGGGTTGTATTTTAGGAGCAGATTGAAATGTGCATTGCAGAAATAAAAACTTTCAGGGGCAAATACAAAGAAACATGGTGGAGCTATAACAAGATGATATTTCTTTGCCTACCCTCTTCTCTTGTAAACAAGGCTGAATATGTTCTTCATGCCACCCTCGTGTGCGGCACCACTTGAACGCAATGTTTCATTATTTATAGTGTTGGCTGAGATTTTGTTTTTTTCTTGACAGAGTCCTTGTTTTATCAGGAAAATAGGAAATGATTTTGGGAAATGAGTTGACTGTGGGGGCAGGATATCTTACCCAGGATGCTGTCAGCCTTTCCTACCCCATATTCACAATCTGGTCTGCCACACAAACATGTTTGTATTTTCGCTTACTAAGGCAGAGCAAGGCAAGGAGGAAGGACTTGATCCTGAAGAGGTGTGACAGTGCCTATGGCTAGCAGAAGTTACCTATAAGCTCCTGCCAAGTGTGCTGAACATAATGCTTAGCTGGTCCCAATCATACCAACTGAGTCAAGGTAATCCAGCTTGCTCAGCCGTTTTGCTGATTTGAAGTTTATGGCAGAAGTTTTTAAGTGGCAGGAAGCTCAGCTCAGGGTTTCCTTTATTAGTTTATTCTCTCTCTGCGTGCTTCTTGCACACTAGGGCAAGGATCTGCTCAGTCAGAAATGCTGATCCTCAAGGTTCAAATTTCCTCCAGAAGACATCTTTTGCTCTGCATTCCAGAGACTCATGCATACTTGTGAAGGAAAACAAGCTGTATCTTAAGGGATGGTGACAGACAGTCAGAATACTATGTGTGGATACATTTTGAAAGACCTTGCAGGAGTTTTTTTTCCCCTGTCAGATCTCAGACTCGGGATAAACTTACTTGCTCTCCCAGCTGGGTTTTGTGCTGTGCTTTCCATAATACCTAAGTCCTGTCAGTGAGCACACAGATCCATGGAGTGACCATGGAGTTACTGCAGAGTAAAACTTAAAAATACTGTACTGCTAACCTGCAGGTGCTCAAAAATCACAATCTTGCTCTTCCACTCACTAAATGATATGATCCGTCTAAAGCCCATAAGATTAAATAATAATAATAATAAATGTCAGGTTCTTATTACTTTCTGGTTTTTGAGCCTTTAGAGCTTTTCCCTCCCACAATCATAAGGGCTAGAAACTTGGGGTGTATTTTGTTTGTGTTTGATTTTAAATAAAAGCGAAGATTCTCAAGTAATCAGATGACTCCATGGGCTGAGATGTTAAGAAAAACCCTAAATATCATGAGAATCAGGATCAAGTTGTAAGAGTGAATAGCATTGAAGTAGCTTTTGTAGAGCAAGATGGATGCTGTGCTCCTACGCCCAGTCCACCTCTACCCGTTTGACCACATATGACTCCTCCAGACTATTTTAGCTGAAGGCAAAAATTCTTTGGAACAGCCCTGAGCAGCTATAAAACCCGCTGCTGGGCATAATCCGGACTCTTGCTGAGCCTCTGCTAAATTCTGAGCAGGAATGTTCAGCCTATCTAAAACTCTCCACGTGCTGTTGACTCAAGTCTTAAATTATCCTGTGGAGAAACAAGTGAAGTTTAGGTTGAGATTTATGCTTTGTTGGTACTTAACAAAGATAAACCCCAGCAAAGATGCTGGGCTGCCCATTGATTCATTAATATCATTAGAACTGTTCAGAGGGGGAGGGATAGCTCAGTGGTTTGAGCATTGGCCTACTAAACCCAGGGTTATGAGTTCAATCCTTGGGGGGCCACCTAGGAATCTGGGGCAAAAATCAGTACTTGGTCCTGCTAGTGAAGGCAGGGGGCTGGACTTAATGACATTTCAGGGTCCCTTCCAGTTCTAGGTGATAGGACTATTTCCAATTATATATAGATATATTTAAATGAGGGGAGGGCTAGCTCAATGGTTTGAGTATTGGCCTGCTAAACTCAGGGTTGTGAGTTCAATCCTAGAGGGGGCCACTTAGGGATCTGGGGCAAAAATTGGTCCTGTTAGTGAATGCAGAGTGCTGGATTCAATGACCTTTCAAGGTCCCTTCCAGTTCTAGGAGTTTGGTATATCTCCAATTATTACCATTGCTTTTTATTACCAGAGCCTGACACTCTGGTTTTTAACTATAGCCTACATAATTTGCTTCAGTTCAGAGCCTGAATGTGTCAAAGAAGAAAATACCAAACATTGTTTTAATAGGTGTTTATATATAGTTTGGATCCCTTCCCCTTTCTTTTAAAGCCAGAGCGAAGGCCGATCCTGTGCCATTCAGTCTTGCCAATGAGCTAACCTTGATTTCTAGTATTGTTTTGTTGTTGTTACAGCATCTTCAAGCCAGAATGGGTTAAGTAAACATGCTCTTAGTACCTAACTGAGGTACTCAAATGGTGGTGTTTATTCATTGCAACTTGCGGCCAGTTTCCAGCATGGTTAAGAGAATAATACAAATCATTCCTAGAGGTAACAGACCTGACATTTTGGTGATAGTGTGAAACCTTGTGGCCTATGTGAGCCGAACTCAGACCTTGTGGCCCTCATGATCCAAGATCCCCACCTTTCTGTAACCCATCCCCTTGACAGAAGGGAGGGTGCTAGGACTCAGAGAGAGCTAAGTCCTGGGGGGTAGGCTGAGGAGAGTCTACCCCATGTGATGGGTTATATGATAAGGAGTCCTATAACCACCATCCTCGCCCTCCACTGGGACCAATTAAATGCGTGGTGGTAGAGCATGGGTGATGGACTGGTAGTATTCCTCCCCTCTGTTGAAGATTAATAAAAGTTGCGGCCTGCCACTTAATTCCATGTGTCCACAACAAATTCACTTCCATTTGAACAACAAAAAGTTATCTAAACTTTCAATACTGTAGCAACATTATTGTGAACTTTTTTTTATGTTCCTAATGTTGTTGTGTTCCCACAATTTTTGAAAATGGGAGCCTAAAATTACATTCTCAGGTCCCTGTTTAGACACCTCAGGGTGGAGTTTTCAAAAGCACCTGAGTGACTCGAATCACAGGTTCCATGGACTTCAAATGGCAAGCCTTGATGGAGGAGGATAAACTTGCTAGAAGCATTTCTGCTTTCTTGACTTGTTCAATATACCAGAAAGGGATATTCACAAATCCAGCACAGGCTATTTGCTTATCCATGTTGTGTTTGCGTTTGTGTTGTTCTGACTCTAAGGATGAGGATGAGGCCTTTTCAGCACATTTAAGCCTGAAACATAATAGCAGAAAAAAAATCTCCCATGTAAAATCTGAAATTCTAGTAACAATTAAGACCCTAATTTACAGAAGTATAAAACATACAGTTTAGCTATTTAAGACTATAAAATGAGGAAAAAAGTAAAGTTTTAGTAAAATGTAAATTTAAATTTAAAAAGATCATTTTATATAAAAAAGATTTAAATTTCTAAAAGTTTTTTTTAACATTAAGATTTTATTCTTTAAAACAGCCGTAATTATGGCCCACGAGAAGTAGTTTATTATTATGGTAATTGAAAACAAAAGGAATTTCTGGGTTGGCATAGGAGATAGTGTAAATAAGGGTCCAAAGTCTGCTCTTGCATACATGAATCTAACCCTGCTGACTTTAGAGTTTCATCTCTGAGACTAAGAACAGGAAGAAGGTCGTGTGTAGCTTGAGAGAGGCCAAGAGGTAGAAATGCCAGCAAATATGCCAAAGTGAGTTTTATTGGTTTCCTTTCTATCTCTAAAGAAAAGGTATCTGACAGCATGGGTAAACATATTACAACAAAATATATGTTTAATAGATTGTGGCCAGTCACCAAGGTTAATACTCAGGTAAAATAGTTATAGAAAAGAGAAAAGTACTGTGGCTTAATGGATTGGAAATTGACTAAAGGCCAAGAAACAGAGCAATCGTAAGTGCAACCTTTAATGTTGAAAGGAACATGGTATTATGGGCTCAGAAGAACACCTGTTTCAGTAAAAATATTTCGTGAGTGTGTGTGTGTGTGTGTGTGTGTGTGTGTGTACCTGGAGAATTCCGTTCAATGAAGAGATCTGTGTACATTTAGGACATTGAAATGAAAATATACCACACATACGTATTAATTTTTTATTCAGAGGAGCTTGGAAATATCTGATTAAAATTATTAAAAGCTAGGGTTTCAAAGAAGCCACCTTGTATGTATGATATGGGGTGCTGTCTGGAGTGAGGGCACATGAGGCACCAGTGTAAGAATATTACAAATCAAAAACACAGACACATGCAGGGCCTTATATTGTGTGAGCTCAGGCTTGATAAGAAAAAAATCCTATTAAATTGCAGAGACAGAGTAATCCTAGTAATTGCATGGCTTTTAATCCTATTAATTACACAGTCCCCAAGACATTCCAACTTCTTCATCAAACTCCGCGCCTCAACATCAGAGTGACACCACCAACCCCATCCATTCCTGCCTCCCATGAATCAGGCAGTGGAATAGTTGAGATGGAGTTTCCAACATCATCCTCTGTCAAACCCATGAATCTGAGGCCATTCGTCTTCAGCACCACAAGCCATGCTCACAGACTTCCAATCGTCCATGTACCATTTTTTTTCTGGTGCACATTATTGTACATTACTTGTTTCTGAAGACCACCAGTTCAGTCACTTCCTTCTCTTCTACAACTGTTCCCCTAACAGGAGAGCACTATTTCCTGTAGCACTCATATAGACATAGCTAGTATGCTTTCATGCACACCGTGGAGCTAGGTCTTCAGCTGGTGTAAATTGTTGCCTAGCCAGCTAGTGTGTACACATCATTCAGTAGCAACTACTAATCCACGTTGTACTTTGCTATGGCCAAACACAACCAAATAATGTGTTATGGAAGCCCTTCCTGACCCATTATTTCTACTAAGAGGAGGGTGCCCGGTTTTGTAAAGTGGTAGAACAAAACCCGTTTTCTCCAGAGACTCTAACACAGGGTTCTCAAACTTCATTGCACCACGCCCCCTTTCTGACAAAAGTTACTACACAACCCCAGGAGGGAGGACTAAAGCCTGAGCCTACCCAAACCCCACCACCCTAGGCAGGGGGGCCAAAGCTGAAACCTGAGCCCCACCACCGAGGCAGGGGGGCCAAAGCTGAAACCCGAGCCCCACCACCCAAGGTAGGGGGGCCAAAGCTGAAGGCCAAGGGCTTCAGCCCCGGGCAGGGGGCCTGTAGCCCAAGCCCTGGAAACCAGGGCTGAAGTCAAAGCCTGAGCCCTGCTGCCCATGACTGAATCCCTTGGGTGGGGCTTTGACCCTGGGCCTCAGCAAGTCTAATGCCAGCCCTGGCAATACCATTAATATGGGGTCCCGACCCACAGTTTGATAACCACTGATAGGCAAAGCCACAGAGGGGTAATCACTCTCACTTATTCTGTCCGGGGTCGTTACAGTTCTCTGGTTCACAGGACTATCTTGTATCTAACAGTTAGCCCAAAGTATCCCCCAAAGAAGGTTCGACATGTAGAAAATCTCTCCATAATTTTAAATATATGCAACATTCTTTTCTTAAATTATTTTGAATGTTTGCACAAACTGGTGATTTATTTGAGCAGCTTTGGGATATTTTTTAATAAATACCTATGATTAAAAGCCCAGGATTTTTGCTGGTTGTTTTGCTACGTCTGCCACTGTTGGTGATACTATCCTTTTCATGCCTTCTCCACCAGTTACTCCCTTAGCAACTCTTCCATGAATGACCTGCACCTGTGGGCGTGCCTGAGAATGATGTCCCAGCTTGACAATTTGGGCATGACCTCAGGTCCCAGCAGATAGCAGGTATTTCTATTCATGTCCACAGGTCTACTTCACTGTGCTCTTCCCACGTGCTGCTGTAGCAACTGTGCAACCCATCACATTCTTTTGATGGTTGTCACTTATGCTTTAAATAGCGATACATATTCTGGGCCTAGCAGGGAATGTTTTAGCTGTTGTCTTTCATGTCATTTGTTTTGATCTAACTCTTTTCAACTGTCAATAATTTAGAGATCTTTGTAGCCATCCAATGTCCAGTATACCAGGCTCCTTTCTCTCCTTCTCTTTTTCTCCTTCGGGAGGGAGAAAAAACACTTGAAGGGTAACATTTTTACCTCTCAGCCTGATGTATCAGTATGCAAGCAAAGTTGAGCAGATGTGTATATTAACATTTAATTGAATTTATAACACACTGCCAATTGTTACATACATTAATGATAAGCATTAACCAAAACAAAAGAAAACATTATGCTCTATGCCCTAAAGTAGCAATGTAACATCTGCAAGAGAAAAGATCCCTCAACAGCGACGGACATTGCTGCAACTGGGACAAGGGCTGGAAACCTGTTAGTGTTTTATTTTTTATCCTTTCATCTTCCATATTTGGAAGTGGAATAAAAGGCTGATCAACTTCATTTCTCTTCAGGGCCTAGGATGCAGGCCTAGCCTGGGAGACGACATCTGTACTCTGGGGAAAAACCAAAGGGAAATCACAGTGAGTCTCATGGTATTTTGGAATTCTCTTTCAGAAACCGGATTACAGAAATAAGCAGCTCTACAGGAGATGGGTCTGATCCAAAGCCCATTGAAGTCAAGCAGAGGTCTTACATGGACTTCAGTGGACTTTGGAATGGGCCCATGGTGAAGGAGAGAGACAGTCTCTGATGTTCAGAGCACAGATGTAGTCATGGAAGATTGTAGGTGAGGGGGAATGGCCAAAGGGATCTAATTCTGCTGTCATTAGTAGATAGGGCTGATATGGGTTTGTAGACAGCCAGAAAGCTGGAAATTACAAGGGGCCTGGATTTACTGGTGGCTAGTTTTTCATTATGTTAAGAATTTCTGCAATTGCCAGGACAGCCCAAATCTGGCTAATAATTTATTTGGTATTCAGAAATTGCCTATGTCTCCACATCAGTGTCAGCTTTAGGCTTTGATTGCTGTCTCTGAGAGCCTTCTCCTCACCCACTGACTGCACACTTTGTGGGTTAAAACCTATCACAGACTCAGCTTTGAATTAGCCAATAGAAACTGACATTTCTAATATCCCAAGAGTCACATAAGGTCATTTAGAACCTATCATTGCACTATTTTTCTGCGGTCTTTGTAGCCCAAAGTGGTCCAATGTGCTTCAGCAGCTACAGTGGGAACAAGAAGTTGTGGGGTACAATCTGTTGCAAGTTGGGAGAACAACATCCTGGTCCCCACCAGGAAGTGCCCTCTGCCCTTGCAGCAGGACATTTTAGCACTGAAGCTGGGAGCATGAGGCAAGCAAAGAAGAGGCTCCTGTTCTATAATTCTTTGCAGAACAAAACTTTGCTCCTGGTGGTTTGTTTGAGTGGGTCTGCTGTGAGGTGACACATACTGACACACAACATAAAGCACCTTGAGGCACCTCAGTCCCAGTCTCCCAAAGTGGTGTGAAAAGCAGTGTCAAGACCCATCCACCTCCCCTCTATGCTGAGTTGAGGTTTTGGATGGTCACGATGCAATCAACTGTCACATATTTTCTTGCTATTTAAAATCAAAATACACTGTATCAGAAATAACCATGCACTTGTTTTTATTTTATCACATGTATAAATTTAGATCTCATATCTTGTCTCTTTCCATCACATCACTATGTTCCTTACATTTAAAAAAAAATCTTTTTGATAACTCTGCAGACTGAAAATGAAGATGAGTGATCTAGATAGCACGGAGAGGAACAGCTGCTTAATAATAATAATAAAAAAACCCACTGGAATTATTGAGCTGTCCCTAAACTATTGATGACCCATTGAACAGATATATAGTTGTTTTTGTTTCAACTTTACATGTAGTGTTGATCACAGCAAGCTCAGTTTTGAAGTCAAAACAGGAGTATGTTAGCGGTATGTCATGTCTGCAATCTGATTCTGCATTGCCATCGACTGGATAATGCAGCATACAGCAGAAGACATGCCAAAAGGCATTAAATGGACACCCTTTTCATCCCTTGAAGACCTGGACTTTGCAGATGATGTCGCTCTCCTGTCATATACCCAACACCATATACGAGAAAAAACAACTCGACTCAACGCATTCAGCCAGCAAATTGAACTGAAAATCAGTTGCAACAGGACAGATATCATGACCTTTAATATTGCCTCACCATCACTAGTATGGATAGAGGATTATGTTCTCACCAATGTAGAAATATTCGCATACTTGGGCAGGAGCAGCAGCCGTGATGGTAGAACAAGCCAAGACATCTGAAACAAAATCAATAAAGCCAGGAACACCTTCAGGAGCTTAAATACAGTCTGGAAATCATCAAAAGACAACACCAAAACCAAACTCAAGATTTATCAACTTTACTTTATCGTGCAGAATGCTGGGGACTGAGAAAGTATGACGTGTCCAAACAGTCTTCCTTCCATACAAACTGCCTCAGAAAAATCCTCCGTATCTTTTGGCCCAGAACAATCTCAAACCAAGATCTATTGACACAGTGCAGCCAAGAGGACATGAGCACCATCATTGTCAGGAAGCGTTGGAGATGGATTGGCCATGTGTTTCAGATGGAAACTGATTCCGTCACCAGAGTAGCAATCAGATGGACACCTGAAGGCAAGCAAAAATGCGGCCGCCCGAAAACAACATGGCTAAGAGTTGTGGAAGTCGAGTTGAAAAACCTGGGGCAGAGTTGGGGAACCATAGAAAGACTTTCCAGAAACTGATGGGTGTGGAGGAGCTTCGTCACTGCCCTAAACGCCAAAGACAAAAAAGATGATAATGATAATGATGGGGAAACTCTCAATAATACTTCCCTCTGTTGGCAATGGTACAGTGTCATCTGTCTGCAATGATTTCTAAATTGCCTATTATGTAGGTACAATATCTTTAAGGGACTGCAAGCAGAAATAAGTAGACAAGTGATGTTTTGTAATGACGATAGTTCTGGGAGCTGTAAAGTGCCCCATTCAGTTCAGTGAGGTGTCCTGGGCCATGTGATAATATTTTAAATATCAACATTGTTAACTCTTTTATTTTTGATCAAAGCTTGTGAGAAAGGAGGACCCTACCCTACTATGCAGATCTGTGCAATTTACTGTGAGTGACAGCTCATTTTGGTGTCACAGATGGGTGAAAGTATTTAAACATCACAGAATGAGCATTTGCAGCTGTAATTCAAAGATGCTAGGAAATGATGGATAATATTGTTCTTTTTTAAATAATTTATACATTTCTGTTATTTTGATTTGCTGCCTATATTATGCTTGAGTGACCTTTATGTCAGAACTGCCAAATTCTTGAGCTTGATAAAATATTTTTTATCCAAATCATGAATCAACAAGAAGCTTCTGAATTCTGAGCGTGTATTTGCGTTTTCTAAATCAGATATTTCTTGGCAATAGCTTTCACAAGGCCATTAAACTCATTATACTCTATCTTTCAAGGATCTATTTTGATATCTTTTCACTGGAGTTGATAAGTCGTTTCTATACGTTTCAGAGCCATTTTAAAAAGGGATGGGCCTTTTATTTTTTTGGAAGAATTGGAAATCTAGAACTGCCAGTTTCAAGTAAGTTGTGTCAGACTCTCAGATGGTATAAATCCACCCAGATCCATTGATGTGAATAGAGTTATGCAGATTTACAACAGCCAAGTATCTGTCCTGTAGTTTGTTTTGTCTCTTGTCATTTAGAATCTGCTCCTGTGAGTAAATTTATTCATTTGAGTTACACCATTGCAAGCCATATTTTCTGGGTAAATAACTATTGTTTCTGTGTATGTAATTTAATTCACTGACAGTGACCTTGACTGGCATTTGTATTTTTGCATCTGTTTATTAATATAAAAACATATTGGACCAAATTCTTTCCAGAAATAGATACATTCCTCCCCCGCCCCTCCCACAGAGCTACCATAGCAATCATCAGCTATTGTCCGTGTGTATCAGTGAGTACAGTCTGACCCATTCTTTCTAAGGTTCTGAAAGGTTTTGGCTGGCAGTGAGTATTTTGCTATCTGCCAAAGACTTTGGGAATAATTGATGCTATTCCTAGGAATATCATCCTCTAAAGTAGTGACCTTTGGGAATGCTCTGGGCTGCTGTGTATGGCATGTTAGTTTGCTTGCTCTGTAATACTACTGTCAGAAGTTCCTCTTCTTGATATAAGACTACTCATATATGTCATGTCCAGTTAGCTAGTATATAAGACTATGCCGCTGTTTGAGAGATATAAATGGAGGGCAAATATGCTGATTTCAATATTATCCATGCTCCCTCTTACAATTGATTTGTAGGCCCCTTCCCTGTTCTCCCTCAAATAATCTTCTGAAGAACCACTTCTGCCACATTATCCATAAGAAATCAGCCAACTAATAATAGCACAATGGAGGAATTAGTGTGGATACTGGTACTTATAATAATAAAATAATGGAAAATGCATGTATTTCTATAAAATCTGCATATATTTGAGTGCATCTCTCTCCCCCCACCTTCAGAATATCAAGTGGCTTCTTACACTACAAGCTTTACACAGCAGGAACCATGTTTTTATGTCTGTGGTACTATCCTTGGCACAATGAAACTCAGATCATGTTTGGAGCCTTTGGGCTCAATTGTAATTTAAATATTATATAATAATGGGTCACCTGACCTGTGTAAACTGGTGCCAATTCATTGGCTTCAATGTATGCTGAATTTCACCTGCAGAGTATCTGGCTCAATGTCTCAACTAATCATGCCAAAGATGTATGCATTGCTCTACTTTGGCTTCATTCGGAGATGGTAACTGAGGGCTTGTCTACACTGCCATGCAGTTCAAATTTTGAGGGTGCATATAGCAGTTTGCACCAAAGTGCAGCACTGTAACTCCACTATGTAGAAGATAGAAAGATTCCTAGTCTGAGTTGACATAGTCATCTTTTCAGGACTGCATTAATGCAAAGCAGGAATCTTTTAGGTCGCACCCACAGCATCCACACTGGGGAGTCACAGTGCACCACTATTCATGCCCACATAGTCCAAACTGCAGAACAATGTGGATATAGCCTCAAAAAAACAGATATGTTGTGGTTGTGCATATCATCTGACAGAAAAATGTAAACAAACTGATCATTTAAAAAAAATCAGCGTGAACTTGGCAATTTTCCTTAAAAACATAATAATTTGCCACAAACCATTACCAGAAGTAGATGTTCTGTGACTGGCACATTCTTACTACCAAGTTATTTACCTAAAATTAAAATCGCTTAATGAACAAGCCAGTTCATTAAAGCTTTGAGGTTCCTCCCAAAAAGTAGATTGGAACCTGTATAACTTAGCCTTGCAAGGTCACACTGTAATTTCTTAACAGAAAAAAAAACAAAACCAGACCAGGTAACTGTTCAGTCATTAGGTTATTTCTTTTTCTAGAACGTGGTGTACTCCATAGAATACAGAGATGGTGTGTGTTCTACAGTAAAGAGCGGTAGTAAGGGTAGCCAGCACGTCCCTCTGCCCGCATCGCTTCCAGCAACTCCCATTGGCCTGGAGCAGTGAACCGCGGCCCGTGGAAGCCGTTATCAGCCAGACCTATGGATAGGGCAGGTAAACAAACTGGCCCGGCCCACCAGGGGCTTTTTCTGCACAAGCAGAGGAACAAGTTTGGGAAACACGGCTCTATACTATAGGATGTGAAGACGTGATTAAATGTGTGTGATTCCTGTATAGTGCAAAATATACATTACATATATAAATTAAATATTAAAAGTAATCAGTTACAAGCTGCAAAATCTGACTTTCTTTACCTGCCTAGTGGAGCTGGTCAAAACAGAGTGGGAAATTCCTGAAAAATTAAGAAAAATGTTTTCCTTTTTCTATCTTGCCATTCAAATTTCAATGAAAATTTGCTCCAAATTTTGAAATTTATATGCATTTTTCTTTTCTTTTTGTCACTTCAAAATTTCAAATTTTGTTGAAAACTTTTATTGAAATTCTAGACTCAGAAATGTTGGCTGTCTGTGCAATCTATTGGAGTAGTGAAATCTTTGAATGCTTTATGTCACGTGAGTTGCTGATAAATGCTGTGAAAGTAGCACAAGGCAGGAAATGCTGGAGATATCATTAAGAAATGACTGTATCTCATCATGCCTATTACAAATGCCATAGAGCACCATATGTCTGACTTCAATGAGCTATTCCTAATTTTGGGACAAAATCTTGGCTTGCTCTCCACCTATTTAGCAAGTAACGAGGCAAGGCATTCTCTTACTGCCCTACACGAGATACCTGCATTGCAAGTAGCAAGGCAGTAGGGTGAACCAGCTATCATTGGGCTGCTACCCCCCTTCCCAAGCAGCTGAGCAGAGAATGAATAGACTCAGGCAGGCAATGAGTAGTCTTGAGGGTAAAGCGCAGGTACAGTCTTGAGGGTAAAGCTCTGAAGTGACATCCAGAGAGTTAGAGGGAAGTAATCTGTGCCAGACAGTGCCCTATTCCTCCCAGCTGTCCCGAGAGCAAGACAGGAGCTAGGGATCGGATTGTTACTTCACAGTTGTGACCCAAGGCAGCATCGTTATGTGTTGCTCATTGCTATGGGTCGAGATTAAATTCTCAACCTTGGCATTGGGTCTGGTTTCAATAAGGCATTGGAGTATGTGAAGTCAGTGGGGCTACTCATGTGTTTAAAGTTAAGCATATGGTGAAGCAGTATGCTGGATCGAAGGCTTATATCAGTGTGAGTCCAGAATGAATCTCTAGGTCAGTTGATTATTTTTTTTCTAGAATTGGCTTTCTGTGAGGAATTCATCTGATTGAGGCAGTCGGATGTATGCCGTACTGCAGCTGAAACAGCAGCACACTGGGTTGACATGTAATGGTAAACTAGAGCGTTTTATTTGAAAATATTTCAGATTGCAACAAATAATTCATAAATGGCCCTTAGGATTCATGTTCTTGTTTTAGATTTTAAGACTTTATTTTATTGCCATCAACTCCTTTCTATAAAATAATTGCTTTTCTTAAATAATCAAATGGAGCAATGTTTGATTTATACTCTACAGAACTGTGGAGTTTAGTGAAATAGAACAGTGTGATTTACTCTCATTGTAATAAATGTTTCCATTGTAAATTACACTTGGAATATATTTTAGTTTGTTTAGAGCAATGATTTCTTTTCTTCTTTTCATTATGTATCTTGTCAGGTATAAATCTATGTAGAACATTTGTCACAAAATAATGTAACCTAGATCCTCAGCTGGTGTAAATCAGTGGAATTTTGCTGAACTCAGGGGAGAGGTTATTTTTAGAGGTGGGTCTTCAGTACTGGAAAATGCTTTCCCAGTTGGTTTGGCATAACCCTGATTTTTTGACATTCAAGACACATACTGAAACATGACTGTTTTTTCGGACTCTTACTGGAAGTGTGACCTGGGAGTATGTTTGTAGTCTATTTTTTCTACTGGAAAAGCCTGTTTTGTCCAGCTTCTATTACATTTTTAATCTTTGATTCATTGTTTCAATCTGCACATATGTCTAGTCATATAGGCTCTTATTTAGTAAAGCACGTCCATATGTGCTGAGTGATTTGGAGAGACAAGGTGGGTGGGTAATATGTTATATTGGACCAACTTCTGTTGGTTCTGATGAGCTCTCACAGATCTCCTCTTCAGGTCTCTTCTTCAGCTCGGCATAAGCTCTAAAGTTTGTCTCTTCCACTAACAGAAGTTGCTCCAATAAAAGATATTACCTCACCCGTCTTGTCTCACTAATTTCCTTACAGCGCTGCTGCAACAACACTGCAAACAACTAAAGTGTTTCACTAATTTTGGGTCATAAGGCCAAATTCTTTAGTCCTTATAAAATTCCCATTCACGCTGATGGGAGTTTTCCTGAGTAGGAGACAAAAAGTGTGGCTTGTAGTAAAGTTGAAATATAAATAAATAATGTCAATTGTCCTTTTATAAAAAGTTATGTCCCAGATGACATAAACTCCTGCTGGGCTGATTTCCACCTCTTACCCTAATGTAATGCAATTTTAGTGCCTTTGCTAAATTGCTCTTCATTTGGCTGTCTGTTCATAAGAACTCATTGTCACCGGATCTATTTGAATGCTAATGTTTAATACTGATCACTGTGAGTGCAGGTTGTACCATCCATTGCATAACAAATAAGCCCTGCTGATTGATAGAGTTGCTATGCACATAATTGGGGGGAGGCAAATTACATGGATTTACAAGCAAATTACCTGACTATCCCAATGTAACTATTGAATGTGTTGTTCAAGAAGGAAATAATATTATTTGGAAGTATGCAGTACAATACTAGCTTTGTATAGAAAATATTCTATCATCCTGAGGATGAGTCTGGGTTTAGGTACTGTGGGGTTTCAGTGGAATTAAATTTTTGTTGGTATTCTTGACAGATTCTAGTATTTCTTAAATTTAAAAACAACTTCATTGGGTTTGGATTGGTACTAGTCAGGGCCATAGTGGAGGTCAAGTCTCTGTCACTCCTTTTCTGAATTATAGCTTCTCTGACTAGAGTAGGGGTTTGATTTTGTTTATTTTTGGTAGAGAAGAAATGGGTGTCAGTGTTATGAACCTCTAGAATTTATGGATATTTAGAATTAATTAAAATTGCACAGCACGTTTTATAGGTGGGTGGGAATTTGGCTGCATGTAGTGTATAAGAGGCATGGTAGATAGGACAAACAGTAGCGTTAAATGTGGGTGGAATTGGGAATAAAGGGAATTGAAGATACGGAGATTAAATAGGGCCAAGTCAGATCGTGTCTCCTGGGTCTGCCTGCAAATACGATCCTCTTTCTACAGGTCTTCCTGTGCCACTGTGGAAGGCACAAGGGTTGTCCACTTGCTGGCACTGTTCTCGCCTGTCTCCAGGCCCCATGAGGATCCTCTGCAAACCTGAGGATCCATAGATGTGGAGGGGCCAATCCAGATTTGGAACTGAGATGGCCTGAACATCATCCTCCCGCTATCCCCGTGGGGACTCTGCAGAAAAGCTAATGCAGCCTCATCCTTGAAAGGCAGATCCAAGGGTACCCATGAGCTGAAGACTCTCTGGCAGTGCAGCTCCATTTCAGGAGGTACAGTAGGGCAGCTGGGGGCCTCTAAGTCAGTGCAAAAGGAAATATTCATTTCCATGAATATCCCAGCGGATCCACTGAGATCTTCCTGGATTTGGAGCCATTCCCTTTATTGCTTTTATGGGCTGAGGCAACTTCTCCACCAACATCTCTGATGGAAGCATTCGTAGGTGTCTCTGCATGGGACCTATGGAGTTTTTCTCTCCTCGCTGCATTCCAGTCCCGCACTCAGTGCAGAGTTAGATTGTTTGACACCGTTTCTTATAGGTCATTCATCTCAAATTAAAATAGTATACAATACTTTAAATAAAGAAAAAAATCATAGCAAGAGCATAAAGAGAGAGATACAAGCAAACTTTACTGGCTTATCAGAGGATGGCTGGCTCCTGTGAATAGATGTTCCCAATTCAGCCAATTAAGAGGACGGAGAAGCACTTGGGATTATAAAGGATTAGGGAAGCCACTGAAAGGGGTTAGGAAAAGAGAGACCAAGTGGGAGTTGGTCAGGAAAGTCAGGAGACTTTTCTAAATCTCGTATGACTATCTTTATCCTAGCCATCTTCAAATGTCATCTCACATTCCAGAAAGCAGAACTCTTCTACCTGTTTGAGTTCCTTTCCATCCACAAACATTTGCATTTGTAGATCACTTTCCTATCTTCATAATCTTGGTTTTCTCTGAATTTACTTTCAATCCATTTTTGCTGTTTCTTGTTCTACCTCTGAGATAAGGGCTATCCCTCCGTTCCACATCATACTTAGTAAAGCAATGTCTTTGGCAAACTCAAGGTTGTGTAAGTGGTTTCTGTTAACCCATTTCACATTGTCCATTATGCCTTTTGTTGCCCCTTTCATCACCCAGTCTATTGCCAATGCACAGAGGATTAGTAATAACACACTCCCTTCCCTAACTCTAGTCACAATACACAACCACTCGCTCATGCCTGTAGGTGCTAATACTGCGCATCTACTTCCATCATATAAACTCCTTCCTATGCTGATCAACTTGTCTGGTATTCCGTAATTTATCATTTCCAAAGTTGTTTTAAAAGAACAAATTAAAAAAAAAGAACTCAAAATCAACCTTTTTCCCATAAAAAGATTAGGTTTTGATTAATCGTATTCCAAACAAAAAAAAGTTTTTTATCAAAAAATTTCCAACCACTTCTAGAAATTAGTTCTCTTCGTGTCTGTTTCCACATGATCCTGATTTTACTTTGCTACCCAAATAAGAAAGAAGATACCCTGATGGAAGTTTTAAAGACTTCAGAAGTGGGTGAGGCAAACAACTCTCTGTACTCAGCAAAAACTTAACAGCCTTCTATAAGAAAATAAAAAAAATCCTATCTTGTTCCCAAATTATTTATTCCATTTCTAAATGTGCATAGTACCAGATGGTACATTAAGAAAATGTATTACTCTTAAAAATGAAGATACCTCTGCTATTATTTTATCTTCAAACTCAGTAAACTTAGAACTCTGTAAATCTTGCAGCCTTGCCTACTGAATAAATTCCAAAGATGATTACTGAAGATTGTGGAGGAGCATTAATAACAACAACAAAAGGATTAAAAAGATTATTCCTCAATTGGTCTATGGTTATGGTCATGCTATTGGTCATGCTTCATCCTCCATGGGAACTCAGCTAAGGAAGGATAAGTAAATAATTCTCTATTGCATGAAATCCATTAGTCATTGCTTAACCCTTAGGGTATGTCGTGTGGCATCAGTTCTCAGAGCCCAGACTTCAGCCCGATATCTACACTACAATTTTATAGCCCTACAGGACAAGCCCCCTGAGCCTGAGTCAGCTGCCCCAGGCTCTGAGATTTGGTGTCATGGTTTTTCTCTTTTGAAGTGTGGACATACCCTTAGAAGCTCTTCCTAATATCTCTGTTGTAGTGGGTGGAAATCTTCAGGAAGGGATGATGAGGGAGGAAATATCTGCAAGGTTCCTTTCATAGAGATTTTTCCTTTTTTTTTTTTTTTTTTTTTTCTTCTTTCAGGGGGCCTGGGTTTGCCCCCCCACCCCCGAATAGTCTGTGTAGCTCACTCCAAAAATTGACAAGTCCACTGTCTCCTTACATGAAGGTCTGTGCCTCTTTGACTGCTCTAACCCCTACCCCAATCTTCCCCTAGCTCCTTGGAGTTTGGCTGTCAAGGACTCCCTCTGTTTGTGTCTTCACACCTTGGATTAGGCTGGGACTCTGTATGAAAGGAGATTTGAGGGGGATATTATTTATTTATTAGTACGGCAGCACTACTGAGGTTCTCCAGTTATGATGGCCCAGTTATGATGGCCCATTGTGCTAGGTGCTGTACAAATGCAGAACAAAAAAACAGTTTGGCCCAGAGTTGAAAACAAACAAACTCTGCATCCCCTAAAATAAGCACAGATTTCCTTTCTTCTAAGCAACCTACAAAAGGATCTGGGTGGCCCAGGAGAATATGCAAAGTCCAGAGGTCATTTATTTGCCTCAGAGCAAATTTCTGTGGCTCTATCAGGCTGAAGGTCTCCATCAAATCATAGGAGGTGCTTGAGTTCTGAGAAGTGTGTGAGACAGATGTACTGATGACCAGAATACAGATACAAACTCAAAACATTCATTATATAACCAATTGAGACCAAATTCTGGTCCCATTGAAACGACTGAGAGGTTTGCCAATTCGACAAAGATCTCGTTCATAAAACAAACATGCATCTTTCCATATGAACTATGTGCAGACCTTTACTGGCTGACACAGAAATGGAAATTTCCCTCTTTAGACTCAGGAGCCACAGAGTGACTCCAGAAACTGTTTTTTGATGGCTTTTCTAAAATTCCCCAGAAAGCTCTGGGCCTTTTGATCTTCTGTCTATCTTGTGGCATGCTGTAGAAAAAAACAAACAAAACTGAAAACAAAATGGCGAGTGGGAGGGAAACAAAAAGGCGAGAAATGCAAAGGCTGACATCTATTAAACGAAGAAACAAAACAGGTTAAAAAAAGAAAATAGAGGTAAAAATGCAAGGAGTATATAACTTGGTGTATAAAAGTGAAAAGGCAATTCAGCATATCTGAACACTTGTGCACGAACACACGCACGTATATAGATAGCTAGATGAGTAAGAACATTTCTGAATTTCTTTCTCACAAGTCTAATTTCATCTCCATGTATAGCTAAGGCAACAAAGTATATCTCTGTAATATTACAATCAGTCTTCTTCCACATATTATTCCTTAATGTTTTTTTTCCCCTAGTAATTAAATAATTCAGCTTCATGGTTGTTACTCACATTTATACAAGGGCATAGAAACCAGAGTGCAGTCACATATATAGTAAAGTGACTTGATGCTTGAGAGACTCCACCTGAATAAAAGTACAGGGAGAAACATGACACATCAAATGACCTGAATTTGTCAGTACTGTGCAACTACAGCAGTACTATTGATAGCCAGGCATTTTATTTTTAATTAAAAATAAATCAGGAGCATAATATTCTGCAATCCAGCTTCACAGAAAGTAATAGAGGTTGCTGTCGCCATGTGTAAGAATAATCGAAAGCCCAAAATGGCCAGCAGTTTCAGAAGAGATCTGAACAGGAGGATGCTAGAACAACAGAGGAAGAGAACTAAGGGTCAGTAAAAGGTTGTGATGATTGTTCTGGAATCAGGTGAACAGCAGGAATTAAGCATAGAAAGAGGAGTAGAATGTATCAACAGAACAGAAGGCCAGATCTACAGCTGGTGTAAATCAGTATAGCTCCACTGAAATTCAGGAAGATTAGAATATCTGAAGGGACAGAAAAGCCCAAGGCAAGGTTATAAGAGTGCAGAGCAGCAGGAGAAGAGGCTGGTGCATCTATATAACCTGCTGTAAGCCCCGTGACCTGAAGTTCTAGAGGGTAAGGAGCAATTCACTCCATCTGTTATTGGCAAATGGGGAGAAAGAACCCCAGAACTGCCTCATATGTATAACAGCTATTTGCAGTGTAGGTGTAGCTGTGTGGGTCACAGGATATTAGAGAAACAAGGTGGATATTTACCCAGAACTCCAGATGAACATAAGCTCCATGTGAGAAGGAGATCTCTGCTCCATCTATTGGTGAACAGTGGGAATTATGGCTACAGAGAGAACTTTATTTGCATTACTTTCTACCCAGAATTCATCCAGTGGCAGTTTGGGAATCGCTATAACTGTACAGTATCAGAGGGTAGCCGTGTTAGTCTGGATCTGTAAAAGCAGCAAAGAATCCTGTGGCACCTTATAGACTAACAGACGTTTTGGAGCATGAGCTTTCGTGGGTGAATACCCACTTCCTCAGATGCATGTAATGGAAATATCCAGGGGCAGGTAAATATATGTGTGCTAGCAAGCAAGCTAGAGATAACGAGGTCAGTTCAATCAGGGAGGATGAGGCCCTGTTCTAGCAGTTGAGGTGTGAAAACCAAGAGAGGAGAAACTGGTTCTGTAATTGGCAAGCCATTCACAGTCTTTGTTCAATCCTGAGCTGATGGTGTCAAATTTGCAGATGAACTGAAGCTCAGCAGTTTCTCTTTGAAGTCTGGTCCTGAAGTTTTTTTGCTGCAGGATGGCCACCTTAAGGTCTGCTATAGTGTGGCCAGGGAGGTTGAAGTGCTCTCCTACAGGTTTTTGTATATTGCCATTCCTAATGTCTGATTTGTGTCCATTTATCCTTTTCCGTAGAGACTGTCCAGTTTGGCCGATGTACATAGCAGAGGGGCATTGCTGGCATATGATGGCGTATATTACATTGGTGGATGTGCAGGTGAATGAACCAGTGATGGTGTGGCTGATCTGGTTAGGTCCTGTGATGGTGTCGCTGGTGTAGATATGTGGGCAGAGTTGGCATCGAGGTTTGTTGCATGGATTGGTTCCTGAGCAAGAGTTATTATGGTGTGGTGTGCAGTTACTGGTGAGAATATGTTTCAGGTTGGCAGGTTGTCTGTGGGCAAGGATTGGCCTGCCACCCAAGGCCTGTGAAAGTGTGGGATCATTGTCCAGGATGGGTTGTAGATCCTTGATGATGCGTTGGAGGGGTTTTAGCTGGGGACTGTATGTGATGGCCAGTGGAGTCCTGTTGGTTTCTCTCTTGGGTTTGTCTTGCAGTAGGAGGCTTCTGGGTACACGTCTGGCTCTGTTGATCTGTTTCCTTATTTCCTCGTGCGGGTATTGTAGTTTTGAGAATGCTTGGTGGAGATTTTGTAGGTGTTGGTCTCTGTCTGAGGGGTTAGAGCAGATGCGGTTGTACCTCAGTGCTTGGCTGTAGACAATGGATCGTGTGATGTGCCCGGGATGGAAGCTGGAGGCATGAAGGTAGGCATAGCGGTCGGTGGGTTTTCGATATAGGGTGGTGTTAATGTGACCATCACTTATTTGCACCGTGGTGTCAAGAAAGTGGACCTCTCGTGTAGATTGGTCCAGGCTGAGGTTGATGGTGGGGTGGAAGCTGTTGAAATCATGGTGGAATTTTTCCAGAGTCTCCTTCCCATGGGTCCAGATGATGAAGATGTCATCAATGTAGCGTAGATAGGGAAGGGGTGTGAGTGGACGAGAGCTGAGGAAGCGTTGTTCCAGGTCGGCCATGAAGATATTGGCATATTGTGGGGCCATGCGGGTGCCCATAGCAGTGCCACTGATCTGGAGATATATATTGTCATCAAATTTGAAATAGTTGTGTGTAAGTATAAAGGCACAGAGCTCAGCAGCCAGTTGTGCTGTGGCATCATCAGGGATAGTGTTCCTGACAGCTTGTATTCCATCTGCGTGTGGGATGTTTGTGTAGAGAGCCTCTACATCCATGGTGGCTAGGATGGTGTTTTCTGGGAGGTCACCAATGCATTGTAGTTTCCTCAGGAAATCAGTGGTGTCACGGAGGTAGCTGGGAGTGCTGGTGGCATAGGGTCTGAGTAGAGAGTCCATATATCCAGATAGTCCTTCAGTGAGAGTGCCAATGCCTGAGATGATGGGGCGTCCAGGATTTCCGGGTTTGTGGATCTTGGGTAGTAGATAGAATAACCCTGGTCGGGGCTCTAGGGGTATGTTGATTTCTTCTGGTGTTAGTGTAGGGAGTGTCCTGAGTAGATGCTGTAGTTTCTTAGTGTATTCCTCAGTGGGATCTGAGGGAAGTGGCCTGTAGAATTTGGTATTGGAGAGTTGTCTGGCTGCCTCCTTTTGATAGTCAGACCTGTTCATGATGACAACGGCACCTCCTTTATCAGCCTCTTTGATGATAATGTCAGGGTGGTTTCTGAGGCTGTGGATGGCATTGCGTTCTGCACGGCTTAGGTTGTGAGGCAAGCGATGTTGTTGTTCCACGATTTCTGCCTGTGCACGCCGGCGGAAGCATTCAATGTATAGGTCCAGGCTGTCATTTCGACCCTCAGGAGGAGTCCATGTGGAGTTCTTTTTCTTGTGCTGTTGGTGGGAGGGCACCCGTGTATCAGTGCACTGTTCAGTGTTGTCCTGGAAGTATTCTTTGAGTCGGAGACGGCGAAAGTAGGCTTCCAGATCGCCACAGAACTGTATCATGTTGGTGGGGGTGGCAGGGCAGAAAGAGAGTCCCCGAGATAGGACAGACTTTTCTTCTGGGCTGAGTGTGTAGTTGGATAGATTGACGATATTGCTGGGTGGGTTAGGGGTACCACTGTTGCGGCCCCATGTGGCAGGTAGGAGTTTAGACAGCTTACAGTCCTTTTTCCTTTGAAGAGCGGTAAAGTGAGTAATGTAGATCTCCTGTCTTATTCTATTGAAGTCCGTTTCTATAGAAGGAGATCTACATTACTCACTTTACCGCTCTTCAAAGGAAAAAGGACTGTAAGCTGTCTAAACTCCTACCTGCCACATGGGGCCGCAACAGTGGTACCCCTAACCCACCCAGCAATATCGTCAATCTATCCAACTACACACTCAGCCCAGAAGAAAAGTCTGTCCTATCTCGGGGACTCTCTTTCTGCCCTGCCACCCCCACCAACATGATACAGTTCTGTGGCGATCTGGAAGCCTACTTTCGCCGTCTCCGACTCAAAGAATACTTCCAGGACAACACTGAACAGTGCACTGATACACGGGTGCCCTCCCACCAACAGCACAAGAAAAAGAACTCCACATGGACTCCTCCTGAGGGTCGAAATGACAGCCTGGACCTATACATTGAATGCTTCCGCCGGTGTGCACAGGCAGAAATCGTGGAACAACAACATCGCTTGCCTCACAACCTAAGCCGTGCAGAACGCAATGCCATCCACAGCCTCAGAAACCACCCTGACATTATCATCAAAGAGGCTGATAAAGGAGGTGCCGTTGTCATCATGAACAGGTCTGACTATCAAAAGGAGGCAGCCAGACAACTCTCCAATACCAAATTCTACAGGCCACTTCCCTCAGATCCCACTGAGGAATACACTAAGAAACTACAGCATCTACTCAGGACACTCCCTACACTAACACCAGAAGAAATCAACATACCCCTAGAGCCCCGACCAGGGTTATTCTATCTACTACCCAAGATCCACAAACCCGGAAATCCTGGACGCCCCATCATCTCAGGCATTGGCACTCTCACTGAAGGACTATCTGGATATATGGACTCTCTACTCAGACCCTATGCCACCAGCACTCCCAGCTACCTCCGTGACACCACTGATTTCCTGAGGAAACTACAATGCATTGGTGACCTCCCAGAAAACACCATCCTAGCCACCATGGATGTAGAGGCTCTCTACACAAACATCCCACACGCAGATGGAATACAAGCTGTCAGGAACACTATCCCTGATGATGCCACAGCACAACTGGCTGCTGAGCTCTGTGCCTTTATACTTACACACAACTATTTCAAATTTGATGACAATATATATCTCCAGATCAGTGGCACTGCTATGGGCACCCGCATGGCCCCACAATATGCCAATATCTTCATGGCCGACCTGGAACAACGCTTCCTCAGCTCTCGTCCACTCACACCCCTTCCCTATCTACGCTACATTGATGACATCTTCATCATCTGGACCCATGGGAAGGAGACTCTGGAAAAATTCCACCATGATTTCAACAGCTTCCACCCCACCATCAACCTCAGCCTGGACCAATCTACACGAGAGGTCCACTTTCTTGACACCACGGTGCAAATAAGTGATGGTCACATTAACACCACCCTATATCGAAAACCCACCGACCGCTATGCCTACCTTCATGCCTCCAGCTTCCATCCCGGGCACATCACACGATCCATTGTCTACAGCCAAGCACTGAGGTACAACCGCATCTGCTCTAACCCCTCAGACAGAGACCAACACCTACAAAATCTCCACCAAGCATTCTCAAAACTACAATACCCGCACGAGGAAATAAGGAAACAGATCAACAGAGCCAGACGTGTACCCAGAAGCCTCCTACTGCAAGACAAACCCAAGAGAGAAACCAACAGGACTCCACTGGCCATCACATACAGTCCCCAGCTAAAACCCCTCCAACGCATCATCAAGGATCTACAACCCATCCTGGACAATGATCCCACACTTTCACAGGCCTTGGGTGGCAGGCCAATCCTTGCCCACAGACAACCTGCCAACCTGAAACATATTCTCACCAGTAACTGCACACCACACCATAATAACTCTTGCTCAGGAACCAATCCATGCAACAAACCTCGATGCCAACTCTGCCCACATATCTACACCAGCGACACCATCACAGGACCTAACCAGATCAGCCACACCATCACTGGTTCATTCACCTGCACATCCACCAATGTAATATACGCCATCATATGCCAGCAATGCCCCTCTGCTATGTACATCGGCCAAACTGGACAGTCTCTACGGAAAAGGATAAATGGACACAATTCAGACATTAGGAATGGCAATATACAAAAACCTGTAGGAGAGCACTTCAACCTCCCTGGCCACACTATAGCAGACCTTAAGGTGGCCATCCTGCAGCAAAAAAACTTCAGGACCAGACTTCAAAGAGAAACTGCTGAGCTTCAGTTCATCTGCAAATTTGACACCATCAGCTCAGGATTGAACAAAGACTGTGAATGGCTTGCCAATTACAGAACCAGTTTCTCCTCTCTTGGTTTTCACACCTCAACTGCTAGAACAGGGCCTCATCCTCCCTGATTGAACTGACCTCGTTATCTCTAGCTTGCTTGCTAGCACACATATATTTACCTGCCCCTGGATATTTCCATTACATGCATCTGAGGAAGTGGGTATTCACCCACGAAAGCTCATGCTCCAAAACGTCTGTTAGTCTATAAGGTGCCACAGGATTCTTTGCTGCTATAACTGTACACAGACTCAGAATTGGTTGGGTGGTGGATCTGACATGAGACAAGAAAAAGGAAAAGGGACCTATACTTTGTGGTAAGGAGGGCATGCCCAGGGTCAAGGGCTTTGCTGAAAGGTACTTTATGTGTGTACTGGTTTCTTCAAACTGTGAGTGGCGTGTAGCAGATGGGAAAGGGGGAGAAGTACTGTGGTAAAGGAGCATTTGTCTATTGCTTGGTCACAGTGTCAGGTGGGGAGCCAAGTTAATGGACTACTGCCAGAGTTACTGTGGGAGAATCTTTTACTTATCATTCATCTGTAAATGCTGTGTTTTCCCAGGTTGATGCTGTGTTCTCTTTTTTCCTCCAGACTCAGTTCTTGCAGGTGGGGAAATATCGCATATTAAAGGCATCCAAGGAAGGTATTTTGTGACCTACAATTTCTGAGGGGGAGTCAAGCCAGTGATATTTGTGGTCTTAAGAGATACTCCTGACTATCTAAACTCGGCCCTTGTTGCTGCCAACAGAAGCATTACACTACAAATTAAGACTCCAATGAAAAGCGATAAAACCCTACTTTGGGTTACAACCTTTGAAAAGCAAACATCCCTCCAAGGCTAACCTGCTGCAACACCATCCCTCAACCACAAGGCGACCCTGCAATCCCTTCAACAGTCATTTATAGTATTCAGAGAGAGAACACATATAGGTAAGGTTGATAACATCATTGATAACAAATGGAGTTAGTTTTATCAGCACATTTTGCCAGCCAGTCTTTTTAGTCTGTTTTGCTTAGCCAGTTGTCGTTAACCGTGCAGTTTCTGATGTGAACTTTTTGTTTCTTGGGGGGCTGCAGCAGGATCACTTGCAGCATTGCCCTGATCTTCCATGATTTAACTTGCCTTGCACATCTCCTCATTCTTGTGTGACTCAAACTTTCTCTCATACACACATGCGCAGTGCACTTGCAGTGTTGGTGGGCAGACAGCTGCTGTATTTTCAACAGTTTTGATCTGTTCTTGTGTACACTGCAGAAGTAGGAATACTGCAGCATCTTTAGCTGGACACAGAAACTTTTAACATTAGATATCCCAGGGTATTGTGATGATAGTGCAAATCTATAGGCCCACGTAAAAAAGAACGCAGAAGATTAAATTATTTTTCTGGTAACTGGCAAATCCATAAAAAAAAAACAGTGAGGTTAGTCAAATACTGACCTGATGATAACAGATATATTTCTTTCCTCGTAGTTCACACAGGGAGAAGCCTAGGCCAATCAGCTGTTCTCTGGCTGAAACAAATATAACATGTTACTAAACAGAATGAGGTGCTCAGTTGTTTCTATGTATTAGGAAAACATTTATTATTGTTGTTGTTGTTGATTTGCAATAGCACCTGCTAGGTGTTTTTTAAACACTTTAGGACCATCCCTGCTCTGAGGGACTTGCAATCTAAATGGATCACTGACATATGTGGGCTCAGGTCAGAGGAATAACAATAGGCAGTTCTTTGTATATAATAAAAATTGTGGTAGGGTTTAAAAACAAGAGAATGCGTCAGGGCCAGTAGACAACATCTCCATTTCTGCTGGACCGAAGTTGAGCTGAATAGACAAAAAGGGAGAAAATGAAAGTGACAGTGGTAGAGGCAGGCTTAGTTGCTGCCGACGCCAGCTGGAGATCAGATCCTGGTGAAATCATTATCTTCCTAGCTATTTTTTTAAAGCTCCCATAAAGTGAGTCCCCAGCTGCTTCTGAAAATGGAAATTAGCCGTGGATTTATTTTTTTTCCTGTCTTGTCTCCACCCTCTGCCTCCAAGAGAGGAGAGTGCTGTTCTGCCAGTGCCTGGCACAGAGCCAGCCAAAGAGAATCTCCAAACCGGACAGACCCGTGGCCTGGATATCAGTGACATTTGCTACCCCTGCCTCTTGTTGGACAGGCCAGTCCAGGGCATTTGCTCTCAGCTGCAGATGTGTAAGTCCAGGCTGCGGAAAGGAGGCCACTGCCAAGCCAGGTGTTTAGTGACTTCTGTAGGAGCTGCATCTAAACTCCATTGAGGTCAAAGAAAAGACTCTGACTGACATCAATGGGCTTTGGATCAGGCCCTAAGAGCTATATAGCACTGGGGGAAGGTTCTTTCATCCTCTGCATTGTCCCAAGCTGGTACCACTGCCAAAGGCCTGATTCTCCCTCTGGTTCCTCTCCCCCTCCCCACTCCTATTTGTACCGTGGCACTGCTGTGAAATTGGCCTCTATCAATCTGGGTGCTGCACGCAAACACATGGGCAACTGTCCCTGCCCCAGTGCTGCTGTTTCACTAAACAAGACTGCCAAGAATGGGAGTGGAAAACAGAAGCATGGAGAGGGGAAATGACTGGCTCATGGTCAAATGAGTCAAAGCCAGGACTCTCACGAGTCCCTGGCCTGCAGGCTAGCCACTGGACCACACAGCTTCTCCACCCGTAAGTGAGGTTGTGTCCCCATCTTCTATCGTCTCCGACTACGTTCAAAGGACTTACGTAGGCAATGCCAGAAGAGGGACCTTCTAGAATTATGAAGGAAAAAGCAAGTAGCTGAATACGAAACCAGCAGTCTGTGGTGATTAAAAAAAAAAAGAAAATGGAGCACAAGAGACTCTGCTCAGGAGTGAGATGCTCATCTCTTCTCCCTGTTGCTGTGAGCACTTTCCTGGCCTGCTGGAAGCCTCCCTTCCTCCCACTTTCTTGACTAACTCTGTTTATAGCTCTCTGTTTCCTTCTCTGGCAGCACACACAGCCTGGCCAATCCAGAAGCAGCCAGCAGTGTCTGGCACCTTTCATCCGTCTCCTCAAATGAAGGTTCCCTAGAAGAGCTATTTCCTAGTGCCCTCAGCTTGTCCCTTTGACAAGGCAACAGAGGCAGGAGCTGTAAACAGCTGGGTATTGGTTCCGTGGAAGGTTTCTATGGAAAAAATGAGGGGACGGGTTTAGCTAAGTTAAATAATGTGGTGTTGCCGTACACAGATATGCAAGTAGAAACTAGTAGAACAATATCAAGGTAACGCCAAGGCCATGCTGCAGAGAAAGCGTAAGAGGGTACATGCTGGGAAAAAAGAGAGAGAAGCAGATAATACTGTATAAAAATGAATGAAAGGAAATTCATAAAATTACTGTTGTAAGGGAGCAAGTGATGAGGCCCCTGATGAGGCATAGCCAGGTTATTGTTGATTAAAGGACAGTCTTGTTTCCAGGACTCTTGCCATGTTCCAATTCCATCCAGGCTCCTGTTCCAAAGACCGTCGGTGTTTCTTTCCTCGGGAGACTCTGCTGTTGGCCCTTACACTGGGAAGAGCTGCCACTGTCAATCATGTCACGGAAATGAAATGCTTCTTTTTAATATAATTCAGGAATAAGACTACCCGAGACAATGGGCACATAATGATTACTCTGAACATTTAGCAATGTTAGTTTAACAACTGGAGGAAACAAAAGACTGCCTGACCTATTTGAATTTCCCATAAGGTCTGGGGTAATAGCAATATCTCTTCAGACGAGTTATTTGGATTCAGGTTATTGCTGAGTATCTATTTTTCTGCTTAATGTACTAATAGTCTTTTGATTTTAAGACTGAATTTAAACATTCTGTGTTTCATCTAAAACTTGGATGTTCTCTTCTATTGCAATCCAGCAAGCTGTGACTCTAAATTAAGTACATGGGCTGTAATTCTGTTTTGCATCTCTAGAAGATGCAGTACACAATGCAGTAGCCCAGGGGAGTGTGGCAGTAAGGTGATCTTAGATCATTTTTGCTCCCTTGGGATTTGGGACTGTAGTGAGAACCAACGTGGCCTCTGGCTTAAAATGAGCCGCAGCTCTAATTTATGGCAGGACTGCCCCAGAGCAGCACAGACTCACCATAGTAGTGTGTGATATGGGGGCTACCCATGTATAATTTTGCTGTTATTGTAAGCTCCATTTGATCCTGTTCTTGCACTGGTGTGACGAAAATGAAGCAGGTGCTCCAGAGCAAACCCCTAGTGTGGACGTGCTATAACAATGGAAGATAGGCCCTGCACTGCTGAAACTTATTCCAGTTAAGTTGCCTGGGTTAGTGACCCTGCATGAAGCCCCATTTTGCACCAGCTCAGTGTGGCTACATAAAGGGTCTTTAGTGGTGTGAATAGTGTCATTAATCTAGACAGTTCCTGCTCACCGGACGTAGATGATAATGTTTCTTTATTCCTTTGCTCAAGCTCTTATTTATAAATCCTCTGCTCGTTCATTTGTATTACTTAAAGGTAATTTTCTTCCTGCAATAAATAGATATTATCATGCATGAATATAAAAATAGTATGAAACACTTCATTTTGGACATTAGGACAAGATACAATAATAGCCTCAATTCATGTCCAAAATATTTCTTTTCTTATTAATAATGGGATGATGAAATTACTCTTTTATGCAACATGAAATTTATATATTATAAAATCCTATAAAAAATGACATGAGAATGTTTAATTATCTGCAATCAGAAATTCTCTTAATTCTAATCTTTCCTCAGCAGTTGAGTCACACATACATATCTTGTTTTGCATTAAATTGAATAATCATATGTTTAGAAATTTACCTCATAAACTCTGGAAAGAAAAATGTAACTGTTAGGTGAGAATACCCAGAAGTTCATGGAAAAAAACTAATTAAAATGATGAACTAAATGTGCCTGTCATTCTGTAACTTAATAATTATTAACTTCTGTGCAAATATACAGATGGTCCAGAATAATAATATGCTTCTAAAAAAAATCTGATGAATGACAATTTTGATGGGTTAGTTTCACCTTCTGTAAGAATGAAGCCAGGGAAAGGACCAGAGAAAGAAGCATAATTCATTGGGCCACCCATCTCCTATTTGCAAAGAGAGGATTCTGAAAATTCCAGATGGGCTAGTTCAGTAAGGACTCTTGTGCCAAAAGATCTGCTGGACACTGGAGATGCAACAGCAATTATACTTATTACTCTGAGTCCATTGATTGATGAATACTTTACAGAGGTGTTTTATAGAAGGCAATGCTGCTGCACAGAATGTTCAAGTGACTTGGGCCATGTCTACACTTACAGTTTTGCAGTGCTGGTAGTTACAGCTGTGTTAGTACAGCTGTATAGGGCCAGCGCTGCAGAGTGGCCACACTTACAGCAACCAGCGCTGCAGTGTGGCCACATTTACAGCACTTGCAGCGCTGTTGGGAGTGGTGCATTGTGGGCAGCTATCCCACAGAGCACCTCGTCCCATTTCGGCGCTGTGGCTTGTGGGAAGGGGAAGGAAGTGTGCGGGTCTTTCCGCTTCCTGTTCCAACGCCCCGTGGTGCTTTGCTACACATTCCGAGCAGTTTGGCGGCATTGTGATTCTACAGCGCTTTTTCTGCGATTTTTGTTATAAATGGATCCTGAGCAGCTGACGACCTTATTGATGAATGTTACCAGCACATCGCGCATGGCAGTGGAGCTATTCCTTCAGCTGCAAAGTGAGAGTGACAGTGACAGTGAGGAGTCAGACGATGATATTGAATCGCCTCACTGTGAAGACAGTAAACTGCTTGTGGCAGTAACAGACGTGCTCAGCTCCGTGGACCGGCGCGTTTGGGCTCAGGAAACCAGCACTCAGTGGTGGGATCAAATCATCCTGCAATCCTGGGATGACGAGCAGTGGCTGCAGAACTTTTGGATGAGAAAAGCCACTTTCATGTCACTTTGTGCTGAGCTCGCCCCTACCCTGCGGCGCAGGGACACGAGATTGAGAGCTGCCCTGCCAGTGGAGAAGCGGGTGGCTATTGCAATCTGGAAGCTGGCAACTCCAGACTGCTTCAGATCGGTGGCGAACCAATTTGGAGTGGGAAAGTCCACCGTTGGAATGGTGCTGATGCAAGTTTGCACAGCCATTAATCGCACCCTGCTAAGAAGAACCGTGACTCTGGGGAACGTGCAGGACATTGTGGATGGCTTTGCAGAAATGGGGTTCCCTAACTGTGGAGGGGCAATAGATGGGATGCATATTCCTATTCTGTCACCACCCCACCTGGCATCAGAGTACGTTAATCGCAAGGGGTATTTCTCCGTGGTTCTGCAAGCGCTTGTGGATCACCGTGGGCATTTCACTGACATTTACTCAGGATGGCCTGGAAAGGTGCATGATGCACGCATCTTTAGGAACAGTTCCCTGTTCAGGAGGCTGAAGGCCGGGACTTTTTTCCCAAACCGCAAGATCATAGTAGGGGACGTCGAATGCCCACTGTGATCCTTGGAGACCCCGCTTACCCCTTAATGCCCTGGCTCATGAAACCATATACAGGGAAGCTTGACAGGAGCAAGGACCGGTTCAACTACAGGCTGAGCCGGTGCTGAATGACTGTGGAGTGTGCTTTTGGCCGTTTGAAAGCCCGCTGGCGCTGTCTTTATGGGAAGCTAGATTTGGTGGAAAGCAGCATCACCACTGTTATATCCGCGTGCTGCACCCTCCATAATATTTGTGAAGGGAAGGGTGAAAGATTCAGTGAGGAATGGACCTCTGAGGTTCGACACCTAGAGGATGAGTTTGCTCAGCCAGAGAGCAGGGCTAATAGGGAGGCCCAGGAAAGGGCTTCAAGGATTAGGGATGCTTTAAGGGAGCAATTTGATGCTGAGAGCCAACAGTAATGTTTGATGCATTTGATGTGCTTTGCTTTACCTTGGTGTATAATATTTACCACTTACAGCAATAATATAATGTAGTGAAAAAGAAAAAAAACTTTATTCAACATACAGTACATAACAGGCAAGGGGGTTGGGGTGGTGGATTGTACATTCACAGGTTTGAATATGCCCTATTTTGATCACTATTCAATGTCTGCTGCACTTCAGGATTACTATGCTGCAGAATAATGGGGGTGGAGTGAACAGGATAAGAATTATAGTTATCAGGGCTGGTAGGTGATCGTACAGGTGTTGGGGGCAGCTGGGGGTAATAAGGAACTGGCTGCTGGAGAAAGTTGTTTTGTGGAAATACTGGGGAACAAGGAAGAGGGCTTTGGGAGGGCTGTGGGTTACCACGGTACATATTTGTCTGCATGGCTACAAGAGACTCGAAAGACTCAGTTTGGCGAGCCAGGAGGCTTATCATCTGCTTTGTGGTTTTTTTGGCAGACAATTCCTTTCTCCTGCTTTCTGTTTGCCTCCATTCATGTACACTCTTTCTCCATTCATGTACACTCTCTCTCCATTCATACGTCTTCTCTCTCCATTCCTGTGTCTTCCTACTTTCTCTGTTGTAGTGGCTCATAACAGATTTGATCAATTCCTCTTTTGATTTCCTAGGATTCCGTCTCAAGTTCTGCAACCTACATGAGGCCAGTGATCCGGCTGCAGTAGTCAAGGTCACTAGAAAAAAGAGAGATAGAACCATGTAATACACAGAGGCTACATTGTTTGTTATCACATGTTGAAGGACTTTTTAGACTTTTGGTAGCATCCTTCTCACATACCTCACATAACACAGAGAGGGCAGGCAAGCTAAGTCATGACGAGCAATGGGGTGAGTGGTTTTGCCCCTATTTCCCCTTGGGAGTGGGAATTGACCAATGGGTCACTAGGGTTCATCAGCAATGGGTACAGGAGGTAGCTGGTGTCCTGAAGAGGGGACAGTAGTGAACAGGAAGGTGTTGAGCTGCTTGGGTGGGGGGTGTTCTTTGGTACGCGTTCACACCGTCCTGCTGGTGGGGGGGCGAAGCACCGCGGTGCTGGATGCCTGCTTGGAGGAGGGGTGGGGAACACAGGAGCACACCGCGGTGCTGGATGCCTGCTTGGAGGGGGGGTGGGGAACACCAGAGCACACCGCGGTGCTGGATGCCTGCTTGGAGGGGGGGGGTGGGGAACACCGGAGCACACCGCGGTGCTGGATGCCTGCTTGGAGGGGGGTGGGGAACACCGGAGCACACCGCGGTGCTGGATGCCTGCTTGGAGGGGGGGATCGGGAACACCGGAGCACACCGCGGTGCTGGATGCCTGCTTGGAGGGGGGTGGGGAACACCGGAGCACACCGCTTTGCTGGATGCCTGCTTGGAGGGGGGGTGGGGAACACAGGAGCACACCGCGGTGCTGGATGCCTGCTTGGAGGAGGGGTGGGGAACACCGTAGCACACCGCGGTGCTGGATGCCTGTTTGGAGGGGGGGTGGGGAACACCGGAGCACACCTTGGTGCTGGATGCCTGCTTGGAGGGGGGGTGGGGAACACCGGAGCACACAACGGTGCTGAATGCCTGCTTGGAGGGGGGGTGGGGAACACCGGAGCACACCACGGTGCTGAATGCCTGCTTGGAGGGGGGGTGGGGAACACAGGAGCACACCGCTGAGCTGGATGCCTGCCTGGAGGGGGGTGGGGAACACCGTAGCACACCGCGGTGCTGGATGCCTGCTTGGAGGGGGGGTGGGGAACACCGGAGCACACAGCGGTGCTGGATGCCTGCTTGGAGAAGGGGTGGGGAACACCGGAGCACACCGCGGTGCTGGATGCCTGCTTGGAGGGGGGGGTGGGGAACACCGGAGCACACCGCGTGGCTGCCTATGTGCTTGGGGGGGGGTTAAAAACAGAGCACAATGGGCTGGGGAAACGTGAACCTGGCGCCCTGCACTCAATTATCCCTAAACTCTCAATAGGGTTTCCTACTGCCAGACAGATCACTGCTGCGTGTTACCTGGGAAGAGAGGGAGGGTCTTCTACAGGAATGTGGATATCGCCCTGGCCCCTATGCAGCTTGCCTATGTGCAGCCATGGTCCCCCCACCCCTCGCTGCACAGTGGATCGGACGAGTTAGCCTGACCGGGACAGGGACCACGGTGGCTCTCCCGATCAACTTGAGAAAGCAAATTGCAAACGCTCTTGCTGAAACTTTTCAAGAGATTACCGAGGCAGATTACAGAGACATAATAGAGCAAATCAATGGGCTATTCCACGTTTAGGCATGCATGCAGGCAGCCATAACCCAAACCCTCCTCTCCCAAAACATAAAAATCTACTTACCCCGAGCACGATCCTCAGCTTCTTCCTCACCATCAACTTCCAGCTGCTGCGACTGGCTAGCCTCCTCCTGGCTTGAGAAGAGCTCCTGGCTGCATGCCTCCTGGGACTCCGGGGTGTCTCCCTCCACGCCAGTAGCCTCACTGTCGCCGTCCTCTACAACCTCCCCCACTTCTCCCTGCTCTGAACTCTCCATCGTGCTCCTCGGATTGGCAGTGGGGTCACACCCAAGTATTTCATCCAGCTCCTGGTAAAAACGGCAGGTCGTGGGGGCAGCTCCTGAGCGGCGATTTCCCTCACGAGCTTTGCAGTAAGCACTCCTCAGCTCTTTAATTTTGACCCTGCACTGCAACGCGTCCCGTTCATGGCCCCTTCTCATCAAGGACTGCGATATCTGCCCATAAGTATCATAATTTCTCCTTCTGGAGCGCAGCTGTGCTTGCACAGCCTCCTCTCCCCAAACACTTATGAGGTCCTGCAGCTCTGCATTGGTCCATGCTGGGGCTCGTTTGGTGCATGGAGGCATGGTCGCTGAGTGATTGATTGCTTAATTGCACTCCACAACTGGCTGAGCAAACAGGAAGGGAATTTTTAAAATTCCCGGGGCATTTAAAGGAGGGGTCAGGTGAGCCTAGGGCAGTGGAGTTTGCATGATTACCAGAGAGGCTTCTAAGGTATGCTGGGATACCTGCTTATGCCACGGAGGTCAATAAAAGCGCTGGTGGGCGTCCACACTTGCTGACCAGCGCTGGATCACCAGCGCTGGATCCTCTACACTCGAGGCTCAACCGGGTGTACAGCCAGCGCTGCAAACAGGGAGTTGCAGCGCTGGCCGTGCTGTGCAAGTGTGTACACATCCTAAATTGCAGCGCTGTAACCCCCTCACCCGCGCTGCAACTCTGTAGTGTAGACAAGGCCTTGCTCCTGACTGCACTTCATAGTGCAGTTGAGTATAGCCTAGTGGTTAGAGCACTGGACTGAGACTTAGGAGACCGGGGTTCTGTCACTAGCCTGCTGGGTGACCTTGGGCAAATCATTTCCCCTCTCAGTGCCTCAGTTTGTCCATCTGTAAATGGGGATAATAGTACCAACCTCTTTCATAAAGTGCTTTGGCCAATGGGAGTTAGATGCTTACATAGTTTTGAGGAGCGGGATTTTTGAGATCTAAAGATTTCCATCTCTATATAAGAGCTAGTTGTCATTACAGAATTCAAGGCTATGGCTGCATTGTGCTGTAGTGTGGATGGTGGGGTTCCTACTTCACGATAACATACTCCTGATTGAAAGATGACTACATTAACATGAACTAGGAACCTTTTACTTTGTGCCAGCAGTGTCCACATGGGACCATTGGATGGCAACTCTTTTGTGAGCTCTGCAGTTCACACCCCGGTAGTCCGCACTTCAGCACAGTATAGATAAGTCCCAAGTCTCCTGGCAACCCCTCTGCTGTTCTATCTACAGCACCAGGCTGCCTCTCAGTGATCACACAGGCTGGTCTGCAAGCTTGAGAGAGAAAGATTCAGCTGTTATCCGACCTGCAGACAATAAGTCTGATCATCCAGCCTGACTTCATTCCTTGTGATTTCTTGGGGCCTGACATCTTGTCCCTTTTATGGCATGCAGCCGCCAAAAAAATTCATCACCCACTAAGTGCAAAAGTGCTCCAAAGGCCAGTGCTGGAATGCTGCTCTCAGACAAGGGCAGAGCCATTGCTGAAAAGTGTAGCAACGGTGCACACACATGAAAAAGGAAAAAAATAGTGTGTCAAGACACAGCAGAGGTAGGCATGGCCACAGGAGTCCAATGATCAGGACATAGTTGTGTCCATAGTAGAGACAGGTGCACAGCATGAAAAGTTGGTAAGCCAATCAGATGCAAATGTAAACTATAGTGTCCAGGACTCATATCATGTACATAGTGTGGTCAATTGGATTGGCTTCATCCCTGGGACTCCCGCACTCCCTTCTGGCAATAGTGGAGCAATCTTGCTACATTCCCCATTGGCTTCTGACTCTGCCTTTCTTTCGGAGCTACCCCTAAGTGTTGTGGGAGGCCTTTCTGGGAATGCCCACCTTCCATTGTTTAGCTTGGCTGATTTCAATACCATTTTCACCTTCACACCCCATTCTCTTTTTGGCTTAAGATTTTCGGTGCTCCTGGCTGTATCTGGGGCTAAGGGCACTTTGATCTGTGGCAGCCTCATGACCTTCAAACGCAATCTACTCTGCATTTCATTAGACTCTGCCAATCTTGGGAATGGTGGATGGAGGAAGCCTCTTCACTGGGCCATTCCTCAGCTGGTGCAAATCAATTGAGTTACTCCTGTTTATACATATTAAGGTTCTGGCCTAGTCTTTTGCATCCATTTCTATTGAGAAATATTGTTCATTATAATGAGACAAAGAACCTCTGTCAAGCATAGCTAGCAATGTGTAGAACGCTGTCCTGAATGAATCTGAATCCTTCCCGTGCCTTCAGACATGGCTTAAGGTACAAACAAGGCTCTTCCATCCCTGTCTATCATGCTATTTGCCAGAATAGCTCCCTTGAGGTGTGTCTATAACTTAACGATTTTACAAGGATAGGTTGTTGGCCTATTTCCCCAGCCTGGAGGGCCAGTGGACTGCTTTACATCTGGTCCCTACCCTTTGATCTAATTGGCTTGGGTGGCCCTATCTGGAGTTGGAACGCCTGCAGCATGGCTCTTATGGTCACAGAAGCACGCAAACCTTCTCACCGCACCATAATGCAGTCACCAGAGAAGGACTCTGTCCTTTACTTCAGCTGCATTACAGATATGAAATATGTGGAAAAGATAATAGTTTTAAATATTTTCCTGAGAAGATTATATGATTATCACCCAAAAGTCTCTGCTGTTTTTAATGTATCCTTATGCATTTTTAACATGACAGCTGGAGTGCAGCATACATATGGCATACTAATAGATAGGGAGGCTAATAAGCTGTTGTCGTTATCTGTTTAGGGGGGAAAGACTGGAACTAAGCAAAAATGTTTTAATTTAAATGCTTTATGGTAAAAACAACAGACCCTGATATGGTGAACTGAAACAGTGTTTGAAAATTAGTCCCTTATTAAATGTATTGCTTGTTTTTTGTTTTTTTTTAAAAGGCTGGCTGCTCTGTTTATTTTCAATTAAATTACTACAGTGTATATTGAAATATCTTTCTCTCATCTCTTTTATCAAATAGAAAGTGAAGTTGGAAACACAACTTCCACCAGAAACTTCCTTTTCAGTTGCTCCTAACCTCACAAACAAATTTCTGTTGGGATGAACTTTTCCAGGCTTGATCCCAAAGTTTTTTGCTGTTGTTTTTTTTTCCTAGCAAAATCAGTTCCAATTCAGTAATTTTAAATCCTGTGTTCTTTTAAAAAAACACACAATGTGCAGGAGGTTTGAAATCGACATAAGGAAGTACTTCTTCACATAACAGACAGGCAACCTGTGGAACTTATTGCTAGGTGATGTTGCGAAGGCCAAAAGTATAACTTGGTTAAAAAAGAATTAGATAATTTCATGGAGGATAGTTCCATCAATGATTATTTAGCAAGGGATGCAACTCTATGATCTGAGTGTCCCCAAGTCTCTGACTGCCAGAAAGTAGGACTAGATGACAGGGGATGGATCACTCAATAATTGCAGTGTTCTCTTAATTCCCTTTGAAGAATCAGGCACTGGTCACTGTTGGAAGACAGGATAGTGGGCTTGCCGGACCATTGGTCTGACCCAGTCTGGCCTTTCTTATATTCCTATGTTCTTAAACAAATGCACTAAACAATTAAGCAAACAAAGAACCTATTTGATCTCATGCACTGATTTGTTCACAGCTGTCTTGTTTTGTCACTCTCATTAGGATCTCAGGAACAAGCTGTGTCTGGAGAAAATAGCTTTAAAATTATCCACATTGAACTTCTTTTTCAGACACAGTGGAATTTTCTGATAGGTTTCTTTGCTCATTCTAGACCTTAGAATGTTTGAGTTTTTTAGATGTGGCATAGTTTACAATTTACAGTTGTTTTATTTGGTTGATATGATAAACTGAGTGGGTCAGTGTATAGTGGAATATAGATAAAGTTGTACTTTAAAATGTCAATTTCATGGAAAAACGTAAAGTACTAAATCAATGTAATGAGTATGAAAATGCTAAAATTGGGGAGGGGTTGTTATAATGATTTCTTTCTTTCTTTCTTTCTTTCTTTCTTTCTTTCTTTCTTTCTTTCTTTCTTTCAGTTTTAAGAAATCTGGGTGAGGAATCAACCAAACATTCCAAAGTCAGGAAATGCAGAGTTAAGTTTAATAAATAAAAAGTTTGGATGCTCAACCTCAATTTAACAGTCATACATCACAATACTTTCTGTTGGAACCCTTTTTATACTATTTATTAAATAATAGGCAATGCAATAAATAGAACCTGTGAATTCATATTCAAAATTACGTTCAATGGATGTGCCGGGCTAAATTCTGCTCCACATCATTAAAGTAGAAGTGACTGCTTCGAGATTTTTAGGCAATTTTATGTGTTCTGGTGTCCTGCCATGTTACCATTAAAAGGCCACAGTCTCTTAGTCCTCCTCATTTTGTTCTTGCAGTGATGAGTCCACTCCACTTCCTCCTTGATGCCTTCCCCAGTGTAAAGGGACCAGAAAGTAAATGAGACCAGGGCCCAATAGCTTTGTTCAACAAACATATGTTTTAAAACATGAATAAAGGCATCAGCGGCACCAAAATCTACATATCATGGAACTACTGTTGCAGGCTTACATAAATGCAATCTGTATCGGCTTTCCTTGTGAATTGTTGTTAATGCTCAAAGCGACCTCCTGGACCACTTATATACATCAGAGTGGATGAGCAAAATGAAATGTTGTATTTGTGGGGGTTCAGGCTGCACAGTGGAAAGTTAATGCTCTGTAAATCAACATTTGGTATTTTAAAGCAAAAGAAATCCTTGTAGAGGTGGAATACTTTAAACACCTATTGACATTCTAAAAGAGTCCACTTTCTGACCTTTCATGACAGAGCGAGTTCAGCCAGGAAACAGGAGAATGTCAGACTCTGCTGCAGAAACTGACTGAGTTTGAGACCAGAAGAGCAAACAAATGTCCGAAGCAATATTTTTAGGTTTAAGGATTACTGAAAGATGATGGATACCACACTTAACAATAATGAGAGGATACGGCAGTGGCTTCCCAAAGAGTCATGCTCTTCCAGCCCCACTTCCTATAGGTGGAAGTCTCCTTGTTATCTACACTACTTCCTACACATGATGGAGGGCATCCTAGTTTCCTTGTGACATTCCTAGCAGAACAAGATCCAGGAGATTACTAGTTGATTTGGAAGGGGGATGGGATAAGAAGTGCCTTAGGAGAAGGAAGATCAGAAGTGTATTGATGCTAATGATTTCTTGCAGTTTATATTCTTAAGTTAGTCTATCACTGTGTAGTGAGGCAGAATGGCCTCCCTCCAAGCCTCAGGCAGAGGGACCACTCTCTGCCCCCTGCGGGGCGGAACCAGCCAGGCCCGCACCTCATGTCAGAAACTGAGAGGCAGAACAGGAACTATAAGAGGCAAGGCCTTCAGCTCAGTTGGGGCAGAGACAGGGAAAGAATCGGATGCCTCTGCCTTGCCGCTGGCTCCTGGACCAGGGACCAAACTGCTCCAACCAGGGACCAAGGTGTACCAACCCCTGCCGGTGGAGGAGGACCCCTAGGATCTGCCAGGACTGTCGGCTGAAGAGTACCTCAAGGAGACAGAGGACCCTTGGACTATGGAGTCCTACCCCTGGACTGTGGTAGGAAGGAGCCCAGGTAAACCAGACTTTAGTTTGGTGTTGCAACCAGAGTGCAAGTCAGTGTTTCAGTGGGACTCCCCCTGACTCAGTGGCTGACCCGTCTGCCACTATTAGGGCTCTGGGCTGGGACCTGGTGGAGTAGGGTGGGTCTGGGCCCCACTACCCCATGCTACCAACCCCACCCTGGGGTGGCAACCTACCTACCTTAGGCTGAATGGTCAGTGTTTGTCTGCCCAGCCAGGGAGTTGAGCTCTAGACTGTTGCTGAGTCTGACTGCATTTGCTGTCTGCCCCAGTCAGGGAGCTGGGCTAAATATGGTCTATTGCTCTGCCCCACCTTAAGGGGCTGAGCCTGGCCTTATGTGTTTCTTGTTTGCCTCAGTATCAAATGCTTTATAATTTTAACAGACTTTTATCTTTTTTTTGTGGTGAGGTAGTGATGTAATTGAAAAAATTCCTACAAAGTAGCTGTCAGAGCCTCTTCATTTTCAATCAGACATTGAGAAATGTATCCTCTTTGCTTTAATGGATGTCTGTGCTGTGAATTCAGGTCTTGCTATTGCATGATTAGAAGCTAAATCATTGCTTTGCTGAGGCTTTCCCCAGCATCACAGTTTCGACTACTGCTGATCCTGATTTTCCCTTAAGGACAACCATTGTGAATGCAGATTCAGAGCCACAGCAGTTCAGTTCAGTAGAATTCCTCACTAAAATATCTTGCGCATGCTACAGGGATGAGCAAATACATGACTCTCACACACAAAATCTTCACTAGATTTCTTTGTTTGACTCACCTCTGCTCTGCAAAATACTCCTCTTGGATGTATAAGACTAATCATGGCACAGTATCTTTAGTTTCTGTACAGACGTAAGTCTACTTAAACAAACGCATTGCACCTTAGCAACTTAGAATTTCTTTACCTAGGCAATGAACGCATGCGGACTTTTACAGTCTTTTAGAACTGCCAAAAATACCCATAGCTTTCAAGCAATCAGCTAATGTATATCAGTAATGCTACCATACCGTGTATAAAAGCATTCATGCTCTGGAGAACAACTGAAATCAACAAATAGAATACTTGAAATAAATGTTCCTTTCTGACTGGCTTTAATGATGTCATCCTCACGGAAATGATCTCCTATAAATATAGAACTTTGGACATTTTCCTTATATTTTTTTCCTACTAATCTCTCTTTCAGAATAGTAATAAATCTCTACAGGCAATGCCTATCTGGGGGATTATTTCACTTTTCCGGTGGCTGAAAGCACTTGACCTTCAGTCTCACGAGGGACAGCATACCTGAAGAATGGATTTAATCCTCTGTAAATGCACTACCAATTGTGTCTAATTCTTTGACTATCAACTGCCTGTCTGCTTGTGACAGAATAATAAACTTGTATGCTTGCTGCCAGACTGAATACACTTAACTCTTGGTTTGCAGAAAGCAACAGCCCTCGTAGTCACAATAGCCAATGCAATTATTTCTGACACAGTACAGAGTAGCTCAGTGTGGTTGCTTAGATGGTGAATAAAGAAGGAAGTAGATGGTGATTGTTTGAAAACAGTGAGTGAATCTGCCGGTGTCTCCTACCTCCTCTGTCCCACCACTCTTCCACGCAGATCATTTACCGAGTCCATTTTTTTATGCTCTTTGTTACACATGGGAAACTACATTGACATCTTCAGAGTAGAATCTGGCCCCAAAGTTACAGCTTGAAATGTAGACTGAAGCATTATGGGAAATCTGAAAGGAATATTCAGTTTGGAAGGCAATGGAAGGATTGTGTAGATTTTTTCTGACCAGAAAAGTTTATCTATCAAATTCTGTATCATAGAGGCTCCCTGGATGTTTCTTTGTTGCTTTCTAAGGTGCTCTTTTGAGCTGTTTGAGGGAGAGTAGATACCAAAGGCTAAAGTGAGAGCGGTTCAAGGCTTTCCCATATTGAAAACTATGACACTTTATAATATTTATTCAGAGGAGGGTTGGGCACCCAAAGAAATTAATCACACATTCCCTGAACAGAACCTGTGCACTAGGATTCAATGAAGAAGAATGGGTCCCTCAGGTAGCTGATTACTTTAAATTACCCCTTTCCCTCCAAAGTGCAAGAGTGTCCTGCCCCATTGCACACATATCTCTCTCTTTTGTAAGAAAGGAGTGTAGGGAACATTGAGCTGAATGATCAACATGAACAACTACACGTTCCCTAATGCTGCTTAATATCAAATGTCAAAGCTGCATTTTTTTCATATGCAGACTCCTGAGGGTAAAGTATCCAACTACATTTTTAATACAGAAATAATAGGCTTAATTAAAAAAAAAAACAATATCAGATGAGGGTCCTAAAAACATGTTAATGTTCTAGAGGCTCCATCCTAACATATTTCTATATGTGGATGTGGTTTTTATTGTAATCAACTGGCTAGTAGGTATGTGTGCCACTCTCTTCTACTGGATAGTCTTAGTACTACTCAACTGTGTGTCGTAGAATGGACCCTATGTTAACAGATAATGGAGAATGGCTTTTAGCTTGAAAAGGTGGGGTCTGTGGTTTCCCTTCACCGTGATTGTGAATTCTTATTGGCTGCAGTGTGCAGCATACTAGCAACTGGGAAGTTTCTGGGTAGCCAAAAATAGCATCTGAGATGCCTTGATATCCATTGGCATTAAGTGCCTCAGTGGTTGTGAAACTCTAGGCCTTACTCCTTTAGGAGCAGCTGTAGATGCTTCTTCTCTTACCACAGGAGATCTTGGATTCAATCCCAAGTGACATCCAGGATGGCCAGTGTTACATGTGCACAATGACAGTTGCTAATTTGTCAAGATACCAACAGAGTCACACTTACACATTGGAGCACAGCATCATTGGCTGCTTATGACTGAGAAGGTGCTAATCTACTAAAGAATGGAAAGGAAAATTTGAGCCTAAATCATTATTTGTGAAGCATCATAACTATATATGGCACTCTACAGAAATAAAATAGGTCAAAGTCCCTGCTGTAAAAGGTTTACAATCTAAGGATCAAATCCTGCAGGCTTCTGAGGACATCCTGAGAGATGCTCAACACCCACAGATATCACTTGGAGGCATACAGAACATTATAGAAGGCACGAAACACCTTTTTACCTCCAGTCTTACTTAATGATTGTACAGTCTAAACTAAATCCAGGGAAGCAAGGATGCAGAGTATTCTGCCACTTTGGCTTTCACTTTAAAATGATTAGTGCCCTGCATAAATACACTAATATGGTAGTAAAGATTAAATTGCTGCAAGCATTGACAATACAGTTTGCACCCTGTCAGCAGCCTTATTGAAATGCTACTGGCTCAAGATGCATTGCTTTCTAATGTTTGACTGCAGAGACTGCTCATGCTAAAGGGAGAGATCAGCTTGAATAACAGAGATTTTTCTTAGGCTATTTTCAGAGGTCTGGGAACATATATTCAGAAGCAACTGAGCTGTTGAATGATTGGTTTTATCTTTGCCAATGTCTGCTTCGCTATGTCGGTGGTAGCACTGAGCTTCAGCTGGTGTAAACAGGATGATAATCAATAACTAATGATCAATAATTTGCTGATAATCACTAGCCAATTAATTGATTAAAAATGTAACTGATTATATGTTTGGATTAGTTTAATAATAACAAACCTTGGATAAATCAGCTGTGATGAGATTTATTGATTAACAGTTGGTGAAGATGGCACATCTGCAGACAGGCATACCATACCAGCCTTTCCCAGAGTTCTCTGTCAGCCTGTGGTCACTCTGCTGATGGTCTTACTCTCCCCATGATTTAGGGGCAAATATACTCTTGTCGCCTTTATTGTGTATCATTCTGGTCCTTATCTATTTCCTCTTTTTGGAACACACTTCTTATCTTTGGCTAATTCCTAGGTTACGAGTTTCTTTGCAACTTTCCAATTGTCTCAACACCTGTCATTATTTATGCCCTTTTTAAAGATATGTTTATTCATTTCATATTTTCAGGTTATTACATTACTAAGATATCTCCTACAACAGTTTTCAAGATATGCTAAGGGCTACTGCTCGGTAAAATTCCCCTCTTTACAGTTAGTGTCATCTTAACTGTGTAGCATCATGGGAGTCTTGTTCCGGGGCAAACCTTAAAATCTTTCTCAGCCTCTCTTTAGTGTCAGCATAAGCATAGCTGAACTGATTTCAGTGGGGCTCTGCTGGTTTACATCAGCTGAGTATTTGGCCCATTCTTTTATTATTTTAGCAATAGTCTACTGCCTTTTTTCTTTGCTAAAACCCATCAGTGGCTAAAGGTAGTATGAAGTTCTACCCTGAGACTTGCGAGGTCTTTTTTTGCATGATCCCATCCACGGGATAGTGAGAAGCATACTGATTAACTGAACATCTTCAGGTTATTTTCAGTCCACGGTATCAAGATTCAATGAAAAGTTATCCCCCTGCATGTTGCTCCATCTTGTTTACTGTACTGTTTGTCTGATGCTCCCAGGGTTATATCTTCTCAGTCTGTCTTACTGCTGTATCAATATTTCATTTTATGGCAGAATGTTATATTTTACAAGTATCCTACTCTACCTTGGTGAGCATGCATATCAGTTCAAAGCCTTTATATGGAATTTGTGAAAGCATGGTTTGAAGACCATCTAATCTGTCAAGAAAAATTCCTGACAATGAACAATTTCATATAAAAGGACCGTACTGTGCCCAGACACAAGAATGCTATTCTGTCCAAACTACATGGCAGATAACTTATCATCATCCTCATTTGAAAATTGTGTTTTTTTCCTCAAATAAAGGGATGTTTCATTCTTCAAATGTCCATATTAAGTTGTTGTCGACTTAAATGGATCCACCTGTCAGTGTATGAGGTTCAGCCATGTGCAGGTGGATGAGCATATCTGGGAACTGATAAGGGAACATATTTTACCTCTCAGTTCAAATAAACAAAGGCCCAGATCCTCCACTGGTGTATATCAGTGAAATTCCATTGACTTCAGTGGAGCTATTCACACTGAGGATCTGATCCATAGGTTTCATTGTTATTCAAGGTGGCCTCAGTATATTTCTGCTTCTGGGGTGTGCATCCTTGAACTTGATGGATTCCAGGAATCTTCTAAAAAAAGCATTCATTGGAATCAATCAAGCACTCCATGCCAAGTTGATGGCCAGCAATTGGTGTACTTGTTTTCGTGCTGATCTCTGAGAGAAGACAAAGGAAAGACAACATTTGCTCATATTGAGCCTAGGGGCACAAGTTAACCTTGATTAGTTGAATCAGTGCAAACCTTGGCTTGTTTCATCTGTGCTTAGGGGTCAACTCGAGTGCAGCTGCATTCATTGCTAGCTGCTGATTGGTGAATTAGAGTTATTCCCAAATGTAAACTAGGATTAAGGCCTCTGCAAAATGAAACACACGTAGTGGCAGGCCAGTGTACCTTAAAATAATAATCCCCTGATATGTACATTAGAACTGCAGATCACACCTATCGTACTCAAAAACAAGGTAAAATGTAAGGGTCCTTTGTTGTAATTACCATGTGATTTTAAAAGTCATTCTGCCTCTAGTACCATTTACAAGTGTCCGTTTGGGTATTTTCATCTGGATAAAAAGATAATGTACACTCTCAAATATGTATCTCTTTCCCCCGCTCAAATCATTTTAATCCATTCTGTCATTAGAGCCTACAATTTTCTCCCTTTTGTCATCATCTCACTATTGTAACCATCTCTCTCTCACACACACATTCATCTTTTCTCTTCTTTGATGTTATCCTGCTAATGATCTACATGATAACAACCTTGTGTAAATTGCAGGGAATCACCTGCAACTCCCAGTGGGCTGCTGTCAGCATCTGTGTCTATAGTTTCTACATGGGATGGCAAATAACAAAGGTTCTGGTTTTTCATTCCTTGTACACCTCAACATTCCATTTGGTTTACGCAGCTCAGGAAATGCAAGATCGGGCCCCAAAGATCCATTCCCTGTAATTTCTCATACTCGTTTGCTGAATGTTTATCAAAATGGCAGCTTTACACCACTTGTCACCTCCAGGGAATCTGCAGCTTTCATAAAAGGCTTGTAATACTGTTGCAAAAAAACAAGTGAGCATCATTCTGGGATGTGTTAGCAGGAGTGTTGTCAGCAAGACATGAGAAGGAATTCTTCCACTCTGCTCAGCGTTGATAAGGCCTCAGCTGGGTCCAGTTCTGGGCACCAACTTCGGGAAAGGTGTGGACAAATTGGCGAAAGTCCAGAGGACAGCAACAAACATGATCTATGACTCTATGAGGAAAGATTGAGGAAAAAAAAAAGAAAAAGTTGTTTAGACTGGAGAAGAGAAGACTAAGCGAGGACATAGAAGTCTTCAAGTACATAAAAGGTGGCTATTAAGAGGAGGGTGATAAATTTGTTCTCTTTACCCACAGAGGACAGGACAAGAAGTGATTCAGGTTAGACATTAGGGAAAACTTCCTAACTATAAGAGTACTTAGGCACTGGAACAAACTGTGGAATCTCCATCAATGGTGGTTTTTAAGAGCAGTCTAGACAAACACCTGTGAGAGAGAGTCTAGATCAGTGGTCCCCAACCTTTTTGTGGCCAGTAGCACATTCATGTTTTCAGAAGAGTGTGGCGGGTGCCAACAATTTTTTAAGGCTTATTTTGTATTTGTACGTTAAATAATACGAAAAACATCATATTTACTATTACATAATATATGAATCCATAAGATAAAAAGGGTAATTTTACATGTAAAAGGTATTAATTAAATTATTTGGCAATTACTTTCACCTGACCGTGTAAATTTGCTCTTTTTTATCTACCTGTAAGAAAAATTAAGGAGTTTTTACAAAATAAATATCATAAGCAGTTTTCATCTTATTTATTTAAAAAAAAGTAAAACATTGTTGAACTGCTGGTACAAATATATTGATTATTCTTACTTTAACATAGAATGAAGCCTGCAGCCCCAGAGTTATCTGTCCCCAGCAGGGGCGGGGACATGGTTTCTCTCCCATGCTGGGCACTAGGCAGGTTCCATGCCTGTCGGGGACTGAGAACACTGGTGCCCGCAGCCCGCAGCCCCGGAGTTTGCTGTCCCCAGCAGGGGTGGGGCCGCGGCTTCACGCTAGAGAGAAGCTGCAGCCCGGTGTCTGCTGGGGACAGAGAACACCAGCACCCACAGCCTGCAGCCCTGGAGTTCTCTCTCCCCAGCAGGCGAAGGGCCCCGGCTTCTCTCCCCTGCTGGACACTAGGTGGGTGCCCATAAATGCACCAGTACCGCGTTGGGGACCACTGGTCTAGATAATACTTAATCCTGCCTCAGTGTAGGGGGGCTGGGCTAGATGACCTCTTGAGATCCCTTTCAGTCCTACATTTCTGTGATACAGAAAAATATTCTTGGCTTTGGTGGGGCTAGTCAGAAGCCTGAAGTTAAGCACAAGTTTAAGTGCTCTGTAGAATTGAATTATAAGGCTGCTTTGTGCTGCCAGAATTGAGCAAAGAGGATTTAGCAGGACTGAGGAGTTGTCCCACAGTCTTTGTTTATAGATTTGTGCTTACTGCAGTGTGAGACTCCTACTAATTTTGCCTTCAAGTAAAATATCTACTTTATGCTAATTTGAGTATAAGCATACATGTTTATATATAAATCACATTTGATAAAATGTAATTAACTTTAAGGAGATAATTTTTTTCCCCCAGAACAGATGCATAATTTACATTAATGTTAAATCTAGATATTAATTTACTTCTGTATTGTACATTTTTGCTAAGGTAATTACATTTTGGCTAACCCACATTTCCCTTGTAGTTTCAGCTGGATAAATTATTCTGCACATCCTTCCTAGACTGTTGTGTAGTGTTCCTAGGACTAGTAAATTATGTGTCAGACTTTGCACACAGAGATGGTTGCATTTCAGTGGTCAGTGAAATGAAGTGATTTTCCACTACTATATGTACTCTGCTTGAAAACAGTGTTAAAGCTGAGAAGTCAAGTAACCGGTCAGGAAATGCCAACTTAAAGTTGAAAGCTCTGCTCCTCTTCACCTATGTGTTACAATAGTCTTTCCGCTCTCCGTTCAGCAAAACACTTAAGCATGTGCTGAAGTTTAACTTAAGCAACTCATGTACATGCTTAAAATTAAACGTGTGCTTAAGCACTTTACTGAATCAAAGCCTACAGCATTATAAATTGTCAATTGATACAAATACATAAAATGTACAATCTTCAGCTATTTCTGTCAGAGCAATCTGTAAAACAAGCCAACCTTGCCTCCATTAATGAAGGGGACAGTTTAAAACAACCAAAGAAACAGATTATTTAATCATAAATAGAATACTGTTGTAAGTGAAGGGAGAAGTATTTCAAATAGCGAGTATTTTCAACACAGCATGACACATGTTTTGGGCAGGAATGTCACGGGTTCAGTGATAAGGGATATGACAAATCCAATCTGGAAGATGTCAGATAACAGATGGTGGCAAGCAGTTTCCAGTGGGTACCAAGTTTGAATTCGTACGCTGAATTGGAGGAGGGAGCCAGGCAGTTGGAGTGGGAAGGGTGGGTCTCTGGAATGGAGGGTAGGATGTTGACACAGAATTCAGAAGCTCACCATGACTTCAGTGGGCTTTGGATGGGACTCTTAGAGGGAATGGATGGCAGACCAGTGCTGGGATTAGAGAATACCTGCTTTTCATGAGATGTGGCCAGTTTAAGCACCTGAGATCCATTTAAAATGGGATAATATTTGCATTTAAACAATTTCAGCCGAATGGCCCAATTTATATATAACTGAACTTAAATGAGGATCCTCAGAAAGATGTCACTGTCTAGCTACTGCACAGTCCAGGAACTTTATAAATTCTCAAGATTCAGGGCCCAGGGTTCTTTTCTCTGAAGCAGTTGGTACTGGCCATGATTGGTGGTAGCATAATGGTCAAGATGGACCACTGGTCTGATCCAACTAGTCAGTTCCTTTGTTCCTGTGAGGCACTGGCTTAGAAAAGGCAAGTGAATGCCCTGCAAGCTGACATAACAGTTAACAAAATTTGACTTGTATGATTAACAAAACTCTATATGTTTGCGTATAGTTTGCAATCTCTGACACCATGAGCACTTATCCACATACTTAACTTTAACCATAAGTAGTCTCATTGTAATCTATGGGAACTTCTCATGCCAAAAGTTAGGCACACGTGGAAGCATCTGCAGGATCAGATTGATAAACAATATAATCCTTTGACACCAATTAAAACAATGCAAAAAGCACACTTGCTTTTCATAGCAGGAAGGATTTTTATACTGGAATAAGACAATGTTAAACCTGCATAAAAGGCTGTATTTTCTTGTAAGTTTTATAGTGCTGCATGTTGAGAAAGAAATAGGTTGTCATGGGTCAGTGAGCTCAGTAGGATGCTGTCAAATTTCCCATGCCTGCTCTGAGAGGGCTTGTATCTTTGGTGTTCAGGAAAATATGTACATATCTCTGACTTCAATGGGAGCAGGACCAGAACCCAAATGGTCTGACAGATGGTTCTAAGATTAACCCAGAGCTTTACTACAAAGAAATCATTTCAATTTTATTTTTAAGTATTTTTTTTCCTGGAAAATTACTCAGAATCTCATCATTTAGGGTGAAGGAGGAGATGACAAACAGGTAATAACTGGTGTTAATTACTTGAAAATTGTAGAATTAAAAAAAACATCTTTTTTTAACTGTGCTTTATTTTATTTTTTTTCCCTTAACTTGACCTTTGGAAATCACTGCCCAAACTTTTCCATTCTCAGTTATTGAATTCAGACATTCGCTTTCAGTTATTCTTCACTAATACTTCCATATACATGTATAACAATTATTATTTGTATTCCGGTAGGGGACCAAGGGCTCCAACTCCATTAGGTTTGGTGCTATACAAACACATACTTTAAAGATGCTCCCTGCTCCAAAAAGTTTACAATCCTGTTACTCTGTAATTTCCTCTAGGTTCAGTCTAAGCTTAATTAATAGTTTTCTTCTAATTATTTCATTTTTTTTTACTGTATGGAGGTTTTATGTTGCATTTCTCTATTCTTGTTTCATCCAGTCTCCTGGTTTTACAGACCCATATCAAGTAGGGCCTAAGTGAGTGGAAAAACTCTCATCGATGCCAGTACAATTTGGATCAGGCTTGTAATATTAGCGCAAAACACCCGAGCACTAGATCTTCTACTGATGTCAATTGTCATAGGTCAATTGTAGTCAGCGCTGATTTTATAGCAGGTGAGGATCTCTCCCATTGATTGCAATGGGAAATTTTCTTGAGGAAAGACTTCAACATTAGGTCCTATCTTGTCTTTTTGCATACAGGGGTTGTTCTGCTCACAGATGTTTCTTTTGGCAGATGTGTTTTTGGTACAGCTAGTGGAACAAATTGACATAAAAAGCCAGACAGTCTGCATCAGATATTTTTTCTAAGGAAGTGGGTTGGGGATGAAAGGTTTCCGCTGAGCTGCAGCTTGATATGTAAAGACAACAAATGATGTATTTCAGAGTCTACAAATAGCTATTGTCCAATAAATGATCTTGTGAGGGAAATCCAATTAGAATGGCAGCAGATAAGAGTTTTTTATCGTGTCTTTGGAAAGGTCAGCTGAAAGCAAAAGGTCATCTTCTACCTTCTCTCCCAGAGAGGATAAAGGTTTCAAGTCTAAATCCTCTTGGCTTCATCAATATCAAGGGAAAAAAAACATATCTGTTCAATGCATTCTCTCAGACAGCTCAAGAACTCAGGCTTCAGCAATTCAAATTGACACCTCCTGGGCTGAGTTACAGAGCCACATCGATGAACATATGGCTATATCTCCCTGAGGTAATGGTGGGGGCAGGAAGAATCTTGTATTTTCCTTTTGAACAACAGCTAAACTTGTCTTCTGAGGGAGAGAAAAGAGAATGAGTTTGCAGAAGCAGTCTGGGGTAGCATACTCATACAGTTTTAAGCAACTGTGCCCATAATACTTCTCTGTGGTCCACCAAGAACTCCCACTTAAAAATTTCCAGCTCTCAGCCATCATCTCTCTTGGACAGAGACCCACATCTCACTCCCTCCTGGTTGGGTTTTTTTCCAGGCTGCACAGTTCCCTGCCTTACACCGTGATTTTCCCAGCAAGACAGACTGCCTAAGCAGGCCAGCATTGGCACTTTTTTTCTTTCTCCCAAGGCTATGCCCAGTGTATTGCCTGCAGTTACATGTTACCATGTAGCTCGTTCTGAGCATAAACATGTATTCTTAAGATGAAAGCACTACAGAGAAAATATATTCAAAAAAATAAAAGAACTCACACACATGCTAAAAAAGCTTACCAGGGGTCATCCCATCTCCAATCTTGAGCTCTGGTAGGTGTGTCACAACTGGGCTTTCCCCATGGTTACAAATTTATAATTGTCTCAGATTCGGAACCAGAACAACCAGCAATAGTTCAATCTTTCCTTGATACATCTTGGGCTGTTGATCTTGGCTTCATGTTACAGGTGATCAGCAGACAATGGCTCATTCTTCAGGGTGTAGCTTCAAAAGATTGGGCTTGGGGGGTGGGTAGTTTGTATGACTAGAGGTGGATAATTTGCATTCACCTCCCCCTAGATATTCCCCCGCAAAACTACTTAACATTTTTGTTCCAAAAGCTCATACTTGTCTAGCATATTGATCAATACAGTCCTTTGAACCATTAGGTGTCACATCTGTTACGTCTTCGCTTTGAGAGGTTACATATAGTCTTGACCCATAATAATACAAAAAACATTCATTTAACACAATAAACCCCAGAGATACTGAAGCTTAATTCCAAAAGGTCTCCTAAGGGCAATTTCGTGCCATACTTTTTCTGTCACACTAGTGTTACCAGTCATGAAACAAAAACTCCTGTTAACTGGGCATGGAATCCTGAAAGCTCAAAACAATTGAAGTGATAGATTTATCTAAAATAATTTCCAAGAGTCCCAGAATACCATCTCCCTGCATGTGCTCTGGGATGAAATTCTGATTTCTCTCTGGCATTCTCTTCCTCCTGTAGCATAAGGTTTTTTCTTAATTGTAGCTCTAGGGATAGGTTTACAGATTTTCACCTGCCCCTAGATATTCCCCCGCAAAACTACTTTCACCTGAGATTTAAAAGTTTTGTGATCGCTACTTATAGTTTATTCATTTCCCCACTCCAAAAATGTTTAATCATGACTTCAAATTTCAAAAGTCTTAGAGAAAAAGCCTCAATATTATCTCTCCATTCGCATTTCTTATTAGCCTTGTTAGCATTCAACCTTATGTTGTAGGTAAGATGAATTTCCTTCAGGGCAGGAATCACTGGGTGAAGTTAAATGGTCAGTGTGCATTAAGCAGGAGGTCAGACTAGGTTAGTACAGTGCTCCTTTGTGGCCTTAAATTCACGTGTCAATGAAAATCTATATATCTCTAGAGTTGTTGCAGAATATTCAGAGCACTTGCTTCATCCAGAAGTGACTCCTTTAGGAGTTTGGGCAGAGAAAAGAGAAAAAAAGGAACTGCAGCAAACTCCCAAACTTTTGCAGCTCTCCACTAAGACATCCTAGGGCCAACCTCAAGCAGCTTCTTTACTCTGAGAGGTTTCTCTCCTGTACCTCATGATCCAGATCCAAGAGGTCACTACCCCAGAGTAAACTCTGTCACTTGCTGCAAGGCCAGTGATAAAAATGACAGATCTGCCACTTGATCACTTGTGTTAAATTTTAGTAAGATCACATTGGTGCAGTGACTGTACTGATCACAGTCCAGTCTTGTACCTTTTGTGATTTTACCGTATAAAGGGTGCTGTTTATCATTTGGGAGTGAATCTTGTATGTGGTCTGGGTGTGGCAACTTTATTGAAATCAGTGGGCGATCCACGTGTGGAACAGATACTGGATACAGCCATTTGTGAATGTTCTTTTTATTGGCTTCATTTCAGTATCTCCAGCGATTGCAATGTATCCCGTCATTCATTCAGCCACATTATGCAGAGAAACACCATTAAAACTATATTAAACTTCATCATATTTCGAAGTTTTTAAAGCCATTTTTCTAGATAATGATTTCAGAAGTCTAACCTGCAGCTTCTTCTGCTTCTCAGAGTGTAGAATGTTAAAGCCGTGTTTATTTCATTATGGCATGGGAATGCAGCAATTATCATTCCTATTGTCAAGTTTTTCTCTCCAGGTCATTAGCCTTCAGGGGGTTCTTCAAAGCCCATTGTAACTCCTGTATATGTGAGAGATGGATGTTGGGTACAGCTTGGTAGCAGAAGTGTTGGGTAGGCTGATTATTTTACTTATTATCACTGGGGTTTTGATTTGATTGGGGTAAATGATGTGTCTGTCTTTTTGTGTATTTCTGAAAGACTGTCAGGGTGCTCAGGGCACTGGATGGATGCTTTCTCATCATAGTTTGTACAAATCTAAATACTTAGAGATTTTATAGCTGCAGCCTTCTCCCATACATTGAAAAGACTCCCCAGTGGCTTCAGTGAGCAGATCAGGCTCTTTCTGACAATTAAAGTTCAGTAGTCTGAACTCTGCTATTTTCTCAGCACAGTATTTAAGATCAAACTAATATGACATGATAGCTACTTCTCTGTGAACCTCAAAAGTTATGGAGTTTTCACAGCTGTTTGCTTATCTATGCCTTGCAAAGTCCAAATTTTTCTTGGAGGCTTCACCATCTTACATGGATTTTTCCAGCTTTACTCATCGTCCTAAAAAACATTCAGTGTCAGTCCCCTCACTCTCCCCTCACCCCCAAATCAGAGGAATACATTTCCTCAAGTAAAATCAGTTTTCCAGCAATCGCAAACAGAACTACTAAGGGAAGGGGAAAGGTCGATATGAAAAAATGGGCCTGCAGCCAAGTGAAAGAAACATAGGGCTTTGGGAAGATGGTATACATTGGACACCTTAGATGTGAGTTAAGCCCATGAGAGGAACTAACTACAGATGTTAAGAGGTTAATTAGTATGAGTGAAGCAAAACAACAAGGATGTTTTGTCAAATGAGCCTACCTAACTATGTCTCCTGAGTGACTGAAACACTGATATGAATTGTGGAAAATAATTAAGTTTATGATCAGTCATGGTAAATAATATACTAATTATTTCAATTGTTACATTTAACCCAATAGTATTAATTAGACTAAACATCTTTTTGCATGGTAGCATATAGAAAGTCACATCCATTTTATAAGGAAAAATCTTACCATTAGAAACACTGGCCTATGAGAATACCAGTCTAATTCAGCAGTCTAGCCTACAGATGCCTCATACGTTTTCTATGCCAGGTGCTGGGACTACCCCACGTTCCGCCCTGCAGATGAGTGGCTGTATATAGTTGGTGACTCGTAAGGAAGGATTTAAATAGTGTTTTCCTACCGATGAGTTGTCAACTCACCATGTACCTGATGTATAGCCAATCAGGCACAAATGCTGAATTGGTTAGTGGGATCTAGCTAGGGTGACCAGACAGCAAATGTGAAAAATTGGGACGGGGATGGGGGGTAATGGGAGCCTATATAAGAAAAAGATCCAAAAATCAGGACTGTCCCTATAAAATCGGGACATCTGGTTACTCTAGATTTAGCCAAACTTTCTCTAGCCCAGCCCATAGCCAGAGGTGGACAGTGCAGTTACAGAGTTGGTGACCAGCCTTTTACTGCATGTCCATTCGTACTTATATGAAAACAGCAGCCGTAAGAAGAGCTAACCTCTCAGTGCACTGTTGCCATGTGTTCCAGCTGTCTGATAACTGAGGAAGGTGCATTCACTTGTGGAAAAGGTCATCAACATATCGAAGGATCTATGATTGGCTGCCAGGTGGCAGTTTTCTACTGACTTTTCTCTTAAGGCTTTGCAAGGGGCAGGGGCTATATATTATTATTGCTCCAGCTCTGTAGTTGGACTAAATTGTTGACTCTTGGAAAAGAAGCATATTCCTTTGTGAGACACAAACTGGTGTAATGATCTTGATTGCCAGGCACACCCACCTTTGCCCTCTGAACTGCCCATTGTTGCTCTTCATCTCAAGTTTCCTCATGAAGGGTCTTCTGTGTTGTGTATCTGATGGTGACAATTTTGTCTTCTCCTTTAGAACAGAAATAAATTCACTGTAACGTCATGTTTCATGTGAGAAAATGAGACTTGTGTTTTGACAGGCCACACAAGACAATGAGCATAACATTAAAATGTCAAAATTATATTGAGATATAAATCTGAAATCAGTGGTAATTACTGTGACATTTGAAGACCATTGGTTATTTTACAATGTGCAATAAAACTAAGTTCCTAGGAATTACTTTACAATGTGAAGGAGACTAGGTTTATTATGATGCACCTTAGAGGTCAGCATGAGTATAATATGATTTGAAGGAGATTGAGTATATTGTGTGCCTTAGAAGTCAATGAAAATTAAATTGCAATGTGACGAGGAATTCCTAATGTTACCATGAGCATAGCATAGCAAAATGTGTATAACAAAAGGTAAAATGCCTCTTTTGTTAGGTTGTTTCAGCTGTAATTCCAGGTATCTACATTTGAGCTTTTACATGCAACTTCTTAATTCCATGTCATTACTAACTCTATTCTGAGCTGAGAATCCTTCCATTACCTTTGCACAACCAGTGGAAGGTGCAGAACATATTATGGTCAGCCATCTCCCTGTTAAAACCAAAGGTGTTCTGAAACAGCTACATATAATAGCTCCATTTGTTAGTAACTAAGGACTATGAATCACCTTTGATTCACCAGGGTAACTCCAGTTGGCATCCACTGACATTTTGCCATGTTTGTTTGGTTACAGACATGATTGAAATGACCCAAAGGGTATGTCTACACTACACACCAGTTTGGCGGGTAGTGATCGATCGATCGGGGATCGATGTACTGTGTCTCATCTAGATGCAATAGATTGATCCCCGAACGTGCTCCCCATTGATTCTGGAACTCCACCAGGGCAAGAAGTGGAAGTGGAGTCGACGGGGGAGCGGCAGCCATCGATCCCACGTTGCGAGGACGCAAAGAAAGTATTTCTAAGTTGATCTAAGATACGTCAACTTCAGCTACGCTATTCTCATAGCTGAAGTTGTGTATCTTAGATCGATTCCCTCCCCTTCCTCCCCCGCCGCAGTGTAGACCAGGCCATAGTTTGGTAAAGTTTACAGGATATATTTTTAGTTGTGGAAATCTTGCGTGTTAATTTTTTCTTAATGGCTTTGATAAACCGAGATCTGTTTTGTGCCACATTATGGCTCAAATGCCACATGTTTAACCAAAGAAGCTGCTTTTGCACATTTTGCTCAGTATTTTGGAAGACCCAAAGACTTTTTGATGATAGTATAACTAAGTATGTCTGGATTGCTCTTTTCCAGTTTTCCAGGGCTTTACTTATTGTGGTATAAGAAATGGTGTGAATGGTTAATACCAGTTTCATTAGACACCCAAGGGGTGTGCGTGCTTGCTGCCTACAGAGTGTAATTTGTATGCTGCTGCAATTCAATCAGTGTATGTCTTGCATCCATAGGCACTGGCAGTATAGCAGCAGTGAGGTAGGTGGATTCTCCTCAGCCTTGAACTTTGCCTGGTTATTTGCATTGTTAAGATTCTGATGTAGTAGCACTTCACACCCACTTTTCACTGTCAGGGGACAGTGGGGAATCAGGTTCAAAGTGTGGTCAATTTAAACAGGGATGTGATCTTGAATACAATCCCTTTTCTTCCTGCTGCAGTAGTGTCATCACACCTAAGGATCCTTAGCAAAGGTGTCTAAGGCCTGGTCTACACTGGAGGGGTGGAGAATTGATCTGAGATATGCAATTTCAGCTACAAGAATAGCATAGCTAAAGTCGACATATCTTAGATCAAATTAAAATCACTTATTTTGCATCCTCGCAGCGCTGGATCGATGGCCATGGCTCCCTCATCGACTTTGCTTCCACCTCTCACACTGCTGGAGTTCAGCAGTCGATGGAAGAGTGATCGGGGATCGATTTATCATGTCTACACTACGCGCAATAAATCGATCCCTGATACATCGATCACTACCCACCGAGCTGGCGGGTAGTGTAGACGTACCCTAAGGGTGCATCTACATTGCACCTGGAGCGTGCTTCCCAGAGTGATTAACTTACATGGTAACTTACTCCCCCGAGTGTGCTGAAAACAGCAGTGTAGCCGGGGTAGCATGGGCAGCAGCTCAGGCTAGCTGCCTGAGTACAAAGCTGTCCCGACCCTTTGAGTCCATTGTTATGCTGCAAGCCGCTGCCAGCCCAACACTATTGCTATTTTTAATGTGATTGCTCAAGCAAAGCTAGCACATCTGTCTACCTGTGCTGGGAAGCACACTCCGTTTGCGGTGTAGACATGCCCTTATGTGATATCGGTATGTGTTGCCTTCCAGCTTACTGCTTTCTGATCTCTTTGTTTCCTGCTTCTTGCTCCCTGAGCTCAGGGTTCCAGTTACTCTGTGTGTGTGTGTGTGTGTGTGTGTGTACACACAGCACTGGGTGTGTGCAATTACTTACTGGGTGTGTGCAGTTACTTCTGCTGCTACATAATCTGCCATTTGGACTGTTTTTGTCCAGACTGTTGCTGACTTAACTGATGCATGGTTATTACCTGTTCTGCCTACCTGGTTGTCTTGCTTCAATTTCCTCATGATTTGGAATTGCTGTTCTGGGGTGCATTGGAACATAGCCCCTTTGTTACTCTATCCTACTCCACCTTACAACGTGCCCATACTCTTGAGGAAGGTGGAATGCCTCAGAGCTACCTGCTCCTTTTTAATGCCAAAGGATACTGGATTATATACCTTGCAACAGCCTCCACTTTGATCTAGATATACCGTTGGTATCCTCATTCTACTCCTCCCACCCCCCCTCTCAGTGCTGAGATAAAAATAAAGGCTTTGAATCCTCCTTTGAACTGAGTTGTCCGAGTACATGCTGAGTGGGATTGACAAAGCTTTCAACACACCCCATTATCTGTCCCTCTGGGAAGTGTGACAAATGCAGGACAAAGCACTTTGTTCACTTCTACGACAGCCCAAATGCACCTCTCCTAATAGGGAAGCGATGGGGACAAGGGCTGGAGAGGCAGATCTGTGCCCTGGGGATAAGCAAGGAAGCAGAAAACACTTATTGCAAGGTTCCCCAAATGCTTGGTAAGACACAACCCCCCAAATCCCATAAAGATACACACCTCGTATGACCTAGTGGTGAGAACACTGGGAATCCGGACTCCTAGGCTCTGTGCTGGTTTCCTGTTAATATGATACAACCCTACTTCCCAGTTCTACTATGTGCTAATCAGTAGACAAGACTCCCAAAGAGCTAGGAACAGAATCCAGCAGTCTTGCCTCTCTTAGCCATCCTGACGTCACTCCTACCCCGAATATGGTTACATGCATTTGCGTGGCTTGTGGGGAGGGCGTAAGGGCCTCAATTCTCTCACACGGGTTGCTGTATTATTTTGTGTCCTACTAGAGCACTGAGAAGCTTTGGTGGGAGCATTTAGGGTTTTCTGTATCACCTGCTGGGAGCTCATGTGCTTTCGGCAGAGCTAGCCTGCCCTACCAAGGAAAAGTAATGAGGACAGCCTCACTTTTGCCAGGGCATTTGCCTACACCCAGGTTTCCTGCTGTTGGCCACTGTCACTGGAAGAAATCTGACAAATGAGATTGAAAGTCACTTGGTTGCTTATTCAGTCCATTCCTCCCTATGTCCTGTTATAAGTCACCAACTTTTACTGACTCGCCCAGCCAATGTAGTGCTATAACTATAGCACTATAAGCAGTGATGGAACTGCTGTCCCACTATACCGTATGCTTAATGCTATTGTGTGTTTGGGAGGAGGAGAAAAAGAAAATTAGTTATGGGCCCATATTCTTCCTGGCTATAATTCCACGGATGACGCCAATTGTTTATTTGGCTCAGCATGTGGCATTGAGAGAACTTGCAGGCTTCTAAGATAATTAATGCACTAGCACTTTGTTGAGATTAAAATAGAAAACTAATACAGGAAACTGTAAGGAAGTGGGGGACCTATGGTATGAATTTTATCCCAGATTTCACTCAAGGTATAAAATATGAACAGTAAAGGCTTTAACTTTTTACATTTCTTGAACAACTGATGTGCTGTGTTTGAAACTTAGGCCATGTGCCATGCAATTTCTCCTCATAAAACTTGCATTTTAAGGAATTTGGGGGAGCTGTTTTATTTAAAAAGCAGATAAGTATACTACATTTTGCTGCTCTGCTTGCATAATGTCTGTTTAATTCCTTTATGTCTCAAATGCCCTTGCAGCTAAAGGTTTGACATTCACAGCATTTTATTAGACAAGATCATACTGGTAAAACGGTCCCTTTTAGCATGGGATACTGTAAATCAGTTTATCCATTTGTTTTAGCAACTGGCATTATAGAGGGATTTTTACTGTGATGTCCTCCATTTATCCTCTGCTGCAATCCAAACTATCATGCTGAGGGATGGAATACAAAAGGTAATTTTCAGATAGCTACGTCTCCAGAAATCTTAGGAAAAAAATACCTTCAGGTTTAGAATATTAGTTTGCCAGATCTATAACCTTAAAACTCTGAGTTGCACTATAGCAGGAACAAAATGGATATTTCCATGTGCGATGTCCTGCTGTGCATAAATAAATGAGAAGTAATTTCTTGTATTATTGCTCTTTTCCTAAACGCAATGACGACATCATTTTAGTCTTCAGTACACTTCTATATAATGATTAGACAATCTGGGAGGGAATGAACTGCCGACCGACCATTTTGATGTATGAATAAATTTATCTTAGCATTTAGTTGTAACTGTCATACGGTGCTTTGGGGCAATTTGCAAATCAGAGTGAAAAGTTCATGACATTTTGCAAAAGAATAAGGTGCTGGATTATTTATTATTTTTTATAATTTTAGAAGCGAGCCAACATTGCAGCTTGTATTAGTTGAGGGTGAATGCCGTGTTTATGAAAGGCACCAGAGTTAGAGTGCTGTAGACTGAGGTCCTCCTCTGCTTTTCCATAGACCAAGTAATAGCATGTGCTGCTGTCATATAGATTCCCCCAGGCAGCCTCCCAGGTTGATTCAGTAACATGTGAGAGGAGCCACTGCTAGCAAGTACCCAGGATTCCCGGAAGTAAACATGGATTGTTTACCAAAGCGACATCTGTGTTCAATAATTAATTACCCAGAACATTTGCACCGGTGTGGTGTGCGTTTGTTTTGTTTTCAAACAATCCTAAATCTCATCCTCTCAGATTCTCCTTCATGCTTTAACGTCCCAGGTGCTGCAGAGCTGTCGGAATTGGCCAAAGTGAGAGCACCTGTTCTGGCAAAGAGAAACTGGACCTGTTTTATTTACAGGGACCAGCCACTCTGTAACCATAGGCCTATCTAGGGACTAGGCACTTGAGCAGTTCAAGTAGAATTATAACTAAATAAGGTTTGTGGCCATTTGCCACGGTCTTCCATGTTCTAACAGAGCCATTACAGACATGCACATCTGTATAGAACTTATTTTAGTCCCGATTCTTCACCTCTGGATTTCTAGCACCAGAAGTGGAAATGCCTGGGAGTCAGTGTGACTTCTGGAAAGGACGTGGGGCCATAGACATGATATTTGCAGCTTGTCAACTTCAGGAGAAATGCCAGGAGCAGAACTCCAGCCTGTATATGACTTTCATGGCCCTAACAAAAGCATTTGAGAGAGTCAGTCAGAAGGGCCTTTTGAAAGGTCACAGCAAAACTCAGTTGCCTGGAGAAATGCATTACAATGGTTTGGCAATTCCATGATGGCATTCTCACATTATGGATGACAGTGAGTCATCTGAAACATTCCCAGTCACCAGTGGAGTCAAACAGGGCTGTGTGTTGGCCCCAACCCTCTTCAGTATGATGATTTTCTGCTGTGCTTACAGATGCCTTTCATGACATCTGATTGGCATTAGATACTGGACTGATGGCAAGGTTTTTAATCTGAGGAAACTGAAGGCAAAGCTGAAGGTGTGGGAAGTGACTTTTCATGATCTTCTGTTTGCTGATGACTGTTCCCCAAATGCCAAATCTGAGTCTGACATGCAGCGGAGCATGGACTAGTTCTTCAGCTTGTGACAATTTTGGTCTCACAATCAACATCAAGAAGACACAAGTGATGTACCAGACTGCACCAGGAAAGCCTTACGTAGAGTCTGCTATCACAATGAATGGCCAAACCCTCCAGGCAGTGGACAAATTCACCTACCTTGGCTGTCACATGGAGTTCACGATGATGAAACTGTTGCCAGAATTGCAAAAGCAAGTGTGGCCTTTGGCAGACTACATGTGAATGTGTGGGAGTGCAGAGGCATTAGTCAACAAACAAAACTAATGGCCTACAAAAGCCATTGTGTTGCCACCTTTGATGTATGCATGCAAAACCTGGATGTTATACAGACACCATGTTATGAAGCTAAATCACTTTCACATGGACTGTCTGAGGTTCCAGATACTGATATTCTCATACGGGCAGATATTCCGCGCATCCATACTCTGTTGATGAAATCACAAAAGAGATGGGCAGGCCATATCTCCAGAATCTCAGATGAGCGACTGACTACCAAAGAAGATTGTTTATGGTGAGCTAAAACAGGGAATGCGCTCTCAAGGAGGCCAGAAGAAATGTTTCAAAGACTCCCTCAAGTAATCCTTGAGACATTTCAACATTAATCCAGAGTTTGGGGAAGATCTCACTCATGATTGGTCTACCTGGCTAAGTCTCATCCCTAGTGGAGCTGCAGTCTATGAGCAGAGGAGAACTATTGAGGCAGAACAGAAGCACCAGCTGTGTAAATCTGAAAACAGCACCATGTCCACTGTTAATCAAGTAACCCATAGAGACATCTCTCGTTTAGTGTGTCACAGACAGTTCAAAGCTCAAATTGGCCTGCTCAACTACTCACATGTTCACAGAAACCAGACCAATCAGTCATGTCATGGTCATTTTCAAATTTGAAGGATGAACAACAACAAGTGGAAATGAAAAAATAAGACGTGAAAGGCTGGTCATACGGTATTTTCATTTGGGACCAAAAGTACTTAAAAGTTAATGGGAAAGCAAGTGAATTTTAGAAGCTGAATTTTAGCCAAGATTTGTTTAGGAATTACAAAAAAAAATTTTTGAATAGTAAATGAAATTAATTGTGAATGGGAGTAGTGTAGAAGGGCTTGGTCATTTGATTAATTTTTGGTTCTGACTCGCAAATACGGATAATTCAAAGCAATGCTTCCAGCCAACAGTTTGCAGACAGTTAATTTACTCACACAACACATTAAGTCTTGATTCTGATCCTCTGACTGGAATTAAGAGGTTTTTTGACCAAAACTATTTTTGGTGGATAATGCAGGTCAAGCAACACTGAAGCATTTCAGTGAAATCCAAAAACTTTACATTTCCAAATTTCCTTTATTTTTATTTTTAAAACACTTTTTTAAATTAGATGCTCAAAATCAAAACAAAATGTTTCATTTTGAGTTGGATAAAACTTTTTTTCAACCTTTCCATTTGCCAAAATTTAAAAAAAAATATGTTTTCCATTCAAGCTGAAAGTATTTTTTTTCATAGATTCACAGATTACAAGGTCTGAAATGAGTATTTTGATAATCTAATCTGATCCCCTGTATAACACAGGCCATAGAACTCCCCCAAAATAATTTGTTTTGAAATAGAGCATTTGTTGTTGTTGTTTTGTTTTGTTTTTGTTGTTGTTTTTTAAAAATCTTGATTTAAAAATTGCCAGTGATGGAGAATTTGACTTGAACCTTGGTAAACTGTTCCAGTGGTTATTTACCCTCACTATTAAAAAATGTACTCCTTATTTCCAGGCTCAATTTTTCTAGCTTCAACTTTATGTTACACTGTTCTCTTCTAGACTGAAGAGCCCATTATTAAATATTTGTTCCCCCTGTACGTACTTAGACACTGTGAGCAAATCATCCCTTAATATCCTCTTTGTTAAACCAAATAGATTGAATTTCTTGATTCTTTTGCTGTAAGGGATGTTTTCTGATCATCTAATCATCTCTGAACCCTCTCAAATATATTGACATCTTTCTTGAATTGTGGGCATCAGAACTGGACACGATATTTCATTAGCGGCTGCAGTAATGCCAAATAGAGGCAATATAACCTCTCTACTTCTACTTGAGCTTTTCCTATGTATGCATTCAAAGATGGCATTAGCTCTTTTTGTCTGTGTCGCACTGAGAACTTACTTACAGCTGATTATCCACCATGACCACTAAATCTTTGAGTCACTGCTTCCCAAGATAGTCCCCCATCTTGTAAGTATGGTCTAAATTCTTTGTTCCTATATATGCACATTTACATTTTAGCCATATTAAAATACATATTGTTTGCACCCAGCTTAACAAGCAGTCCCGATAGCTCTGTGTCAGTGACCTGTCCTCTTCCTTATTTACCACTCCCCCAATCTTTGCAAACTTTATCAGTGGGGATTTTATGTTCTCTTTCAGGTCACTGATAAAAACATTAAATAGTGTAGGGTCAAAAATGATCCCTCAGGGACCCCACTGTAAACATACTCACTTAATAGTGATTTCTCCATTTACAGTTACATTTTAAGAGTTATCAGTTAGCCAGTTTTTAATCTGTTTCATAAGTCCCATGTTAATTTTGTAATGTTCTAGCTGATTAATCAAAATGCTGCATGGTAACAAGTCAAATGCCTTACAGAAGTCTACATATATTGCATCAGCAATGTTACCTCTATCAACCAAACCTGTAATCTCTTAAAAAAAAAATCAAGTTAATTTGACAGGATCTATTTTCCATAACCCCATATTGATTGGCCTTAATTATATTACCCTTTTTAAACTGTTTATTAATAGAGTCTTGTACCAGCCACTCCATTATCTTGCCAGGGATTAATGTCAGACTGACAGGCCTATAATTTCCCAGGTTGTCCCATTTACCCTTATAAAAAATTGGCACATTAGCTGTTTTTCAGTCTCCTGGAACATCCCCAGTGTTCCAAGATTTACTGAAATCAACATGAGTGGTGCTCAGCCAGCTCTTTTAAAACTGTTGGATGCAAGTTATCCAGACCTGTTGATTTAAAAATGTCCAACTTCAGTAGCAGCTGTTTAATATCCTCTTGAACTACTATTGGAATAGAAAGAGCGTCATCATACGATATGACTATATCATCTGACTTTTCCCCCAAAATACAGGTGTTTTAATTTTTCAGAATTGCCACAAAACTGAAAAATCCATTAATCACAGAACTCTACCCCTTCTTCACAAGGGATAGTAATAGCCTATTCACCAAGTGGTCTCTTGAAAATCACTGGCGGAATCATTAGTAGGATAAGCTGCTATGTCCCATGATTAAAGGGATCAGAGCTCGGCTCTAGTTAACAATTTTTGAATAGTGAATATACTAGTAAAACTGAATCTGTTCTAAGACAATTTGTAAACTGAAAAGTTCTAAATTAGCTAAATAAATTGTTCATTGCAAATTGATATTCATCATTACTGTGAACACTGGTTGCCTGTGTTATTTTGAAGATGTTTCTGTTAAATTTAAGCCTAATCTAACGGCTCTGTCAATAACTGTGGTGGGCTTTTTTTTCAGGCACTCATTTTTTTTCCTCTACAAATTCTAAGTGACAGTAGCAGAAGCCAGAGCAGTTTGCTTTCAATTTTGATGTACAGCCATATAAAGTAATACAACTCATGCCAAACACACGACTAAGCCTTCACAAAGTCATCAAGTGAGGAGCGGACACGTAGCCAGCTCTTTTATGCTTGTTTCAGAATTATGAACCACACGACTCAAAAGTGGAATTAATTTGTGAACATGCACGGGGTGATGGGGCCAAGCTAATATTCTTGTCTTCACAACATGTGCTCAACTGTCTCCATAAAATGAAATTGCAGGTACAGACCTGATAGACAGCTCCCAGAGACCTGTACCAAAGAGTCCAGATTTATGCTAGTCAACTGCTGAACCCAGGAGCAACATAAGATTTGCTGATATAGTCTGAATTGGATGGTTCTGTCAGTTTCCATCAATGCAAAAAATCTTTGCACAGCATGGGCATTGGTGGGAATATAATTAAATAGCAGCACTACTGATGCTACCATAAAAACAGATGTTTTGGGGGGCAAAGCACATCTGTTAAGGCTCATGAGTCCAGATGGCAATTACTGCTGTGCATCCATCCAGGGGAGCAAGGTGGAGGTAGGAGCAGAACCTTGGCTGAGCAGACATAGAGGGTGCAGTGAGCCATGCCAGGAAATGTGCTGTTGTACGATTAAAATCTAGCCTATAACCACTTGCAGAACCACCTTTGTTACACTTACAAAGGGCTAAATTCACAAAGGACTTAAGTGCCTAACTGCCACTTTAGGTGCCTAAATCCCAAAAGCAGACCCCACTGGGATTCACAGACCCATGCCCTAGTCAGCTGCCCTGAACCCGATAGGCACCTACAATTGCTCAGGGCCTAACTTTTTGAAGTAAATGTTCCTTAATGCCTATGCTTCTTTGAGCATGTGCATTGCAGCAGCACTCCAGGTGTCTGGACGCCCGAGTCCCAGGGTGCTTCATGAATTGGGCAAGATAGACATTCCTCCATCTAACTTGCTTGAGGGGCCTGATATCGAAGGCATTCTCAGAGCTTGCCTACTGGATTGGGGCCCTACAGGCGAGCTTGCACAAAATGGCAGAGTGGAGGAGCAGAAGGAGCTCTCTCAGAACATTTAGTCCAGTGGTTAGGTGCTCACCTGGGATGTAGGAAACACCCCAGTAGAAGTCCCCACTGTGCCTGATTTCAACAGGGCTCTGCCACCTCTCAGGTGAGCATAGGGTGACCAGAGAGCAATTGTGAAAAATTGGGACACTTCTCTTTTTTTCGTTTCAGGAGGAATGGATCAGTGTTCCCTCTAATTCCTCAATGTATTTTGCTATGTTCACCAATATGGAGGTGATGTGTGCCACAGCACCTCCATATTGGTGAACATAACAAAATGTATGTGGCGGGAGTGGGGCTGAGTGGTTCAGAGTCCAGGAGGGGGCTCAGGGCTGGGGCAGAGGGTTGAGATGCAGGGGGGGAGGCGGGACTACAGCGGGGAGAGAGGACTCCCTTCCACTTTCTCTCTCCACAGCAGCACCTGGGCTTAGGGGGGTGACAGGGAGAGGTACCTCTCCCTGCTGGGGCTGGGGGATAGATGCCTCTCCCCTGGGCAGGGCAAGTCCGGGCCAGGGCTGCGTTGGGGCACCTCTCCCCCCAGCCACGGCAGGTCTGGGGCTGTGCTGGGTTGGGGCCAGGGGAGGGGTGCCTGTCTCCACCTGCCGTGACAGGTCCGGGGCTGAGGGAGAATCATCTTTCCCCGACACAGCTCTGAGCACCTGCACAGGGCTTAATAGGTTGCTGCGCAGCCGCGCAGCTTAGAGGGACCTTAGGTGGGGCTATTTACCTATATAAGACAAAGCCCCTGATATCGGGATGTCTGGTCACCCTAGGTGAGTGCCCTAGCCACCGGACTATGGGATGTGCCAATGCCTGGCTCAACTCAGTCTCTTCTATTGAAGCTGTTCCATTGTGGATAAATAATTGTTTTTAAAGTCATAGGAGCTGAGAGACTGGATCCTGGCTCTCCCACATGAGGGCTGTAACCACCCGGCTATAGAATCATTCTTATACTTCTACTCTCCCTCTCTCTGGCCCCAGGATTCTTGCTTTGTTTATATGCAGTGGAACAGCTCCCACAGGAGAGACAGAGAGTCCCACATCAGATTATCTCATAGTGCAGCGGTTCCCAAACGTGTTCTGCCGCTTGTGCAGGGAAAGCCCCTGGCGGGCCGGTTTATTTACCTGATGCATCCGCAGGTTCAGCCGATCACGGCTCCCACTGGCCATGGTTCGCTGCTCCTGGCCAATGGGAGTTGCTGGAAGTGGCAGTCAGTAAGTGCCTTGGCCCGTGCCGCTTCCCGCAGCCCCTATTGGCCTGGAGCAGTGAACCATGGCCACTGGGAGCCGCAATCGGCCAAACCTGCAGTTGAGGCACGTAAACAAACTGGCCCAGCCCACCTAGGGCTTTCCCTACACAAGCGGCGGAACAAGTCTGGGAACCACTGCCTTAGTGCAGAAGTTAGGGCATGCACCTGAAATGTGGCAGATCCCTTCTACTCCTAAGGTGGAGAGAGACTTGCATCCACCCTCCAAATAAAACTGCATAAGTGGTAACCCAAGAGAAGATTTAAACAGAATCACAAGCAAAAGGAAGCATGCACCTCCGGCTTGGACTTAGGTGCCCATCTGAGAGAATGGCAAAGTTTATCGCACATCCCTCAGTTTAGCCAGTGGGAGATGCTAGTTTATGTGAGGCGTCACCTAGTGAGACGGGTTTTGTGAATCTCATTCTGAGGTGCTTCTCCCTCCCTATTTGTTATATAGGGAACCTAGGTACCTAACTTTGCTTTATGAATCTCAGTGATTTTCTAGGTACTTAAAAGTAAGGTATGGTAATACTCAGTGTCACCATACCTACGTTTCTTTGTGAAATTAACCCAAAGTGGTTTAGGCAAATCAGTCATTGACATTGTAGTGCAAATCAGTGGATGAAATATTCCCATATGCAGTTCTCAGGCTATCCCATGGCTAACGTGGAATCATTAAATCAAAGGCTACCAGGCCATATTGTTCTCTTTCTTTAGATATTACTTTAACTACATATTTTAATAAAGCACCTTAGATTTGGATGTAATTTTGTCAGTTGCCTGCCAAATTCAGGATAAGTGTGTTACATTTACAGATACCTACTGGCAAACAGCTCATACACAATTTGAGTTCTCCATTTTATGAGTGTGATTGTAGGCAAACCATGTTGATTCTGAAAGAAGTAAAAGTACAGTTTTCATAAGTAAATTGAAGGGACTATGATGAAAATAATGTTCATTTAACATGACTTAACAGTAAAAATCACATCTTTAAAGGCAGCCATTTAAAATGCTAGGTGCAGGTTTTGATGGATTATGAAACATTTAGGAATACATGCAAGTCCACGCCAGATGGTGGAAAGACTGGGAAATCTGTGAGTTCCTGCTCATTGGGCTGGCAGAGATTCAGATCCAGAACCTACTGATTCTTCAAGATCTGTGAAAATTCAGACCACTCAGGCCTGGTGCCATTTCTCAGTTTCCCAGCCTCCATAGGATCACTGTTCCTGCAGGAGCTGTACTTCCAGCTAGCAGTTGCCTAAGAAACTCTTCTAAACGGTGATGGGTTTGGGGAGGATTCATTCAGCACAGAGCAACAGTGGGTGTGACAGTGCTGTTGGGGATCACCACTGTTCTAGTTCACACCTCTGAATTGTTTGCTTCTGACGACCAGCAGACTCAGAAAGACAATCAGTTCTGTCGGTTCACATTTGGAAGTTGCTTTTTTTCCCCCAAAACAGGAAGGACAGCAACTTATTTTTCTTTTTAATGACATCTTAGATTCTACATAATCTGGATGCAAGCTGTGTACATGCATCAAGCAGTCTGGGTTCAGCCCATAGAGTACTTGAGACCCTATACAGTGATCTCACTTTTATTTTCAAAGTGAACCCATCTAGGAGCTGTAATGCTGATGCTAACTATGTAATTAACTATATGCATTGTATCACTTCTCTCTCTCCCCTATATCCTATATTCAGCATGCTTCAATAATCTTCTTTTCCCATTGCTCAAAGCTCTACTGAACTACCAATAATTAATAGTAAAGGCAATGGGAATTCTTCATGAGTAAGAACTAGTGAATATAGACTTCAGGATCTGGCCCCTATGTTTTACAAACAAAGCCAGAATAAATAATGAATAAGAAGAACTGTTGAAATCTCCATGAAATAATTGTATTTATTTCTGGTGAGGAAACAAAGTTTGTGCTGAAAATAACATCCAAAATCCTTTGAAGTGAATAAGGCTGATTGACAACTGAAGAAATGTCTGACTTTCTCATATAAAATACAGTATTATGGGTATTGGCCTTTCATGATAATTTTCAAATGTCATACATATTTTATTTTGTAATGAATTTTAGTTCTCAGGAAAAAATGCAAGATTGAGAATCCTGGGAGCTGAATGTGTGTATAATTTAAAATAAGCTCAGCACAAGTAGTGGAAGCCTTCCAATATCGCCCTGCTAATGCTAAAATATTCCCTATTCTGATCTATAGGTAAGAGGCGATTATGGAGTTGGCAGAATAGTTCAAAAAATTCCTGCTAATATTTATTCAAATAAAAACTCATTTTGCACTGGACTCTACTTAGTCTTCATTTTACAGTCACTTTCCAAGTCCAGTATTCTAGTCACTGAGTTTGCTGGCAGGAATGTCTGTGGGAATAGCAGATACCATGTTGGGGCTGTGTCGGTCGCCAGACATAGGAAACATTTTGTGAATAGTCATGGGAAACAAATTAAGAATTTGTAAGTGTGTGTATTCACGGGGAGCTCTGGTGGGTCTGCATTGTACCTTTTATTTTAGCCCTGTGTTCTTAGCCTGTGTCAACATGTAACATTGTAGGGCTAGTGTAGGCAAGCCTATTGCTCTATCTGCATGGAAGGATAAATGCAAATGAAATGAAAGGGATAATGCAAATGGCTGTGCAATGTGCTAGCTGCACATGGGCCAGCACTAATGTGTTTAGCGACAGCTGCTATAATTATCCAGTGTAGACAAGTCCAAAAAGGCACCTCCTTACCAGTCTAGTATGTCTCATTGGGATAAATTCATCCGTTTTGTAACTTCATTGATTTCCATGATATTTGCAGCAGGGCCCAGTTTGGCTCATTGTGTCTATATCTTCAAAGGTTTGCCTTTGCCATGAATACATTTACTTTTGAGACAGAACTTTGAATGGACTGTGTTTTTAGGTTAGTGAATGAGCTATTCATAAGAGCATAAGAATGGCCATATTGGATCAGACCAAAGGTCCATCTAGCCAAATATTCTGTCTTCTAACAATGGCCAATGCCAGGAGCTTCAGAGGGAATGAACAGAACAGGTAATCATCAAGTGATCCATCCTGTGTTGCCTATTCCCAGCTTCTGGCAAACAAAGGCTAGGGACACTTCAGAGAATGGTTTTGCATCCCTGCCCATCCTGACTAATAACCATTGATGGACCTGTCCTCCATGAACTTGTCTAGTTCTTTTTTGAACCATGTGATAATCTTGGTCTTCACAACTTCCTCTGGCAAAGAGTTGTACAGGTTGACCATGCGTTATATGAAGAAATGCTTCCTTTTGTTTATTGTAAACCTGCTGCCTATTAATTTCATTTGGTGACCCCTAGTTCTTGTGTTATGAGAAGGAGTGAATAACACTTCCTTGTTTTCTTTCTCCACACCAGTCATGATTTTATAGACCACATCCCCTCACCTAGTTGCCTCTTTTTTGCAAGCTGAAAAGTCCCTGTCTTATTAATCTCTTCTCATATGGAAGCCATTCCATACCCCTAATCATTTTTGTTGCCCTTTCCTGTACCTTTTTTCAATTCCAATCTATCTTTTGTGAGATGGGGCGACCACATCCGAACACAGTATTCAAGATGTGGGCGTACCATGGATTTAGATAGAGGCAATAAGGTCTATTTTCTGTCTTATTCATGGTATTCCTTCTGTGTCCATGTGTGTGGAAAGGATATGTTCCGTTCCCATGCCCTCCTTATTAAATAAGTGAATGATTGGCAGGAAGTGGTCAGACCCCATGTGAAATTACATAATGTTGAATTATAGATGGACACTGAATCAGATCCTCAATGTCAAGCTCTTTTGGCTGAAATGCATCCCTACTAAATACCCTGTAATACCACAGACTTTGGAATTACACCAAAGATGCTTTTGTCCGGTATCTAAAATCAGATCACTCATCAGGCAGATATGCTGTAGCTGTCCATTTAAACAAGGAGCTGACCTCTGTTCAATAATCTCTCCTACTTTCACTTACTCTGTGTAAGTAGAATATTTGAAGGGAAAATAGCGTGATGTTAGCCTATCCTCTTTGACTTGAACTCATTGTGATCTATAAGACTGAGGGTCAGGTTGAAAAAAGGGTTATATCTGATAGCCAAGCAGACAGCAAAATCAACATAGGAATTACAAGGAAATAATTTAAAAATAAATGAATGACCTATTTAGAATGCTCACCAATTCCAGTTATAAACATGAATCAATGAACTGAATATGCCATTTAGTTATCTTTTTTCTTACAAGAGAGGGGAGTTACATAAGTCATATTTAAAAGGCTGAAATGCTTATAATAAAACAGAATTGATGCAGTACAATATGTCCTATATAAATTGGAAATATAGTGACAGTAGGTCTCTAGACAATCTTGAAATATCTAACCATTCAAGAGCTTAAATGTTGTTGTGTGTGTTTGTCTACATCCTGGTGTTCACACTCCATTCTGAAGTGTATGCACTTGTGGACAGAGGGTAGATCAGACTTGCTAAGTGAGAGAGAAATATCTCTAATGCAAAATCAGATGAGTAAAAAGAAGTAACTTGTTCAAATGTTCTTATTTAACTGAAATCCGAAGGAGAAGGAAGAGTCTCTCATCCTGATTTGTGCAGGGTGGGGGGAATAATGTCATGTTTATTCTATACATACATACACATGACACAAGTATCTTGAACTTTCCTGTATTTTGTTCTGTTAACATATTGTTTTACCTTGTATGAAAATATTCACTCAACCAATGGCACAGTGACATTCACAAGTCCACCACTGAGAACACTGCATCCCACAGAGAGGAAAAAAATACCTTCTATAATAATTTATAAATTAATAACAAATCAATAATATACTAATTGAAGACCATCTGTTGGGATACCCAAGTAGCCAAAATTTAATGCTCTACCAGATGAGCTGAAGGGGAAACTCAACAGAGGCATTTATGTAGGAATATAGCATTGTCTATACTGGATTTTTTTCAAAAATTTCCCATTGATATAGTTAGGAAAACTTTCCCAATGCAATTTCTCCCAGTACCCTTCTTGATTCTTTAAACTGACTGCTTTAAAGTGCTTGGAGGAACTTCATGAAATTTGATAGTGCAGTTGCAATGGAAGAGAAAAGAAAAATTAACCACTGTAGTATGTTGCTTTATTTTGTTTTTTGTTTTTTGATGAATGTCACTGTCAGAAAAAATTGAATTTCCCAAATATAAATACATAAATATTGGCAGCCTTCAGGCTTCTTTCTCATCCAAAGCCCAATGGACAAACAGAGGAGATTGATTATAGCCTTTTTCAAGGCAACCTGAAGAGATTTCTTCATGAGAGTTCAAATCTCTGGCCAATAGCCCAGAGCATAGATCACCCACAATCCCTGGTGGTATGCCTCATTTTAGAGGGCACTATAAAAATGTTTTAATTGAAGTGTTTAGATTTGCAACCCACTAATCTCTAAAAGCTGCAATTGTTCTGTGCAGAGAACAAGGCAGAGACCATCATTCTTATCACTAAAAATTGACTTTGCATAAATGTTACTGGATTAAAAGAGTTAGATTTAATCTGGTTTAACAACTTACATAGCAACGCCTCAAAACATGAGTGTGTTTATCATGCGTAACTGTTTCTCTTTTGTGAGGCTGGTAATTGACTCTGTTTATCATATTCTGCTTCACCCACTCTTCTTCAACAACAAAGTACTTAACAAGGCAAGAAAATAGCAATAGAAAATAATTTGGCTGGTTCTGCATCATATGGACCCAGTTCCGTATTCCTCAGGAATTGAAACCTGCCAACAAAGTTGGTGAAAGTTTTGGGGTTCAGAAAGAATGTAGGATCAGAGTCTTAATGTTTTTCACTGTGTGCAGGGCTAGAATCTGGTTACCGCTGCCTGGATGGCACAAGGGGAGCAAGAAGCCTTCTCTTAACATCTGGTCCAAGAGTAATTCAGTGGAGACCATCCCATTAATCTCAGCACCCCTACAGTGCTCCACCTGAAGCATGAAGAATGCTAGTGCTTGTACTTCCTGAGTATAACCAGGTGCTGGCTAGTGCAGAATTTGAAAGGGTACATTGGACCACAACCCCCTGTGTACCAGCTAGCATGGGTGTCAGATATGATAGGCTGGGGGAGGCTGTGGCTCCCTAAACAGTCCAGGGTGGCCCTGCCTATGCTCTGCCCCCAGGTCCCCTCCTGCCTGCTTCCAGTTCCTACCCTTCCATGGGCCGGGTTGCTGCCAGGACTGGGGGCAGCTAGGGCCAGTGCTCGCAAGGCTGGGACACTAGGGCCGGGGTCACGCTGACACCCAGGTGCTCCGGGGCTGGGGCTGGGGACACTGTGGCTGTGTGCCCTGCCTGGTGCTCCAGGGTTGGGGGCACTTAGGGCAGGGGGCCGTGGCCATGATGAGGATGCTTTGGGCTCAGGAAGGGGAGGGGGTGGAAGGGAAGGGGGAGGATTGGGGTGGGGTGGAGCCACAGGCAGAAGGAGAGGAGATGGGGGCTAGCCTCTCCCAATGGCCGGTTCACCCGCCACCCATGCCAACTAGCCCTATTTGCTGTGTTTATGGGACGGAGAGGGACACAGGTTTTAATCATTTTTAATGCTTCAAAACACCATGTGGCACATGTTTTGATTGTGTTGGCAGGAAGTGGCATGGGCCGAGGGACATGCTGGCCGCCCTTCCTGCAGCCCCCATTGGCCTGGAGCAGCAAACCATGGCCAGTGGGAACTGCAATCAGCCAAACCTGGGGACGCGCAGGTAAACAAACTGGCCTGACCAGCCAGGAGCTTTCCCTGAACAAGCGGTGGCCCTAGTTTGAGAACCACTGTGCTAGTTTATCCTGCATGGGCCTAATTTTCAGGATAGCTGAGCACCTGCACCTCCAGCTAAATTAATAGGAGCTCTGGGTGCTCAGCACCTCTGAAAATCAGATCTCAGATCTCCCTAGAAATCTTACCTTATGCTACAGACTGCTCACCTGATAGAAATGTATATACACGTCTGGCTTTGTTGTTGACTTGAAGCTGAAATTTAGATCTTCACTATAGAATGGATGCCCTTGTGATTCCTGGCTAAATGTTCAGAAATCTCATGATTTTATAGATGTTATGAAATGAATCAGTTTTATAGGTCCAGCGTGGTTTTCTTCCAATAACATTGTTTTCTATTATCGTACAAAGGTTGTTATTATCTACTTGGAACTTTCATATTCTTTATTCCTGACTGACTTTCGCCATTTTCCCATCCCTTTGGAAAGGTGATACAATACTTGATATCCCCTTTTACCCTTCTATGTGAAGTCACCTTTGCGTTAGGAATGACCTTTAAAATGTCTGATAATGCTTTGACATTTTCCATAACATTCTCTTGACCTTCTCATCTGGCCTTTTTAATGTTAAACACCTGGGATTTTACATACATACAGAGTTGTAATATTAATCATTATGTTTTGTAAATAATATGTAGCTATTTCTCTCTGTTCAGTTTAATAATGGAGTTCAATCATCCAATAGCAATGAATTCATTCTTCTGGTTCAAAAGATTTTTGATTCAAATTAGAAGTCCTAGTATAGTTTTCTATTCTTGTTGAGAGGGGTCAGATTCAAATCGGTAACCCTGAGGTGAAAGGTTCCAGATCCAATTACAAGAGCCCCGTAACTGTCTATTTTCCTGGACTAACACTTTTAACTAGGTCCCTCTGCAGGTTAAGAAGAGCTGTGTCATGAATATTTAAGAATATGCATTTCACTCGAGATGACTCCTATGTGGTCAAATTAAATTATATTGATAACTATTCAATTTTAGAACAACAGTATCATGAGCCATATTTTGTGCCTAGTAGCGAAGCAGTGAGTCTCCTTTAGTATTTCAGCTCTTCACAGATCTGAAAGTCCCCAGCTTTAGATGTTCCCAGATGGACTAGATTCCTCGTGTGCTGTAACTCCATCATTTACATTTAAAGGGCCACATGCTTCCCGTTATATTAAAAATGTGTGAGAAGAGCAGTTATTTGCAAAGGCTGAATACTGCAGCCCACACTCATAGACTCATAGACTCATAGACTCATAGACTCATAGGTCAGAAGGGACCAATCTGATCATCTAGTCTGACCTCCTGCACAAGGCAGGCCACAGAACCCCACCCATCCAATTTTATAACAACCCCTATCCCAGGATAGAGTTATTGAAATCTTCAAAATTGGTTTGAAGACCTCAAGCTGCAGAGAAACCACCAGCAAGTGACCCGTGCCCCATGCTGCAGGGGAAGGCGAAAAACCTCCAGGGCCACTGCCAATTTGCCCTGGAGGAAAATTCCTTCCCGACCCCAAATATGGCGATCAGCTAAACCCTGAGCATGTGGGCAAGACTCACCAGCCAGCACCCAAGAAGGAATTCTCTGCAGTAACTCAGTTCCCATGCCATCCAACAACTCCCCGCAGATCATTGAGCAGACCTATCTGGTGGTAATCCAAGATCAATTGCCCAAATTACAATCCTATCATAACATCCCCTCCATATACTTATCAAGCTTTGTCTTAAAGCCAGGAAAGTCTTCTGCCCCCACTACTTCCCTCGGAAGGCTGTTCCAGAACTTCACTCCCCTAATGGTTAGAAACCTTCGTCTAATTTCAAGTCAATCCTGTTTCTTAGACTTCAGTAGGAGCGTAATCCACATTAAAGGTTTTGCCTCAGATCAGCCTATGAATGAACTTGTAGGAAAGGCTTCTGAGGTAGGAAATATCCCTGAGGATTCCCTCATGGAATTCTTCCCTAATGATTCCATCATGTCAAATAGGATATGAGCCTTTCCACAAATTTGCCAGCTCTTCAGGGATCCACTTGGATCGCCAGTGATTTGCAGGAGCCACATGATACCCATGGGAGATTTCTATTCTTTACTCCTTTATTGCCACCTATGCTACATAACAAAGGAGAGGATATAAGCCAGGGTGGAGAGTGAAGATTTTGCAGTAAACTGATAGATTCCTCAGCATGCAACACAGGAATTATATGCATTATACCTTAATTCAAATGCATTATACCTTAATTCAGTGTTATGCAAAGGAGAGATAGTAAATGCATATATTCGTAACAATTAAATGGTAAATGTATGTCACTCACAAAAGCATATATGAATGAGTTTCCTCATCACTACAATAATATAAGACCTAATACTTTATTTTGTATCATCTGGCATATTCAATTTCAATATTTGTAGCATGAATGGAACCAACACGCGAGGACATTTTAGACACGCTAATCCATTCTAGTCCATAAAGGAGGAGAAGAAAGTGATCAGGACTAGTCAGCATGGATTCACCAAGGACAAGTCATGCCTGACTAACCTAATTGTCTTCTATGAGGAGATAACTGGGTCTGTGGATGAGGAAAAAGCAGTGGATGTGTTATTCCTTGACTTTAGGAAAGCTTTTGATATGGTCTCCCACAGTATTCTTGCCAGCAAGTTAAAGAGGTATGGGCTGGACATTTGGACTATAAGGTGGATAGAAATCTGGCTAGATCGTCGGGCTCAACGGGTAGTGATCAACAGCTTCATGTCTAGTTGGCAGCCAGTTTCAAGTGGAGTGCTCCAAGGGTTGGTCCTGGGGCCGGTTTTGTTCAATATCTTTTTAATGATCTGGAGGATGGCGTGGACTGCACTCTCAGCAAGTTTGCAGATGACACTAAACTGGGAGGAGTGGTAGATACTCTAGAGGGTAGGGATAGGATACAGAGGGGCCTAGACAAATAAGAGGACTGGGCCAAAAGAAACCTGATGAGGTTCAACAAGGACAAGTGCAGAGTCCTGCACTTAGGACGGAAGAATCCCATTCACTTTTTCACTAGGAGGGTGGTGAAGCACTGGAATGGGTTACCTGGGAGGTGGTGGAATCCCCTTCCTTAGAGGTTTTTAAGGTCAGGCTTGACAAAGCCCTGGCTGGGATGATTTAGTTGGGAATTGGTCCTGCTTTGAGCAGGGGGTTGGACTAGACGACCTCCTGAGATCCCATCCAGCCCTGATATTCTATGATTCTATGATAAAACAAACATCAGTTGCATCCTGTAATTGTGCTTAGCACAACAGGGCTGTGTAAGTGAATTATTGAATGGTTGCATTATGTTAGAATAAAATCACTTGTAAAAGATTTTTAAATGTACATTAATATTAGATATTATGTGATTTGTTTTTGTTTATGTTCCTCACTGTTCTACTAATTTTGCTAAAATGAGAAATCTCCTAGAATTAGTGTCACAATGAAGAATTCCATGCACAATTAATTTTATGACTACACCAACATTTGACTGATCTCAGAAGACTTCCACTGCCTATGAAGCAAATCATTTTTTGTCTACAGCATCCCATGTGTGATTTATTGAAAAGCTTAAATGAATAGCGCTATGTGCTATTTATATATATATAAATTTATATATATAAAAATATATATTTATATATAAATAGCACATATATATATTTTTATATATAAATAGCACATATATATATTTTATATATATATAGCACATATATATATATATATTTATATATATATATTTATATATATATATATATATATATAATTTATATATATATATATATATTTATATATATATATATAATTATTGCATACTCTATGGCTGAAATTAATGTTATGATAATTTAGATGCAATAGATCTGACACTTTATTCAAGTTTGTAGGATAGTTTCTCCATAAAAAAAATAGAATAAAAATATTAGATAAGTAAGTCTGGTATAGTGGAAAGAAAAGAATACAGTAAAATATTTACAAGAAAACAGATGTTCAATTAAAAAGCACAGGATGACGGACATATCTATCTAATAGCAACTCACAAAACAAACTGATTAACTGAATTTCAACAGTAAATGCTGACAGACAAATTAAGTAATAAGTGGGTGGAAAGGATTCGTGTTACTTAGCTTAACCTTGGGAAATGAGTACATAATTGTAATTGACCACAGTTTAACCCATTTGCAGTTCACTGTTGAGTGAACATTTTTAAGATGCGTAATTTCAGTTATAAAAGTGAAAGGAGAAAAATGGTGACTCGGTGATATCTGAAGCATAAGATACCTGCCTTCAACCTATAACCTCCTGAAAATGGAGTTAATGTAAATGAACAAGGTGCCATTCATTAGCATGTCAGTGACGAGTCTCTAACATGGTGCCATTAAATTATTGTGGTAATAATTGAGACATTAAAAAGAGACAGATGCTAGACCTATTTCTAAGCTCTCACAACCCTTTAGCAATTAAATTTCAATGAGTTAATATAACTTCGCTATAGTGAACATTAACCATTGGGAATAATTTTTCGTTAAGGTTGCTGAACTCTAATTGAATTAATAGACTGTTGGGGCCAGATTCTCAATCCTGACTCTGCACAGCACAGCAAAGCGGGCAGAAAGCTGACCTTAAAGGGGCAACTGAGGATTCCTTTAACAGAGGAGCATTAGGGGCAGGGAGCAGGCGAGGTTGTGTCAGAGCAGGGAGAAGCAAAATAAAATCTTTACAAAGACATAAGGCTGTTCAGTTGGAAGCAAATGATGACAGAGGGAGTATTGTGGCGGTGGGGTGAAGTGAAGGGAAGCATTTCAGCTGCGGAGCCAGCACCAGACCAGGAGAGTGGAAAGACGGCTGAGACCAGTGGTTCTCAAACTAGGGCTACTGCTTGTTCAGGGAAAGCCCCTGTCGGGCTGGGCCAGTTTGTTTATTTGCCGTGTCTGCAGGTTCGGTCAATCGCGGCTCCCAGTGGCCATGGTTCACTGCTCCAGGGCAATGGGAACTGCGGGAAGGGCGGTCAGCACATCTCTCGGCCCGCACCACTTCCCGCAGCTCCCATTGGCCTTCAGCGACAAACCACGGCTAGTGGGAGCCTCGATCGGCTGAACCTGCAGACGTGGCAAGTAAACAAACCAGCCTGGCCCACCAGGGGCTTTCCCTGAACAAGCAGCGGCCCAAGTTTGAGAACCATTGGCTTAGAGTTACCTTTCTCCCCTGCTTTCTGCAATTGTGTCAAGAATCTGGCCCTAAGGATGCTATATTAGAAATAATAATACGGCATTGCTGAAAGGAAGCACACTGTGCCAACACAGACTCTTGCTTGGGTATCAAAGAACTCTAACATTGGAAGCCTGACAGCTGGAAGGAAATGTTGGGTTTGACTCCCCGTCTCCTCCCCATTTCCCGTTGGTCTGATCTTCCTAGCCAAGGGCGGCTCTAGACATTTTGCTGCCCCAAGTGCGGCAGCATGCTCTGGGGGGCGCTCTGCCGGTCACTGGTCCCGTGGCTCCGGTGGACCTCCCGCAGGCGTGCCTGCGGAGGGTCCTCTGGTCCCACGGCTCCACCGAAGCCACAGGACCAGCAGACCCTCCGCAGGCACACCTGCGGGATGTCCACTGGAGCCCTGCCTGCTGCTCTCCCAGCGACTGGCAGAGTGCCCCCCTTGGCATGCTGCCCCAAGCATGCTCTTGGCGTGCTGGGGCCTGGAGCCTCCCCTGTTCCTAGCCATCCTGCAGTTCAAGGTCTGTAGACACATCAGTGCCTAAATCCAAGACTCCTATTCTGACTCTGCAGCTAAGGGCAGTGGCATCATCTTGTCTCACTCTGAATCCCAGGCAATGTCTGGGTTAATGCCTATTTTGGTAGGAGGGAGAATAGCCTCCTGTTTCCAAACTTTGGGGGTCAAGCATGCCCTTACCCCACAAAACATACACCGAAAACCTTGTACAGATATCAGCAGTGTCTGCTAGATAGCATCACCCACCCCTAACTCTAATCGTAAATGGTGTCCTCTAATCTTACATTCCAACTACTCTTCCAGTCAGTACTGGAAATCCACTCAATAATGCCAAACTTGGTATGCTGGGAACGACAACCTATGCTATGCTATGCATCATGAAATAGAGCTCAAAATGTCCTGTCACAACTTCCAACACAAATCCAATAAAACTTTTCTCTTATGGTACAATGCTGTGCTTTAGAATGGAAGAAATGTAACCGTTCTTAAATTGCAATAGAGGGGTAGTGGTTTTTTGTTCTTTGGTAAATCATATTTGCATTATAGAGAACTAAATCCACTTGCTAGTAACTAGAACTGTATGGGCTAACTCTTGATACTGAACTTCGATTCTATACAAAGCTGATTTGAGTTTGGGATTTGACATGTTTGGAGAATTTTAGGATTAGAGGAAGTGGTCAAATTTGTACAATAGTGAAATCCATTAAATTCCTACCAGCTAGACCAACGTCCCAAGACAATTGTCAGAATTCAGTAGAATCTTTCAGGCCAAACAGGCAGTGAAAGGGATTGAGGAGAGTGAAGCAACCAGCATGGAACTGAGGAGGAGGAGCACAGGTTGCCGGAGGGAGGAATTTGGAGGAAACATCAGAAAGTCAGTCTGTGTGCACATCACTAGAATGCTAGCTGCAGTTGTAGCATCACTGTAAACAGTTCTTAACACAGAGTCAGTTTAACTTTATAAAGATGGAGTCCTCTTGTGTTGTTATCTAGCACATGAAACAGGATTTTTGTACCTTCTCCCACCCACCTTGTCCATCCCCTACCCTCCTGTGATCACTTGCAAAGGCCAATCACTATCAAGTAATTTTGGAAATTCTTACACAATCCCATGGAAGTGTATGAGTTTATGATATAATTATGAAGGCCGAGAGTTTATGGTTCACTCAGAAAGGGAAGTGGCGTACTAATGCATACATATAATGCAACAAAGCTACTTCTGAGAAATACTGAGGTGCTTCCACAGGACTTCAATTGCTAGCATCTAAATTGAACATAATGTATTTTTAAGACTTTGGCCAGACACCCATTAACTAGGACGAGCTCTCTTTATATAGGTAAAACAAATCTCAGTCAATAAATAGTTTATGGCATGTCGTGTGGAAGAGCCACTTGTAAATAGTTCCTTAATTTTCATTATGTCACAGACTATCCAAGAGCTGTCAATTACTAACCATGGGCCAGCTCCTGAGCTTGTGTAAGTCAGCATAGTCCCATTCGCTTGACTGGACCTATGCCCATTTACACCAGTCAAGGATCAGGAATTATATTATATTTAGCAGTGACAGCATATAGGATTTCAAAGATCAATGTTGTCATACGTTTAAGACAGAGGGATCATTAGCATGGACTGAATCATATATAATATCTCAATATGGCAACAGCCAGATCAAGAGGTGCTTGAAGGCTCAACAGACCATATGAGGATGAAGCAGATGGACATTTTCTAAATGTTTGTGGCTAACAATAAAGGACACTGGGGGAGGGGAGAGAACAGCAACCTGTTTTCAGATAGTCAGATAGGCAGGTGGGGGGAAAACATGCACATTTTAAGACTTTCAATCTGCTTCATTCACTTCAGTGGGGTTACTGTAGAATTTTAAATAAGAGCGAGGCATAAACTTGGATACAATGGACAAGTGTTCACTAAACCTTTCTTGCCGTTTAATACATTGCGAAATATATTTCAAATAAATTCAAATAAATAAATTTCTAATTCAGAGGCCGGTGGAGGAGCAAAGGCACCCAAGGACTAGCAAAGAATTCTAGCAGCATGGAATGGCATCTGCGTGGCATGAGTGTGTCAGCCCCTTTAATAAATCTTTGGGAGGAATGCACTCTGTGATGCAGAGGAACTGTGCCCCATCTGTGCCCTACAGTAAAGACGTAACTGGCATATAAGACCTTAGGGAAGCCTGTGCTGGGCTGAAAGCTATTCCATGCACATGTGAGCATATAACACATTTACACATGTGTGTAATGGAGGGGCACACTGAGAGGAAAGGTAACGTACAGATTACAGCTGTTGCTTGTAGCACGAAGTCCTAACTTCATGGCTTGTGCCTCCTTCATGTGGGACTTGCTGCACTGCCTGAGGAGGAGACAGACAGTGCACAGAGAGCCAAGAACTCCATGAAAGTGTCCCAAAGTCCTATGGGTATTTTCCATAGTTTGTAAATACCTGTATAGTCTCCAATCTCCCTCCCCGTTCCATGCTGCTGCACCACTCTCCCCTGGGTAGAACATGATTTAGTTTCCATATGATGGCCAGTCCTGTGTTATTTTATCACTAGTGTTCCCCTTCTGGAGAGTTTTACTTAGACTATTTGGCCCTGTGTCTTCTACAGTATCTATGTAGGGTGCATAAAAAAATCACATGGCCACATTTCTCTCATTGCCTGTTTTGAAGGCTGGGAGTCTGTCATAACTTAATGTCCTTTCACTTAAAAAGCATTGCACTGAATTCCCTTTGGTTTCAGTTATGTAAGCACTGGGATTGTGATGTGTTGGCTAGTAATGGTTTGCTATTTATTTTTGGGTTGTATTGTGGTTTAACTGAATCAGTCACAGTCAATGTGTCTAAAGAATATCTTGCTGCATCTGTCATGGAATGCCACAGGGAGTGGACATTACTAATTTAGACAATACCACTTCACAGTCCTCATCCCAAGTGCCCTCAATAGAGCAGATGGTAGAAACAAACATCTAATATTAAGCACATTAGTTTTTAATGTTAAAGTTCTATTAAGGACACGCTAGCAGCATTCATTTTACCGAGTGTCATTCTTTCTTCAAGTCCAAAGTGCCAGAAACCTTTCTTGCCATTTAATACATTGCGAAATATATCTCAAATAAAGTGTTTGAGTGGAAGTCACAGTCTGTAAATGGTTACAACCCGAAGTCCCACTCTTGGAAACACACACACTTGCTTAATCCATCTAGCTGCTCATGGCAGTGAAGTTAAGCAAATGTGTAAGTGTTTTGCAGGATCAGAGCCCTAATGAGTTGCCCCCACTTACATCAGATGTAGTTTGGCTGAAAAATTATTCCCACGTTTCACAATGTACTCCTGGTGGGAAGCACTTGGTAGTATATATAAGGGTGACCTATGTTGTCTAATTGTTTCCTTATACTCTCACGTGTGTCCATCGGTTGACTCTTGTCTTGTACTTAGATTGTAAGCTCTATAAGGCAGGGTCCATCTTTTGGGTCTGTGTTTGTATAGTGCCTCACACAGTGGAGTCCTGGTCCATGGACTCCTAGGCACTGCAGTAATACAAACAGCACATAATAATGTTAGAACTTTTACAATGTCAAGTTGAGGACCGCTTGCCCTCATCACTAATACATTGAACTGCATGTGCTACTAAAGTTTTCAAGCCATATTCACGGCTTGGGTAAGTGGGTAGAACTTTGGACTTGTGCCCCCTCACACCAGCAAGCCTTTTAAATACAGTTAGAACTGTTCAGCTTCCTTCTCTTTTGATGATAGCCATCTGGCTGGAAAATGACCATCAGTTGTGACATTAATAATGTAGAAAGCCTACTCTGGACACATTAGTTTCTGACCTGCTTTACTACTGGGTAAATAATCAGAGGGAAAGAAAACCTATCCTTCTGTGATGTTTTCCATCAGAGGATCACCAAAATTATTTTGATGGATATTTCCTTTGCTGTGGGAGACTTGGTAATGAGTATCTTACCATTTAAACCCAGGCTTTTTAGTTAGCACAGTAAAAAGATCTCAAACTAACTCCCATAGTCAGTGTGAAAATTGCCTTGGAATGTGATCTTGTTATGATCCATCTGGAAGAGAAGACTTCCCCGCTGGCAGCATAACAAGGACCAAATGGCAACTGTCTCTGCAAAGAGATGGTGCTCTTAGAAATTTAAAGGTTCCATACACAGAAAACAAAGGCACAAACACTTGGCTGCACTATACGTATTTGTGGGCAGATAAATGTGTCATTTATTTCAATATTTTCCAGTCTCTGCTGGAGATTCATAGATATTTTAAAGTTCACACGTCTTTACTAAAGATATAAAAATAAATCATTCTGTGAACAGAAAGCTCAGTGGAAGGGAATGAGAATTGCATGTCGATTGATGGCAGGACTAGCTGGCATTTACCTAGTTTCAGTTTCAAACTGGTTTTGATCAGCTTTTCATTTTGGTGCTGTTCCTTCAGATGCTTGGGATATCTCAGAACTCTAGAAAATTCTACACATTGACAACAGCCTATTGGGACAGATTCAGAACTGGGTTTAGAAGACATATGCCTGTTTTATGTTTAATGAATGAGAGAAATGTTCAGGTGCAAAAAGTTTTTAGCCCATAAGAACTTCATAGTTAGACCTGTTGTCATTGGCTTATGAAGTTCCAGATCTGAGATTCATTTGTGGGATTCTGTAGCCAGTTCCTCTAGGAATCCACAGACTGTCCAAGTCTACTCAACTACTTAAAGACTACCAGCTGACATGCAAACCTGTTTCTTGTTAGGCAGTGAAAGAAAATGAAACATTCCACTAGGGAGATGTTAAAGTCAAGTGAAATCAAAATTTAATTGTGCAAAAACTAGTACAATACTTCCAATTTCTGTTCAAAACAAGGTTGCATATTTTTATGTCAGCAGCAATTCATACACTTTCTTGGGTTTTGATGTTCAAAATGGCTGGAACTCAAATGCATCTTTTCTTCTCCTAGTTAAATCTCATGGTGAATCCCTAGGCAAAGGTTGGAACTGCAGGCTTTTAACTCCAACCAGAGGTGGGGATTAGTGTCAGACCTAGTGAAAAACATATCTTACAATGAGATACCAAAAATCTCTGTCTATTTAACTCATCAAAGAGAATATTAGGGTTAGGGTTGATAGACAGGTGACTTAATCACAGTCTGGCTAACTACACAGGGAGTTAAACTGATAAAATTTGCATATGACACAAAAATTAGGGGAGTGGAAAATAAGGTCCCTGATTTAGAGCACTCTGGATTGCTTGATAAAGTGAGCTCACGTATTTTGAATACGGCTCAATGTAAATGTGTACATCTAGGTACAAAGTGTGTAGACTTTACGTACAAGACAGGAGACTCTATCCTGGGAAGCAGCAATTCTGTACAAGATTTGAGGGTTGTGATGGATAATAAGCTGAAGATGAGCTCCCAGCATAACACTGTGGCCAAAAGAGCTAGTGGGATCCTGTGATGTACTATCAGGGGAATCTCTAGTAGGAGTAGAAAGAGGTTATTTTACCTCTGTATTTGGCATTGGTGGCCATATCTGCTGGAATCCTGTGTCCAGTTTTGCAGCCCACAAGAGAAGAGTCTTGATAAATGGGAGAGGGTTCAGAGAAGAGCCACAAGTATGATTAAAGGATTAGAAAACCTGCCTTATAGTGACAGACTCAAAGACCTCAATCTATTTAGCTTCCCAAAGAGAAGGTTAAAGGGCGACTTGATTACAGTCTATAATTTAAATAGATAACAAATATTTAATAATGGGCTCTTCAGTCTAGCAGAGAAAGATATAATATGATCCAATAGCTGGAAGTTGAAGCTAGACAAATTCAGACTAGAAATAAGGCATACAATTTTAACAGGGTAATTAACCACTGTAACAATTTAACAAGGGTTGTGGTGCATGCACCAACACTGACAATTTTTAAAATTAAGATTGGATGTTTTTCTAAAAGATCTGCTCTAGGAATTACTTTTGGGAAGTTCTATGGCATGTGTAATACAGGAAGTCAGTCTAGGTGATCACAATGGTCATTTCTGGCCTTGGAATCTCTGAAAAATCTATAAAAACGATGAGTCCTTTTGGCACCTTAAGAGTCTAACACATTTATTTGGGCATAAGTTTTCATGTTCCTATCCTTGCAACAAACCCCGATGCCAACTCTGTCCTCATATCTATTCAACGGACACCATCATAGGACCTAATCACATCAGCTACACCATCAGGGGCTCATTTACCTGCACATCTACCAATGTGATATATGCCAACATGTGCCAGCAATGCCTTTCTGCCATGTACATTGGCCAAATTGGACAGTCTTGATACAAAAAAATAAATGGACACAAATCAGACATCAAGAATTATAACATTCAGAAACCAGTCAGAAAACACTTCAACCTTCCTGAACACTCAATAACAGACTTAAAAGTGTCTAAAGATGAACAATTCTTCAACAAAAAAAACTTGAAAAACAGACTCCAATGAGAAACTTCAGAATTGGAATTAATTTGCAAACTGAACACCATCAAATTAGACTGAATAAAGACTTGGAGTGGATGGGTCACTACAAAAACTAAACTAATTTCCCTATGCTAGTTTCACTCTACTGTTGGGGTACGTCTTCACTACCTGCCGTATCGGCGGGTAGCAATCGATTGCTCGGGGATCGATATGTCGCATCTCATCCCCGAACGCGCTTATATCGATTCCATAACTCCACCAACCCGAACGGAGTTGCGGAATCGACAGGGGGAGCCGCGGACATTGATCCCGCGCCGTGAGGACGGTGAGTAATTTGATCTTAGATACTTAGACTTCAGCTACGTTATTCACATAGCTGAAGTTGCGTATCTAAGATCGATTTTCCCCCGTAATGTAGACCAGCTCTTACTCATACTCTCTTGTCAACTGTTTGACTTGGGCCACCCTGATTACACTACAAAAGTGATTTTCCTCCTGTTAATAATAATAGCCTACTTTAATTGAATTGTCTTGTTAGAACTGACCCTCCACTTGATAAGGCAACTCTCATCTTTTCATGTATATGTATCTTTCTACTGTATTTTCCACTCCGTGCATCTGATGAAGTGTGTTTTAGCCCACAAAAACTTATGCCCAAATAAATGTGTTAGTCTCTAAGGTGCCACAAGCCCTCCTTGTTATTTTTGGTGATACAGACTAACACAGCTGCTGCTCTGAAACCTGAAAAATCTATGATGATGTCCAACATTTGGAAATCCTTTAAAATAACAAAGGCATAACAAGATCCACTGGTTAAAAGTTGAAGTTAGAAAATTTCAAATGGGAAACAAGACACATTGTCAGGGTAATTAGCCATTAGATCATTTTACCAAAGGCCTTTGTAGATTTATCATAACCCGAAGTCTTTACGATTAGATGCCTTTCTAAAAGGTATATTCTAAGTCCATTATAAGTTATTGGGCTTGATAATGTTCTCTTATAGTCAGAAAGAGTAATTCCCTCCACTGCATGAATTATTGGGTAAAATCCTATTGCGGATTACATAGGAGGCTGGATTTGCTTCTCATAATGGTTCTTTATGATTTTAAAAATTATGAATCTATGTATTATGTGCTCTTTCCCAGTATATGTAATCTGGACTCAAAATGCACCAGTGGATCTATAAAATATTTGCAGATCTCTGCTGATAGTTAAAAATTTCATATTTGAATTTGCCTGAAAGTTCACATGAGAGCTAAATTCATGAAGATTACCGTGACTGCAAGCTGAACTCCAACCAAGGCTGATTTTGAGTGTATTTGAGGCTTGAGTGGAATATTTTGTGGGCCTCAAAGTTACTCTTGTCTCCTAGCATACGTCTACACTGCAACTGGGTGCATGCCCGGTGTGTGTAGATAGACACACAGTACCTCTCCTTGAGTTAGAGTGCCAAAAATAGCAGTAGGCCCTGGTGGCTTGCTGTCCAAGAATATATCACGGGGTTGGGTGGGTATGTACTCACATGACTAGCCCTTGTCACTGCATCCACATTGCTATTTTTAAGACATTAGCTCAAACAGAGCTAGAATATGTTAGTCTACCTACACTGGGAAGCACACGCAAAGCTGCAGTGTAGAAAAACATACCCCTTAGGTAACAGTTATAATCTGTCAACCTATCTACCTATGTGATCCTCATTACCACAGACCATAGGGTAGGCAACCTATGGCACACGTGCCGAAGGCAGCACACAAGCTGATTTTCAGTGGCACTCAAACGTCCCAGGTCCTGGCCACCGGTCCGGGGGGCTCTGCATTTTAATTTAATTTTAAATGAAGCTTCTTAAACATTTTAAAAAACATATTTACTTTACGAATAACAATAGTTTAATTATATGTTATCGACTTATAGAAAGAGACCTTCTAAAAGTGTTAAAATGTATTACTGGCACGTGGAACTTTAAATTAGAGTGAATAAATGAAGACTCGGCACACCACTTCTGAAAGGTTGCCGACCCCTGCCATAGACTTTAAGTTCTGATAGTCAATTTCCTCAGAGTAGTTACCTTGTAAAGAAAAAACTATTACATAAGTTTAGGGGAAAAATGAACAAGCACAATGTAGCCTCTTTAGTCTGGTGTAAGGTAAAAGAATTGATGGCTCACTAGTTGAAGCATTTCCTAGGATAAGCTCTGCCGGATGGTACTGTACCACCATGTCTTTACTTCAATGTTTATTTTTATGACATTTCAACGGAAAGCTTTCACGGCACCATGATGACCAAGTCATTTTTTGTCAGAACATTGCTATTTCTGTTGCTGCTCTTCTGAAACACATCCTTGACAAATATGACAAACATTGGTAAAATGTCAAGAGCGAGTGCAATCATCCTGTCAACTGTTGGGTATGAAAATCTAAAAGAAGCCAAATGGTCATTGATGTGGAGTTTTGTTTTTTTATTTACATCCACCCTCCATCTAGGTGTTATGAAAACCACATTTAAGTGTATAGCATATTTTATAAAGTGGACATTAATCCTGTTTTTTAATTAAAATAAAAACATATTCATCAACTTGATCATTTCCCCTCCTGCTTTGCCCCATTGTCATGGCATCATTTACCTCCCTCTCATCCATAATGACAGCATGAGGTGCAAGGTAGTTGACAATTGGTTGCAACAAAACACAAATATGTGCTCAAGCTTTTGTCTGGTAATGCTGAAGGGTAGTTTTTATTAGTGTCACTTAGTTACTGATATTTTCCTTAAGGCCCTTCTGGTGCCATGAAAAGGTCCAGAGCATCCCGACTAACAAGTTGGGCGAATCTACACTCCACCATGCAGAGTGAGCGTTACCAAACCTTCACTATCCACTTTGGTGATGACCCTCCACTGATTGGATTGACAGCATCTCCTTCCCCATCAGGTCTGCAGTAGAACTGGTTGAAATGTTTTTGGCAAATAGAAAATTCACACAAAACACACTTTTTTTTTTAAGGGCACTGATACTATTTGTGAATTAGGGTCAAAGTCCATGAATAATGCCCCTTCCCCTCCCTCCCCGCATTGCTCTTTTACTCCAGCATGCAGGGGTAGAGTCAAGTCTCCCCTCATTTCCTGTGGCGTCCCCAGTGTCACCCCACTCACATTCTCTAGGGAGAGAGTAAATTGGAAATAACCACATTTATTCCTATGTAGAGCTGGGCAAAATGTTTGAGCTGAAACATTTTTTCTGTTGAAAAATGCAGCTCTGGTGACATTGAACCATTCATGAGCTGGTTTCGCTAAATTGATGGGGATTGAGGAAGGGGAAACCAACATTACAAAGAAGTCAAAACACGCACTTTTGAAACTTAAACTTTTCAGTTCAAAATGACTGTTTCAGAACTTCCGTCCTATTCTTTAAAACATTTCAAAAGCACTAAATACTAGAACTAGAAATGAAACATTTCAATTTGGGTTGAATGAAATATTTCATTTCCTGGAAGTGAAATTCTCAGATTTTTTGATTTGCTAAAAAGTTGACAAAGACTGTATGCCCAGGAGTGAGAGAAATTCAATGGGCTTCTGTAGAATGGCCTGTCCCAAAATGGAGGCCAATTCTGAACTGCTCTGCTGCAATAAAGCTGAGTGAAATTGACAAGGACAATATTAGCCTGCTGATGATGCTGGTAGTAATAGAAGAATAATTATTATTAGTTTCAACAGATCTCAAACAAGGATGTATATGTATTCTACATGCTTTTCAATTAAAGTAGATATTTTATAAATATTTTAAAGTGAAGTTGGTATGTTTTAAATGCAATCACAGTTATGCAATATATTCTCAAAGAGTCTGTAATACAATAGTATTGCACTACTTTATATCTCACTTAAAAAGCCAATTTATTGATACTGTATGCTAACTATGGGTGTATATTCCTTAAGGAACCAAAAAAACTTCAAGACCTTTCAACTGCAACCCAAATGCAATGTGCTAAAGACATTTCTCAGATATCTTCACAGTGGCAACATGCAATTTAACACTGGCAAGCAGCCACAATTTTCCTTTCCCCCTCAATTAAAAACATCTGATGATGCAGTCTTTTTCTAAACAAATGCTGCAGCTTCATGTTACAATACATTTAAAATATGTTTACAATATTTTTTTTCCGGAATCTCTTGCATCTTATAATTACAGATTCTGTTAAACACAGATTTTATTGACCTTGATAGTGAAAAGAGACCTTTAAATTTCTACAGGAATAATATTCCCAAATCACAAGGGTTGACAGCAGTATTGTCTGTCATACATATGTTTCCATGCCTTTTCTTAAGTTCCCAACACTAGTACTTCAAACCAGATGAAATCTCCAGGAGTCCTGTACCAGTGATTAATCCTACACTCCACAATCAGCAGGAAACCATGCTATAGGCAATGTTATCCCCTCACCAGGGGCCCAATCCATAGCCTGTTGAGTTTGGTAGTAATCATTCCATTGAACTCAATGGATTTGGTTTTAGGCTACAGTAGACTTTCAAACCAAAACCATGGGTATGTTTTCTGGCAAGTCAAACCAATGGGAAAATAATCCTGTATTCAGATATATACTAAGGTTCTGATCTGGCAGCCTACTTCATACTCTATGGTTGGTCCTGCAATCCTAGTAACTACTTCCATGATGGGTTGGGGTTGCAGAATTTATTCAGTGCAGATCGCAGAAATTTCCTTATATAAAAAACTGCTCTCATGCAAAAACTACTTTACTTCAGGCCCTTGAATGCTCATAAACTCACAGGATTATGCCTAGTTAGCCTCTGGATTATCTAATTAACTTTGACTCTCAATATAGGACATGTGAAAGATATATATATTTTTTGTGTTGCACAAAACTTCCCTTGATGTTCATAGGGCCAGGATTTCACTGTCTCTGTTTAAATAGTTGCCTAGTATTGCTAATGACAGATGACAGAGACAAATACAGTGTGCCTTCTCATTGTCAATGCCTCTCTGAAAGACCCTTGTTGGATCTCCACATGGTATCCTTATCCTAGCTAAATTTAATGAATATACTACTATTCTTTTAAACATCTTGAACAGTTTGAGCCATCCATCCCTGCTTTGTGCTACCATCTTTCTAAGATGCAGAGAATTCTGTTGCAGATACAAGGGCCAGTCTTTCTGCATTCACCTCTGTTAATAGCTCTTTTGTTGGGGAGTGGGATATCATTAAACCTGATTTCCCACTGCTCCTTGTGCTGTCTTTTCTCTCTTCTTGTTCTTGGCCGGTGCCCAAATGCTCCTTAACCTCATTTCTTTCCTGTCTCCCACCTTCACTGCTTGCTGGTTCCTCTGTTATTGCTGCCCTCTATTTTTCCTTCAAGTCCAACCACACTCAAATTGTATAAATCAGCCTCTGGTGTATGACCCTTTCTGCCTCCTCCAACCAAATAGATGGATCACGGTTCATTTCACAAGTTATTCCTACAAGTGTGACTTGTTTCCTTCTTATACAGACATACAGTAAAGACTAGAGAGACGGCTCCTTTAGGATATATAAACATACCATGTTCAGGAAATACCAGGTGATCTTAATCCCACCATATAGGGCTATGAGGATACAAGCGGGAAAGATAAAAGTACCACATTTCTTTCAATCATATATTCCAAAACACTGGTGATATTTTAGTGCTGCCTACACTTAATCGTTTTAACACTAATTTCAAGATTTTAATTTTCCTTGCTGATATTTTCTTCCCTTAAGTAATATATTAATGAAGTTAAATGAAAACATATGGCACAGGAGATAAAATTTATGTTCACATAAAATGTGTGTTACAAAATAGCTACATGCAAAGAGAAAAAGTTACTGAATATATAAATTTATTTTTAACAACTGTAACTTGATGGTGCAGTTGTCAGTATTTTTATGGCATCTCATTCCCAATGCTAATATAAGCAACCCCATCATCATTTATACTTCTACCTATTCAGTGGAATGCATAATCACTTCTTTATGTTTCCCAGTGAGGTTAAAGCCATAGCAAATTATTTTCTTTTGTGTTCCGTGAGCTTTCATAGATCGATTGTGAACTGAAGCATGTTTGTTAGAATGATTCGGTGTTGACAACCGTATAGCTGTCTATTGTTAAGAATCAATTAGAATTTACAATAAGTATATAGAACACTCATCAGAGTAGTGGGGAATTGATCTTTCAGATCTTCTCATTTCCTTTGGGAAATGTTAATTGTTTATTTTGGGCATCATCCATCCATAAACTTCCCTCTAAAGACAATGGAAGTCTTGTCCCTCCATTGCTACTTTCAGTTAGCAATGCTTCCCTTAGGGACTGAACCCACTAGCTATCCTGAAGTGCACAATGGTGCATCCAAACCTCAAGAAATCATCTCTCTTGGAGCTAATGACTTCACCAGACATAGCCCTGTCTCTAATCTATCCTTCCTGGGGAAGATCATCAATATGGTGGTGGTGGACCAACTCTGGTAGCACCTTCCAATGTGTTTTCAGACCTGACCCAAAGATGGTTCTAGATTTTAACAAGTCAGGCACACTATTTTGTTTTATATGCGATACTCCCCATCTGAATGTAAACTGCACTTTTGGACTACACACAAATAAAATAGAAGAATTCCAGTCTTCTAAAGCTCTCAGGTGTAACTCCAGAAACCGTGTTTATCTGAGGGACAGTGAATTGAGAGGAAAGTTCAATAACCTTTTCCTAAAGCTGAGGAGGAGTATGAGAGTTGATTAATTCACATTGATAGGCCATTTGGATTAAAAGGATATTCATAAATATGGGGTTTATAAAATCAAGTTATTTAAAATGTAGTCACTTGAATTAATAGAACCTGGATGTTTTAAGAACAAATTAAATATTTGGATGAAGGGAACAACTATATTCTATTCTGTAATGAACTTTGGTTATATCTACACTGGAGATAGAGGTATAACTTCCAGCTTGGGCAGACATCTTTTTGCTAATATATGGTCACGTTAGTGCACTAAAAGTAGAATTTTACCCATGGTGGTGCACAAAGGTGGGAGGGGCTAGTGCCCAAGAATGATCTGATCTGAAAACCTAGATACATACTCAGGGCAGCTAATCTGTTCTGGCACTGCTATTTTTAGCACAATAGCTCAATCAGAGCTAGTGCAGGTATGTCTATCTGAGCTGTTTGCACAGTTGGAGCCATGTTGATCCCAGGATATTAGAGAGACAATGCGGGTGAGATAATGTCTTTTATTGGACCAACTTCTGTTGGTGAAAGAGACAAGCTTTTCAGCTATGCAGAGCTCTTTTTTCAGGTCTGAGCTGGAAATTACACCTCCATCTCCAGTGCAGACATGCTGTTAGTTGTGGATTTTTCTTTTCTACCTCATTTTAGGTTATTTTTAAAAATAAGTGAGGTTTACGTAAACAAAATGCTGTTGCCTTTATTTCACTTTCCCTGTTAAGAATAAATCGCTGCTGCAAAAATGAGCGACTGCTGTCATTGATTGACCTGGACACCATCATGGAGTACACTTTTTTGTAGTCAGCATTTTATTGAAAGTGGTTTCCAAGACCTAGTGAGCCATTATGTCATATGTCACTGAAAAAGTTGATGCAGTGCCTTTTTGTGTTAACATTTACCTAATCTATGGACAGGGATCAATAAAGAAAAATGATCCAATCGTAAGAGATGCAAATAATTATTCCAAAGCATTTAAAATCAGCCATCAGGTTGTAAAACATGGCTAGATTCTACCACAGTGACTTATGCTGATTAGTACCTACACATTAATTCCTATGGCTGGGTCTACCTTTGGAGCTAGTGGTATGATTCCACTCACTTTGGCTGTCATTGAACTCGTACACTGAAGAGTAGGGTAGCCCCCAAAGCAGAGACAGTTGTAATTAACAGCCTGGGCTAACTGCCCCAAATATATGCCCATGGGCTGCAGGCAGGTTTGTACTCAGAGCAGCTCACCTATATCACCACTGCCTCTGCTTCCATAGCAATGCTTCTATTTTCAGCACTCTAGCTGCATGAGAGCTAATGCAATTATATCTGTGTGAGATGGGAGTTGCATGCCTACTTCCAAGTGTAGACATTGCCTGTAAGGAGCCATAATGAAATGAATGGGGTTATTTGAAGATTAAAGTACTAGTCAGTAAGAATACATCTGAAAGATTTTCGCCTTATATTTTGAGAATTCATCCTTTAAAAAAAATAATAAGAAAACTAATATCCACCAAAAAATCATTAAGCTAAGGTTGATGATTTTGATAGATGTTCTATCTGCCTAAGTCACCCAGCTAAGGTAAGCAGTGACCCTGCCTAACTGAGCAGTGAATGTGGCTTAACAGGAGCTGTGCTTTATCCCTGAAACACACAGGGCACAATGTTCTCTGGATGAGCCTTGGCTCCATAACCCTTCGAAAAGTAATTGTCATCGACAAGAAAGGAAAAAACAAGTCGTGTTTAACCCGAGAAACAGTGAGAGTCTGGATTCCTGTCTGTGATCAAGTTGTGCTCCTCTTTGGGGAGAGAAAAAATCTCTGAGTATTGGGGTGACACCGCTGGCCGATAGCCATGAATTTCTGATTAAAAAAGCTGGTACATGGTCATGCTCACCACTTGTGAGTTAGAGCAACATTAGGGCTGCTCTAACTTATGCCATTGGTGTATGGTTGCTAAGGAGGATGTAAGGGACTCATACACCAGCTGAGGGTTGGCCTGGCAGAGTGGGCTTAAAGGGGCAGCTGGCATCAGCTGTATGCCAGCTGAGTATTCCCTCTCCACCAGTGGGACTTTCAGCTGGCCAGTTACAACCAGAACCTGGCCCTCAATAGTGCAAAAAATGGATCAGATTTGAAAATCTGGCCTGAGGTAGAGGGCCCAATCCAAACCCCACAGAAGTCAGTGGAAAGATGCTCATTGACTTCAATGGATTGTGGGTCAGACTTGAGGGAGATGAGGGTGGGGGAGCAATCAAAGACTGAAAGTGTCTCATCATTTTTTTTCCCCAGAGTCCCTCAGCTCAGCTAAAAATCCAATTTATACCTCTATTAATAATTAATAATCAACCCCTTTCTTGGCAGGCTGAGCAGAGATGGCAGAGACTGAGACTCAAGTACCCACTCACCCCTCACTGTAGCCGTTCTAGGTCAGGGCTGGAGCTTCTGGCAGGGCTGGTGGGGAAGCTGGCCCCGCTGCTGCCCATTGTGGTACTCATTTTAGAGCTAAACAGAGACCTTACATATCTATGTAGGTACTTCTATGCCCAACTTCCCCTCCTTACCATAGTATCTGAGCTCCTCAGAGTCTATAATGATTTTATCCTGGCAAACTATGAGGGTAAGGAATTGCTATTATCAATGTTTTACTGCAGGAACATTTACTTATCTCAGCTGGAGAACTGAGACACAAAAAGGTAAGCATTGCATTTGAAGGCGCATGTGGGTGCACACACACATATATTAATAAGGAACAGGAGAAGAAACCCAAGTAACAAACAGATTTTTATATAGATGCTAGAGAATTTATCACTTGACTGAAATTTTTATAGGAATTGGATTGCTCAGGATTTATGCTAATGAATGGCAAACTGGCGGAAAGGACCGGGGGAGAGATACAGAGATTAGTTTGTTTCTCATCAATCTCCAAGTTGCCCATTTTTGTAATTCAACCAGATGTCTTAATCTGAATACATTTTATTGTTGGTGTTTGGGAGTAAACTGTCACCCAAAGTGCTGCTAGGAGCTTCCTAATTTACACACTCATCCAGATTTGCTTCAAGGTGTTGTTTAGCTTCATTAGCAATACAAAGAAGCATCCTGTAGGCACATATGGCAAGACTTGAGGAAATGAATGCTTCCAGAGGAGATCATCTCCTTGTACCATAAGTGGTAAGGCTATGAAAATGATAAATTCATTGAAATAAATCATATCTGAGGTGGCCTCATTGCTTCATAGCATGAGCTTAATGATTTAGGGCCTGATACTGGCATTTATTCCAGGGCCCTGGGGAGTGGGAAGAATGGAAGTGCCTGACTCAGGATGAGTGTCGCAGAGATGAGAGGGAAGGATCGGACCAATGTGCCTTGTGACTTATGAAAGCCAATGCAGAATGCATTAATCATTAGTGACAGAGATGAACAATGTTTGCCTCAAAAAAGGCATGTTCCTAGTTAGCCTAAAATGCACAATGATCCAGCCATGCTCAAAACAATATCATTCCATGTCAACAACCTCATCTGCTGCCATTCTGTCTCTGATCTTCCCTCCTTGGGTAGTACCACTGAAAGGTTGTGGTTACCCAACTCCAGCAACACTTTTCTTCTTACCACATTGTAGGCCTTTTCAGAGCATGTTTAAGGTATGAGTTTGAAATTAATGCAGTGGGATATTTTTTATGGAGAACCTTCAGCTATGGAATCCACCTGCAGCAGAGATCATGCTGAGGTTACATCTTGAAGAATGTAGATCAAAGTGTGAGACTCATCTATGTCAGGATATTCCCCTAACCAGACTGTGGGAGAATAAATCTGATAAAAGTGCTCCTGGAGTCAACAAACTAGATTAATCTGCCTGAAAATATGCAGCTTGAAACCACACAGGAGAAAAGGAAAACCAATTTCCTTTTCTTTTGAAGGACCCTTGATGTATGTAACAGACACCTATATGCTATGGTAAGAGGGTGTCATAATGAGCTTAATGCTTCCCAAGTGCAGCTAGAGATAATCACCAGGTCAAACCTGTATTGCTAATTGACACATTAAGAAGCTTTTTGTTTTGGTCCAATTCTGTAAACTCCAGAGAACTGGGTTCATCTTTACTTACAAATGAACATGTGTTTGAAGATTCTTCCTGGTCTGAATGGGTATTTGTCCACATTACAAAAACTCAGGCCCTCAGGAAAATTCAGCAGACATGGTGGTCTCTTTTCATTAGAGGCTTGGGGCTGAAACCTCAGGTATGTTGTGAATCAAATGATTTGGTAGTATAGGATCCCTCCTGCACAGCATTACAAAAGGTAAGTATGGTATGGATCAACAATATTCACAAAAGTAGCGAGAGTCAAGTTATACTGCAAAGGTGCACATTTTTTGAGAGAGAATCCCTTAGTTTAAGCTGTTTCTAAGGACATTTAAATGACAGAATCCAAATCCACTAGCTCAAATCAAATGAACAATCATGTAAACATTCTTCAGATTTTACAATATAGTAAATTATCCATAGTAGATCTATAGACATTAACAGATGCATGCTTTCTTATTACTACAGTCAGTTCTAATTAATTAGAGATATAATAAATCATCAGATAAAGGATGTCCATTATATTTGGTCTGCATAATTTGTATGTCTGGGAAAGAGTCTCTTTTTATCATCAACAGGATATGACAGTCTGTAGCAATCAGAAAGCACAAGATGATTGTGCACAGCTTTTCAAGTAGAATTGCTTTGTTCTTTGCCTACGCTTAGCTGCTCTTCAGAATACCAGCAGAGTTATTTTTATTTTGTTAGTTTGCCTAAGAAATGTTAAAAAGAAAAGTCAGGGTCTCAGAACGTCTGTGCAACTGGGTGGCTGATAAAGGTGTTGCAGATTCTGGAGCAGCTGCATGAATGGAATGGTTCATGTTGAAAGAAACCTGACTGGAATGAAGCACATTTTGTGAGTCTATGCATGAGGAAAAGTGAGTCTGCAAGGTCAAGACATTTTGATTTTTCTGATGGTTTCTGTTGGCAACAGAAAATAATAGCTCTTCTTAGAATAAATACAGAGTATACAACACAGGGGGATGGGGTAAGAAAAAGAAGAAAAATATACTCCAACGTCTGTTCCTGTAGCCCTTGCTTCTATGAGTGCTCCTGCTAGAGTCAATGGGCCAGACAACCTGATAGTATAAACCAACATACAGTGTCTTCCTATGTCAATTTACACCAGATGGGAATCTGACTAAACGGGACTGCATTCAAGATTAATTGATGTGGGATCTGCTGGGAGAGCAATACAGCTGTGGACAGACAATCCAGGAAGGTTTTGGAGAGTACTGGGGACAACTTCCTGTTGCAAGTGCTGGAGGAACCAACTAGAGGTTGGGCTCCTCTTGACCTGCTGCTCAAAAACAGGGAAGAATTGGTAGGGGAAGTAGAAGTGGGTGGCAACCTGGACAGCAGTGACCATGAGATGCTCGAGTTCAGGATCCTGACAAAAGAAAGAAAGGAGAGAAGCAGAATATGGATCCTGGACTTCAGAACAGTAGACGTTGATTCCCTCAGGGAACTGACGGGCAGGATCCACTGGGAGGCTAATATTGGGGGGGAAAGAGTCCAGGAGAGCTGGCTGTATTTTAGACATTTTCTAGTCTGAATCATCCATGTGTAGATCAAAATCTTCATGAAGGTGTTTAGTATTATACGTTATTCAGTGAAGATTTAACGTGAACATGTTTTCACCTGTGAAATGTATTAGAGAAGCCAAAGTATCTAGTCATTTGTACCCCTCATTTGAAAAGCCAGTTAGCTAGAATTAGCCAGTCATTTTGGAACTTTACACATTATGATTCTGTTTTAACCTGTTTGTAAACTCAAAACAATTTCGGTAAATTGATCTGTGCGATTGGTGTTTTCTACAAGTATCACTTTCAGCATCTGATAGTCATAAAATTTGAGCTATTTTGATTAAACAATAGATGATATAGTATTTGGTTTGATTGGACAATAGATATCTGTTCCCTGATTGAATAATATATAATGCTAGATTCAGGCCTTAGGTGCAAATACTTACATACATGAAAAGAAAAATAATTGTATGTGTACATTGCACAATATTCACTTAAATGTTACTGTTTTGATGATCTGTCTCTCTTTCCACTTGTCTTTCCATCCATCGATGATCAGGTCTTTCTATGGCAGAAAACTTGTTCACTAGAATATTTGTGAAAATCAAACACAGAATTGGTGCAATCACAGCTGAGCTGAATTAATTTAGTTATTTTTTTTCAAATTCTCTTTTGCACTATTTGCTTAGTTCTGCTGTTCTTGCTCTTCTCTTCAGCCATGACAGCTTGTGAACGATGGGGAAAATGTCCCTTTAACTTATTTTTCAATATAATGATACAAAGGTCACAAAAGCAGTTTTTTAAAAAGTGACGTCTCTTGTTGTACATTAAGACTAGCTGTAGATAAGGATCAGGGTCATCATCATGACTATAGAATACATATGCAACCCCCATAAATTAAGGAATTGCCCCCAAATGTGAATTGCCCATCACTGAAAATGTAAATTCTGAGTTTCTCCTGACTATGTAGAAGGTTCAGCAAGCAAAGGTCAATGTTCCTCTTACTTCTCCGAACTATAATTTTGGCTGACACCAAAGATTCATTACACTTTGAAAAACCTTTAGAGTTTAAAAAATTCATTACACCTTACTTATTTTGTATCACTTATGGCTCTCAGGTCCTTTACATGCTGTAACTGTAACTTGCAAGTAGCAGTACAATTAAGATGATTAATTATTAAAGCACCCAAACTGGGTTTGAATTCACTCTGAACTAGGTCTATAATAGCTACCAGCATTATACTCTTGTGGCATTGCAGCTAATTAGAAGACAATAATCCACCAGTGTCTGCAGTCGTTTTCTTAGTAATAAAAGGGTCTCATTTCAATTAAGCCCAAACAACCCATGATGCAAAATATTTGCACTGTCTTTAATGTGAAAAATACATTTGTCTAAAAAGTTAGTTTTATGCCCTGTTTCAATGTAAGAGGTGTCGTTCTCTGCTTAACGATTTAGTGATTTTCCCGAGAGAAAATCCCATTGATTTTTATAGAGATTAACTAGAGATTTCTTTTGTGCAACTTGCCTCCCTTTTCCCAAAGAGGCTGTAGGTTGCTGAAGCTGTTTGACTGTCATCTGCTGATGTTGAAACTGGTCTATCGAATTGAAACTGGTCTGTTGCATTGTCAATGGAATTCTACTGCGCGTAGTGCCCAAGTTACGCTCCCTTGTGAAAGGGAATTACATTTGAAAAACTTGGAGATCATGTTAAAGTTCCAGTTTAGTAAACAAATGGGATCAAAGTTAAGGTTAAAATGGCACCAAGCCAAAGGGGCTTCAAGTTAGAGATCTCCATTCTGAACCTGTCCTGTTGTATTTGCAGGTAGTATTGTAACTCATTTATTTATAATATCACCCACCATAGCCACTCAGGCAGCAGACTCTTTCAATTGCAATATCAACCAGGGAAGTAAAGGACAGATTTACATTTTGCTCTTTGCACTTAAAAATCAAGTGCACTTATGCTACTGACATATTCTGTAACATTCCCACTCCTATTACTCCGTATAACAGAATGGATCAGTGCATTGCAATACATTTTATATTCACTTGACTGTTACAGATTAATAGTATGGCCAGCAATTAAAGCAGATCAAGATAAGTGGGAGTGCACCAAGACCCAGATCCAACTGTTAACCCATAGTCTGGAAGACCTAGAGGGATAGAGCTCTCTGCTCCCTCTGTTGAATTAGAAATGCTTGGTCTGAGCAGCTTAATTTAGATACATTATGATGCTGTTTATCCATAATTCTACTGAGTCTTTTTAGTTGGTTGGAATTTGTTTACATGTTGGTGTGTGTAGCAGGGTAGTCACCCGCTCTGGGCCTGAAAGGGTTAAAACAGCCAAAGGGGAAAGGGCTGCTCCTGGGAGAAAAGCCTAGGCTGATTGGGGAAGCAGCCTCAACTGGGGACATGCCCCAATCAGGCTGCAGCTGGCCCTATAAAGGGGCTGGTAGGCTGGAGCTACAGGATCTCCCTCTAGCCTTTGAGAGAGATGGGCCTGGCTGCTGGGAGCTGAGCAGGGTACCTGGAGTGGAGCAGGGCTGGGGAAAGGCCAGAAGAGCTGGGGAGCTCCAGCCTGGAAAGCCCCAGGCTGCAGCCTAGCATAAGTCCAACTGGTACTGGGGGTTGCAGAGGGACTGCCCAGGAGTAGGCCAAGGCAGCAGGTCCAAACCCCCCTTGCCTAAGATGAGTGGCTTTTGCACTGCAGTCCGCCCCAGTGAGCGGGGGCTAGATAATGACTGTCAATAGCCCAAGACTGAGGTGAGGTGGGGATGGGGGTTGGGGCCTCCCTTGGAAGAGGAGACCCAGAGAGATGAAGGGGTACTGCCAAGGGGCAGCGCCCAAGGGAAAGGGGCACTGGGGTCTGGGAGGGACATGGGGCCAGCAGGTAATGAGGGCACTGCCCTGCAGAGGGCACTCCGGAGGCTGGTGAGCTAATTCCATGGATGACCAGCAGGAGGCGCCACGCGGTGAGTTGTTGTCCCATTACAGTGTATAAATGTGATGATTGTTTATTGTCAGTACTGTACTCATGAAAGGTGTAGGTTTTTATTAGAGTAGGACCTGGTGTAGCAATTCTTTCAGGACTGGAACAGACCAACTCTGGCTACCCCTGAGGCTGACTTGACCCATGGGTGGGGTTTGTGTGAAAGAAGATTCTAGACCTCTATCAGTCAGACATTTATTATTTGAGATAGGGAGTGGTTGGCCAAACTTGTGAGGTCTTGTTTTGTTTGCACAATTTATTATATGCAAATATACATACTGGGTTTGACTGATATTTCCCTTTCTCCCTTAATCGAAAAATCTTCCATGTTCCCAGAAGACTTCTAAGTGTTTGTGAGTTGGGGAGGGGGGGGAGAGGAGGATGCCTGCAAAGGTGCCCAGTGAGGTATTTTAATTTCTCAGAGCCAGAAATAATGGGGCTTGTGCCATTGTTTTATTTTATAACAAACCCCTGGCACAGTGAGCACAGCCCTTCTCGCTGTGATTGATGTGTTGCAGAGAATTACACAATGTCCACTGAGGTCAATGGGAGCCTCTACATTGACATCAATAGGCAATGGGTGAGGCCCAGTCTTCATCATCACACTTCAATAATGAAGCATTTTCCTGTAGTGATGGGATGTAACAAGCAGATGAGAATGCAGGTGAGAGAAGAAGTGACTCTAAGATCGAGAATCTTCACTTGTTTAAAAAGATTGACATCCCCTTCTGCTTAATAAACCCCAAACAACTCCCCCACCCCCAAAGGGTTTTTTGGGGGGTGGGGGGTTCCTCAATGTTAGCTCTTGGGGCTAAGAGGGACCAGACATACACCCAGGCTTTCCCAATCTTTCTGAATCAGTCTTTCATGTTTCAGAATTGTAAATAGTAGCCAGGCAAGGCGGATTAGTCTTATGTTTGTTTTCTCAATTTGTAAATGTGTCTTTTTGCTGGAAGGATTTTTTACCTCTGTTTGCTGTAACTTTGTATCTAAGGCTGGGGGGGGGGCGGTCCCTCTAGTCTGTATGAATCTGAGTAGCCGGTAAAGCATTTTCCATCCTGATTTTACAGAGATAATTTTTACCTTTTCTTTCTTTAATTAAAAGCTTTCTTTTGAAGAACCTGAGTGATTTTTCCTTGTTTTAAAATCCAAGGGATTGAGTCTGAACTCACCAGGGATTGGTGGGGGGGAAAGGAGGGGGATGGTTAATTCCTCGTTTTAAAATCCAAGGAGTTTGGATCTGTGTAAGCCTCTCAAGGCAACCCAGGGAGGGGAAAGTCTGGGGGGAAAAGGAGGGGGATGGTTAATTTCTCCTCGTTTTAAGACCCAAGGGGTTTGGGTCTTGGGTTCCCCAGGGAAGGTTTTGGGGGAACAGAAAATGTGCCAAACACTACATTCTGGCTGGTGGCAGCGTATCAGATTTAAACTAGTAATTAAGCTTAAAAGTGTTCATGCAGATCCTCACTTCTTGAACTCTAAAGTTCAAAGTGGGGAAAAAACCTTGACACCTGTGAACTCCCCAGTCCAGAATTAGCTCTTTGACCTGCTCACACTTCCAGCTTTCCCAGACTGTCAAGGGCCACTTCACTAGGCTGTGAGGAGGGGGAACTCCCCAAGGCAAGGAGAAGGGAAAGGGACAGCAGTGAAAAGCTTGAGAGGGGGGGAACTTGTGGGGGGAGGAGGATGTGAATTTCCTTCTCCCATCGCTGCACCTCTTACTGTAACCCCTCAATTTAAGCCCTGGAAAAATGTTTGGGCTACACTCTTCAGTTATTGCGGGCATGTAGTGTTATTTAAGTCTCTTGCTGTCTGATGTCTGCCACACAGATGCTTTAAGAGGACTTTGAGTCCTAAGGGGACTCTCGGAGAGGCGTGGGGGGAAACAAAGCCTACTCCAGAGAAGATTGACTGATACAAGCCATTTTGCGTGGCGCTCTTGAGGACTATGAGAAGACTTTTGTCTCAGTGGAAATAGATGTGGCATTGGAAAGCACTGGCAAAAACTGGATTGGAAAAACGTTCTATGAGAGTCCTGGATGCGTTGTCACAAAGCTCACCTGTGCTTCGTCAGTTAGATAGCGAGGGTTCTCCGGGGAATCTTTTGAAGAGTGACACAGTGACAACAACTGAAAAATATACTGCTTTACTAATGGCAGGCAATTCTCACAGGGTGCATGCTTTCCCAGCGTGTTCTCAGACCAATGAGGCAGGAATCCTTTCTGACAGTGGTCACAAATAGGTATCTAAATCTTCTCATATTGAAAAATGGTCCATGTCAACGTTACTTAAGCAGATAAATAGCATCATGCAGAATTAACTTTAACTGAAGAGAGCACTGTAATCTCTCACTAGAAAATCAATGCAATCTCCTAGGTTTCCACTAAGAAAGGATCCTCATACACCAAGCACAACTCTGCTCTGATGGACACATTCCTTAATGTAGATCAAACCAAGGTTATGGACCCCATTAAACCTCAAGTCTCTGGTGAAAAGAGACTTTCCCCAACAGGAAAAACTTCTGGCTGTTTCTCACACGCTTTAGTCTTGGTTCATTTTACTGTGTCTCAGTCATTCTTTTTGGGGTCAGATCATTCTCTCAGTTGCAAATACGTTACTCCCACAGATTTCAGTGAAGGTGTTGCCCTGATAAGGGCTTCAGAATTTGACCCATAGGAACATAAAAAGCAACAAGAACCTCCAGTATTATTGGTCAGAAAAGAACGGGCATTTACAGGCCACTTAAATCCATGGCCTGACTGCATTATATATAAAAAATCTTCAGAACTCAAGAAATACACAATCAAAATGTTCTTTGTGCAGGTCACATGGTAATTTTTTTCTGTTCTCTGTTCGGATGACTTATAATTAAACAACAGTAAGAATTGCATATTTAGGTGTAACCTTCTCAATTGCAATTCAAGAATATTCAAGTTTACAGTGTTTGTTTTTCAATTCTGTATACTATGTTTGCTATAGTATTTGAAGAAAACAAACACAGAGGCATGAATATGGTGTTGCACAGGGTGGGTGAGGGGAGAGGGAAACAAATACCCTGCTGGGGATCCACCAAGCATGGAGAAATCCCTGGCAGGTATAGAGTCTTTCATCTCCCTTCCCAAGAGCCTGTGGCACAAGGGAATGTCAAGGGTGTTTCAGGGAGGGAAGCACATCTGGGATTCACCACCTGGTGGATTACAACCTGCTGACACAATTTAGAGCAGCCCCCAGGTCACTAACCTGTGGTGAGATTGTGGTACCCAGGACTGAGAGGAACCATGTTTGCCTCCCTCTCACTGGAGGCAGGAGGGTTTCTTGTGGTAGCTGGGTGTCAACTTCCTGGGGCTCCACCAGCCCCTACTTTGCCTTGCAAGTAAACACTTGGTTTACTCCAGTCTCCAAACACCTCAGAAGCATCCCCCTGCAGTGTCCAGCCCCTGTCCATAGACACACACACACTAATTAGCAGGTTTGCTATTCCCAAGGGAATAGTATACACACACTAACTTGTTTGCGTCAGCTGAGTATGAGTTCCAATGTAACACCATAGAACTGTAATCTATTTATAGTGAAAACAAATGTATTAACCAAGATAAATATTTCAGAGACAGGGAGCAAATATAATAAGAACAACCAGTTAAAAAATAAAACAAAAGTGTAACCCACTTCTACTAGACTAAGACTTTTACAGGCTATCTTTGTCTAAAGTAATGTCTCACTGAAACCTTTGCTTTCAGTGTTTCAGATGAGGTTGGTTGAGATCCTGTTTTCCTGCATATTACCACACTGCCTCATTACCCTCCTCCTGAGTGCAGGATAAAAGAGAGGCCCTAATGTCATCCTCTTATACTCAAAGTCCATTGTTTTTATCCCACAAATCAGGATGACTCCCCGCGGCTTCCTTCCTGTGGTGCTGCCTCCAAGGTGTCTTCCCAGTCTCCTGTTTGTTACACATCCGCCCTGTCGTGTTGTTTTTTTTCCTGTTGACTTTCCTGTATAAATGGGGCTTCCTTTATGTTGGCTTTACAATGCTTAGTTTACATATGAACCAAAGCAGGTGATTTCCCATCAATTTGTCTGGCAAAACAAGCTTGCAACCCTTCCTGGGACATAGATTCTAAAAGATAGTTTCAATACCCATTTACATGCTCTTAAATACCATCCATACATACGTTGCCTAACAATTATGAGGATTGGCATGACGTAAGTTTCCATTAGACACCTCCCTGAACCCTTTTTGGAATGAATAAGATGAAAGCGGTGTGGTAGGTGCAGTGAGTTTGTCAGGCCAGACAGGAGTTACTATTACAGAACAGTGAACCCATTGCCAGTTGACCTTGAAGGGTTCTGAGGGTCGCACCTCTGTACTTGAAAAGGGACGTCATTGGAATCCATATCCCAGCCATGAAGAAAGATGAGAGCACTTCAAAAACATGCTGTAGAAGGTGGTAAAGCTGGACAGTGCAGCACAGTGGGAATTATGCTTGATCAATAGAGGTCAAACCAAGGAAAAGGTCAACTTTAAAATAGGGAGTAGCCAGCATGGCAATGATCTGCATGTATTTAAAGAATCAGAGATGGTAGATGCCCTGCACTTACAATGGAAGGCAAACCCCTAGGTGGTGGCCACAGCAAGAACCATCAGTAAAGAAGTCTGACAATAGAATTGGTAGTTTTTGGAAGGCCTAAAGCACATGCTCATCAGCTAGTTTGGAATAAAACTGCTTGGCAACGTATAGGGTAAACCAAGCTAAATTAAATCCTGCTCATCGAGGCCTAGCTCCTGCATGGTGTTGAGCGCTTTTGGCCAGTTCCAAGCACACAGTTAAATTAACTGAAGTCCATCTTTCAATGCATTCTCCATCACTTCATGAAGTCAAGGATATTATTCACATATGTGCTTGGTTGCTTTGCTGGATCAGGACTCAGAGTGCTAAACACCTTGCAGGACCAAGTTCTTAAAGAGAAGATCTGTTAGCAAAAGAAATGTGCTTTTGCCAAAGCATAAACCTCTTTAACACGGATACCTTCAGGAGGCAAATCATGGGTAGGTCATGCTACCTAGACGCTTCCTGAGCAAAGGGCCTGGTATGCCAAGGAGGAATGGGACACTGCCTCAGGTATCATGAATGGGTGCAGATGGGGGGGGGTTATGGCCCAGATGATGAAGGTGTGCACACCACAGAGGGATATAGCCATAGTTAATTTTTAGTTAATCCATTACCTCAGTCCTGTTCCTCCTTATGTGACTGTGATGGCAGGAGCTTCATAAGTAGGAATTAGCTTTCCTGAATTGGAAAAATCTAGGAAATGTTTTGTTTTTCTTTTTTTCTGCTAGAAGACTATGAATTATACAGATTGCATCAGTCATTGTATTTATATGAACAGAATGTCCAAAAATATGTTCCTCATGTATGTTTATATCTAGCCAGTAAAGAATGCAGTACAGTCTGTGCTGATAGCTTGATGAACATCATCTGCAGAGTTTGGAATCTGATTCATTTCCCTGTTATCCTTTTCCTGGGCTGAGGATGAAATAATGAAACATTCACTTATGTTAGCTGAAAAATTTGTCAAACGTGAGTGACGTGCAAAAGGCAGATTGCATGGTGAGCTCTGCAATCTCTTTCTCTCTCTCTCTCTCTGCAGTTCTGCAAGCATCCTATAGGCTTCTGAGGAAACTACACCATTGAGGCAATCCAGCACATTATTGATGACCTTGCTCATGATGTATTTTAGTTTCAACTGTCAATTACCTTTGATTTTATAAAAGATAATTATGCTTATCTGGGGAAAATAACGACATGTTATTTTCACTTGTGTGTTATCACTTGTCGTCTTAAAATTGGGAGTCAGATGAGGGCTCCAAGATCATCTCATGTCAGAGAGCTTGCACTCCCTTCCTAGTATGAATGAAACTTCCTCCTGTGGCTTTTGACTAATGAATTAAGCCGTGGAAAACTAAGTGCATGTAAAACATATATAGACCTTTAATCTTCTAAACTGGAGTGGAATTGTTACAGTGCCACTTTAAACTTAAATAGACTTAACAAGAGCAAACTCTGCAGGACCATACTTCTATTCTTAACTTTGATAACCTAGAAGCAAATTGAATATATAAAAATATCAACTATTATTCCAGCATATGTATAGAGGAGCTCTGGTTGGATACCATGGGAGGACTTGTCTGAGAGTGACACATCCCAGGAGCAGAGTAGGGTGCTTAGTTTTTAAGCTGCCACCAGACTCCTTGTTGTGTTTGTGGATACAGACTAACATGGGTACCCCCTGATACTTGGAGTTTGATGCCAAGAATTTAAGTGACACTTCATAAAGCTACAAGTGAAAAAAACTATTTACACCATTTTGTGTCCTCTAGAATAGAGGATCCATAATAAGTTAGGAGCATTTAGTTACCCTGGGAATAGGTAGAAATGTGACAGCCAGACAATTAGACAGATGAGTAGCCTGCCCAGAAAGGAAGGGAAGGAAGTAATTCAGGGATCCTATAGAAATTCAATGTCCCTGGGCTTATCAAGCCTCTGATCATGGTTTTTGGAAGGACTGATTGGGTGTGACCAGCAGATTGGTCATCAATGAGGTGCCACCCAATTGATGGACAGAGTGGCAAAACCCTAAAACCTAGCAAGATCCAGTGGAAGGAAAGTTGCTGTCCAATTCTGCACTGCCCCGTATCCAATCTGAGACTTCCTCTGGTGCCCCAACAAGACCCCAGCACAGTATTGTGCATGAAAGGAAGCTGCTTTTCAAGAAACTTCAAAGCATTGCATGCCGGACGGGAAAGGGATTCCTGGTCAATGGAATAGCTATGCTGACTCTTTCCTTCACTGTTGTCAGCAAGGTGAGTGGAACCACTGAAGGCCGTTCAAGAGCCTGTTATTGATAAGAGGGAATATCACTGTGAAGCTGACAGAGACGCAGTAGCTTTAAGTGTGACCCTGTTCTTATAAAGCTTCTTGCACAGTGGTAGAAGGAGGCAATCTTTTCAGTGCTTCTCAGATGACAGTCAAGAGGAACGACTCCTCCAGATTGATGTAGCAGTCAAGTGTCAGCTGCTAAAAAAAAAAAAAAAAATCAACTAGCCACAAAAGTCCAGGCCTATTTATGAAGGTGGGGAGTGCAAGTTTCTTTGGCATAAAGGACTTGGAAGCATCTGATGCCAAGAATTAACGTGAGGGTTCACAATCCACAAGTGAAAATAATGTGGCATTATTCCCCCCAGGTGTAGCCTACAATTGTGCATTGGATTATTATTTATGACTAATCTGTCATGCGCATTTGAAAAATTACACATGAGGATATATATATTCCCAGAAGTTGAGAATGGGCGACAGAGTTGGATGACTTGATGATTACTTGTTCTGTTCATTCCCTCTGGGGCACTTGGCTTTGGCCACTGTCAGAAGACAGGATACAGAGCTAGATGGACTTTTGGTCTGACCCAGTATTGCCATTCTGATGTTCTTATAATCATCCCACAGAATAGTTGGTAAATTGTGATGTCTATGCATGTAGTTACTTCGATGGCTCTGGATTTATTCCTGTCTCACTGTCACACATGCACCATTCTAATTGGGAAAATAGATAGATTTTTGTCTTTTTAAATTACCTCTTGCAAGAGATACTGTACCACCTGATTCACTTGATCAAAGCAAAACAGCACCCCTTGTTTTGCCTCATATTAGGTATTCCTTGGCAGACCCAAAATCTAGGCTTGAGTGACTGCTTTTATGCACTTTTATGCACTCTGCCAAACTTTGGCATACAGTCCAGAAGGAGCTTAAAGCAAATTGATGTGGTACAAGAAATCTTTGAGACTTCAAAGTCTTTGCAGAACAGCACATCATTTCCCCCCCCAGTTCTACCTGTGACCCACTGAGGAATGGAAGAGGCAGGGGTCAGAACTGAAGAAGTTGCCTGTTCATTTTCAGGAGCAGAAGGTGAACAGTGTTGAGGTCTACAACAGGGAAGTTAATTTGGGAGGGGTGCGCCAGAATTTATTTATTGAGGGAGGATAAAAACAGTGAGCTGATTTTATTAGGAAGAGGAGAAATCGTTTAGAGAGTTTGATGATAATTTTTTTAGTTTTATTTTTTCATGGGGATAGGCATGGAGGAGATATCTCATTGCTGATCCAAGTCCCTTCACCTATTTTGGGCACCAGCCACCAATGAAAACACTACACTTGTTTGTAGCCCTGGTAGGTCCCTAGATACCACACCAGCCTTCAAAAGTGTGAACCTTTAAAAAGTTATTTTGATTACTTTTCAATATGTTTAAAACATGCATCTGAGGAAGTGGGTATTCACCCACGAAAGCTCATGCTCCAAAATGTCTGTTAGTCTATAAGGTGCCACAGGATTCTTTTCTGCGTTTACAGATCCAGACTAACACGGCTGCCCCTCTGATATTTAAAACGTTTGTTATCATGTTGCTCTACTGCTGAGTCATGAGAAGCAGGATGGTTGGTAACTAAGATTTCTGGCCTTGCAGGCAGATGGCTTCAAAAATACATTTTTCTAATATATTTTTTCTGTAATATGTGATCTATATTACAGTGATGTGGAGCGGTATAAAGGTTTTATTGGAACTTGGTTCTCCACTACTGAGGATGCAGCCATCCCAAACTATTAAAAACTTTCCTGCTTCACTACTGCATCATATAGATCTTGTACGTAAGACTACAAGTGCTGACTTCTGTACATTTATACACTGGCCAATGTGTAGCATCATAGACTCATAGACTTTAAGGTCAGACGGGACCACTATGATCTTCTAGTCTGACTCCTGCACAATCCAGGCCACAGAATCTCACCTACCCACCCCGTTAACAATCCCTTGACCTATATCCAAGCTATTGAAGTCCTCAACTTGTGGTTTAAAGACTTTAAGGTGCAGAGAATCCTCCAGCAAGTGACCTGTGCCCCACGCTGCAGAGGAAGGCAGAAAACCCCAAGGCCTCTGCCAATCTGTCCTGGAGGAAAATTCCTTCCCAACCCCAAATATGGCGATCAGTTAAACCCTGTTGTGTTGTTGGGGTTCCTCTTCCTTTTTATCTTGGAAAAATTACAACCAAGACTTTCGGGAACAATTAGTGATATTGAGGGCCCCAGGTTTATGGGTGACCAACTTGAGACACTTTTAAAGAGGCTTGATTTTTTCCAGAAGTTTTCATCACCCCCACTCTGAAAATCAGGGGCCTTCAAAGAGTATCAATTTAGTCACTGAAAAATGGAGGCACTCAAAATCAATAATCGCTCTTGATAATCTTGGCTTAGTTCTTGTGAAAAAATACAAGATTAGTAGTAGTGGAAGACCCTTATCCAAAGAATTGGAGCAGCGTGGGCAATGCTGGAAGGCGCTTTTAGAATTAACGCTGTAAGTCTTGCTCTTGTATCGTCTCTAATAAAAGAATTCTCCCTCATGAAGCCACACGTCTCTCAGTACTCCTTCCACCTGTTGGCAGAAGGGGACAGTGGGCTCACATTTACCGCAGTGTTAGTTCGAGCTATAACTCAAGTGCTATGCTATACTTGACTCCTTTTCACACACCAAAAAACCTCTAGCTCGAGTTAAATGGTGCTTTAAACAAGCCAACTGACCCATCGGGGTAAGTGAGGTGGGTTGTAGCTTAAATGCTGTTTATGCTTCAGCTAGTAAAGCAGCAGGGATGCAGCTGCCCTGTGCTGCTAATTCAAATCCTATGTTTTGTGAATACTCTGTCTGTTTTGCAGTGCAGCTAGACTAACTCAAGAGGCATTCACTCAAGCTAACACTGAAGCAAAGACGAGGCCAGTGTAAGCTTCCCTGCCATATTACAATAATGTTTCCATTCACCTGTGCTAACTGTTTGTTCTAACAGTATATAAAACACATGGTGGCCCAGTAATTAGAGCGCTGATCTTCTTTGCGAGAAACCCTGGGAAGGTCCAGTAAGGATCTTGCCTGCTAGGCTAGGAGGAGCTCTGAAAACTGTGGACCATAATATAATGAGACACCATGACAGACCAACGGGTCATCACGGCTAACTGATAAACCAGCTGTCAGTGCCATGTTCTTCTGGTCTGTAGCTGGGATAGAGATTCAATATATGAGACCCTTCCTTGTGCTGGCTCTCAGTCCATCATTCTCTTGTTCTCTGGGACCTGGGATCTGGCATTCAATTGTTCAAAACTGGCCAGCTATAAAGAAGGCTGGCTTGGAAGGAAAGGGATGTCTTCTTGTTGTTCTTGGACTTGACCTCAGGTTTAACTCTTGGATCTGCTGTAGACTTCCAGTGTGATGTTGGATAAATCAGTTAATATCTCTGTGACTCAGTTCCTCATCTGTAAAATGGGACTAAAAATCCTCCCTTTGTCACGTCTAGTTAGATAGTAAACTCTTCAGGACAGGGGTTGTCTCTTACTAGGTGTCTATACAGCACTCAGTACAGTGGGGCTCCTATTTTGGCCAGAACTTTTTAGCATGAAAAAGTAATGATAGTTGCTGACGTTTAATTCCCATGTACTCTTCAGAGCTAGGGAGCTCACTGCTGTTTCAAACATGAAGCCATCTCCCAATCTGAAGTCAAGTCATGAAACTAGCTAAGTGTATTTGAAAACAAACAGATATAAATGAAGAACATCACTAGCTTTTCTAACATTGAATTCAGCTGTCTGGGCTCAGGGTGGTCTACCACAAGCAAGTAATCCCTTTATTTTTCCTCTGTGTGATTACATGGCAGAGTAATTCATTTAGCTTGAGAGGCAGTTTCATTATAAAAATATTTGTATTCAATTGTTCCCTTTTAAACCAAGTTTGCATTAAGCTCTTAACAAAGTTTCAGGAGCCATACACTGAATGAGCTAAGCTTCCACAAGTTCCAGTACTCTGCTCCATGAATCAAACTGTCCAAGAAAAGTAACCAATAACTCTCTGTCTTGATATTATGTTCAGTATAACAAATAAATCTTTAGAATCTCAACAGACCTGGCAACTTCATTAACAGTTATGCCTGCAGCTGAGAATGAAAGAACATCAATTCATAGACGCCGACATTTTAGGGATTTCAGCAATGAGGGGTTTGTGGATTGCAGACAAATTTTCTGGCTCATAAGTTCCCCTCACAGGAAAGAAGGGAACAAATAAAATGATAAAAACATAAAACCTCAGCCCCTGGGACTGTCACTGGCCAGGTGTAGTTCAAGGAAATGGTGAGGCCAAATGTGAAACGGAGGCCCAAGGAACAATATGTAATTGGACCCTCAAACCTGTGGATCGTGATTAGCTGTTACCAGGAATCTGGGAAGTTTTTGGGGTGCAGGTACACCATGGACTCACCAACCCACAGCTGACAATGGCTTGCAGAATTATTTGAGAAATCAATATAAATATATTCTTTGGGATTAAAATCTATTAAGGGTTGGATCCTGCTAGCTGGTGAACACTCCTCAGCTTCTACTGAAACCATTGGGAATGCAGGGTAATCAGTACCTTGGAGATACTCACTGCTTGGTGATGGCTCAGTCCTGCTTTCATTGAAGTCAATGAGAGAACCTCTATGAGATCGGCTCAGCTCACACAAAACAGAGGAGCTATTGTCCATCTCTAGCCAGGCAGTGTCCGGATGGAGGGTGTGCCAGGTATGGGTTTGGGCCTATGATTCCCATACATTATATAGGATGACCATCCTAGCTCCTGAGTTCTAGAATTAACTCTTAAATCTTTTGCATGAGAGGAAATTTACGGCAGCATTTGTGCTTTGCATGGCTAACATGCCTCACAGTTCTTTTATAAAGTTGTAAATACTTAGAATACATCAAATGTAGCCATTTCAGTTTCTGGACTCTGCATTCATGCTTTATTTTTAGTTTCATATGCCCAGTGGTATTTCAGTAACCAGTATAAGTGCTGTCCATGGGTTAAAGAATCTATTCTACTGTATAATATATTGTTAAATTACAAGTACTATACAACTGCATTTAACTGCTAGATATCTAGTGCTTTGGATTTTGACCATTTTAGGCCACAGATGTACCTACAGTCTGCAAGAAAATAAATTGGTAAAGATTAGCAGATAACTGGAGAAGGACAAATGGTTTGACTTTATTCATTTTTCAAACACACAATATAGTCAGGAAATCACATTTCCTGTTTTTAGAGTATCTACAAAATGGGTCAGGTTTTGTCCTCTCAGCTTCAGTGGTAGTGGAAGTCTTGAAGATCCTGACCTGGAAAAGGAAAAAAAGAAAATATAAGGAAGAATATATTTTTAAACATAATTGAAAAATTAAGAGAAAAGAGCTTTTTACTGGTTATTCAGCCAAAAAATGTGTGTTAAAGTCTTTATTAATATTATTATTATTATTATTATTATAAGTAAATCAGAGATATTTTAAAGTAGCAAAATCACTTAAATTGCCATAATTGTATATGATTTTTGCCTTAGTATTATAAGCTCTGATCCAAAGCACTGAACCATCTGCTTAATTTTAATCAGTTGAATAGTACCACTAAAATCACTATTGATTTCAAGTTGATTTGATGTGCTTGTGACTTCAATGGGACCACTCACCTGCTTAATGTTTAGCATGTGCTGAAGTATTTTGTTGGATTGGGGCCATAATATGTCAGTGTTTAAGCAATTTCAGCAAGTGGTATGAAAGATTTATCTCCAGGTATCTGTTTGAAAGCAAGGTCCCTGTTAAAATGTGTCTTTCCTTTTTGTTATTATGGGGGTTTCTCCTTCTCTGGTGGAAACTCATCTTATTGTATTTAGGTCTGACATGAACATATACAGAGGTCACATCCTGCTTACCATACACCCACCAGTAGTCAACAAGACTATTAATGAGTCTGTAGGTGAGCAGAATTTGGACAAAGGTTGGCCATCTCTTTATGGTATTTTTGCTCTACAGCTTTTTCTCAACATTATGTTATTAAGAAAATGTCTTAAAGGTTTGGTGTAATGTATGTAAGCCCATGCTTAGCTTTTAATATAGTAATGCTATAAGAGAATGGCTTGTCCCACGGGCTGAGGCTAAGACAGCCCTGATTATGGAATGAGCCCCATCTGAGGGGCATCAGGCAATTTCCCATAAAAAGCAGGTGTCTGCAGCAGAAGGGAGAAAGTGGGGGAGCTGAGCTGATAGCTCCTACAGAAATGCCAATGCCACAGGGCCTAGTAAACAGGAGTTTTCTAGGGTAGTTGAAGCTGAATGTCAGAGCTCTAGTGAGGGGCATCAGGGAAGACTGGCTGGGAGATCAAATTGGATGGAGGAAGAGATGTGGTGGGTGAAAGAGAACATGAGAGCTAAGTATAGGCCCCTTTTCTTTTTGTTTTTGGAATGGACTTTAGATTTATTGTAAACTGGTTCTGGTGTTAAACTAGCCCCAAGTAAGAAGAAGGCTCTGAGTTCTTAAAGAGCCCCAAAGAGAGGAAAAACAGAAGTGTGGGCTTATAGAGACACCCCTGGCCAGAAAGGAGTGCTCAGTAAGCAGCGGTTTAATGGCATGTAACTACTCAGGTGCTTCAAGTGAGGCTCGTCCATAAGTGGTTGCAGGCCTAAATAATGTATTGTTAGGGCAGAATACTGGATCTCAGGGGATTCATAGTGGAAAATATGGAGCCTTTCAATTTTAGCAATTGCTTGTGTGTGTGTGTGTGTGTGTGTGTGTTGTAAAATCCAGGGCTAGCATCAAGAGATTAGTGCACGTGCAGTACCTAACCACATAGGGTCAGATGCTCAGGTGGTGTAAACTCACATGGCCCCATTAACTTCTATGGAAATGTATGTAGTCATAGAGATTCACACTAACAAATAAACAGGATTAGCATCTTGGTGTTCCAAATTTCTTTTGATGACTATAAATACATACTCAGTATTGCTAATGTACTTTTAATTTAGTGCATGTCTTAATTATGATGATGTATAATGAAGAAAAGGCAACATCCACTCAAAACAATCTGTTTGGCTAACTTAAATGTACATAAAATCCATCTTTTCATTATTAGAATGAAATAGCACTAGTTTGGTTTTTGGATTTATAGCAAAATATGGCACACTAGATCTTGATTGCCTTGAAGCACACAGACATGATTCTTGCAACTCTGCTAATCACCCTGTACAGCAAAAAGAACGAGGAGTACTTGTGGCACTTTAGAGACTAACAAATTTATTTGAGCATAAGCTTTCGTGGGCTAAAACCCACTTCATCGGATGCATCCAGTGGAAAATACAGTACGAAGAGATATACACACAGAGAGCATGAAACAATGGGTGTTATCATACACACCATAATGAGTGATCTGTTAAAGTGAGCTATTATGAACAGGAGAGAAAAAAACCTTTTTGTAGTGGTAATCAAAATGTCCCATTTCCAGCAGTTGACAAGAAGGTGTGAGGAGCAGTAGGAGAGGAAAAATAAACATGGGGAAATAGTTTTACTTTGTGTAATGACCCTACTGCTCCTCACACCTTCTTGTCAACTGCTGGAAATGGGACATTTTGATTACCACTACAAAAAGGTGTTTTTTTCCTCTCCTGCTGGTAATAGCTCACCTTAACAGATAACTCTTCTTATAGTTTGTATGGTAACACCCATTGTTTCATGTTCTCTGTGTGTGTGTGTATATATATATTGTCTTATTGTATTTTCCATTGCATGCATCCAGTGAAGTGGGTTTTAGCCCACAAAAGTTTATTCTCAAGTAAATGGTAGTCTCTAAGGTGCCACAACTACTACTGTTCTTTTTTGCTGATACACACTTACATGGCTGCTACTCTGCACCCTGTACAGTGAATTTTCATTTGGCGTAAAACGATGAGGGTGGCATACAATGACTTATGTAATAAACCTAGCAATTAATTAGACAGTGGGGGGAAAAAACCTACAAAGCATTAGTGTGATTCACTAGCAAAAGAGTTAGAAAACTAATAGCTGTGGTCAAATGCAATATGGTATAGCGCATTATCATAGGTAGAGCTTAGTTTCTAGATCACTGGCGTTGTCTTAAAGACATTATAATGTGTGCCCTGATGCTGTAAATGTTTTGGCAGGATTTTTCCTAGTAAAAGGCTTTCAGATTAACTTGAATAAAATGGCACACCATGTTTTCTCTATATTTTTCTCATTATGACCTTGATCATTGGAGACCCATTAAAACACAATGGAGAATATTTTAAAATGTGTACATTTATAGTCTCTTGGAAGTAGCATTCTTTCCCTTTAATCATAATATTTCTATTTGGTTCTCTCTTGGACTGAATTTACGCATATGTTGGAGGACAGTGTTTCATTGTTGACCTGATGACAGCAATAATACTAGATTTTGTTTTTATATATGTGGTAAATAAAGACCAACACTTTTGTGAAGTGACTAGTGAGTCAGGATGTCGCCTTGTGATTCAGCTTCTAGAGCTATGGTTTTTCAGAGAGTGAGTGACCAGTATGTTCTGGAAATCAGGCCCTTTTAAGGTGGGTGTCAGACTGGGCACTCAGAAACATGAGTCACTGTTAGAAAACCTTGGCCCAAAGCTTTCCTTGATTGAATTTTTCCCATGTAGAAGAATGGACAATACTATAAGCTTTGACCCAGAGCAATTTCTGATACAGCACTCCATTGCCGTCAGTGGAACTTTTTTTTTTTTCTTCCATCATGCAGAACCAATAGAGTGAGCCATGGATCTACTGATTTATGAGGATCCACAAGAAGTTTGGCCTACATAATCTCTGATAGCATGGGCTGGAACCATGCTACTATCACCTGCTGGTGTCTGCCTTCCGTCCTGGAGGGTGTGTTCCATTCAGCAGCAAAGACTACAAATCTACCCCTTGCCTTTCAGGAGTACAAAGGGAGAGCATAATAAGCGATACAGCAGGCAGAGTTCTAGACTAGAGATATTTATTGAGCATTCTTAGAGGCCAGTGTTACATGCTGTGAGTTGTTTGTCTGGCATCATTTCCCCCCTGCACACACACACCTCAGTTTGCACTCCTAAACCCCTAGTGTCCCTCAGAGTAGGTACCTTCTAAAACCTGACCTCTTCAGTTCCACTCAGCTTACTAGAATGTGTATAGCACAATAGTTGTTCCCTGGTTTTATCAACTTCTCCCCACTTTGAGGAGTGATATGCATGGGATGAGGCAGAAGAAGAAACCAGGCTACAGAGCTGGCAATCCAATTCTTGGTCCCCGTACCCAACTGAGATGGGGCTTAACTGCCATCACTAGTAAGGCAAGGGAAATAAGCCTTATTAGTCATGCTCTACAGGTGTTGAGGGGGAGGATTAATTGCCTCCTGTACAGAGGACATGGAACTAGGCTTTCTAAGTAGACTGAGAGGTCAATTGGTGACAGACTCCAGAGGAGACAGGTCTGTCTGGCAGAGAGAAGCCCTGGGATAGGTTTTAACAGACAGGAAATGTGAAGGAAGAACACTACAGGTGCAAGTTAGGGTCCTACAGGGGAAGCTGTGAGGGTGGGCCAACAGAGGATCCTGAAAGGAGCATTGGTTTCAAGACTTGTTCGGACTGTCATTTGGACTTGTTTGTGTTTTACCCTGGAAGGGATTTAGACTTTCAAGTGACTTGGCTGGAAGGTCAGTCAGGAGAAAGATAGAAGCCGGGAAAGGTCATTGCAGGGCCAAGGGAGAGCCCAGTAGTGGGTGCCAGAGACAAAGATCCCATGCAACACTTGACCAAGGGGAGGATACGCATCTTTGCAGAAACATGGTTTTTCATCCATTCTGCTCATAGAAATGAAGGGGAACATTTGGGCCTCTGGGCCTAATCTAAATCCCAGTGGAGTCAATGAGAGTCTTTCTGTTGATGTCTGTGACTTTGGGTCAGGTACTAAATAGGTATTTTATGTGTCATGTTGAACTTGGTTCTTATTAGAGATGCAGTAGTATGAAATACTGCTTCTGTCTATTTCATTTATGGCCTATCTACATTACCTGCAGAAAAGTAGGACATTATGTGTTTAATGTTATCCTTGAAAGTATTTCACCCAGAAGTCATAAGTGACTTCATTTCTCTGGCTGATCCTGTTAGGACTTACTACTTTCAGAAATGAGAGCAAATTACATTGTTAGCCACGGAGGGCCAGTTTATAGGCTGGTATAATTGGTATAGCCCAATTGTCTCCAATAGAACTATGCCAATTTACAGCAATTCATAATGTGGTTCAAAGTTGGTTGTATAATTTTTTTCAATACACTGTGCTCATCCAGGATTGTGTTAGCATTTTATAGACCACTTAAAACACTAAGGTCTTTGGATCATTTTTGTAGATCTCCTGATAGTGCCCTAAAATGTATTTTTTTCTAGTAAATTGGGGTGTATGAAAAAGGCAGACCCTTCACCTTCAGTTTCTGGTTGAGGTGTGGAAGGATATAGAAATGAACCAGTGACATTAGAGATAAGCAACATAAATGTACGCAAGAAGAAGTTGAAATGTACCTAAAGTTATTAAAAAAAATCTCTATTCTAGACCCGAAGGCCACAGCATGGTGTGAAGGGTCTATCAGTTTAACTGTAAGCATTTGTCTAAAGTACTTCTTCAATAATCTGAATTCTGTTTTACTCTTTACCTGTCACTGTTACATGGTTGATAAATGTAGTTAAGTTTTTCATGAAAAGTTACATGTCTGACTTGCTGTTTCTTGCACTGGGGACATGGTTACTCATCATCTTTATGCTGGCCACAGGTTTTCTGTCTTGGCAGCCCTAATTCGGCTCTGACATCCAAGCATTGTGTCCTGGAGTGGCATGAAAACCTCTCTAGCCTTCTACTGTTTGCCCAGCTCTGAACTTAAAGATCTGATGGATAATAATGTGGTAATGTCATGATTGAATTACTCCTGACTTTAATAAGGACATAAAGTGGAAGGGGTGGAGTTCTGATTTTGTTGGGCAGCAAAGCAGCTGGTCACAGAATTCCTCAGACTGTTCTGGGCACCTGATTATTCTCCCATTGAGGCCACTGTGAGTTTTACTGTTCAAAATGTTCAGGCTCAAAATGGCTGAAAGAAAAATTAGCTGGTTGGGCCTAACCCTCATCTCACTTACACCAGTGTAGACAATACGTGACTCCACTGACACCCATTGGATTCCTTCAGTGTGAGTGAGAGGAGGCTCATGCCTGTTGCCTATAAATGAAGAGTAAGATTCACTTCACCAGGAAAAGAATAAACTAAAATTATGGGCCAGATCCTGAGCTAGTGTAAATCAGTATTGCTCCCTTGAAGTCAATGAAGCTATGCCAGTTTTCACAAGGTTTGTTTCTGACCTATTTTGGTTGCCGAATGGGGACGTGTACCCAGGCTTATATTCAGCTGGAGCCATTCAGAGCAGAGCTCCGGTAAATATTTTTAAACCATCTCCATCTGTGGGGCTGAGAGCCCTGAGTCCCAAATAGGGTGGGAGACTTCAGGAAATAATCTCTGCAAATTTAACCCCTGCATGCACCTGATGGCTGATTTTTGTGGAGAAGGTGAGGTCTTTCTAGCTCTGTCCCATTGACGTCAATAGTTCTACAGTTGACTTCAGTGGGACCTGAATTAGGCCAATGCTAAGCACGTCTGAAAATCTCATTCTTACTTAATTCAGTCTCAGCTAATATCTGTGGAGGAACAGGGAGAAAGTTCCAGATGGATGGAATGCTGTATGGTCTAAATTTGTTTGTGTCCAATACAGGCTGAAATGTAAGGAATCATTGTCAAGAGGAGACAATCTGAAGTATAATTATTAACCAAAAAAGAAACCTAGTTGTCATCTAAATAACTGAAAATAACAGATGCCATAAATGAACAATTATATTCTTTTTAGTTCATTAAAATTGTAAGAAATGTTTAATTCTTTCATTGGCATTATCAAAACAATAAATTGGATATCAATTAACACACTTAAATGTCACTGAAAAAATATTCATTATTTAATTAAACTAGTGAAGGAGATCTTGTTGAATATTAAATATCCCTAACAGATGAAACAACTCCTCGAAAGCTCCAAATTCTACATGATCTCTGCCAAATGTCCTTTCTCCTTACACAGCACATTTATTTTGCCATGCTATTTAATATGTTGTTTCATATTTGTTGTGATAAAGGCTGATAGAGGCGCTCAGGACTTTTTTGACAAACTTATTTTTTTCCACAGAAAAAATGCTGACTTTCTGTTTTGTAAATGGTTTCCGTGTCAGTCTTGACACAACCTGGACTCAAGAAAAGTGTGGGGAGAATAGAAATTGTCAATGCACCATTTGGCCATTTTTTAAATCTAGAAATCTTTTTTTGTTTAAATTTGTATGAGTTGAAACTTCTTGTTTTGAAAACTTAGACTAAAAAAGTTAACAGTTTAAATAAAAAAATCAAGCTGAGACAATATTTTGATTGATCTTAACTTTTTTTTTTTCCTGATTCTTGATTCGCACAAAGTTTTGAGATGTTTTCTTTGTCTCTATTTGGAATGGGAATTTCCCCTCCTCCTTCCTATATTGGCTGGAGTCCAACCAAACTGGGGCTTCATGGTGCTAGCCATTGAGCAAACTTCCGGCATTTCCTAATTCAACGAGTCTATACTCTAAAAGACAAGCTGTAACTAGTGAAAGAATGCACAAGCAGGCTGGTGAGAGAAGGGATGATCTAACAAAATGTTAGGGTATGTATTATTCTTTTCCCATCAGGAGCCGTGATCTCTATTCACGACTTCCTAGATGTGTTTTAAAATCTGATACTCTAGTTGGGCAACCTCCTGCCTTAAGATATCACATTATAGTAGTATCAACTGTGCTGAGTACAGCTCTGCTCCACCTGTATTAGGATGGAAAAACAATAGCTGAATGGAAATTATCTTTGTCAGTCCCTTGGGTGATCTCTTTGTCAGGTTTCACTATAAACTAAAGCAGGCCTGCACAACTCGTAAAGCGGCGAGGGCCACATTACTCCAAAGAAAACAGCTGAGGGCTGAAACCCCCAAGCCCCACGGAAACACTCCCCAGGGGACCTCCCGGCCCCACGGAAACACCCCGCCCCAGCACCGCCCAGCCCTGCAGAAACAAACCCTCCTTCCCCAGCGTTACCCTACCAAAACAGCTGTGGGCCAAAAAGGAAGGTTGGGGGTGGGGAGGTGATACTTGATTTTAAATCAACCAGAGGCTCCCAGCTGAAGAGGTGGCTGGGAGCCCTCAGGAGCAAATTAAAAGAACTCGGGGCTCCAGCGGTTGGGGGAACCTGGAGCTTTGAGGGGCTGGGGCAGGGATTTAAAGGGCCCAGAGCTCCTGCCACTGATGGAAGTCCAAGCTCTTTAAATCCCAGCCACAGCCCATCCGCTGGAGCTGCGGCAGGGATTCAAAGGGCTCTGAGTGGCCTGCAGCCGTGGGGAGCCCTGAGCCCTTTAAATCTCAGCCACTGCCGGGATTCAAAGGGCTCTGGGCTGCCTGTGGCAGAGGGGAGCCCTGAGTCCTTTAAATCTCAGCCGCGGCCAGGAATCTCTGAGGGCAGCCCAGAGCCCTTTGAATCCCAGACGCGGCTGGCTGGGGTTTAAAGAGCTCTGGGCTCCCTACCGCTGCTGGTAGCCCAGAGCCCTATGAATCCCGGCTGCAGCTGGGATTTAAAGGACTCTGGGCTCCCCACTGCTGCGGGCAGCTCAGAGGCCTTTGATTCCCCGCCGGGGGTCGCATAGTGAGCCTCCGCGGTCCGCATGTTGCACAGGCCTGCACTAAAGTGTATAGAAAGGATGATATGTGGGCAAGAGATGGAAGAGAAACACCAATAGCAAGAGAAGTAATGTGAAAACTTAAGACAACTTTTAAAAATTTACCAACTTGACAGTCTGGTTTTCAATCAGTTTTTAAAAATTGGCATGTGTGATCAGGATAAGCCTTACAAAAATCAGGATTAAAATCTCATTTACACTACTGCTGCTTTAAGTAATGCTGTCAATGTAAAATGGACTTCAAGATACTTTAGACTGCAAGTGAGAATCAGCTCAACCATTCTTTAGTTGTGTTAATGATTGCTTCAGTGCTGCTACTGGCTAATGCATCCTCATCCATCCCCAGCAAAGAATTCTATAAGCTTTTCTCCCGATTCATGGCTCAGTTACTTGGTTGCACAGAGCTTCAAGTCAGTGACTGCAGATCAATAGGTGAATTATTATTAGGCTGTGTGATGAGTGTGCTTTTGTTTAATTGCTGTTTGGTGGCACAGCTTGGATGGAAACACTGCATCAGAAAACATCTGTGGTTTTTTGGGTTTTTTAAAGTTGCCCTATTTACAAAAAATCTCACAGCACTGACAGCAATTTCATTGGGTATGTAGAAGAATCCTGAATAGAGTCATGTCACAAAAGGATTTGACACACATGCTGCACTGTTATGGGGCTGAGAATAAGATTAATAAAATGTCTGTTCACCTGGGTCAAAGGTACAAATGAAGAACAATTTCTGCTTGTGCAATTTGGCTAAATTCCTTTGAATTGAGGAATAATGGAAGTGGGAAGCATCTGAGCTAACAGTAGCCTATTAATTTGCACTAATTTTACTCATTATCATTTTCCAGTTCTTCCTGGCTTTTGCTGGTGTAAGTGGGAGGAGACTCAAGCCCTACAGCTGTAATGTAGTGACTCCAAACCAGTGACTAATGACTTATAATCTGTTCCAGAGTGTGACTCTAATCCAGTTGATTACTTTGGGCAGGTCTACATGACAAATTTACGTCAGTATTTCTAGAGTACGTCTGTTGCAGATGCTCTAAGCCAACAGAAGGGAGCTCTTCTGTGGGCTTAATAACGCCACCTCTGAGAGTGGTGATAGCTATGTTGATGGGAGAAGCTCTTCTGTTGACACAGTGCTGTCCACACAGGTGGTTAAGGCTGGTATATTTATGTAACTCAGGGGTGTGGATTTTTCACACCGCTGTGCAACATGGTTATACCGAAGTAAGTAGGCAATGTAGAGCAGGCCTTTGTTTGCATCTGGGTTTTGTTATAAACCTGGGTAGATGGAGAAAGCAGCTAATCCACCTGATATTTTTGAATGGCAAAACTCTCATTCCATACTCACTCCTATTCCTGTGGCTCTTGGCATGCATTTAGGGCCTGATCCCGCACCAGTGGAGTCAATGAGAGTTTTAACATTGACTTCCATGGCAATAGGACTATATGCTTGGAACAAGACGAGACTGGGGAGTTTGGGTTAGCAGGAGGTTATCAAATTGTTTTATCATTTTGATTCATGTGGTTTCACTGTGGGTTGGGAATCATCTGTATTTATTTATTGTTCCTGATTCTGACAGGCTTGGCTGCAGCAGACCACTAACACTTTGAAGGGAGGCGAGAATTTTCCTGGTTGGCTGGTAAGCTATGGTGAAATAGAAAGCTACACGTCCAGTTTTAGCCACTTGAAAATGAGGTGGCTTCTTCAAGGAGCACACTGTGCTTTGGATGGGCTGGGTAAGAGGCCACCTTTGCTGTTCCTGCTGACACTTTTATTAATAATAATGATAATTAAAAGCACCAGTGCCTAGAGTGAATAGCACTAAGCTTAATTAGGTGTCACTCCCTGCTGTACAAGTATATTCATTTACATTAGCGGAGAATGGATGCAACACCATTGGCTTCAATATCTTCCTTATTTACATACTATACACTTATTTTTTTGAGAGAATGATGGTCTTCTCTTTAGTGTGCTCCTGTTGACTTAATGTTTCGTATGACTAGATGCTGTCCTGGGGACTGCTTCTGATGGAGGCTTTATACATAATATCTTCCTGTGCACTTTTATGTCGTTACTTTCATTCAAGGATCTCAAATTTCTTTACAAACAAGTTCATCACTTCTTACCTTTTAGCAAATGAAATAAAAACTAAACTTGTTTTGTTGTTAGTGTGGCAATACAGAGCTCAGCTAAATTCTCCCACAATCCGCATCTGATGACGTGTGCCTATATATGGACTGACTATCCACAATACGCATTGCAGACTCTTGGCCAGCATTGACTGAGACAATCTCTGTAATTTACTCCATATGACCTTTGGCCTGCAATCTTCCAATGAAACTGCAAAACTCGGCTCCTAGAGCTATCTGCCTGTTCTGCTCCAGTCAGAATCCCTTGCCTTCCCATGTCAGTAAGAGATCAACAGATGCTAAAAGAAGTTCATATGACACTTGTTTCCATGTTTAAACCAGGCACTAGCTTAGTTAAAGGTTCACATCTCTCTCTATCCAGACAAGCAATCTTTCCCATGACCCAAAAATAGAAGTTCACTGGTTTAAATTCTCTTTGTGTCTCTCATAATTGCAGCAAAGGAATATTTCAGCTCATAACTGATCCTGCTAAGTACTGGCCCATTGTGTTTTAGGTACTTGACTATCAGGATGAAAACCTAGATCAAGAAGACTTTTTTATGTGAACATCATCTTCACCTCCTTCCTACAATGGTTTAAGCACACTGGCCCCATCCAGCAAAACACTTACACATATCCTTAATTTTAAGTGCGTGGTTGATCTAATTGAATTCAGTGGGCCTATTCATGCTTAAAGTTAAGCATATGTATAGAGCCAAGCGACTCCACTCCGTGCCGGATGGAGCTCCTAGTGGCTTTCCCCATGAGGGTCATTGTATTGGTTTATGCCCTAATCTCAGAAAAATCTTAATTGCATTGCAGGGGTGGCCATTATGGGTACTTTATCTTAATGAACATCTCAGTTGACCCCCTTCCCATAGGCATCACCATAACTTAGTTATTTAATGAGAAACAACACAATTCCCCCACCCCAGTAAGGTAATAGGAATATCTAAACTGTTCTTATCTATTTACAGCAAAGCAATGCCTAATAGTACACAAACAATTTGTCCAACATTCCCTGCCCCCTTAAGTCTCCAGATTGTTTTTATTAAAGAATATAGGGGGAACAATTCAAAGGCACAAAGAATGATATTCTCCCAGCTGCTGTTCCCAAAGAAACTGTCCCCTGCAGCTTGCTGTTTACACTGTAGACCTCAGGTCTGCTTAACACACAGTTTGTGCATATGTTTATAGTGAAAACAAGGAGGCTTTTTTAACAAAGGACAGATTCAAATGATAGCAGGTAGGATTAGTGGAAACTAAGCTATAAAAGAAAATCATAACCTGCATTCTCAAGCCTAAAACACTGCACAAGGTGTCCTCTTGTCTAATAAGGTAATGCTTCCCCTAAAGGGCATCTCAGAGCGTTTTTCAACCAGAATGGTTCAGGCACTTCTCTCATGAGTCGAAGCCCAATTGTCTCATCGTGATGGGGGTGCCAGGGCATCTCTCTTTCCCCCTAGATGTGTCAGACCATTCCTTTTGTTCTTTACCTCTAAAAAGGGAGTCTCTCCATCCCCATTTAACTTCTTTCTGTTTCTCCCTGCTCCTTCTTATGTCCCCAGAATTTCACTAGCATTTGACTCAGTACTTTAATAGACTTCTAGTGTAAGATGCAGAATATGAAATAGTTATCTAGGGAGATGTATTCCACCTCTCTGGAGAAGTTCTGCCTCAAGGTGAGCTACCGCTGGGTAATTTACCTTTAACTATAAGGCCTTAGGAACATACTATCTCCTTATATATTATCCATACTTACATTTCACAAAGATTATGATGACACATGTGACACAGACTTTCAGCAGAAACCTTACATGACCCACTTTTGTGAACTAGAATGTATGTAACAGACATAGGGGATCCCTGTAACCCTTATGCCTCCCTGTATCCTCTGCCAGTTGGCATCAAGAGGTCCTTGGGTCACAGAGACTTGTGCTCCTAAGGGGCTTCAATGCTTTTAAAAATCCTACCCTAAACCCATCATGATTTTTTCAATGACCTGTCCTGTATGGTAGCTTTTCTAGCTTTCTTCTGACATAGCAGTTTTCAGCTTGGATTAATTAACTTCATTGGCAAATTAAACTTTCATGGGAAATAATGGCAATTGAAAGTGCTAACTTGTTAGCTCAGGAACTCCTTTACATCTTCTCAAGCTAAGACAGTGCTTAATAGCTACATATTCAGCCATGCCTTTGTTTAAAAATGGCACTTAATTTCTTGCCATGAACTTGATTAGCTATGAATTATTAGTTACGTTAAATTAATAGATTAAATTCTTAAGATATTTTCAGTAACTTGGGTGAAGGAAACCAGGCATATTGCCATAATCTTAAACTTAAATGGTTCCCATTGACAAAGCATTATATATAGACAGCTTGTAAAAGATGAAAAAGAGCAAATAATTATTCTTTGGTCAAAGCCGGTATAAAATACACATCAGCATTAACATACAAGACATATTTCAGTGCATTATTTAGTATCTTGAAAATATTCAGTAATTCCATGATACTGAGAGAAGGAGATGATTTATCAAAATCCCACCAAATTATCAGTGTATAACAACAAAATAGATGTCTTTGTTTGCCTAGCTGCAGTGGTATTAACTCATCTAAAACATGGAAGTGTGACCATGTGGAAATATAATGCTCCAAGGAAGGATTCTTGTACAAATACCAGGTGCATTAGCCACGTTTACTAGCTCCACAGAAAAGCTCATTGACTTCAACAGGAGTTGACCACGTGCTTAAAGTTCAGTGCATGCTTAAGTGTTTTGGGGCCTAAATGAATGAACTGAAGTCATTCTCTTTCGAAATAGTCCCAAATCAGTTTAGCCATAAAGGTGAGATTTTCAAATTTTCCTAGGGGGCCTAGGAGTAGAGCTTGTTGATTATCAGAATTTTTGAAGTTTAGTTTTGGCCCAGTATCAAGATGCAAAGTCGTAATCTCAGAATTTTACATAGAAAAGATATTTTGTTTTAATAAGGTCAAACTATAATGTAACAAAAGGCAAAACAAAACATTTTGACCTTAGTTAAATGTTTTGAAAATTTCCCAGAATGCTTTTATTAAATCAATACTTGTTTCAATGTTGTCAACTCAACATTTTCTGAGAGGAAAACCATTCCCTCTGCAAAAATTTCTACCATTTCTACTTTGGAATACATGAAACTCAATGGGTGATGTGCTCCTGTAGCATATAGGGCCAGAGTTATGACGGTATTTAGGAAAGTCAGTGAAAGTTATGATTTAGGTGCCTAACCTCCTTAGGCACTTCTGTACCTCTCTGTACATGCCAAAAGACCTCTGTACATCTGCCCCATAACTTGTGAAACTCCCATTTAATATCTACTGCCTGTTAAAATGTTATAGGATGAAGATTCTATGTTGTGGTCTTTCACAGAACAAACTGGTGAAAAATGAAACACTGATACAGTTAATAAATCGTGAACCTTACGTAGCAGTGTTTTTGCCATCAGTATTGCCCAAGAGATTACAACTACAGTATATTCCATATAACATGTGAGTTTTGACTAATCCTTGGTTAAGGATGAAGGAAATGGTAAGAGAAGTATGTTCTTGTGAATTTATGTGTGGGGAAGAGGTTTTTACAATATAAAAAATTGCATTTATTGTCTGCCTCAAAGACCAAAAAGTAATTTGGAGTGATAGATTTTCAGAACATATAGAGAAGTGATTAAGCACATATATTTTGTGATAGGTATACATTAAAAAAGAATGTCATATAGAAAATAAGTACTTTGAGTGTTTTGCTAGATATCTGGTTATCTCCCTAGATTTATACTGGAAGAAGAGATTTAGATACCCAGTAACAAAAATACAGCACTTTCAACAAATATGTATTCTTTGTCATTGTATACAGATAAATACCAGAAAACAGTGGTAGAAAATGTTAGTTTGGATCCCTGAAAGCTGTTGGGTTTATCCTTGTTTAAACCTCTTGTTTGCTATTTGAGAATGTCTGGGCAACTGGGTATTTGTTTGGGGAATGTCAGTGCTTCATATGAATACGTGAATTTAGATTTGAACAAAGACATTCATGCACAAACCAGAATATTCATTGTTCTCTGCTTATTCTTTGTTCTCTGTTCTGTTGTTCAGAACATTTCAGTCATCTGTTCCAGGAACAGGGAGGAAATGTGGCTTATATCAGTAATATATAGCTGCACAAGTAGCATGCGTCTCATGCTCTCGGTACATTAATACAGAACAACAGTCAAAGGGAAACACTTAATAGGTTGACATTAGTTCACAGGAACTGTTTGTAAATAGTTGCACATAATGTAAACCAAGTTCTGTTTGCAAAAGAGTCAATTTATAAAAAAGGCTAAATTCCGTTGGTAAGTTATCAAGACAAAATACAACAATTTCAAATACAGCTTGAGGGGTAATGCTTAGGGAGGATGAAGGTATATCTTTGGATTTCGGTTGCGGTATCACATCTGGTTCCCTTCTGTTTCGACTGACTGCATTTTTAATTGTAAGGGGTACCGAGAGCATGAGACACATGCTACTTGTGCAGCTATAAATCTAAGTAAATAAAATAATACTCTCATCTCTTTTTTTTAGAAAACCAACAGCATTATGTTTTTCCAAGAATACTCTTTATTTAGAATACAGTGTAATTTCAACTGTGGGAAAAAAATTAAATTATTTTTGAGGTGACAGGCAATTAAATGCCTGGTGCTTTCTGAACATTGCCTAGTAACATCATTGTACATAATAGAGGCATTGCATGGTGTCACATGTGATAACTTGTGATATGTCATGAGGCAGTTTCGTTAGAAATTAATTTGTTTCTAATCTGATCAGCAACAGACAGTTTCAGATGATTCAGTGCTTTAGAGGTAAAAGTCTTGAGAGGCCCTTTTGGTGACTAATTTGCAGAATCTCTGAATGAAGATGGGCAATCTTGATGTCTTCATGGCAAAACGGCCATCAGGTTAGCGCTGTAGAATCCTTGCACCTGTCCTGATGTGATTTTAAAAATAAAGGCTAGAAATCAAAACATGATCCCAATCAGAGACAGGCCATCTGAGGCTAGATCTCCAGCTGCTGTAAATCAACATGGTTCCATTGACTTCAGTGGAGTTATGCTAACCTACACCGTTTCGTACTTTGCATGCTTTTAAGATAGACTTTCATTTACCAAATATCTCCACTCACTTTTCAGTCTTGTTTTCCAGGCCTAGATTCAATAGTATAGCACAGTAAAATGTATGCAGATAGAATTTTATAGAGATGCCCAGTTTAATATTTCAATAGAAAATTATATCCTATTCTTCCTTCCCTCTGTCACACTCTGTAATCCTGATGTTTTGCTGGCTTTTTCTACTCTCTCTAGTAGGCTTTTTCCAAGTAGGGAAGGGAAGTACAGATGAATACATGCTCCAATTTCATTTCTATCTACTATAGGCTTCTACTTAACAAGCTTTGATTATGATAAAAATCTTTTGTATGTTTATAGTCAAACTTTTATCCATTAATTCTGATCCTATAATGCCCGCGGTCTGGATTTCTTCACAAAGCTGTATATGATTGGAGGTGGTGTGTGCGCGCCTTTCCTCAGTGATGTGTAAAATTCATTATTCAAATCCCTGCCCCTGCAATATCTCTAAAGATATTCTTAAAAGGGGACACTATCAGACTGACTGATTTAGGCCTCAAAGGTAGAAACAAGCATTTAGAAATTCTAAGACTAAAATGCAGCTCTCCCTCTTTGTGACTTTTAAAATTCCAAAGAAAAGAGTTTATTTTTAGGATTTGAAACGCTGCCCATCCATGTTTGTAACCCAGGCAATGCAACGCTGTGCTCAGGCCTGGTGGCCAAAAAGTGGGACTCACCAGATGTGTATAACGTGACTAATCCGTGTTCCTTGCCAATGGGGAAAAAATAGGTAAAATCAACATGAATAGTGAAAAAAAATTAGATTGCTGCAAGTTTTTAAAAAATGGACTATGTTAAAAACACAAGAGAAAGAACTTGTGTCTTGAAATGTATTTATATAATTCTTAACCTGATGGCATCCCTTATATTTGTAAACTACATGCCTAGAGATCTTTTTAAGAGATCTCAAGAGAAGGCGTGATGGGGAGGCATGAGTTGTCTGGGTCATTGAGCTAGGTAGACTTACAATTAGCTTTCCAGTCCCAGAAATTTCTGGAAGTGGGTGTGGTAGTTTGGGCATGCTCAATAGGCTCCCTGTATCTAGACTGGCCCATTGAGGGCTAGTAGTTAGGGCACCTGCTTTATAAAGCAACCGACTGGCCTGGGTTGGAGAAGCAAAGAAGCTGAAAGCAGCCTGTTTTCCCCTTAACTCTGAAGCATTTTGCAGCAGAGTTATTCATTTATAAATGTACTATTGACTGGTTGGTTAATTAGTTAGCTGACTAGCTAATGGAGTGATTCCACAGTACAGCGGAGGAGGCAAAAGAGTCCATATGGTTTGTGACTGGAGATTTCTGTAAGCAAGAGGAAGGAAGATATTATTGCAGTGTTTTAGATTCAGCCAACTGTAGAATTGATGGAACAAAGATTCTGAGACTCAGGTGAATTCAGTCTATGCTTTTTTTTAGCACACTAACTCAAGCCCTGTCTAGTGTGAATCTGTCTACCAGGGATGGGATACTTGCTCCCAGTTGCACTGTAGACAAACCCAGAGTGGCAAACTGTCAGTGTTTGAGTGGGCTTGACATTGGGCAAACTGAGTGAGTTTGCCCATCCCTAAAAGTTTTATAGACTAGTCTTTGGGCCAACAATTATAAAGGAGTGTTTGTTGTTCCAATGCTGTCTGTCATCAGTTTGTCACTTGTTCATATGCTAGTCTGTAGACACACATTGACATTTGAGCTATGGCTTTCTTACACACACGTTTCCTAGCCCAACATGGGTATCATGAGAGTGGTCAGCCCAGTTCTGCTCTGAGTTTTACTGATCTGAAGTCCAAGGAACTCCTTTGGTTTCCTCTGAGTTACTCTAGACTTGCACCTTTGTAACTAGGGACTGAATTGTGATCTACAATTTTAAATCTAATTGTTATGGTCATGTGAGATTGCAAACCATAGCACAAACCACAGGTCAGCTTTCCACCTTCTCTGCATGTATTTCGTATACACATGCTCTGTGAATACCTCCAAAGGTCATCGGCAGTGTCAGTATGAACCTGTTAGGCTAATGCTTTCATTTCTTGCCACACTGTAGAGTAGTAACTGTAATTTTTACTGTGTGCTGACAACTAATACATCTTTCTGATCACTAGGTGTTAAGTGTTAAACTTAGTAAATTTCAATCAAAAAAGAAAGGGAGGAATAGCCATATTAAAAACTGACTGAAAGGCTGCAGTTCTGTGCATCAGGTTACAGAGCTTACTGAGTGTGAAAATTTAAAATTCTTACGAGGCAGCAGGCTAGGTAGAAAAAGATTTGTTTAAGACAAACTGCTAGAGAGAGAGAGAGAGAGAGAGAGAGAGAGCAAAAATCAGAGAGATCACCGATGGCCATCATTCTAGGTGAATTTTAGTAGCTGATCCTTCTTTCATGGACTTCTCAGATGAATTGGGAATGGAATACCTTTGCAGCGTCAAACATCACACTGTGCTCTCACATATATTTGGCATTTTTGCTGCTTTGCAAGAGTCACCGACAATCATTAAACGTTTATTATCTCACTCAGCTTGTAGCTGAACAGCACAAGGCATGCCATTGATAGATGGTAAACACAAGTATATCATCAGGTGCTCTGTCAGTCATTTCTCTTTGATAATTTACCTGCTCACTTCTCTTCACAACACTCTGCCCCCATGCTGCTTCAAATTTACGACTGTATTTTGTCTCCCTCCAGAGTAATGAATGTGGCGCTGATCGGTCTGCATCATCCATAGCTAATCTTTATTCACATGATGATGTCTGTCTGGAGGGAGATTTTTTTTTCCACTTGTCATTAATTTGATCATCTTAGTGATGTATTTTACTTTATTTTTAATTTCTCATCTGTTTGTGTCTCGCTTCTGTTGCAACATAAAACTATCATTCCTCCTTCTATAATTCTTTGATGACCCTCAATCCATTTTATTCGGAAGTAACAAGATCATTCATACATCTGCATTTTATATTAAAAAAATACCTCCGGCCATATCCTTGCCTGGTGTAAATTAGCACACCTCCATTTTCTTAGTGGAACTATGCCAGCTTATACCAGTTGAGGAACTGACGAGTAAGTCATAAACTATTTCCCAAGCCAGTGTGATATAGCTTCTGTGAGACATTGCAACTTTTCATCTGTTCTTCCTCCTAGCCTAGGGATCCTCTTCATTATTTACTATTTGATTACTACCTAAGCTAAGCAGCTATTTCCTCCTGCTACTTGTTCCAGGTGCCTGTATTCCAGTTCCTATTTAATAATACATCTTTCTCAGGCGACCTCTTTTCTGAATGAATGTTGACTCTGACCTTCATTTTGTTCGGATCAGTTCATTACATGTTCCCTCTTCCTTTTTTCAGCTCTCCTACGCTCTAGGGGATGCTCACATTTCAGCTCAGAAGGGGTTTTGCTGCTAATGAATATCCCTAAGCATCGCAATTTAAAACATATTCCACTGTGCGAGATCTGTAAAAAGAACAATGTACATTGTGGTTAATGACTCAGACCCTGTTAAAAGGCATTAAGTTTAAGTTAAACTATTTCTTTAAATTTAAGGCTTTGGTTTCTTTTGATCTATAGTGTCTAAAGATTTAAACATAATGAGCCAGATTCTGGTCTCAAATCCCATGGGAGCCACACCATTTGTGCCAGAACACTTCCCCTGATGATGCTGGTCCAGGACAGATTGTTCCAGCTTTTCAGTTTCAAAATTCATGCCTCCATGATTATAAAGAAGCATTAATTACTCCACTCTGGCTTGTCTTAATTTAATTTCAGACACTGGATCATGCCAGATGCCAGCGGCACTCGTTTACATTTTAACTGAGACTTTCACATGTGCATGCTCGCCATGTTTTACAGCGAGCATGCACATGTTTTACATGTTTTAAAAACAAAAAATCTGCTAGGGCTATTTCTTCCATCCCACTGACTGTGAAGTCCTGTGCCTTAAGGTTCTTTCTACATTGTGTTCTTCCCCGCTCCCCCTGCAGTGAGTCTCAGAGCCCAAATTAACTGACTTGGGCTCACAGACCTTGTGCTACGGAGCTATAAAGAACAGTGTTGATGTTCCATCTCAGGTTAGAACCCAGGTTTCAAACCCCAGCAAGCAGGTGGAGTCTCAGAACCTGGGCTCCAGTCCAAATGGGAACATCTACAAGCTGTTTTAAGCCCTGTAGTCCAAGCCTGAGTTAGCTGACCCAGGCACCGAGGCTCACTGCTGTTTTTTAATTTTGTTTTGTTTTTAGTTTGCAGGGTAGATGTACCCTCTGGTTTCTATAGCATATGTGGTAAATGCAAAATACACAATGGTATGGAGTAATATAAAGGCTTTATCTGTACTCAGCTGGGATAATCTGCATAACTCCTTCATAGCTGTGCCACTCATTAGTAATCATCTCAAACTCACGTTGATAAAACCCTTTATACCACAATGTCCTGTATTCCATCTCTCTCTCTCTCCCTAGCCATCCATTATAAAAATGGCTGTTTGTGATATGTTTTGTAACTGTAGCACCCTTGTGGCCAAGATGGAGTCTGTTCTGCAGGCAGTTTTAGCCAAGGAAAGACGTGCATAGAAACGTAGCAGGGGACACTCCCTTCTATCCTGGGGCACCTATTCCACACCCCCTGGAGTAAGCACACACACCAGTATAGTACAGTGAGTATAGGAAAGGGAAATATTTATGTTCAAAGGGATGAATGGTGCTGCTGCAAAATCCTACCTCAACACCTCAAAGTGGTGCAGCAGTGACCCTAGCTTGTCTGACAGTGAGGGTAATGGAGTGTATTCTTTAGTATGTTCAACCATGCTATTAAGGTGTCAGACTGCCAACCCCAGGGAGAGGACAACTGTTCTCCTTCTTGAGGTTGGGTGCTAGCTAAGTTGAGGAGGTAAACATATCATTGACAGCATAACCAGTGGGTGGATGAAGAAATGACTAAAACAGCATGAATAAATGGGCCCCAACTCCGTGTGTACTCCTTGATCTATTCTATAACAGTAGTGGGGAGTTCAGTCAATGAGAGGCTGTTAAAAATCTCAAGGGCCAGAAAAAGGGCTTCCTATAACTGCAGGACACTGGTGAGAGATGATTAGATCAACCATCTAATGGAGGAGAAGGCAAAGAGAGCCTGAGATATCCTTGGTCTCTGCAAAACACAACAAAGAAAGGAGATGGAAGTGAAGTGGAGAGATGAAAGTACCATCATGCTGAGAAAAGGAGAAGTCATGAGAACTGTTGAAGGAAATGGCTTCATCATTAACAAGGAATGGTCTTCAAAAATCATCTCCTGCACGTTCAAGTCATCATGCATTGGAGTGCTATGCCTCTAACTGAACAAGAATAGCACCCTCAAGATTGGTCAGATCTATGCTCCCATTAGCACAAGTGGAGATGACAATGTGGAAGAATTCTATCAAGAGCTTGAGGAAACCCTCTCTCAAATATCCACATATGATTGTAATGGTGATGGGAGATTTCAGCGCCAAAGTTGGAAGATGTGTGTGAAATTAGCCAAGAAAGAAAGACCAACAAGAGCAAAAGAAGAATCTCGGAGGCAACACAGAACTTGCTAGAGAAGCGGAGGAATATGAAACAAAATGATGGTGACAAATCTGAGTACTCCCTTCCTCTGCAAGTTGATAAGAAGACTAAAGGAGGACTTTGAGAAGTACTGAAATGAAAGTCTCTTAAAGATGGCTGAAGATCGCAGAAGTCTCAAAAAATGCAAAAGGGAATCGACACTGTACAGGCCATAAATAATGGCACTGAAGAACAGGGATGGAAAACGAATAATTGACAGAACAGGGATGGAAGTGGTTTGCAAAGATTTCTACACCTAACTGTTCATATCTCAGATAAATATCTCAATACCAGCACTTCAACAGACCAACAAGCATGTACTCTCATTCCTTGTCAGCGAAGTTCAACATGCAATTCACCAAATGAAGGAAGGAAAATCCCCAGGTAAAGATCGACAGACAATTGAAATGATAAGAGCTGGAGTCCAAGACCTCTGGAAAACCCTTGCTCAGAGGTTTAGCCTTTACTTGAAATGCAGAAGATACCATCTAGCTGGAAGGAGTCCAACACCATTCTGCTGTACAAGAAGGGCGATTGTGAAGATCTAAAGAACTATCATCCAATATGTCTGATCTCACATATCTACAAGCTGTTCACCAAAATAATAACAAATTTGATTCTCACAGAGTCTGGACAAGCAGCAGCCAAGAGAGCAGGCAGGCTTTTGAAGGAATTTCAGCACAATGGACCATATTTTCCAGTATAAATCAGCTATTGAAATGCTCAGGGGAATAAAAATTCCCTTTATGCATTGCCTTTGTCAAATAAAAGCATTCAGCAGTGTAGAGGTGAATGCAGCGTTGAAAGCTCTTGCAGAACAGGGCACTGAAACAAACTATATCAAATTATTAAAGGAAGCAAATTCTGACTTTACTACAAGTACTACTACTACTTTATTTGATACCCCTTTCACATCCCAGTTAAGAAACATGTGAAACGCGGTTTCACCAAAACTCTTCACAGCCTGCCTTGAAATGGTAATGTGGCAGATGAATTGGAAAGATGGAATCAATATCTATGGAGAGCAGTTAAACCATCTGAGATTCACGGACAATATTGTGCTGATCACCAAAAACACTATCAAACTACAGAAAATGCTGCAAGAACTCAACACAAAAAGCAGCTAAGTTAGATTGAATATTAACTGCTCCAAATCTAAATTTATGCAGTCTGATACTTTGCCAAAAAGCAAATAACAATTAAGGAAGAACAAACAGAAGAAGTTGAGGAATATGTCTATTTGGACCAAGAAATTAATACATCCCATGATCGGGAAGGTGAACTCTCACAAAGAATGAAAGCAGGTTGGTGCGCTTTCAGTTCTATTAAGGATGTCCTTCAAAGAAAAATCAGCAAGCAATATGTGCCAGCCTCCTCAACTCAACAGTACTGCCAGCAATGTTGTATGGCAGCGAAACATGGGCGCTGACAAAGACAGAGGAGCAGCAACTGTCTGTCACAGAGAGAGCGATGGAAAGAAGAATTCTGGGAATTTCAATCCACGACCGAGTCCCCAGTGAAGTGATCAGACAGCAGAGTGGAGTGCTGAGGGATGGATTGATCAAGGGTGATGAATGGAGAAAAAAGGGGGCAAGATGGAAGAGTGATAAAACAGGGTTATATCTAACAGGCCCTACAGGCCCAGTGGTACCACAGTCTGAAAGGGCAGACACCGGGCAATGCGTCTACATTCAGAGATCAGGAGTACTAGGCAAAGTTCCAGTCTTGCAGTGAGTCTTGGGTGCTCCTGGTCATCTTTGGCACCAGTCAACCTTCCCCAACAAACTCTCCGGTGCCCTCTTCTGCTGCTCTCTGCAAACCCACACAGAGCGAAACCTCCCGACTTACCTAGCTACAGCCTCCTCCCTTATTCCCAATGCAAGGTCACAAGCCCCAATATTCATGGCCCCATTCTGCTCTAGGTAGCAGTGCTACTGAGTCCAGCTCCAGTTTGTCCCTGTCAGGTGATTCCTCTCTGGTACGGTGCTCCTCGTGGCTCCTGTTCTGTGGTGTCCCCGGTCAGCCGCTCTGTCCCTCCTGTGCTTCAAGCTGGTTCATGGCTGCTTTGCTATGTGAGGGCCAGCTCACTGTAGCCCTGTTGTGTGCTCTCTCTCCCCCCCACTCACCTCCACATGCCCCTGGACCCATCAGCATTTCCTCTGCCTGAGGACAAAGGTTTAAAGAGACCATGCTCTCTAAAGCCCAAGGAGGTTACAGTTTGATGAAGGGAGTGCTTGGTCAATCTATATGCAAGCAATTCATCAAATGACTATAGAAAAAAAATCCTACTTCAAAGCAGTATAGAGATTGAAGAACTGTTGCCCCTGGCCTGCCTCCCAGCCTGCATGGTCAGAATACTACATATGATCTCTGATGGGGTGGGAAATAAGACTGGAGCATGTCCTCAAGCCAGTACTCCACCACTCCTTTGTCTGTCCCAGCTGATCTAAGTCCCCTTCCCACTTATGGAATGCTAGCGAAGAACCGGAGACGTGATTTACTGAGGTAACTGGCAATGCCTTGCTTCAGCAGTAAGAGTGACATATTGGATTTAGCTTATATTCCCCTGCAAAGAATTAATCCACAAAGTCAGCCTCTCTCCCTTGAGAAGACAAATTCTAGCCTCTTCGCTGAGGTATTGTCCACATGGGCAAGACTTACCATTTCAAAAGCATTTCTCTGCAGTGTTTCTGTCATCTTCGTTATAATTATACTGTAATTTGAAATGACTGGAAAATTGGCAAAATACCATATAATTAAAGGGAAGAGCCTGATTTGATCACAAGACATAGGGTTTTTCTGTAATTTTTTTTGTTTAATAATAATAAAAAAGTTTCAGAATTTGAAATGGAATTTAATTAATCCAGGTTGAGTCTTTAATTTAATGGTGACAGATAAACCTTAATGAAAATGAGCCTATTCCAGTGAATACAATTTTCTTTTTTAGAATTTAATAAAGGATCAGTCAGCTTCTGCAATTTACATCTCTACAACTCCACTGACTTCCTCATATACATTTTGTGCCTGTCATTTTAGTCAGTATTTCATTTCAACTCTTCAGGCTTTTTGAAAATGAAGTTTTCTTTTAGGCCTCTCCTGCAAACATGTTACTTTAAGACTATGAGCAGCCCCATTATTCTTAAGGTGTGGGCCTTTGGACCAGATTCAAAGCCCTTTGAAGTCAAAAGGAGTCCTTCCATTACCTTCATTGGGGTTTGGATCAGGCCCTTAATCAGGGAATATTTTAAATCTCAAATTTCCATGGGTCAGGAAAACTGTTCTCTGCCCTACTTAACTCCTGGCTCTCTGTCTCTGCAGTTCTAATTGAGCTATAAAGTTTGGCAGCTCAAGCAGGGAGACTGCAGTGCAGCGGTGTGATCTGTCCAGCAAGACAAGATCTACGTTGCAGAGACTGTCCCAGCATTGCTGAGTCAGCATAGCTATGCCAGATGCAGCCTACACGGGCAGGAGTTTTTCAGCCTGTAAGAACACCAACTCCCCGAACAGCACTAGCTACATTGATGGAAGCATTCTTCTATTGACGTAGCTGTGTTGATGCTAGGGGTCATGTTCACACTGCTGCATCAGTCAGAGATGTGGTGGTAATATTGGAGTTGCTTTGTGTACCGCTGACAGATGTAGCAATGCCAATATAACTTTCACGTGTAGACAAAGTTTGGGACCATTTTATCTGCTAATTTATTTTTGGAGTAGAAGTTGCTGCATGGGGGAGGAGGGTCTAAAACTGCAATATATGTCATATGTATTCAAAACAGAGCCAAAAATCCCCTGAATTGCTTTAGATCTCCCCATCACAAGTCTGAGATTCGATATCTGTCATTTAAACATGAAGCTTTTTGGTAGATTTTAATAATTTGCTTTGTAGGAATATCTGTCAATGGTTGAACCAGTTCTCCTTTAGAAAACTTCTCTCTGGGGCAATGTCATCTGCAGTCTTGGGTCAGGATGGCCATTGGACGTGAGCAGTATGTGTTGGCTAACTAATGCACCAACACATCAAAATGAAGATTTAATTTTTTTCAGAAGAGCCCTGAGGTTTCCCAGCCTCCATTAATTTGTTTCCCCAGGAGCAATAAAAGTACTGAAAGTCTGCAACATAAATACATCCATCAAAAGAATTTCAATTCCCAACTTTGAAAAGGAAGCATCAACAACATTGAAAGCAAAAATAATTGTGGGAGATCTGAAATCAAAGGCAAGATTCATGGAATTCAAATGGAAATAATATTGTGTGTTATCTCTGTACTCATGTGCACTTGTGTTTTAATTGTATGTAGTTATACATTTGCAAGTCCTGACCACTTTAGATCCTCTCAACCTAAGTTTACTCATTATCAACTGTTGCGGAATCTTTTGGAGACTTTGGGTGGGATGTTGAAAGGTATTTAGGTGCAGATAGGCACCTAGTAGGATTTTCAAAACTACCTGCCTGCATCTTTGGGCCAGATTTTTACTTAATGGTTGTTGCACTTTGTGTGGCAATGCCTAGCTTATTTAGGAGCCTAAATCTCATTTTCAAACAGATTTAGGCACTTAGCTGTAAAATCCCATTGACTAAGTGCCTAAATCACTTTTGAAAATGAGATTTAAGCTCTTAAATCAGCTAGCATTCAGGAGCTAGTCACCTAAATCTGTTAGGGGTTCCTTCACTCAGTGTTAAATGCCTCTTTATCTTGTAAACTCAGAGCCTTTGTTATTAAAGTAGTACCAAAAATCCATCTCTCATATTCCCCAGAGGATGTTGGATAAGAGGCAGAAATGGTGACTTACCCCCACTGTAGCAGTGAGGTTGGCCTAATCTAGATGTTCTCATGCTACAACAAAGGCTTTCTGAAGCTTGCTTGCAAACTCTGTATTGTCTCCAGAGGATTTCCAAACCATGGTCTGAGTAGAGGGAGCATTTTAGCATACCGCATGATAAGTGCAGATGATATCTCCAACTGTGGAGAAATAAAGTTAATAGATGAAAAAGATGCTTCCTCAATTTTTAGAATCATTGTTGTAGTCTCCTCACCTGTGGAAATAGTGGGCAGAGGGAGGGAGATTAATCTGGCGTTCTGCATCCATTTAGGAAAACAACCACACATTGTATTTGCTAGCCAGAATAATCAAGTGAACCAAAGATCTATGCATAAATTTGATGTCAGGTTGTTGGGTAAATAATGACCATTTGGAGAGTGGATCCAATCTAGAGGAAACAGAATTCCAACATCTGGATCTCAGTAGTAGGCAAGAAGTATTCTAAATAAGATCCGCCTGGCTTGTGCAGGGGAGGCCCACCGTTCAGGAACCTTTATTGTTTAATGATAAAATATTTCTAATGTTCTGATCTACATCTGAGGTGATGCTATCACAATCATTACAGCACAGTGAGGATTCCTAGCCTACACATTACCTCTGTGATACAAATACAGAGACAATTCTGATTTGAGCTGAAAAGTGTGGTACTATTAGTTAGTTTATGGTCATCAGTAAAGTAGGTTCCCTGACATGAATCCAAGCCTCCAATCTCTTCTGCTTAGACTATCTTACATGAATCCAATAACAATGACCCAAGTTTTATGTGATAATAGTTTGGAGTGGCCCTTAGTATGAGTTTTTCTGATTTCTAAAAAATTTGGAACTACTAGAAGTTGTAAAAGCAAAGGAACATTTTAAAGAAGATAAAATCTAGAACTTTTCATTAATTTTAGTTTTTACAGATCTATGTGTGGATAGTTGACTGACCAATACAGTCCTTTTAATCACAAATTTCTTGCTCCTGCTCAGTGAGAGAGCTTCTGCATAAAATGCATCAGGTAAATAAAATGCACAAATATCCATTTCATTAACTGATAGGGTCTCCTGAAAGCAAGGCAATGGCCCTCTGATAGGAAGCCAACTGCTTTCCCCTACGCTGAAAGTACATTTATTTATATCAATTCAGTTTGACACTCAAGCATTATGAATGTTAAAAAAATAAAAAGACCAGGCAGCATTCGCTTTCTTTATCAGCATAATTTATAGGTCACAATTTCCAGAACTGCAATTTCTGCTTAGTCCTCATTTTCCCCTTTCTCAGTAAAATAATCAGGCACGCTACTCATAAGCAGCTGTAAGAAAAGCATCACCTTTCTTCTGGAGCAGCTTAGGAATTGCACTTAAATTAGGTTCCTAACATCTTAATTTCTCCCCATCCACTCCAAATTGTCTGCACTGGTCTATGAAACATATTAATAGTAACGCCTTTAGCTTTACAGTAATTAAATGTGACGGGTTGCCATGCCAGTGGAATTCACATATCTTTCCTGGATCGTGTGGTCCAATATGACAAAGCACTGTGACTAGCCATTAAGGATACAGATGCATTATTGATATCAAATATATCATGATTCCCCCCTCAGGTTGTGAAATGTGTCAGGCTAAGGTTTCCCAGTCCTCCATAAATTGGCTGGTATGCTTCAGGCCTTGCAGCAGCCCCACAGCCATCTGGCTGTAGCCTGGGAATCTCCCTCCAGAGGAGAAATCAAGAGTCAGGGAACATCCTTATTCTAGAAGAAAACAACTGCAACTTAGCAATTACCGTTTCAAAATATTCGTAATGAACAACTCTCAACCTGTAGGATTTTGCATTCTGCTCTAAATGATACCATTATGCAATATGCTGACTTCAGGGTGATCCAATGGGGGTATGAATTGGGACAGAATTAGGTCCTACATTACTCTGGGTCTGATCCTGCAATATGTACCCACATTTCCAGCTGAGTTCCTGCAGGTTGCCTCTCAAATCCTGTCTGGAACCTCATGGGAAGGGAACCAGCCCCTGGAAGCCAAAGGTCAGCAAGTTAATAGAACATAATCACCTGGATTCTGAGACAGAGAGAGAGAAACACTCACAGAATTTATCTAAAACTAATGCTTATAGTAAAGTTTCTTAAACACCCATCACAGCCTTAGGTTCAATAACTTTATTGTCTTTAAAAAATCACTCACACATATATCTAATGAGTTAAGAAATGCATGTTTAATCCTGAGAGGTCATGCTATTGTCACCTAAATTCTTGTTTGAATTTTTAAATGCAACAACTTTCAGCATGACAACTTTTCTTATAACCCTGTCTGTGGCATGGGGAAGATTGGCAATTACGTAATCACACATAATTTGCGGGGTGGGCTTCCTTAAACTGGCATCTGAGATACAGTCTCAACATTAGCTTCAACCTGGAAGTGATTTCCTATAGCAGCTACTTGGCTGAAACTTCAGTATCAGTTATCACTGAGATTAAAAATACCCTGTTACTTTTGTGGACAATAGCTAAACAGGGTGCTTTCTCAAATTACATTGAATGTATAAAGAATTCTTGGTTTACTTGACAGTTTAATCAATTTCATAATTAGATTTGGCGATTTAATAGTAACCCATCTTTAAGCAAATACATATATCAAATTAGAATAATCACACAATTGGAAATCTTTAGTAACAGAAGGTGGGGTGGTTTTGTTTGTTTGTGTGTCTGTCCCAACTGGGTATATTTTTTGCTTTCACGAATGAGTCCTCACACCACACATAACGAGCCAAGTTACGCTAAGTGAAGTAAGAGAAACAAGCAGAAGGCAAAACTGCAAACTGAATTGAATTAATAACTCTGCTAGACACCAAAAATCATGGACTTAACAGTGACACTGGTTTTGTGGCTCATTACAACAACTTGGAACACATCCCACTGCCCTCTACTCTCACTTACTCCCTTCTAACCCTTTTTGAATAACAATCCAACCCACAGTTGTCCTCTTTATTTCAAGTGACTGCTTCTAGCATGCTGTTGCCCTGTCCAGAGTGGCTACATGGCCATGAATGCCTACCTCTGGGCAGACTGTGAAAAGCAGGGCAGACACCCCAAACTGGTGGCATGGTCTATACTTATATTTCACCAAGCCAGTACCAAATGTGAACTCCCAAAATACTGCAATAGTCTTATAATAGAGACACAGACAGTCCCCTTAGACACTCCAGTCTGTCCGGCCACTCAGGTAAGCTGGAATATGTGATAAATGGTCACGTACTCCAAAAATCACAAAATATCAGGGTACACCCAGGTCCAAGATACTAGTCATACCACCCAGGTCAATTTCCATCCTCACACCAAAAACAACGCCGATAGTCAATTCTAAATTAAACTAATTAAAGGTTATTTAAGAAAAAAAGAATGAGAGTTACTGAGAGATTAAAGCACGTAAATATACATCTATAGCTGAATCACAATCTATCATTTCAAAAGGTAGCAGAGATACAATAATCTGGCAGTTTCCCAGAAGTCTCTTAGGACTAACCAGAGTAACTCTGGGGATCTGCGTCTTCTTGTTAAGTTATTCGGCCTTGTTAGAATCCAAACAATCCAGGGATGAATTTTTTTCCCTTGTGTCCATATTTATAGCGTCTCACAGAAAACAAGCTGACAGGGTCACTTCCCATGTGGGCTCTTTCTTGATAACACAGAGAAGTGAAAACAATACATGCAGCATCCCATTTGTTTTCATGAAGTTTAAACTCCCAGTACATTCTTCTGCATTTAACTTTGAGCTGTACTAATACAGAAGTGAACTGGCTTAGCTTCCCGCTGTGAGTTTGTCAGTTCTCAACTGATGCCCAGACCTTGGCCGGAGCTGGGACTTGGCTTACCAGTGTCACACACGCATTACATCTTTTGCTTAACTATCTGTCCCAATGGGTCTGTAACTGTGACACACTGCTTCCTCCCCCAGATGTGAGGAGGCGCTCTGTGTAGCTTCAAGGCTTGTACCTTCCACCACAAAAGTTGTTCCAATAAAAGATATTGCCTCACCTACCTTGTTACTCATATCCGGGGACCAATACAGCTACAACACCACCACAAATGAGTGAAATAATACTCATTCATATTGCAGCTCCTCAGATATTGTAACAAAAGGCCCAAACCTTGAACCTATGTTCAAGCGAACACATTTCAGTGGGTGTAATCTGGTGGGTAAGGATTATTCCTAGGAGGAAAGGCTGCAGGACTGAGGTCATAAATTGCACAAGAGATATGAAAAATCTCCATCTGTCTTAAGCTGCAACCTAAATTAAAATGTTTCAAGCAACTATAAAACTCCTGTCGAAGACTTAAATTTAGCATTACCTGACTTACTTCTTCAGCTCAGAGGACTTTTCCTTTTGTTTGTTTGACTGTTTGATAATATTTCTCAACAGAACCACCTTCTCAAGTATAGTACATAGTCATTGTTGTGCTTTAACATTATTTGGTATTACAGCTAGTATCCACCATGTCTTTTGATATTGTTTGTATTTTGCCTTTTACTTTGCACAGACAACACAATTTCTCTTGTCCATTGATAGAAAGGAGAACTAAGGGGAAAAAATAAGAAAAGTCAATCTCTACATAATAGATAAACACTTTTTATTTGTATTTAAGAGGGGCTGAATCCTTCACAGAAGTGATCTGCATGAAGTCCAGCTATGGAAAATGAATTTTCCATCCCAGGAGAAATTCCGATATTTGAATATTTTCATCCTGAAATGGGACAAAAGTCAAAATATCAAAAACAATTTGCAAAAAGTTGCACAGAAAATGTTTATTCAGAAATGCTGAAATGAAACATTTTTATATTTTCAATTGAAGTGAAACAAATGTTGACAGGTCAATTCAAATCAAAACATTTCACATTTTTCTATTGAACAATTTAATTGAAATTGACTTTTTTTACATGAAAAAATCAATTTTGACAAAACTCCATATTTGATCAGAAAAATATTTCAGTCAAAAAAAAATGTGATCATCTCTAACATTGTCATGTGTAAAATATACAGCCAATATTTCTAGTCTACTCTTTCAATAGTGGAAGAAATCAGATAGAATAACTCAATATATCCAAATCATTGCCTTAGTTTATAAGTCTTGGAGTCCTATGAAATCTATGTTTCCTTTTAACTACAGTCTTGAAATATGTGCCCCTGCACTGATTCAACCGCTCATGCAAATGACTTAATTCTTTATGTTTGTACATATTAGGAAATTTTGGGGAACTTCATCAAGCTTGATTCAGCCCAGGATTTCACTGATGGACATTGGTCCTGCCTGAGGTTAAAAATTCTGCCTGGGGATAAAATTCTGCCTGGAGCATTATGCTGGCAGTCCAGCTTTAACTATTAATGCTATAATGCTTTATAAGGCCTGCCAGCATTTAAAAAAAAAATCCTACCACAACAAACTACTTTACAAATGAGCTTTAATTTGTTAACTATGCAGCAGGCTAGGCACTTATAAAATATAGTTTGGGATTCAGCAGTAACTCCCTCTTAAATATGGTTTAACCCCTTAAGAAGGTTGTTACAAGGTTACAAAAGGTAAATACATTTTGAGTCATGAATATTAATAGTTGTATTTAATGATTATATATTACTTACATGTTACATGTTACAAAAGGGCTACATTGCATGCAGAATGTTAACAAAAGATAAGTCGAATAAAATGCTCTTAAGTTGATCAGATAATACATTGCACATCTGAACTGCTATGTAAATGATCAGTGCTTTAAAAACAATAACTACTTAGTTCTCACAACCCCCTATCCCCCATGAGCCAAGTGGCCTCTTTTTTTTTTTTAAGGTGTGGAAAAGGAGACACAAAGGGTATGTCTATACTACAATTAAAAATCCAGAGCTGGCCTGTTATGATGCAGTTACAGTCTTCAAAGTTCTTTTTCTTAGTGTGAGAGCAAATGTTCAGTCTTGGGAAGACATGTTTTTGTGGTAGTAGTTTTTGTTGTGCAAAGCAGTGGTCCTTGGGAAAGAAGCTATCTGACAAGCAGGAGAGTTTGCTTTCTGTCTTGTTTTCTGATTGGAGTAAAATTCTTGAGGCAGAGTTGCTCTCTGGGAACTGGGCTTTGGTGCTGGGCTGAAATCCCTGAAGAAGAAATTGCCTGCATGCTGTGTAACTGTCATATCAGGATGATGTAAATGTGTAAACAAGTCATAATTAGATACCTAGATTCCACCTCACTGATTTCTCCTTTACTGGGAAGTCAACGTGCAAAGCCCTGGACTTCTGTCCATACTTGGCAGAGGAGCATTGCTGGTGTTGGACTGGGACTCAGGGACTGGAAGCCAGGGCAACAATACCTTACTAAATCATACGGCAATGCATGGTCTCATCATATGAATATATACTGATATTTGATGAGATCTCAAAAGCTTTAACAGTCTGAGATATGTACACATTAATGAATACATGTCCTAGAAAATTCAACGCTGATTATGAAATGATATATATCAGTGATCTTTTAGGAAAAATCTGGTGTCAAAAGATTACAGTATACATGGATTGTTCATTTCTATATGTAATTGGAAACCTTTTAAGGCTATCTAAGGCCATGTCTACATCTAAAATTTTGCAGCGCTGGTTGTTACAGCTGTATTAGTACAGCTGTATAGGGCCAGCGCTGCAGAGTGGCCACACTTACAGCAACCAGCGCTGCAAGTGGTGTTAGATGTGGCCACACTGCAGCGCTGTTGGGCGGCTTCAAGGGGGGTTCCGGGAACGCGAGAGCAAACCGGGAAAGGAGACCAGCTTCGCCGCGGTTTGCTCTCGCGTTCCCCGAACCACCCTGCAAACCGCAGGGAAGGAGACCTGCTTGCTCGGGGTTCCGGGAACGAGAGAGCAAACCGGGAAAGGAGACCAGCTTCACCGCGGTTTGCTCTCGCGTTCCCCGAACCACCCTGCAAACCGCAGGGAAGGAGACCTGCTTGCTCGGGGTTCCGGGAACGAGAGAGCAAACCGGGAAAGGAGACCAGCTTCACCGCGGTTTGCTCTCGCGTTCCCCGAACCACCCTGCAAACTGCAGGGAAGGAGACCTGCTTGCTCGGGGTTCCGGGAACGCGAGAGCAAGCCGGGGAAGGAGACCAGCTTGATTACCAGAGGCTTCCTCCTTCCACGGAGGTCAAGAAAAGCGCTGGTAAGTGTCTACATTGGATTACCAGCGCTGGATCACCAGCGCTGGATCCTCTACACCCGAGACAAAACGGGAGTACGGCCAGCGCTGCAAACAGGGAGTTGCAGCGCTGGTGATGCCCTGCAGATGTGTACACCTTCAAAGTTGCAGCGCTGTAACTCCCTCACCAGCGCTGCAACTTTCTGATGTAGACAAGCCCTAAGTAAGTTTCTATGTGCTGTATAAGAGCTATATTGTATTTTACTAGTAACCAGAGGAATTTTCAATGATCCGTATTATATCCATGGGATATTAGTCATCAACAGTCACAGATGAATAAATGTATTAGGGAAAAAAGTCACCAGATTTTATTTCAGTAACGGAAACTGAATCATATTCTTTCTATAGCAGCTAATTAATTCTGTATAACAGCAGATGAATTGATTCACTTTACTGGCAATTGCTCTACATTTATGAGAAATAAGACAATGGGGGAAAGTAAAAAACTATCCTCTTTCAGTAGGTTGGCTGAAATGTTAAAATTGAGCCAATAAACATCAGAATGTGATAAAATCAAATCAATGCAGGGTAATATGGAAGCACTAAAGGCCCCTAATAGTCCATGGTGTTTTTTTTTTCTTTCAAGATTGAGCAGTGGGTGTAGTTTGCCCAGTTTTGGAAGATCTATATTGTTGATGTTGTTGAGCAAAGATTTTTTTAAAAAATATTTTATTGCATCCTCTGTTAGTGGTGTCTTCAGAGCTGGATGCTGTGCAGTGCAGATGTGGAACTATGTGGCCACAGGGCCTGATCCAAAGCATGGCTGAAGCCAGTGGGAGTCTAGCATGAGGACCTTATGCTCAAAGCATGTCCTGATAAGCAGGACACAGGGCTTCAGGGTATAAGATCACATCCTATGGGCACACTCCAATTCCCATTAAAATCAATGGCAATCTTCATTAATATTAATGGATCTTGGAACAGAACCTAACATATTTCCTAATGTATCCACATGTATACTTAAGACTATAGAAATATAACAGTTCTCCTCAGAAAAGCACAGTATCTGCCTAGCAGCTGTGTCACTGCTCGGGACATTTTTCTTGCAGTTCTGCCACTTATGTGCAGAGTAAACTTTTTAATACAGCCTGCTTCAGAAAAATCCTCCATATCTTTTGGCCCAGAACAATCTCAAGCTGAGATCTATTGACACAGTGCAGCCAAGAGGACATGAGCACCATCATTGCCAGGAGGCACTGAAGATGGGTTAGCAATGTGCTTTGGATGGAAACTGATTCCATCAGCAGAGTAGCAATCAGATGGACACCTCAAGGCAAGTGAAAACTAGGCCGCCTGAAAAAAACATGGCAAAGAGCTGTGGAAGCCGAGCTGAAAAACCTGGGGCAGAGTTGGGGAACCATCGAAAGACTTGCCAGAAACAGACAGAAGAGGAGGAGCTTCATCGCTGCTCTAAACACCAGAGGCATAATGGGAACGTAATGACGAGGAGCTTCTTGTGGGTGAAAAGAAAACAGATAACATACTGAGGGAATATTTTTCTTCAAATATTTGGTTGAGGAAAGCACCAAGGTAATGTTCATTAACTTCTGAATCCATTATCTAATCCTGTTAACATTCAATTATAGAACCTGAAAAGATATTGTGATATTAAATCCTGATTCTTTCCTTTAACTCTTCTAATTTTAAGAGAGAGTTAAATTGGTGCTCATCATGTGTTCTGGTGTAGAGAGCCTTTTGTTTCTTTAAACTGATTTTTGTGGTGAGAAAAGTAGGAGAGCAGAAGAATAAAGGAGGGGTTTTGTTTTTGTTGCAGTGATTAGGTAATTTCATTTGTACTATCACTTGTAAGTACTATCATTTGTAAGTTTCTTCGCTGTCAATCTTGGAAATAGGGCATGGTACCTACGAAATGTCGACATTTCAATTTGACAATGCAGAGAGTTGTGCATGTAGAAAAATTCACAGGAAACAAACAGTTATGAGAGCAATTTGTAATGGCAACAAGGACTAAGGACTGACACTAATATAATATTGTAGTGTGCACCTGTAGTGCTTGCTACTGGTACAGATTGAGGTTCTGTTTCCATTCTCTTACCCATTTTTATTGGTGCTTAACTTCTTCATGCAAACACCTTTGGGGATTATATGTTGTGGTTTGGAGCCTACTCTAAAGCTAGAATTGTTTGGTTTAAGCAAAATCAGTTTAGCCATATTTCAGCTGTGTGAGCAGATAAAAATAACTGGGCCAGGTTCTAATATTAGATTCTGGCCTTTTGTGGCAATTCATTGGCGGAAGAAGGGCAGCTACTGGCCACAATAAGATAACAGAGAATGCCCCTGTTGAAGGAGAATGCTGCTGGCATCAAGTGTGTGCAGATGGATCCAACATGAACCCCCCTTCCTGTCAGCACTGTGGACTTGTCGGGGCAGTCAAGGGTGCGGAGCAGGTGTGTTGAATCTCCACTCTGCTGTGCCTATATTTCATTGGCATATGGCCACTAAGGATCCTGGGTGAGTGGTACAAGAGAGAGCCGCTCTAACTCTTACCAGGGCTCAGGCAGACCTAGGGAACAAGCAGAGAGAATCAAACCTGTCTTCTGTCTGTTCCCATTGACATATTGCACAATTCTGTGGGGAGTTGACTCATGGTTTTTGAACACCAGGCAATGCTGCAATCCTCCTCATGGAATGCATATTTAGATAGGTAGTGGTTTACGTTGTAAAGTGTATGTGGTTAAAATATGTGATCAGAAATATGGCCAACTTAGCATTGTTGCAGGAAGCCTAACTCCAGTGTGACGGATAATTCCATTTTGATGTTGGGGGACTGACAATGGCTCTTGCATTTGTAAATCAATAATGTGCATTTATTCTCGGGGAGCTACAGGTTTGTCCATTGCTAAACCCACAAATGAGATTTAGGAGTGCATTCTCAGCTCAAAGCACTGACCATTAACACTGAGCCAAAAATATAGCCCGAAGCACGAATCCAGGATAAATACTAGCTGTGGGAAATGAAAGGTATGTTTTACTCTGTCCTTCATCTGGACACCTAAGGTATGTCTACACTGCAAATAAACGTCTCTGGCTGGTCTCTGGCTGCTGACTCAGGTTCGGACTCAGGGCTGTAAAGTTGCCATGTAGACATTTGGGCCTGGGCCCCCTTTCAGTGTCCCAGAGTCTAGGCTCCAGTGTGAACCAAAAATCGATACCGCAATTTTACATCCCCGTAGCCAAATCCCCACAAGCCTGAGTTAGATGACATGGGCCAGCCACAGTGTTTAACAGCAGTGTTGACATATCCTCAGCGTCTTTCTCGCTTCTCCACATATGTTCCATCTGGGCCAGATTGTTCCCTTCTGCTCTAGGCATGAGGGTTCCATCCCTTTTGCACTCCTGGGCAACAGCAGGGCTTAGCTTCAGTCCATGCCTTTCTCCATAATGCACATTGCTTTCCATGTGTGCCCCTTTAAATTCAAGCCACGGGAAGGGAAGGAAAGTTAGGGTCATGATCTAACTCCCTATGCACCATCTAGGGCTGCACCTTCTGTTCAGGCTAAAGGAAGGATGGTCTTGTGTAGGTTTGGCAGAATGCATTTATATTTGTTTTATAATTTTAACAGATAACATTGATGATTATTTTAAGCATTTTTCCTACTGTAACAGACTTTAATTTTCATAGTTGTGAGAAACTATGGTGGGGGGGAAGGAGAGGCCAGATAATAATTATTTAATGACAGCAGATGTTGAGAATTCAAGAGTTCAAGTTTTGTAACCATTAAAACACAAATTGTTAACATCACATGTCAAAATATATAAAGGAAAGAGCTGCAAATCAAATACTAAGTTCTTCCCCACTTTGCCTTTTTGCAAATTTCAGTTGTTACCAATGGAGAATTTTTTTGTCAATTTGGGGATGTGTGTGAAATCAACATTTACCAATACCTATGTTCAAAGCACTGGACTGAGGTGTAGAAAACCTGGGTTATATCCTCAGTTGTGCCATAGACTCCTTTGTTGACTTTGGGTAAATCACTTAATCTTGCTGTGCCTCAATTTGCCATCAATAAAATGAGGATCAGAGCACTTCCTTTCTCCCCTCCTTCGTCTTTCTTGTCTATTTCAACTGTAAGCTCTTTGGGGCAGGGACTCTCTGATGTATGTGCACAGTGCTGAGTATTACAGGAGTTCTCTTAACACCTAGAGGGATGTGGCCCCAATTTGACTCAGGGCAGCTAAACACCACCGCAATACTACTAGAATAATCATCTCCTCCTTTATCAACTATTCTCAGAATAGGAATTTAGAGCACTTGGAAAATTCATATTAACAACCCAATAGATCACAACAGCCTTTCCAAACTATTATGGTCCATTATCTAAATTTATATTTAGGGAGATTTAAACACTGTTTTGTGAGTTATGATCTATCATCCGGATAAGTATTTCAGGAATTTCAGAATGCAGATTGTTGACTGATATAAATCGTTGATATAAATACTCTTTGGCAGTCCCATTTGTCTGCATACTTAACCCCTGCCCCATAAATGTGTTACTGGTGAGGAAGCATTACTGCTGTGTGCACTTAGAGGAGATTCATTTAAATTTGTAACACAAGATCAGATGGGCAGAGCTCCCCCTCCTGACGTGCAGACAGAAGGTCAGTTACCTCCATGGCATTGTTCTCTCCTTCAGGCAAACCCTACAAGGTCTTTTTTGGGAGGGGAAGGGAGTGGATAGGCCAGCACAACAGGAAATGAGCATCATCCTGCCAGCATCCAGTGCAAACCCCAGAGGAAAGTTAATACAGCCAGATTTCCTATGCACTTGGAAATCCCCTGGTAGAGAAGGCTTACAGATAGCTGCTGGTGTATGGAATTTATCATGCTGCAGGGGTCTGGAGCTGATGAAAAGCCCAGACTCTCCTTTCAGCTCATATTCTGCCCTCGGGGAGCCATAAGATCCATGCACATCTTGTGGGATCCATGGGATTTGGAGGCATGATTTCTGGTTTCTTCTTTGATGAGGCCCTACACCTCTGATGAAAGAATTCAGCGGAAATCCCACTAGGGGAACTTTGTAGAATTTCCTGACCCCTGCATGGAAAGTCTATGTACAGCTGTGATCTGGCCCATGCAATATTTAAAGGCACTAATGATCCTTTTTAGAGGTGGCAACCCCAACATTTAGCACAGGCGGGGAGGGGTTTGATTCTCGGTTCGAGCCCATGCCCCAAGCACAGGTTAGATCAGCCTAGGAACTGCTCTAATCTTTGTCAGCATGCTACAGTTCCCCGTTCCCTGGGATCACACACCATCTGGGGATAGGTGGAGCACATTTCACTTTGGCCACTCCTCCTCAGTGCACCTGGCATGTCTCTTATAGCCCCTGATACAGCTGGGGCTGTGGAAAGAGATGGGTGGGAACAGGCTGCATGCTTTCTGGGGACTTCTCTGTGGGTGGGAATCCCCCAGCGGGGGCATTGCCGGTGGTTTCTGAGCAACACAAACGGAGTGATGTAGGGCCAAGAATCTGGTTCACCCTTTTTATAATGTCTTTTTGATTTAAAGGAAGGTGAAAAGCATCCAGAGCCTTTAATGTCTTGCTCGTCTCTGCACTCCCGCATAAAGGAAAATGGGCAACTCCTTTTGCTAGTTTTGTTTATTTTTTTCACAGCTTAATGGGCTGAGACTTTGTAGGACAAGTTTCAGCACTAGGAATGTTTTTATGTGGGGGTGGGAAGGAAAACGGAAACACTCACACATGGCAGTGAGGATATCTGCATGAATTGGGCCACTGCACAAAAGGTGGTTTTAATTTGACTAAGAATGAATAGATTGCTGCAAATCAATTACAGTCTAATAAGGGTCTTATTGTCAAACCTGCTGATAAAATGGAGTGCTATTGTTCTGAACTGCACTACACTGAAATGAGCTTTCAAAAGAACTTAATGCTGACTTGTAAATCTTTGATCTCTTATCCTAGTGAGAATTTAGAAACACCGACCCCTAAATGTTTCCGCTTTAAAATAAGCAGTTATTAGATTATTATTAAGAGAGTTTCCTTCTTGGGTCTGATGGGGCTGAGCAGCTCCATACTTTCAACTCCAATTGTCTTCAGTGGGAGTGGAGGGTGCTCAGCACCTCCTAGAGTCAGGCCCCTAGACAGAGAGAAAGATTTTGGGGGGTTGTTTTTCTTTTTGTATTGTATCCACACCGAATAAATACAAAGGGATGAAACAGCCCTGGCAGGAGAAGCTATATTTTGTGCCTGTCAATGGTTTCTCATTATGGAGCTGAATGAACACATCACTTGGTAAAACTGGGAAGCACTCTTGCTGGGTTTCAGAACCTGGGCTCCAACCCAAGCCAGAACATCTACACTGCTATTGCTAGTCGCGTAGTCTGAGTCCCATAAAAACAGAGTCAATTCACCCAGGCTCTGGGCCTAGGTGCTGTGGGTGGGTCTTTTATTGCAGTGTAGACATATGCTAAGTGACAAACCTTTGTGGAGTTTCTCCTACGTTGGCCTGTTGAGGTGCATGGAGTATGCATCTAATTCATTCAGGATAACCGAGGGGATCTCCTTGGAAGACCCATTCATCCCAACTGCTGTCTCCACCCTCTCTTGCAAGGTCACTTCAGTTGGACACTCCTCCAGGGACTCCCCCTGGAAACTTTCTTAAAAGTTAAAAAAGGCAGGAAAGCCTGAAGTTATAGGGGTGATGTATAAAAGAAATGAAGCTGTATGAGTGTCCTTGAAAGAGCATACTCTAATGACACACAAGAATGTGTAGCATTCTTCTTAAATTAGCAGGGTCAATAAAATTGCTGCTATGAATTGCAATAACTTCCTAATTAAACACCTCTTAACAGCTGGGAACAACTTTCCCAGGGAAAGTCCCGGGATTCCTTGCCCACTCCTCCCACATGAATCTCCGGGCAACCTCCTTGGGCTAGGGGAGGGGGATAATGCGACAGAGGCAGTTGGACCCTCTTCTGTGCAGCAAGAAAGGAGAGGGACCTTTTTCACACAGATCATGAGGATACAATCTTCCCCAGGGCTTTAGGGAAATGTTCAAAAGAGAGGTATGTGTATTTAGAGCAACCGTGTTTAACCTCAGTGTTACACTAAGTATTGAGCTGACTCAAAAAGCAGAATCTAGTTTTACACAGAGCCTGGCATTCAAAATGTATCTCAGCACGTAAGTAATGAATTATTATATTAATTATGGGGCAAATCTTGCCATTGAACACATGGGAGCTGAGGGGGCAGTGCCTGTAGGCAGAGGCAGCGCTCAGAGCTGCCTGGCCACGCCTCCACCTAGGAGCTGAACAATGGGGGGGATGTTGCCACTTCTGGGAAGCCTCCCAGGTAAGCGCCACCCAAAGCCTGCTTGACCCCATCCCGTGCCTCAACCCCTTGCCCCCTACCACACTCAAACTCTGCTGCTGCTGCAGGTGGGGTGCACAGTGGCCCAAGACTGTCCCAGCAGCCACTGGTGTGACTGGCACAGGGGCTGCCTGAGCTGCCTTTGGATAAGGTACACTGGTCACTGCAGAAGTCACGGAGATCATGGAAAGTCATGGAATCCATGACCTCTGTGACAAATTCACAGCCTTAATCATGAACAATGAGAGTCAAATAGCAGAGGGAATGAGTGAAGGAACCATAGCTTGAAAATTATTTGTCCAAATTTATCTGGCAAACACTTATTGATAGCAAATGCTTTTGTAGAATTTAGGACTTTCTCAGGCATTATTCATAAACAAAATTAAGATACATTTGCTGCAAATGTATCAGCAACAAATCATTTGGGCCTGTCTGGACACAACTGATAATGGGAGACTATCACAAATGTTGGTGGGTCAGTGCTGTTTAAATTAAAATCAGTTCATTCAGACAATGATCTGCACTATCCTGACCTATTTTAAGCTCTTCAGCCTGCACACTTAGCTTGGAAAGACTAGGAAGAAGGGATTTTCTGCGTAATTTCTGGTGCCTCATTTTTCCCATATGTGTCAGGAATATTGTTAGTGGAGCTTGTCTCCGTATATTTTGGCACTCTTGATTCTGGTCCCAACCAGAGCCAGAAAGACAAAAGGTGTGTGAAAACGCAAATTGGTTTAAATAGAGTTTGAGGGCATAGCTAAAAGATCACATTACTTTGTTTTTTTTTCATTTTATTTTATTTTATTTTATTTTATTTTAATCAAACTGGTTTGCTTACTCCTATCTTCAACCACTATCATCTCTTTATGAAAAGCTAAAAGAATAGCAATCTCTGACAATATTTACATATAGCACTGTTCACACAGACTGCCACCAGCAAAAACACATAAACAGGGTTTTGCTCTAAAGAGATAAACATTCGTTCATATTACCTCACAATCACTCAGACACATAAAATATTCCTTCCCATTATATTTCTTCATTAGGGATCACTGAAGCAGAAAGACATAAAGTTAGATTGACATCGATAGCTGCCTGCAATATAGATTCCAGGAGAGAATTATCATGTCCTTTCCTTAAAAGTAAATGTAGTGCACATGAAAAGTTCCAGACTGACAAGCCTGGCGAATGAGATCCTCTGTTTATCTGGGGAACAAACACAAGATAAGCAGCTTTATGACTCTGCCAGGTGCCTCAACCTTGATATGAAGGTAGAACAGGGTGAAAGTCTTCAGCCAAAACTCTTTTTCAGCAAAAGATGCAGATTCAGCAATCCTGAAACATTTTGTGACTTTATTTTGGTTTTGCCAAAGCATTCCCCTTGAAAACACAACAATTCTGAAAAAGTGGAGTTGTTTCATTTTGACATTTTGAAAATGAAACTTTTTGATTTTTCAGTTGGAAATGATCTTTTCTGTCAATGTTCCCTTTGATTGTATATTTTTAAAAAATGTGAAAAATGTAAAACAAAAAGCCGAGCTCGAAATCAAAATGAAATGTTTTGTTCTGGGTTGAACAAAACAGTTAATCGGACCCCAAAATAATATTTGTATTCAGGGCTGGTGCAAGGATGTTTCGCGTTCTAGGCAAAACTTCCATCTTGCACCGTCCCCTATCCCTGTGCCCCCGCCCTGAGGTGCTCGCCCCATGGCAGCTCCCCCCTCCGCCCTGAGGCGCGCCCTCTGCAGCAGCTCCCCACACTCCACCCTCTGCCCTGAGGCACTCCCCCGCCCCAGCTCACCCCTGTTCCACCTCCACCCCGAGCACGCCGTCGCTGCTTCACTTCTCCCGCCTCCCAGGATTGCGGCACCAATCAGCTTAGGCGCTGCAAGCCTGGGAGGTGGGATAAGTGAAGCGGTGACAGTGTGCTCGGGGAGGAGGTGAGGCAGGGGTGAGCTGGGGCAAGGAGTTCCCCTGCGTGATGCCCCCCCTTACTTGCTGCAGGTGGCCCTCCCTGTGCTCCCCTGCCCCAACTCCCTCCGCCTAAATGCTGGTGGTGACCAGGGCGGTCAAAGATCCGGCCGCCACGGTCACTGCCAAAGAAAATGCCGCCCCCCAAATCCTAGCTCCCTAGACGACAGCCTAGGTCACCTAGGTCACCAGGCCTGTTTGTATTACTTTTTTGAATTGATTGGGAACATTTTCTTTAAAAAACATTGTGGGATTGCCAGGAAACCAAAAGTTCTCGCTGAAGGTACTATGTCAACTTTAAGGTCAAGAAATGGTTCAGTCTCCATTCCCATTCAATCCTTAAAGCCAATAAAAAAAAGAACTTGTGAAAAAATATAGAAGTTCTTTTAATTTGGAAGTTCTCGAAATGGACCCATTTTTGTTTCTTTCAAAATGTTTTGAACCTTTTTCCCTTTTTTTAAAAAATCAAAAGCTTTATCAAAGTGGTTACTGAAATGTTTAATTTAAAGAAAATGTCTTTCAGTATGTGAAAAAATGTGAATAACCACTGTAATAATGTTTTCCATTTCAAATTCAGAGAAGGGGAAAGTCACAATTCATTCTTTGTGTGTCAATATTTCTGTTTTTTAAATCTCAGTAATTTTCAGTAAAAAAAAATGTTTTTGTTTGTGGAGGGGATTGGTGGGGGAGGGGCAATTTTTATTTGAAAACTTTTGACCAGCCTTTCTCCTGGGGGTCAGTAAGGTTGCTGCTACTTTCTATCTAATCAAATTATATTTTTGCATCTACTCTGAAATGGATTGAGGTCACCCCTTTATTGTGTGAATGTCATCAAAAGTCATCATATAGTAATCTCTCTAAAGCCTGACTAATTCGGGATGGATGAGCTTCACCTTAGGGAATTCTAATGCACTGCTGGTGAATTCAGACATCCTAATCATGTCATGTTCAGCTTAGCTTCTCTAGCAATGCTGAGGAGGAGGAGGAGGAGGAGGAGAATAGCTAAAGACACAAAGCAATTGTCCAAACCTTGAAAGTATGAATTTACATGGATAGACGAGCAAGGCATTCCATATTCCTTTTGGGTGGGAGAGACATCTAACTTTTAGTACTGATCTGTGTGCTTCAGTGTAGAATCCATTGGACTCCAGTGTCCATCTGCAGAGCCAGCAATAGCCCATGGCAGTGAGCATCCAAGCCCAGGTCAAGAGACTCAGGCTTGCACCACTGTCCTAAGATGAGCTGTGTGGACAGTATTTTAAGTGGTGGCTTGGACTGGAGTTCTGGCTCTGAAGCCTACGTCCTCCCTAGGTTTATGATCCCAAGCCACAATGTGTACACAGCTATTTCTAGCATGGTAGCATGAGCCCCGCAGGCCCAAGTCAGTTAACCTGGGCTCGGAGGCTTGCTGCCATGGGCTGTGTACATGTATCTCGAGAGGGCTTGCTGGGAAGGTTGCTGGCTCTGTGTTTTTGGGGCCAGACCTAGCACCTTTCACAACTGCACTGTAAATCTCAAGATTTTTTAACCAGGTGAGTTTTAATTATTAAGTGTGATTAACTGCGTATCCTACCCTTGAGCTATATATTATAGGCCAGATTGTTATTTTTTGGAGTTAATAATTTACACAGCACTATTGCCCTTTACCATTCTCTCTTGCCTGAAATTTAATGTTCCTTTAACATCTCTGCGGGTCCCTGTTCACCTCTGCAACACACATGGGAAATCTAAAAGCACTGCATGCTGAGGAGAGTAGGAGTGAGACAAGCCTTTCACATTTCTGTGCTTTGAAATGATATGTCTTACGCAGAAATGGCAGAAGGATGAGAGAGAGGGATAGATTTGTGTTTTAGACTGTTTGGTCATACACAGGTCTATCTGTCTTCCTTGGGTTCTACAAACATTTATGTGTATCTACATGAGTTCTTGGCATCCATCTGATCTTTTCACATTGAAAATAGCAATGGAGTGAAAAGTTCACTCTATAATGGATGTGCAGCTGAAGAAACCATCAAGATGACTCTAGCAGGGCAGCTATGGCATCATTTTTTGATGATTATTATTTATTTACAATAGCACTCACTGTTACACGAAGCACCTCATATTCACACCCTCCACACTAGTCCTAGTACAAAGTATGCCTTGTGTAATAATTTGAAAACTAATAAATCACTGATCATTACTATTCTTGCATGATGTATGTATGCAGTGGCTATTAAGAGTTATGGATACATTCTAGACTTATGATGAAGGTGTGTTTAAACCTGACATGTCAGAGGGAGAAGATGGCAGGAAACAGAACAATTTGCATTTCAGCCAACAGAAGTAGGAGAAGGAAGAACATGGATTTTCCTTCACCACCAGACTCCATGTTGTCTTCCTAGCATCTTGAATAAACCTTACTTTGAGGGGTAACCCGCAGATAAATTCTTTTCAATGGTTAACTGGTCTGTAAAGACAGAGGGGCTGACCCTCAATTGATAAGCAATTGAATCAACTGATTCTTATAATTCAGTAATATTGTATACAGTGTTTAGAGTGAGGTCCCATCTAAAAGCTAATGACACCCTAGTGATTAGTATCATTGTGAAATTTATGTATTAACACTATATGAAGAAATATGGATACTTAATGACACAGTCTGTGGCCAAAGGGGGAGAAACAAGTTCCCTCCTGGCAGAAGAGAAGGCAGCTAGTTTCCTATGTAAATTAAGAATGGTGAAATCGAAACAATGGAAGCTCTATTTACATACAGGGGGATGGGAGGCTCAGAGGAAGGGAAGAACATGAGGTCATCCTACTATCTTTCCTTCATCTAAGTGGGGAGGGGGTTGAAGTCTCTGGAAATTGAATATAGTTGAGAAACCTGCTTAGGCAAAGATCTTTCACATAGAAAGACAAGGGAAGCCAGTGTCTTCTATGATTCTATGTCAGCTTGCTTAAATGCAAGCAGAACAGCAGAAGTGGGTCTTCAACAGGGACTTAGATGTGGGTAAGATACAGGCCTCGTGTATTAGCTGAGGGAGGTTATGCCATGCATAGGGACCTGCATGGAAGAGAGCACAGAAGCAGTGGTATATGACGCTGACAAACGGGCGGATATGGTTAGGAACTTTGGTGGAGTGGAAGTGATGGAATCTGATTTAGGGACTGGCCCTCGATGTTGATATTCAGGTTCCCTCTGTACATTTGGGATTAAATCATGTCTCTATCTTTTAATGCACGTTAGAGAACATAACAAAGGCATGGAGACTTTACTTCCAGTTCTTCTGTTCAGCAAACAGCTACAATGTTTCTACAAGTGCTCTGGTGAGCTTCAGTTAGTACTAACCACCGGGGATGGTGTCTGTCTGGTGGGAGTGTGCTAATAGTCAAAATCTCTTTCCTCCCCACACTAGCTGCCTTTTTATCTAGGTATAGCAAGTAGCTTTTGTAAATATTTAATAAGCCCTTCAGCATATCTTGAAGTATTACACATAATGATCCCAGCTACCACTGCTCATGGAATGTGCTTACCCTCCCAGCCATTTTGTGAGGCTTCACAGAGCACCATGGTTTTTAGGAGGCAGAGAGGCATATATGAGTGGTACATCATCTTCTTTTTTTTTAATTAACTGACTTATTCTTCATCCATAATAGCTGCTCATTTAAAATACCATTCATGCACCAGGAAAACTGCTGCACTCTGGGCTGCTATATAGATTTTAAATTTTCTCCAGTCAATGTTGTATGATGCTTTTCAACTGCTCATTTTGGTCTAAGGCTTTAGTAATTAGATTAGTCATGTTAGTTAAAGTAGGACAAAGTAATTTTAAAGGAGACTGTGAATGGAAGGAAGAAGCTGAAGGAAAATATGCTAATGATATCTAAAATACTTGAAAGTACAATAGCCTATTGTACATTGATAGAACCAGCAAGACCTTCGTTCTTAAGAAAGCTGAGAATGTTTTGGTTTAAAGTAGATATGGACCCAATACATAAAATTCAGATCCAGATTTTGAACCCCCCCCCCATCCCATTCCAAAAAGTTTGTTAGTGTTCAGAGGCAGAAGTTTGATTTGGATTCTTGACATAGACATCTGGATCTGGATTTGGATCTGCCACCCCCAAACTCCCAGGTGGTTGGGAACTGAAGTTTTGGGCCTGTATTCAGGAATGCAGTCATATTCAGGAAGAGCACGTAAGTATGTGCAAAGTCAATTAAAGTCAATTGAAGTTAAAATCATTTTTATAAAGTATTAACATCAATTGAAATACTAAAGTTAAACAGGTATTGAAAAACTTTATTGAATAGGGCTAGATTTAGAAGTTGCTTTAATTCTTTCCCGAATCAGGGCCTTTTTTGGCTAATTCTAATGTCAGACCCTCTATGAAAATTGGATCCGAATCTGAAATTAGGAAATGTGTGGGCATTTTGATTTTTTTTCTTTAAATTCAATAAGAAAACTTTTTAGAATAAGGCGGTTAGTCTAGTTTGTAAAATAATTGCAGAAGCAGTATGATCAAACAAGTCCAGCTGGATAAAATCCCCAAGGGACATTTATATTGATAGTCTCTTGCTTACTATTTTAACTCATAACTTTAATGATGTAAACTCTCATTATTTTTCTGTAGTCTTTTATTGTCAGCTTAAATTCCATGGAAGGCAAAAGAGGGCTACAAATTTATTATATTTACAGCTACTGAGCCAGATTCCTACAATTATCAGATTCCTTCTACATTTCTTAAATAAAACCTGGAGATAACCCAGGCTCCTGACCCACATTTTCCCTCCCTGAATAAAAACAAAGACATTCTAACAATCAAGGATGTAGGTAAGCTATTAATTGCTCAGCACGTAGCAGCTACTTCCTTTATGCACACAGATACTGCACCACTGGTGCTTAGCATTACTACTGACTTACACCCCATATAACTGCATTGAAATCAATGTAAGTCCTCTTGGAATTTGCACCCTGGAGTACAAATTGCATTGTATAAAATCAAATCCATTGTCTAGCTGCTGAAAATCTAAAAAGGCTGAACAAGGACGCTGAATAGTCAAATAACAAATCTAGTGGCTCGAACGGAGGCCCTAGAGAATGGTCCCCAATTTCTTCCATCTGGCAGGTGCCAGACAACAAGCCATGGAGGACTGTGGTGGCGGACGAGCATCCGCCGAAATGCTGTCAACAGGTGGCAACGTCAATAGGCATTGCCACCGAAATGCCACCAACAAGTATCGTCATCCAGAGGTATCGCCACCGAAATACCACCGAGAATCAGCGGCATTCCAGCGGTGATGCCTCTGGATGATGCAGCTTGTCAGCGGCATTTCAGTAGATGCTCCTCCCCCGGCCAGTATGCGGGCACATTTAGACACCCCAGCGGGTGCCATGGCGCCCGCGGGCACCGTGTTGGGGACCCCTGCCCTAGAGTGAGGACTCCTAGGTTTGTATTAATAATAATCATGTTTATTGCACTAGTGCCCAGGGCCAGCTGAGAGTGGGGCCCTGTTGGGCTAGGTGTTGTACAAGCACAGTGTGTGGTGCATGGTTTCTGCCCCCAGAGCTTACAATCTAAATAGACAAGACAGACACAGGTTGGGGGAAGGGGTAGGGCACAAAGACAGAGTGAGCACTTTAAAAGCAGCAATTTGGGGCAGGGAGGGAGTCAGCTAAATTCAGGGGGTAAAGGGAAGTAGGATGAGAGGGACAGGGCAAGGGAGAAGATGGTAAGGGGGCAGATGTGGTGTGAAGCTGAGGTGAAGAGCCTGTGAGAGAGTGGGAGTGTTGAATCAAACAACCAATCAGCACAGGACAGAGAAAGTCCAGTCAAAACTATTATTCTCTGAATGTCCAAAGGACCAGAGGTCCCTGCTATGTCTGCTTCTGTGCCTAGTGGCTGGAGTCTCTGACTGGAGGAATCTCTTCTGCACAGTCCTGGATTCAGGGCTGTGGCTGAGAGGAGAGGTGTCATTGGCTGGGCTCAGTTTTACCCTCCCTATGATGAAGCAGTAGTCCCTGCTTTGGCTGCTTCTGCTCCCACCTGCTGGAGCCTCCACATCTGTTCTTAACTCTGTCGCTGACTCACTCTGTGAACTTGGGTAAGTGGCTTCACCTCTTTGTGTCCCAGTTTCCCCATTTGTTAAAAAAGTCTATTTTTTTCTCCTTTAGAGAGTTATTGTTATTTGTATTGTTGTGGTGTTGAAGACCTCATTAAGGATGGGAGCCCCTAATACTGGCCAAACAGAGACCTTCCTGCCCATAACTGTACGATCCAAGATTTCCTCCTTCTAATTTGTGATGGACAGAGCTCCAGCATTGTAGAGGGTCAATATGGACTGAGAAAACATCTGGCATAGAGCACACTAAACCTGGAGATAACGCTCGGGTCTATTGTCTTTGAAAATATCAGCAAGGTGCATGAACCATTCATGAACCTATAGAAATATGTTGTTTACTCAGCCCTCAAACCCACTTGACAAGAGCAGCCCCAAGTTGCCCTCCATAACCCAGGAACTGGAATCTCCTGTTTCTGTTTGTCAAGGTGACACTAGAATGTATCTAGAAACAGGTGAGTTAGATTTGTTGGGTCAATGGTAACATGTACGGATATAAAACATTGTATTTATTTTAATATGAAGTAGGGCAGTAGTTCTTGAACTTGGACTGCTGCTTGTTCAGGGAAAGTCCCTTGTGGGCCAGGCCAGTTTGTTTACCTGCCGCATCCACAGGTTCGGCTGATCGTGGCTCCCATTGGCCATGGTTCACCTCTCCAGGCCAATAGGAGCTGCAGGAAGCGGCACAGGCCAAAGAACGTACTGGTCGCCCTTCCTGCAGCCCCCATTGGCTTGGAGCAACAAACTGAGGCCAGTGGGAGCTGTGATCGGTTGAACCTGTGAACATGGCAGGTAAACAAACTGGCCTGGCCTGCCAGGGGCTTTCCCTGAACAAGCAGCGGCCCAAGTTTAGGAACCACTGACATAGGGTATGGTGTAATTTCCAGCCCAGGTGGACATACACGCTCCAGATTTGATCGCACGAGTACTTTAAAAATAGCCATGTAGCCACAGCAGTACAGGCTAGCCACACTAGTCCCTGCAGTTCCAGGTGGGCTTGTAATTGGCACAGTTAGCCCATTCTGCCATCCACACTGCCTCTGCTACACTTCTCTTTTTACTTGCTCAGTCAAAGCTAGTGCACCTATATCTACCCAATCTGGATATCACAGCTCCGGTTCGTATGTAGATGTGTCCATCGTGACACTGATTATAAATATTTTAAATTTCAAAAGCATTGTTTTACATCAAACCGTTCCTATCAATGTGCAACAAATGAAACCACCTATGTGGTCAAACCAAGGTTCACTTGCAAGAAGCAAAGATGAATCTCAATCTTCTTCTATGCAAGCATTAGCTGTATTAGTTTTTACATTTGATCTCATCCCAAAACATCACACAGAGGTTTGAAGTAGGTTTAGCAACATTTTGAACTCAAATGGAAAATATTCAAAACAGGAAATACTTTAAATGTTTAGATTCCTCTGAATGTTGAGTTAATGAAGGAGATTAGAAATATTTCCCTATCTGTATGTGGAAAGCTGTCTACAATAAATATTCAAAGAGTATCAACGATTTCACTGTTGAGAAACTATGGTATCAAATGTAAAAGTGAGGCCAATGCCATAAAAGAACACAAAATCCTCTTATAGAGACTTACATTCTGTTGGGAATGAGGTTTTTGATGAAATTATTGTAGCATTGCAAAGGAATTACCCAGTTTTACATCATTGGTATGCCAATATAATTCTCTCTCCTATAATATTTAATTGATTATATTCCTAGAGCTCATGGAACCCAACTGCGATTCTGTTAATCAGAGAAGTGATGATCTTGTGGAGAACAAACAATTCAGTGCTTTCTTTCTCTTTGCACAAGGCTTGAATATCTAGATCCTTCTGTTACATTCATAGAATACATGCAAACAAGTTAGATAGAAACATTAAATATTCTTGTCAGAAGGTTGCCATGTAACACTACTTTATTTCTTAAAAACCAGAACCCTAATTCACAAGAACCAAAACCAGGAGAGACAAATAGAGTGTTCTCTAAGGCAGAGAGACCCAACTCTCCCCAGTCTGCTATTTGCAGACTGACAGCTGAAGATCCCGATCTCATGCTTCCCTACAGTCCCCTAGTCTGCCAACAGGACCAAGAAACAATTTGCTTTTAAAGACGCATCTTGGAATTTTAAGAGTTTTCAGTACATCACAACTATTAAAGTATCATGCTAAAGCAAGGAGACTTTTCTTTGGAGATGTGGGGCCAGATCCTCCAGTCCAGTGCAGCAGCTTTGTACCACATTGCTGATGGATCATTGTCTTAAAACTGACATAGCTGGCCGGGGAAGGATCACCACAATGGAATGGGTGATCCCACGGTGGCACTGAGTTGGTGTTGTGGCTCCTTTGCTCTTCATACTCTTCCCTATTTCTGTCCTAGGTGGACTGACCAAGGGAAAGGAGCCTTGCTACAGCATCCCTTCCTAGCTGTAATATCAACCTTTCGGTTCTGTTGACAACCCGTGTAATATAAGGTGGGGTTTCCTGCTGTTCCAAGTGACTCAAGGGAAATGGATTGCTGCATCGCTGAGTCAGGACTGAGAGATCATAAAGGCCACCACTATACCACTCCCCTTCCTAAACTATGCTTTGTGCTGAGGATCTGGCCCTTAGGGCTTCAACATGAATGAGAAGTGACCAAGATGTGACACTGGTCTTCTGCCCACTGTGATGATCATAGAAATGTAGGGCTGGAAGGGACATCAAGATGTCATGTAGTCCATTGTGCACACTAAGGAGGGATTACACACTCACGCCCTCTTTCTCCTGGTACCAAGGCAGAGTGGGAAAAATAGATGTACTGAACCATTCAGAAGTCAGCTGTTTGCATACAGTCTGTTCAGTTCATTAAATTTCCACTGTATTACCTTTATCTCTTGCTGAACTAAAAATCCATTTAATCCTTAACCTCCTCCCACAAACCCCTACATACTCAACCCCTACATACATTTATAAGGCACTTGTACAGCAGCTGAGTGAGCCGTACAGGTGCACTGAATTAAGCTGATCGTGATCAGCAAATGTTCACCAGCGTGTTCACTTAGCAAACATCAAGATTCCCATTATTTTATGATCCAGCTGTCAAGTGAATTCAGTTCTGATGTGTCTCTGAGAGCTTAAGACACATTTCATGTTGCAGTCTGAGCTTAGTACGAAGCGAAACCATTTTCACAAGAATGCAGCATTTTTTAATAGAAACCCTGACATCTATTTTCTAGGTTTCGAGACTTTATGCCAAAATTCATCACCACGGCAATTAAGAATTAAGTGGCTCAGAAGAGCTATGGAATAAATAAGAGCATCTATCCATGAGCATCCGGGCTACATTCTACCCTGAGTTATACATGTGCCACTCACTGACGTCAATAGGGGATAAATTCATCCCATTTCCTCAGACTTTTCCAGGCCTGAGTATGCATACAGCTGACTTCTGAATGGTTCAATATATCTATTTTCCTCACTCTGCCTTGGTACCACTCAGTGGCCAGGGATCACTTCATCATGTTGCAGCTTGACTCTTACTTCCCTTGTCATGCTCCTTCAGCCCCATGTCTGCTCAAACATGCCCCATGTGCTGGGGAGGAGGGGTGCAGAAGTGCCTGCTGAAACTCCAGGATTACCCTAAACTGGAAGAATTCTATTTGGCCCCTTTAGGGCTAGTTTAAGGTCCCTTTGCACCACTGAAATATCACAAAGGGGCCTGAGGAGCTGGTTGTAAAGAGGTAAAGTAATTTTCATTGAACCTTTTTAGTTTTGTTGCTATTCCGTTCTATAGGACTCTTCCCCAGGGCATATCATGGGGAAAGACTTAGAGACTAGAGATATCATTTGCACAAAACTCTTCTTCCTTCCCATTCAGTGACAGAGTAGGCACTCTTGTTGCTGTAGTACTCAAATCCCTACTCAATAGTTTCCAGGTGGACACCTCAGAAAAATGAATCTCTCTTAAATAAGCAGTATGGTATCCAGTAATTGCACCTCTCTGGAAACTGCATGAACTGAAGCATCATCATCATCATATACAATGGGCATGGAGATATTTCCATGATGGAATTTAAGATTTAATTTTCACATTGGTGGTTCCAAAATCCCTTTGAGTTATCTCAGTGCAAGTTTTCATCTTCTAATCTTTTTTTTTTATATTCAAAGAGTGTAAATGTCAATCTCTAAAATTAGTATTAGCAGCTTTCTCTGCTCCTACCAAGAAGATAGCAGACAGACACTAATATACTCCAACCATTTATCTTTCTGTGGCTTATAGATATAATGTATATGGCACAAATCAATGTTAGAAGACTCTATGAGCACTTGACCTTACATTATACCATATTAATAAAATATGAAATATCCTTTCACTAGTATTTCATTCACTAGTTTTCAGAACTGGTATTCATTAAAAAGCTGGCATTTGGACATGGACTCTTATGATGCTTTTCCAGTTTTCAGTGTTTTGGAACAGCATGATACATCATCTTCTTTCTTGCCATTTCTTCATTCAGGTTTGGCAACTTTTATAGCCGCCTTCCAAAATTCATGGTCATATTCCAGGCTGCAGATTGGTCTCTCTCAGGTCTGCTGATATCCACTCCCTGTACTACCTCTTTGGTCTCCTCCTTGGTAATCTTCCATCCACAATCATTGCAAAAGCCTTCCTATTGATACAGCTGTCCACTCTCTGCTGGATATATCGTGATCAGTTCACATGAGCATATCTATTGGGTGAGATTTACAAGCTTGACACCTTTGGTATGGAATTGGAGTTTTCTTTCTCCTAGGTGAGCTGTCTGCCAAGGTGGATGAGCCTCACCTGTCCCAGAAAGACTTATTTTAAGGTCATCTTTATTCTGTTTGTCATACTCATCATAGGGCTTAAGTAGCATTTTATAGAAGCAGCTGCACCAACAACTACTCCACAAGGCCTGCTGAGAGATGCCACCAGTTGGTCCATGACCTCTGCTTAAATATTTGCAGAATGTTTCCCTATCTGCCACCCAGGGCTGTTAGAAGTTAGTCATTCTTACATAGGTATTATGCATCATATTGGACCAAATGGGATGAATTTGGCCCATTATAAAGGCATTATAAAATCATACACAACTGAAAATAAAAACCAGAAAATAAGAAGAAAACAACACCATTATTTTTTATCATCTCTAACTTGATCAACAGTGAGAGGCTGGCATTAAGGTGTGTGTGGCGGGGGGAAACTTGTGACTGTTTGATCTGGGCCTAATATAGAAGTTCCTCCTTAGACAGATCTCCCCGGGACCTACCACTGGGGGAATCAAGACTAAAATGTTCATGTAAAACTTCTCAGGAAAAGAAAAACAAACAAACCACCTTTTAAGGGAACATCACTGTCTAAAGTAAGAACAATGAAGGAAATGATAAATATGAATGCAATTTGCCTGGCGACTTTTCATATTTTTAATAAGAAGCTGCAAAGCTACTAGGCTACAGAAGTTGCCTAGTTGTTAATATGTTCGTTAACTGGCCGTAAACCAGTTACATACATTATTTACTAATCTCTACTGTTAGAGACTATTTTAACAAATTACACCTACACTTTTGTTTTTGGAAGAAGGAAAACAATCATTCTATACATCTTTATATGCACAGCAGTTGTGGGACATATTGTGTTTTCTTTGAGAAACCAAAGTGCAATTCACTTCCCTTAATACCTCTGTTTCTGGAGAATGATGCACACTGAGGAATTAAATAAGCAAGTGAAGGCCTAGAAAACTGTTAATTCTTCAGGTGCAGAGAGAGAAATCTTGTTCCTATCATATCAAAATCCACTGACAGCATCTCAATCCAGGCAAACCTATCAGACCGTGACCTGCTGTGCCACAAACCACAGGTGAGTGACAGTGAATTAAGGAAAACAACTGTAGCAGTTTATCCTGCAGCAATTCCTTTGTGTTAGTGGAGATGAGCATCAGCCCTGCATCCAGTACATTATTATACCACGTATGGCTAGAAAGGCAAGTTTTATCACTCCCTGGATCTCTCTGAGTACTTACACGTCCCTCATCACCACAGTATCTGGACCTCCCATCATGTTAAGATGAAAATTTAAGCAGGTTAGATTTCTGAAAAAAAAAAGTTATTTTTTTTTCATTGAAAAATGAGTTTTTGATCAAAGATAATGTTTTTGCCGAAAAAATAATTTCTGTCAATTTTTTTTAAACCGTGATGACATTGGTTTTGGATAATGAAAATGCTTTTGGTTTTCAGCTTTTGGTGTTACCCGCCCTTTTCTTTCTCTTTTTTTCCTTCCCTTGTGTCAATGGGAAAAAATTCAGTTATGAAAAATCTAATATTTCCCCCTGGTTTTGTCAAGAAAAAAAAAAGAAAAGAAAAAGAAAAAAAGGAAATACTGTGGAAAAAATTGACAGCAAAGTGACATGTTTTGTTTCGGGATTTTTTTTTGCAGAAAATGCCTTCTAGAGTTTGACCAGCCTAAGCTGATTGGTGCTGCAAGCCTGGGAGGCGGAAGAAGTGAAGCAGCTCACCCATGCTCCGCCTCTACCCCGAGCATGCTGTGGCTGCTTCACTTCTCCCGCCTCGGAGGCAGGAGAAGTGAAGCAACCACGGCATGCTCGGGGAGGAGGCAGTGCAGGAGTGAGCTGGGGCAGGGAGTTCCCCTGCACGCCACCTCCCCCACGCTTATATGTTGCAGGCAGCCCTCCTCGCGTTCCCCTGCCTCAGCTCCCTCCGCCTAAATGCCGGCAGCGATTGGGGTGGCCGAAGATCCGGCCGCCATGGTCGCTTCCGAAGAAAATGCCGCCCCCCAAATCCTAATGCCCTAGGCGACTGCCTAGGTAGCCTAAATGGTTGCAACGGCCCTGGGCAGAGGTTGCTCTTATTGTCTTGGTACTGAGTATCAGAGTCTTAGTCCAGCTCTGGTGCACATCCTTTCTCCCATGGTCATGAGCCTCCTGCTCGTGGTTGACAGCATCGTTGGTCCAATGGAATGCAGGTATAATACAGAGCTTTGAAAATCAAGCCAGCTCCCTTGCACTGGACTCTGTGTTCAATGGAAAGCCAGTGCTGCATATCTGAGTGATGTACTCCTGGTGGTCTGAACGGGTGGGCTGCTGTATTCTGCATGCCTTTTTAAAAGAAGTTTTGCAGTGGGACCCAGATCTTCAGCTGGTGTAAATCAGGCTAACTCCATTGCAATGAGCAATTCTATAACTCTGACTGTATAGAACCTGTGGGGGGTGAACATGTGTAGGTGGAAGCAGAACATAATTTGATTCTGCTGTCTTTGGTGCTGGAAACAATATAAACATGCTGCCATCCTGATATCATTGTATTATTGTTAAAATATTTGGTAGATGCAAATAGGAGCTGATATGTAATAGTCTTTATATGGCATTGCTGAGAGCAAAGTCTGAACACCATGACAACAAGAAGCCTGCAAGCTGTCATGTTATTTGTGTTCAACTTTCAGAATGGAATATAAAAAGGGATCAGTTGACAGATATCCTCAGCATCAGTAGTAATCAGGAAAGGAGGAACAGAAAGTGTTGAACATGAAGAAATGTCCAGCAATACACTTCGGGAGCTATAATCTTTGGCATAGCTTTTTTTTTCTAAGATGAAAATTAATTATTTAAAACAAAACAAAAAATCCACCCCAACCCACCCCTTTCAACACAAGCACTTTCGCCTTCAGAAATCATCCACCTTCCTATGTGTGATGTTGAAGGAATTTGCTAACCAAAGGAGACAGTACATGAGAAATCCTTCTAACTTACTATAAATTACGGAACCACTGACCAATTATAAAATTGACATGGATGTCTGAGGGGACCTGAGGAAGCATCTTTCAAAAGAGCTGAGATAAAAGTACTTCAGATGGGAGACGGAAAATAGATAAGAAGGACTGAACAAAAAGCATGAATGGGTAGCATTGTGTCTATGGAAATTGTTGCCAATAATGCTGCTAATAATCCAAAAGCCACTGCCAAGGTTAGAGATTGGGTCTAAACTTTATTAGTTTTATTTTTTAAGTGAAAAGAAATTATCTGTAGTTTCTAGCAGTTTGTACTATCAAATCCTGATTCCTTATTTCGGTGCATCTTGTGTAGTCATTTACACCAGTACAAAATGGTTATAAAACACTAGTGTTCTAGTAGAATTTACACCTTCCTTTGCACTTGATTACACAAAGTACAAAGCAGTGGAGAATGAGACCTGTTGCTAAGTAACAAACAATTAGACAGCAAATCCTTTTTGTCTTAGGCTACATCCACACTACAGTGGGGATCTATGCTCTGAGATCAATCCACCGGCGATCGATTTAGCGGGTCGAGTAAAGACCCACCAAATTGACTGCAGATTGCTCTCCAGTTGACTCCTATACTATATCCCCGACAAGAAGAGTAAGGTAAGTCGAAAGAAGATTTTTTTCCTGTCGACCCCTCAGAGTGTAGACCCCATGGTAACTCGACCTAACAAATGTCAACTCCAGCTATGTTATTCACGTAGCTGAAGTTGCGTAGTGTAGGCTGATTTACCGTGGAGGTGTAAACATAGCCTACTCACATGATTAACTTCAAGAAGACTATTTGTGATTAAGGTGAGCTAAGTTTTGAAGGACACAAAGTTTACACCTTTTTCAAAACCTAAGCTTTTATGTACAATTACCTACAGAGGCACTATCTTTTGATATCACGGTCAAATGGATAGCTTCTGGAAGATGCTTCCAGAAATGATGATATGCAACTCAAAATGCTGATTTGCTGGCAATTTTCTCTGTCTTAGGTGTTTCTATAACTTGCAGTGCTGCAATACATAAGCACTGACAATTGATAGTAACTACAGCAATGCAGTATTATTCGTGGCGATGCTAAGCAATATTTTAGCATGCACTCCCCTGCAGAACAAATTTAATTTGTCCAGCAGAAAACGATGTATCATCAGGGTATATTACCTGAGAAAGCTGAGATTTTCCATGTCATAGATTAAGCATAATCAGTTTCCTTGAATGACCTACAGTAACTAATAAATCACTGCATATTACACCACTTATAGAATACCAGGAAGCTGAAATAGTAATTTAGCACTTGGCATCATTAATGATGAACCTTACTAAAACTATGAAAAATTCTGCTGACAGGCCATCTGTTTGCTGTCAGCTAGAAATTGATGGCATGGCCCTCAACTACATTAGATGCAGAACAGCCCCTTGCAGAATTCAACAACTGATCCCTAGAAAGTAAACTTCCTAATTGTGTGTTCATCTTATCTCTTACTGTACAAAACTAATATCTTTGAAACCAAGGGAGACAAAGAAACAAAAATTGTGGCACATTATTCATTTAAAAAAAAACCCCAAAACAACAACAACAAAAACCCCAAGAAACCAACAAGGAGATTTTTGATTTTTGTTCTTAATAGAGTACAATTGCAGAATAATACATGTTCTTCTGAGGTTCATAACACCCTAGCTTTGGTTTTCACAGGGACAGATTGCAGAAGTCTGATTCATGATGGTGTCTACTTACTCATGAGTGGTACCTCTGAAGTCACTGGGCCTTTTCAGAAATGCTCCCTGAGGCAAGGCAGGGTTTTTCTGTCGGACACACACAGCGTATCCAATGTACAAATGAAGGCTGGGATTTCAGTTGGAATTCGCGGATGTTGGTTGCCTAATTTGCTTAGGTACCTTTGAAAATCCCGGGCATAATTGGACTTTATTTATTATTTGGATAGGATCTATTTTGTTGACTGGACTGGACCGGGACTTACCAGATATGGGTTTCATTCCTGGCTTTGCCGCAGACTCCCTGTTTGACAATGGGCAAATCACCAGAAGCTTGGTCCAAACGTAACTGGAATCAATACAAGCTTTTCTATTTAATTCCATGGAGCTGGACTGGGCCCTTTCTCTCTCTCTCTGTCCCAGTTCCCCATCTGTAAAACCCCAGGGATAATAATCTTTCCTTTCTATCACCCGTTGTCTCTTATATTTATTTAGATTGTAAACTTATTGGGCAGGAACTGTCTCTTACTAGTTGTTTGTACAGAAGCCACCCCCAAAGGGGTCTCTAAACGCTACTCTAATACACAGCAATATATAATGTATTGAACCAGTAGCAGCGAACACGACCTTTAATGAAAATGCTTGCTTCCTTGTGCAACTCCAGATCTGTTCCATGTGACTGTTTCTTCCCGACAGCTCAGTTTTGGTTACCAAATTCCCTAAGTCTCAAAAACGACTGCATAGGGCTTCCCCAGGAAATGCTGGGGTCAGACCACCTGTCTGCTGCTGTGTTGTCTAAAGAGGCTTTTTCAAGTGAATGCAGCACTGTGAAACACTCAGTATAAAGGTAGCAGTTACTAACACTTTATACTACACTTTCTCACCCTGAAAGAAATCCAAGCGCCTCATGGTTCCCCCTCTTGCAGGGTACTGAGTGTCAGTGTGAATTGTGGGTTGCTCAGCACATTGCAAGACCCAATATCTAAGGTACTGATTTGGCTCTCCCATCACCTCGGAATTATTAGTGTATTTATCCTCACAACAGGAGGCTGCTATTCTCATTTTACGGAAGGGAACTGAGGAGAAGTTAAGCAACTTGTCCAAGGTCACACATTACATCTGTAGCAGAGTAGGGAATTGAACCTGTGTCACCAAGTCGTAGGCTAGTGCCCCTGGACCATCATGCCACACTTGCAGTTTCAAGCCCTTTATACATCTAGCATCAATGAAACCAGCTGGGTGGACACCAGCTGGTTGACAGTATTTTGGAAAACTGGGTGAAGACATTTTGGCCAAGGATAATGGGCAAATGCCTACTCTTACAGAACCTACCACGGGATCTTTAATGTCTGCATGGAACAACCTGGATCTCACAGTTTTAAAAAGTCTCATCTGAAAGAGCCGCACACAGTAAACTTCATGGAACTCAGTTTATCTGCCTGAGAAAGATAAAGGGCTGAGTCAACCCTGCTGGGGTTTGCAGTAAAAGGAGTTGATCAAATTATTGAAATTGTTGGCTTCTAGCTCTCTACTGTAATGATAAAATAACAGTGATTTAGTGGTAGGTTTATATAGCACCTTTCATTCAAAAGCATCCCAAAATGCTTTACAAACTCATACACAGACTATATATAGGGATTGCTCACCCACCGCTGACAGGCAGCCTCCTACAGGGTGAATCATGGAGGCTACTTACCGGTGTACATCAACAGTACAGAACGATGCAGCATGTAGAGAGATGATGATTATGGAGCTGATTCAGATCTCATTTTACACTTACATTTCATTGGGGTAATTCATCAAGTTAGAGCAGAATCTGCCTCTTTTCTAATTAAACTGGAAGGGAGAATGTAGCCTCTCTGACTGGTCTATGACCAACATGCCAAGGTTATTACTACCCCTATTCTTCCAAAAAGCACAGCAGAGACCTAATGGCCACATTTGGATCTACATTTTCTATCTCCTCAGAAAGACAGCGCCTCCCCCAGTATATCAGCCTGCTGGGGAATTGGTTCAGCACTGACTCAGAAGTAAGTGTGCCACTTACTAAATCACCATCAGCATTTCCAAAGTGGTTCCTCAGAAGCTTCCCATCCAGAAGGCCTGCCTATGCCCAACCTTGCTTAGCTTGTAAAATGTTAACTTGAGCACATCATAAGAGGTCACAATAGCAGGCCAGCACTGCCTTATTGTGGTTACACTGTGTGCTGGAGAGACATCAAAACCACTGAGAAAGATGAAAGACAGAAGAGAAAAATAATCAGTACCTTGTTAAAATTAATTGGGTGCCGAGGTAGTATTATTGAGCTTATTGTTCCACGTGAGATGATAATGGAACGTTCTTTTTGTGCAGTGTTTCGCTGAATGAGCATCCCAGTTGTCACAACGAGCATGAAAAGAAACACGCCTTGTTGTTTTGCATTAATCAGTGAGAAATGCCATTGAGTAGCAGCAGCATTATCAAGCAATTTTTAGAGCTTGAATTAGATTTTAACTGGTGCTGAGCTGTTAAAGCCTCGTGAAACCGTCATAGAACACCACTGTAAAAGTCAAATCCTCTAAACCTTGACGAATTTGAATTTTACAAGCTACTGTATTTTTATAGCTTTTAAGTGCAGGGGAAATCCCTTACATTGTTAATAGACCGGAAAACAAAAGAAATAGAAAAAGGGTAGAAAGTCCAGACTCTGGAAGCTGTATCATTCCACCTTTTTGTCTGGTAGTCAAACAATGTTAAAGTTTATCTGCTTCCTTTTCTGAGAGGAGACATTGCTGCCATTTGATTCAAGAGACAATGTCATTGTCATTCAGCTTGTTAGTCGAGCTTTTCCTAGCTTTGAAATTCAGCTTAATATGGTCTTGCCAAAAAATCCATGCTAAAAAAAGAGAAGGCACCTGTGCTATGAAAGAAACACATCATAGCTATTGGATGCTGTTCGGTTCATTCCTCCACTGGCCCCTCTTGAACACTTTTTAAATACATCCACTCACCCATTAGTCCCAATGAATTAAAGTGGGAATACTGGGGAAACACACAAAAAGGATATTAGCGTCCCTCTAGTCTCTCTGATTGGGCCTGATCTCTCGTATTGTGAGTCAGTCCGTTAACTTCAGTGTAAAATGGACTGAATCCATCAGCCATTGGAACAGACTACTCAGGGAAGTGATGGATTCTCCATCTCTTGATGACTTCAAATCAAGACTAGCTGCTCTTCCAGAACATACGCCAGTTACTGAGCTCCATTTACAGGAATAACTGGGTCAAATTCTCTGGTCAGTGTTAAATAGGAGGTCAGCCAATACAATAATGCCTTCTGGTCCTAAAATCTAATCTCACTAGAATTTTGGAGGCTTGATTTGCCTGACTGTTGCACTGTGCACAATGTGGAAAAAATGGTACAAATTAACTCCAGTCCTCTCAAAACAAAATCCACAGAGAAATCCCCTGTAGCTTGAGGCATTTGCATACAGGGCCTCACCAGGATTCTGTCCCCACCCACACTGGCCTCACAGCTCATAGGGGAGCCATACTACTGTTGGATCACCCCCAAGGTGTGGAGTGGGACTTCATGCACAAATTGTCACTTCCAACAGATACAAGTGCTGATGTCATACAGAGAGGCTGGAGTGAAAAGCCACTTCTTCTGTACACCCTTACTGTATGATTTTCATGTAGTGGGGTCTGAAGGGACAAAGGAAAATGTTATTTCTCATTTTTGCCCTTTCAGACAGCTCTTGCCATTGTGCTAGTTTCATTTGTTCCATAACACACACTAAAGGTGATATGGCCTATATTATGCAAGATCATTCATTAGCTTAAGACCATTGCTATGCATAAACCTGGGTAAGTTTCAGTAAGAACAGATTGAGTTCGAACTGGGCAGAGGAGGGGAAATCCATCCTTTGAGAATTTTTTGAGATATTGATATTTTTCTTGATCCCTAATCAGGATAAAAATTCAAAATCTTGAGTCCGTTTGTGTCCAATAATCCAAATATATAAATCTCATCAGACTGGGTCTGTTGAAACATCTCATTTTAATATTTTTGAAACATGTTGGATTGATTTCAGATTTTTTTTAGTTCTTTTAAATTTTTTAATCTAAATTAACTCAAATTTCAAAATGTAAAGTTGCTTTGAACCAAAAAAATATAACTTTTCATTTTGAAAATAGCAAGATGGGAAGATCTTTGAAGGGTTATTTATTTATTTATTTATTGGATCAGGAGGTTTGTTGATACCAGCTATTTCCCATGACATGTTCCGGGTTCAAAGAATCTGCATTTTTGAGAAAAAAACATTTTTATCCCCCAGAAAAGTCCTAACGAGCCCTAATAATAATACTTGAGACTAGTCTTGGTTTAGCAGCTTTTCAGATCCAAATGATTACTTAACCATTTGTTGTAGTTGACAGCAATTTCATTCTTTTCTCTTTGGTTTGTTCTGTTTTGGTAGGTTTAAAATATATGAGTTTTTAAATGTGCTATTAATATGCTATGGATTCTGTCTGTTACAGCTATCCCCTATTCTATTTTGTTTCTTACAGCTGTCCCCAGACTCCATTTTGTTTTCTGTTCTCCTGTGGCCGCCCTTCCCTGGCTGTTAAGTTGTTTACCAGGGCCACTGCCCTTCTCAAAGGGAGGGCCCCTTAAGTTGTCTAACAATAGCCATTGCCCTTCTCAAAGGGATGGCCACTTGTGCTGTGTGCTAAGTGGGACCACTGCCCTGTTCAAAGGGTTAGTCCTGTTATCACCTCGTTGAGCCTGGGCTTGGTGTAGGGTAGGCAATGTCCAGAGCTGCAAGACCTAATGTGTTTTTAAGATCCTGGGCATGAGTCATAGGCCTCATGTGCTCTTGAGTCACCTATTGCACAGGACTATGTCCAGGCATGTCTCTGGGCTTACCTTCAGTTTTTTCCCTGTGCCCCCTCCCCTGTGACAGAGGGAGCCTATCAGGATTACTGGCGGGAAACTGCCCAAGTTTGCCTTTAAAACCAGACATTTTTGAAACACACCTCAGAAAGGTTCCTGCATTGCTGCCTGGTCTGATCAGCCAGGGGTTCTGGGGGGTCCTTTCTCCACTCTCGTTTTATTTTTGAGCGTACCCCCGTTTTTTGAATGCCCTCCCCCACGAAGAACAAATTGCTACCTGAGAGATCTCCTGATTATTGAAACTGCACCAAGCCCTCTTTGCCTCTTCTGATGTTGCTGCTGCTTCTGCCTTTGCTGCTGCCTTGGGGACTGGTGAAGAATCCATCTGTAAAACTTTCTATACTTTTATTTTATTATTTTAGCTGCTGGCTCTGTTTCCCCAGCACACAGACTCAAGCTAAACCTTGGTCTGTGTCTTAAAACCTCTCTTAAACTCCAGGGCTCTTTGCCGCTAAAAATAAGTTTGTGCCGCTGCTAAGCTCTGCTCCTGTGGGCTTTGCCTTGGGGCTCTCTGCTTTCAGCTGTATCCACCGCTGTAGGCACCATCCCTTGGCTTCCTTGGGAGCTGGGTCCTGGACACATACCACTCTGCCCTCTGTAATCTCCCCATAGCATAAGGTGCACCATAGGTTTTGGTTTTTTTAGTTTAATAAGTCATAGTTTGTTAAGATTGTAGAGCTTGTAAGTTTCAGCTGCCTTGTTATAGTTACTGTTTTGTTGCTCTATATAGTTGCTTGTTATAGCTTTGCTTAGAATTGTGATATTTGTTGTTTTGCCTAGTCGTTGGTTAAGATAGATAAGGTTTTTGCTGCTTAAATTCGCCTTTCTGCTGTCCTGATCTCTCCCTGAACTTTCCCGTGTCTGTTTTTCCCCCGCTCCAATCTCCCCCTCTGTGTGCTCCTCCGTGTCTCCCTGTTATAACCCTTTGCTGCTTTTCCCCCGCATCTGCACACCCTCCGAACTTCCTGACTCCTTGCTGCTTCCCCTCCTGCGTCTGCATCGCCCTCCGAACTCCCCAAACCCCTTGCTGCTTCTCCCCCTGTGAAACTTCCCAAACCCTTTGCTGTTATTTTTCCCTTTGTTTTTGGTCTCCGCTTGTTGCTTAAACCTCTCTCTAGCCCTTCTTTACACTTCTCCGCTGCCCCTCCCCTACCGAAGATCACCATCACACTGCTCCGTTGTCCTTACCCTGCAGGGCTTCAGAGTCTCTCGCTGCTTCCAGCCGCTCGTCTGCATACCACCAATCACTCACTCCCCCCCCTCCTGTTTCTTGACCCAGCCTTTATATTGATATTGTATTGTTGTACTGTAACTCACATTTTACTTGTAATTATAACACCCCATTGGTTGCCTCCACTTTTCTGATATACTTTGTATTTACATTGATGCCACTGTGTTACATTGTGTATCTAGCTATTAACTCATATAGAAGCTACCATTTTATTTTGCATTTCTTTTGGGTACGCTTTGCATTTCCACACTGTATCTAGAGTTGCTTATTGACTGTACTGTATCCCATTGTGCTGAACCCCACTTGCTGTAGCCCACTATTAGAACTCCCTACACTGTTCAATAAGAAGAACCCCCCCATCGTTGTCTATTGTAAACACCCTATACATCCCATCCCATCGTATTTAATTATTAAATTCCCACCACTTCCTTTTTTTTCCTTTAATAAAGAAATTAATTGGAACCCCAGCTGTGTGGTAATTGCTCCCCAAGATCCCATATACCTGCAGGCAGGGACAGATTCCTTTGAGCTTAATTTCATAACACTAGACCTATTAAGATTTAGTTAGGTTTTGTGAATTATTCTTAACACATAGTCACAGCACATATCTTAGCTCCTTTGCTACAAAACATTCTATGTGTGTTCCATAACACAGATCCTTACTACCGCTGAGATTTGATATTGTTCTTAGTGCTACATAATCTTAGATTACACCTTAATCGCTTTCTTTGGAAACTGCGGTGCACATGAATACTACACATTTATATTGTATTGATCTAAAGTACATATTATTTATTACTCTATTTACTAAAAAAGCACTGTAAATGCATGTGACATTTTTATGCTCTGAATTTATGAAAGTTTATGAATCTATGGAGTTGATACCTCTTGAAACTAAACTTCGGGATTAATGACTTTACTCCTTCCCCTCCCCCCCCCAACCCCAAATGACAGTTGTTGGAAAGGATGGTCTAGTAGATAAAGGCTGGACCACAGGAAACCTGAGCTCAATTGCTTGCTCAACCACAGCCTCCTTATGCGAGCTTGGGCACGTCTCTGTGGGCCACCTGTAAAGCAGGGATGATGCTTTTCTACTTCAAAAGGGTGTTGTGAGGCTATAACATTTTTTAACGATTGTGAGGTACTCAGATATTACTGTGTTGAAGGCAATGTAAGAAGCTAAGCAGGCAGGATCACAGGTGCCTAGCACATGTGAAAATCAGGCCACTTATTCAGGTGCTACCTTTAGACAATCAAGATTGGAAATTTTATCTTTTCTTCTTAACTTCCCTACCTAAATACAATGTTGTTTTATAAATAACAGAAAGACATTGAATTCCAGGGCATGGACTTTATGGAAGAGCATATTTTACAGCCCTAGTAAATAAATGCATTATGTTATACTGTTGCCATCTTGTAATTTTATCATGTTGTGTGATAGTTGTATTTTCCTTAAAAGCCCAGCACTCGGAGTTACGTGAGGATATCAGAACCTCTATCTACATGAGACAAAAAAGTAAATGTCTAGCCTTTCTTGTTGCAGGGAAAATCTTGCAAACATGAACCTTAAAGATTCAGAAATGAGAAGGCAAGTGGAAAGAACCCCAACATTGGCTGAAAAAATCATACTTTTTTTTTAATCTCATGATTTTGGGGGTCTGGCTCCTATTTTTTTAACACTCGGTGCTGGCAATACTGTAATTAATTAAACTAAAAATCATCCTAAACCTGTCCCTGGTAATAATCATAAAACCTGGATCCTACAAGTAACTGCACAATGAGGAACCATATACCGACACAGACAGGGTTTTTGCCACCCCAAGCAGCAAAAAAAGCCAACCAACAACCGCGATCTGTCGCTTTAGTCTTCAGCAGCAATTTGGCGCCTGGTCCTTTCCTCTGAGAGGGAGTGAGGGACCCGCCCCTGAAGACCCGGACGTGCTGCCCCTCACCGTTGGCCGCCCCAAGCAGCTGCTTGCTGGGCTGGTGCCTGGAGCCAGCCCTGCACATAGAATCCCATCAAAGTCAAAGAGACCTAAGCATCAATCCACACAGAGCCCTTTGTAGCACTGGCTCCCAAAGGATTTATTTGAAATTCATCTTTAAAAAAATAATAATACAGAACTGAGACATTGTTCTGACACATTCTAATCCAGAGGGAATTTCCCTGGTTGAACTCTAGTCTGATGGAAATGCTGACAGAGATTTACTAGTTGTACTACAAATAGAAATATGCCTTCTGAAGGAGGAATAAGTTCTTCTCTTATAACATTGTCTTGGCACTCTCACAGAGTGTTTACCTGGATTTCCAGGTAACTTGAATTCATTAGGGGCTTTTGTGTCAAACAACCTCATGGCTTGGTTCTGTGAAAGGTCCTTAAAATGAAGGTAGAATGGAGTTGCTTCCAATAATATAACTGTTTAATTCAGTCACATGCCTCTGTGTGTGTGTTTGTGTGTGTGTGCGTGCACGCACGCACCTGAACAGGATGTTCCTTCCTAACTATAGATTGTCCTGAGACACTTTAATAGAGACCAAAACAAAACTATAAAGGTAAGTGTATAAAGAGAAATTTTCATTTACAGCCTTGAGCAGTCAATTCTCTTCTCTTTCTAAGGGCCAGATTTTTCTAGCATAATTCATGTTGGACACTAATATAGGCCAAGCTCCATATAGGCCTATGGGAATTAGGTACCTAACTACCTTTGTGGATTTGGGCCTTACTCAGTGGGAATACTCATGGAGTAAATTGCTACTTAGTGTGCATAAAGTGTCCAAATCTAAACTTATATGAGTGTACTGGATGTATATATTGGCACATGAACACCTCATTATCGATTTGTCTGCTCATGGGAACATTTTATTTTATTATTATTATTATTATTTTATTATTATTAATTTTATTATTGATCATAATTATTTTATTATTTATTACTTCTTGAATTTTTGAAGTGGCCATCATCATAAGATCTTTTACTCATGTGCCCTACAAACAACTATCCCATCACACCATCCTTCTCCACATAGCCTCTTGGTAGCACTACATCTAGAAATGGAATTCAGTGCTGTTGAGCCAGAGTTGCTGGTAAATTGTCCTTTGGTCAAACAGTACTTCCTGAAAGCAGCACTTTAGTAAATATGGGTGTAACGGGTTGGGTCACAGTGACCCCCTTGGGACTGTTACCTGATGCGCTGCGAGTACCTCTGAGTCCGTTTTCTCTGCCAGTTTGGGTCTCCAGAACCTGCCTTGTCAAGTCAAATACGCCAGTCTGCTCCAACACAGACCTAGAGTCTGAATCACACGCCCCAAAGCTGCAGACTTAACTGAAAACAGCTTAAGAAGTGCTCCTGTCTCCAGCACCCAGACACCCAGCTCCCAATGGGATCCAAACTGCAAAGAATTCTGTTTTACTTTGTATAAAGCTTATACAGGGTAGACTCATAAATTATCCACCCTCTATAATACTGATAGAGAGATATGCACAGTTGATTGCTCCCCCAGGTATTAATTACTAACTCTGGGTTCAATAATAAGCAAAAGTGATTTTATTAAGTAGAAGAAGTAGGATTTAACTGGTTCCAAGTAATAACAGATAGAACGAAGTAAGTCAACAAGGAAAATGAAACAAAACACGCAAGTCTAAGCCTAATAGATTAAGAAACTGATTACAGATGAAATCTCACCCTCAGGGATGTTCCAATAAGTTTCTTTCACAGACTGGACTCCTTCCTAGTCTGGGCCCAATCCTTTCCCTTGGTACAGTCCTTGTTCCAGCTCAGATGGTAGTTAGGGGATTTCTTATGACTGGAACCTCCGTTGTTCTGTTCCACCCGTTATATAGCTTTGGCACAGGGTGGGAATCTTTTGTCCCTCTGGGTCCCCACCCCTCCTTCTAACTGGAAAAGCCCCAACTTTTAGATGGATTCCAGTACCAGGTGACATGATCACATGCCCTATGAGACGTGAAGCCTTCATTCTTCTGGCCTGACTCAGAGGAAGGCTTGAAAGTAAACAGAGCCATTTACAACCAGTTTTCCTAGTTGATGGGAGCCATCAAGATTCCAAACCACCATTAATGGCCCACACTTTGCATAATTACAGTAGGACCTCAGAGATATATTTCGTAATTCTAGTTTCAGATACAAGAATGATACATGTATACAAATAGGATGACCACACTCAGTAGATTATAAGCTTTGTAATGATACCTTACAAGAGACCTTTTGCATAAAGCACATTCCAGTTACATTATAGTCACACACATTAGCATATTTTATAAAATAATAAGGAGTGCAACGTCACAATGGGCCTGCCCCAATGCCCTTTGAAGTCAATGATCAGGCCCTCTGGGAACAAGAAATATAGATTTCTGCCCTCCAGTGTCCGTAACGCCTGGGTAGGAAAAGATGCTCTTATTGAAACCTGCATGCTAACAGCAGGTTTGTACAAGATCCATGCTTATGGCAGAATATGCATGTGCATTAGCATGCATATTTTTCTAATATAGATTACTCAAGATCAGATGCTGACTCAAATGAGGTAGTGTAACTTTCAGTGACTTTACAGATTCCTCTATACTTCATAATGCCTTATAGTTTTGATATGGCCAGGATATGTAATGGGGAAATTAACCAATGTGCTCTGTCTTGTATATTACATAATGAACTGGCTCCAGTCATGACTTGCTATCTTATTTTTTATTCAGATTAGCCAGAACAGAAAGTATTTCCCTGCTCACTCCCTATACATTTGTTGGTGTGTCATGTTCCCACACTCAGCGTGTTGAATATTGTTATGAGAAGGGTAATGCTCACCTATTAATGGTTGTTGATTTAGTCTCCCAGGAGAAAACTCCGCATAGAAAGTTGAGAGGCTGTACAGTCAATCCACCCATAGGGTCATCTTGTGGGGCTAATGGCCCATACTCTGCTGGGCAAAGCCTGTCATTGTCAATGTTAGCCCTGTGATTTAGCAAGTAATTAGTTACCAAGAAAAAACATGGGCAGCATGGCCTCAAAATATTATCCAGCATGAAATTCAAAGAGAAAAGCCTGCTTGGGGATGTGGCAGCTGCACTTGTGAACCCATTCTGCATAAAGAGCACAAGTCTTAGATGCTACAGATATTGTATCATCCCTTGTGCTCACCCCACCAAAAGAAAGAGACTCCGCTAGTGATGTTAGGCAATCCCACTTTTGCTTTATTTAAACTACCTTATAACCACTAGGCAAATCTTCCCTTCAATTATTTGTGCTAACGCAAAGAGAGAAGATTATAATTTCATATTTTGGAGTCGGAGCACCGTGGGACCCATCAAATGAAAAATATCTGCCTGGAGAATGCAGACAGTGGGCCTCATTCCCTGGTGAGCTGTGAAATACAGTGCCTGTGGGCCAGACAGAGAATATTCAACTCACAGAGACATGGTTAGAGAGAAGCACCAATGCTTAGAAGTCCGAGGATGAAAAACTGGATTGTCTTGTTGGGATATTTTTGTTTTCACCTTTTCCCCCCACTCTTGTGTTCTTTTCCTTTCTCCTTCTCCCTGAACAGGGAGCCTAATTAATTGCAGCTCAGAGTTCAAGAGATGTTCCCATCCCTGACCTGAACCATTTTAATACGCTCTAATTTTCTTCGTATTAAATATGCATCTGGTAGGAATGAGGATAGCAACGTGAAAGGAGAGAATGGGAAGAAATACAAGGTTCCATTTATACACATCTATATTAATGGGGACCTCCCAATCTTCAATGTGTTTATCCTCGCAATATCCCTGGGAGGTAGGGAAGTGTACCATTTCCTTAATGTTACAGATGGGGCCTGAGGCATAGACAGTCTACAGAACTTGTTTGAGGTGCACAGGAAGTCTATCGCAAAGCAAGGACATTGTCTAAACCAGTAGAGTAACTTCCCTCTTGCTGCTGCACTAACCAACCTGAAAACTACCGTGAAGATTAAGAGATTCCAAGGCCAAAAGAGACCAGTGTGCTTATCTCATCTGACCTCCTGCATAACACAGGTCATAAAACTTTCCAAAATAATTCCTAGAGCAGGTCTTTCAGAAGAACTATCCAATCGTAATTTAAAAAATTGCCAGTGATGAAGCATCCACCATGACCCATGGTGAATTGTTCTACCTGGTAAGTATCCTCACTGTTCTTTCCAGTCAGAATTTGTCTAGCTGCAACATCCAGCCATTGGCTCATGTTATAGCTTTCTCTGCTAGATTGAAGAGCCCATTATCAAAGATTTGTTCCCCATGTAGGTACTTATAAACTGTGATCTAGTTGCCCCTTAACCTGAAGTCTTAAATTATTGGGTCTGCCCAGGCGACAGTGAGAGAATGTATAATTGATTTGGCAAAGAGTACTGAAATGATGTGTTTGAAGCTAGAGAGAGCACTGAATTGATGTATGTTTGTTTGCATAAGCACGTGGGGGAGTCTGACACATATGGTTTTGTTGGGCATAGCAGTGACTTGCAGTGTGTGCATGTTTATGTGTGTGCTTGTTTTTTTTCATTTTTACAGAGGGGAATATAATGATTAATATAATTTATGGTAGAGAACAGTTGGGACATGATGGTTATTCTTACAGGGCAGGGACTATTGTTTTATTACTATTTTTTAACTGTGTGTGTGTGTGTGTGTGTGTGTGTGTGTGTTGGAGATGAGTACAATAATGGTGGGGAAAGGACACTCATGGAAATTTTGCTAGAAGGCCCATCTACAGATCATTGTGCACATTCCTTCCTTTCTTTTTAGGGGCATGGAGGGGTTGTTAAATCAAACCCTAAAGATTATGTTAAAACATCAATTTGTATTACTGTTACTACTGTACTGCTAATATTTACAGTAGTTTACCATGGAATAATACAATCTGATTACTGCTGCCTATAAAATCATTTCTGGTGTTAGGCTGCATTACTACAGCAGCACCAGCTTAGTTACTAAGAGTGTTACAATTACCCTTTGCTGGTCTCTGCCAGTTTTCAATGCATTCTGATGAAATAACTCTCATCTTTAGATATTGCATTTGTCACGTATTCCATTGTTTGTTGATTTATTGTTAATTCTCTCTGTGTGTATATATGCAATTGTCCATTTAGTTATGGCAGTTTTGTAATACACCACAGATGAAACAGTTGTTCAGTCTAAAGACAGAGTTTCTGGGTAGATATTGTATGTCGAGCCTTCTGGCCCTGAGTATCAAATTCCAGTATAATGAGAACCTTGTGCTTGTTGTATACTAGACAGGAATTCAGCTTATACTGCCAGAGATTTGGCAGCAACCAAAGACTGAGCAGTTGCTGCCAAAAATTGCTGGATATTGTGTAAGCCCTTGTACTACGCAGTGTGAAAATTGAAAAGATCCATGTGCAAAAGCTGAACTGGCAAATAAAATATATACAGTAAAGTGACATTTAACCATTGGCTGCATATCACAAACACATTGGATTTACTTGCCAATAAGACAGAATTTTGCCATATCATTGTACATAGGATTAATACTGATGTGCAAAATTCCTAATTTTCACTTTTTTTTTTGGAAGGGGGGAAAAGCTTATTTAGGTGTGAATAAGTGATGAGTGAACCTCAAAGAGTCTAGAAGTTCAGGTTTGGTGTTTGAAAAGAATTTACAGTTTCAAAAGTCTTTCTGGAATGTGGGAACCTTTTCAAATCTGCAAAATAGGGCTAGAGATTTCATGAGAATGAGAATAGATTATTCCTTATTCCTCTCTGTCTAGGCTAGGAACACAAAAGGAAGGTGTTTCTTTGGGTATTTTGGCATTTCCGGCTCAGCTGTGCCAAAATGTGATCATGGAAAAAATATATCAAAAGTTATCAAAACATTTCAGAACTGGAGGAAAAGTTCAATTTGAGTTTGATTCCCAAAACCACTGAAACCATTTCCCAGATAGATTGCCTGTCCCTAATGGAAATTTCTCCACTCTCCTGAAAATACTACGAATTATGTGTGCTAGCTGAACTCCTAGACAGTTCATGGGCTGGAAGGATGCCATGGGTAACTCCACTCAGAAGTCCAACCTTTACATGGGCTCCTAGGTAAAAAATCCACTTAACATGGCTTTATTGTCTTGCGATTAAAACCTTTTTCCACTGTATGTCATGAGCAGCTGGACTCTTAGAACAGGAAAGTGCAATCACATTTTATTCTGTAATATTTATTTGCCACCAAAGATTAAGTTACTGATCAAAAGAAATAGTCAAAACACCAAGATGATTTCTTAAAATGAAATCAAAATAATTTCTGTGCCCCTGCTCCTCGCTCCCTTAAATCATCTCTCCAAGGATGAAATGGAGGATGACAGGACTGAAGGAGATTAAACGGATGAAGACTTTTTGTAGATAAATGGCAGACATCCTAATTTTCTTGATTTACATTAAAGCCTAACACTTATCCAGACCTCCGTCATGTCAAAAAAGCAACGAAAGGGAAGCATAACTAATTTCTCAAGTGGACTCCGGATTACATTATTTTCTGTAGCATTCATTGCAGAATCCTATTTTACTGTATAGTTGCAACTGAAGTCCTCAGATCAAATTTGGCTCTCTTTCTTCTAGCAATCTGATGACATTGTTTTAGTTTATTTGTTTGAAAACCCCGCTATCCTATGTTAATTGCTTGCATTCCCACACATGCTACCACTACCCTAATAATTGTAATTATACTAATCATGCTGAAGGACCTTGTGCTTGCAATACTGTTAAAGCTACTGGACTCCATGGCATTGGAATGAAATGATGTAACCAAAACAACTTCCTCTCATTGTTTTCTGACAAGCATGTACAATCTACTCTAAACCTTCCTCCCCTGTGCCATGGATCACACACTGTAATGTTACTTAGTTAGAAAATCTTAGAGCCCAATTCTCTGATACCTTGTACCTTGTGTGGTCTTTTATAGCCATATTAAGTGGTTGCAAAGTGCTTTTGCCAATGTACAAGTGAGAGGAAAATTCCTATTTTATAGCAATTTAAGGCCTTTGCAAAGAAGCTACATAATTATCCGTATGCTTTGGGAATAATCTATGAATAAGTGTTGGACAACTAGAGTTCTTAACTCAAATAAATTGATTGCCAGTTCATTCTAGTTTAGCTAACATGTGTACTTGCAGCCTGGACATTCTAGGGAATACCTCAAACATCTGTGTTCTGGAAGGTTGGTGGAGTGGCCAAGCTCACATACAAAATGTGTTACTTAATGCAAATTGACAGTCAAACAGTTAACTCCAGTTGAAACTTTAGTGCAGACAAACCCTTAAATAACCTGTGTTAGGGGAAAACCTTCTTCTAAGTATAAGTTATTTCATTATAGCCTTTTTTGACCTTCTACTGAAGCACCTGCTGTTGGACATTGTCAGAAACTGTGTACAGGATTTTAATCTAATCTGATGTGCCGGTTCCTAGGGTCCTTTGTTATTTCAATATTTCTGCTTCTTTTCATGGATGAAATCAGGAAGCACAGAAGCACACAAAAACTTTAAACTGTCCAAGACAGATCCTTTCCATCTACACCAAGCATGTGGAAAGCTGTGTTGGGTGTGTAGCAGAGGATTCCCCTTGAGTAGAAGGGGAAAAAAGGGGTGGCATGAAGGTGTTGCATCTGCATCTATACATCAGTTCCACTCCCTGCACTCTTCTTAAAACATGGGGGATGTGTTTGGATAGACTGGGGGAGAGAGAGGATGTGGCCATAGCATGTTATTCTCTGGTTGTCCTGGGCCAGTAAATAAGCACCGAGAGAGCCAGTAGTGCACTGCTAATGTAATTTAGAGCAGCCCCAGGGTTGCTTTAGGTTAAATCTGGGATTTAACTATTTCCCCCAGGTTTCCAAGGATTGCGGGTGGAAAGGTTGCTTAAACACAGACTTCCTTCATCCTTGGGGCCAGCACTGAGTAAAGCTCAGTGCTCATGCCCAGTATCTGGTTCACGCTTAGCTCTCTCACACATGTGAATGAACCAATATTTCCTCAAACCGCCCCAAAGTTTGGGCTCATTTTGAGTGGTAGCAAAGCTTTGCGGAAAGGGGATCTTATTTTATTCTATAGCATTTCACCCCATATTTCCTCCAGATGCAAGAAGTCTAATCTGCAGCTCTGAACGGTTTATAGTTTATCATTGACTGATTGGGCAAGTTATGCCGTTTTAGTTTTAAATGCACAGAGCACTTACTAAGTGGTACTTCTCCCCATGGAGAAAAGTTCCCCATATTGATTGAACGAATACATTTGTTTCATAGCATTCCATCTCGGAAGACAACAGATGGACGCCCTAAGCCTTTAGTAAATTCAGAAGAAAAAAAACCAATATGCCGTCTGTCTGCTCCATCTAAAAACATAAGTCAAACCAAGATAAATGTGTCCCACTTGTTTAAATATGTGGTGCATGCACAGCTGCAATAAAGTTTCTGGCATTTAGTAATTCTCAAATACTTATAATTCTAGACAGACTAAGGAAAGAAAATATTTGTCATGTTTTAATAGATGTTCAGAGTTTTTGCTAGCTGCACACAGAACTATTTTGACAGACTGCTGGACCCGAGGAAACATAATGGACTGCACATTGGAGGGGAAGTCATTAATTGTACAGACCACGTCTTTTTGTGTATTTCCATATGTCTCACTAAACTAGTTTTGAGTGATGATTTGCATTATAATTAACATTGCAAGAAGAAACGAACTTATTTGATACAATTTCCCTCTTTGCCTGGATCACGGAGTTAGCACTTTTAGAAGGGACTGACAAATGAATAATCATATATTTGAATTGGTAAAGTGGATTGGGAACAACAAGACTCACAAGTACAAGCCTCCTGATCAGGGGCAGCTCCAGACACCAGCATGCCAAGCGTGTGCCTGGGGCAGCAAGCCACAGGGGGCGCTCTGCCAGTTGCCGCGAGGGTGGCAGGCAGGCTGTCTTCGGTGGCATACCTGCGGAGGGTCTGCTGGTCCCGTGACTTTGGCGGACCTCCCGCAGGTGTGCCGCCGAGTCCGCGGGACCGGGGAGCTCCCGCAGGCAAGCCGCTGAAGGTAGCCAGCCTGCCGTGCTTGGGGCGGCAAAATACCTAGAACCGCCCCTGCTCCTGATAGCCAGAATATAAAACGTAATGCAGCCACTCTCAAATAATAAGGCTGAGGATTAAATTATGAAATGTTTGACAGTGGCTAATGAGCCATAATCATAAGCAATAGGGTGTTAAAGGAAAAAGAGGGAATTGCTATGGAATGTTGTGGGTTTTTTTTTCTGACTAATTTTTACGTTTTTGTTCTGAGTACTTTTCCCCCTACATACATCTGAATTGCTCTTTCTTGCCAGTTTAGAGCTGAAACTAATGAATTGTGACCGTATAATGAGTTGTAATCTTTAACTTGGATTCTGTGATCCAAAACATACTTGGAAGTTTTGTTCTACATGCGACAGTGTGGGGGAATGGCCTCCTACTGGTGTTTAGAATATAGCCAGCAGTGTCAGATGTTCATTCTGCACTCTAACCCTTCCCTTGTGTTCTGCTCTAGGGAGAAGGGACTATAGATTACTTTCACTTAATTTTTTCTATGTTCTGTTCCTTTGGCTCTCAGCAATCGTCTAAAGCCTTTTCTGAAAACATCTCTAGCCAGGCAGCGCTGTGTGGGGGTTAGATCAGGGTACTCAAATGCCGTTCCCATTTCTGCCACTACTTTGTTCTGATACCTTGATTAAAGTCATTTAGGAAGAGATTTTCAAGAGTGCTCAGCATTGGGCCATCTCTGCTCCCACTTAAGTCAATGAAAGGCTCAGAGATATCCTAACTCTGCTGCTGTAGACATCCATGGCAAAACTCTCATTGGCTTCAGTGGGAACAAAGTCATGGTTATCCTGGCAAATCCCAAAGGGATGTAGCCTCCATTAAGATGAAGCACCACCCAGCTCAGCCACTGACATGCAAGGCTCCTCTGGAGGTCAGTACGTTCACGTCATGAGGATGTTTTTATGGAAGCCAACTGCCTGTGACAATTTGGTCAATTGCCCTTGTAGCTAAAATGGCGAAGAGTTTGTCAGCTGCTAAGACAAAAATGACCAAGGAAACCTTGTGAAAGGGCCATTCGAGGAGTAAACTTAGGCCGACATTAAATGCTTTTGAAAATCCCACCCTTAGCTGCCCAGGCCTCAGTCTGCCCATCCATAAAGCAGGGCTAATACCCACATTACAGGGGACCCTGCGATGCTGGAACAATTATCCTTTGGAAAATACTATTGCATGCCTTTACTTTAGCTGGAGGAAATGTGCTACGTAAATGCCAAATACTGTTAATATATTATTCTCTGAAAATATGGACACTGATTTTTCCAAAAAATAGTGGGAATGTCTGCTCGTAGTGATCTCAGTTTGAGATGACAATCTCTCATTAGACATAAGGACAAGTCAGGAAATGCTAAGCAAATCACTCTGTTAATGAGTCTACTCAGTCTCCCTCTATCTAACTCATTTATCTTATTCCCTTATTTTGAACGAAAATTCCCATTAACAGCTCTGCTCATCAAACAATAATTATCCTAGGAACTCAGCCTGAGGAGCTCAACAGTACAAAAGTGTAGCTTTTCTGCGGCTCTTTGTTTTCTCTGGCTGGGATGCAGCTCTGCACTTAAATTGGGATGCTACCTGGAAGGATCACTGTTGTTATTCCTTCCTAGAAAGAGCAGCTATTTCTTTTTCAGAATCACTTCCACTCTAGAATTATTTCTTCCTTGATTCAGCTATTTTCTTAATCTGAGAAGACTGGCAATCGCAGGCTGTCTGGAAGAGTTGCCCTTGCATTTGCTAAAGAAGTAATTCTGCTGTCAGGTTCAGGTCACACCTCTTATTTTCACCATAGTGTCATCATGGTTCCAAGCACTTTTCATTTATTAATGCCCCAAGGTGATTTTAGTAGTGGAGTATCTGCTCCTTCCTTTGCCATCTTGGCTCTGGTTCATTTCTTCCAAGGAAGGTCTCATCAATATTCTAATTCTCCCATTTTTCAGCTCCGACAAATATCCATTTCTCATCTACTTATCTATCGTACTTAGATGGCCCCATCACTAAAGTATCTGAGCACCTTCCACTAGTGCATTAAGTAATATGACTGTTCTCTCGTGTTCTCACCAAGGGGGAAATCATGTGTGCAATTTAGTGTTTTGTTTTGGCAGTGTTTACACACACACACATACACACTTTTTCTGTGTTTATGTTACAGAATGCAAGTCAAAGAAGTGCACCATGCACTTGGCAAGGAAGAGGGTGAGGTTTGTGATGGTCCTTTGCTCCTGTGGGATTTTGTTCCACAGTTTCAGACCAGCTCCTGAGAAAGCTCTGTCTCATGCACAGACAAGATTTATCCTTGTGGTGGAAAATTCTATTGTGCCTGAGGCTTGGAGCTGTTGAGCACAGCCTTCATCCTGGAACTTCAGGAGATCTTTCAGATATCCTGGGCCCACGCCACAGAGCCTCTTGTAGGTAAGAACTGAGGGCAAGGTCCACAAAGAGTTTGGGCATTGGATCCTTTAGTGCCAGGGATCCCAATGCAATAGATGGGGAGAGTTAAGGGCCTAAGAATGGGATTCAGTGGAAACCAAGTCATGGTTATCCTGGCAAATCCCAAAGGGATGTAACTGAGTGAGGAGACCATAAAATAGTCAGTAGGAAAAGCTGAGGATAGGTTTGGCCCCTAGCTCTGAGCCAGTGGGAGGCACCTATTTTTGCTCAGGATTCACAGATGTGATCCCTCTCCTGGAGTTAGTGCTGAGCTGGTTTAGCTGGCTTTCTCATAAAAAATGAGACAAAGACCCAGCACATTAAAGCCAAAGCTCAGGGGTCAGGGCACTCAGCTGGCAGATGAAAGAGTTGGGTTCAAGTTCTTACTGCAAAACAGGCAGAGTGGGGATTCCCCCACATCCCAAGGCAGTGCAAATCAGGATTATGACACACATCCCCAAATACTGCCAATCCGGTCATCCCTTGCTGTCTCTTGTGTGAGCCCTGCTCTGATAAGTAAGCTCTGAAAATATCTACAACATAGGGCCCCACAGGCAAGGTAGATGGCGGAATACCTAATCTGAGCATTAGGTGTCAGCTAGGATGCCAAGCAGCTCAACAGTGTCAGGACTTAATGTAGTTTTGTGCATACCCACTGGCAGGAATTTAGATGCCTCTAGGGTTAGGTAGAAGCATAGTGGGGGCTTTGAGGATCTATATTTTGGACTCAGCCCGTAAGTCCTTTTGTTGATCTAGCCCTGACACCTTGGACTTGATTTCTATGAGAAAGGCAATGCAGAGAGCAGAGGAGACCTTGGGTCTAGTTGAACTGTGCTCATTGGGATAGGGCAAGGAGAACTTCACATAACACATCTGCCTGCTCCCTTGATCCTCCCCATAATGGGCACATTGACCTGGTAGGTTATTGTAGATGGTATATATATCAGTAATGACATAGGTACACGAATACTTGCACTGCTTGCTCAGGGACTTCTGAATGTTGCAGAGGTTCCCACAACATCTGCATTCATGGTTACCTGAGTACAGCATATATATTCCATTCTCCATAATGTATCTAGTTGTGAGCACGTAGCAATCAGGACGATTGGCTAGGAAATGGGATTATTAATAGGGTAAGGAATTTTATACTTCTATGTCACTAGTTCACATCCAACCCAGATCAGTAGTGAATGAAAGTCATTAGCACTTAAAGACTGGGGAATCAGGTAATGGCCTCAGTCCAAAGCTGATCACGTTACAATTAGAGATCTCCTTTCCCGCATCAACAGAAGTTTCAGTCCTAGAGCCTGGAAGATGCTTTCCCTTTAAAAAAATAGGCAAAAACCAGGTCGAAGGCAAACTGGTGGAGGAGTGTGTGAAAGCTTCAACTGCTGCTATTTCTGCCATATCCATTTTGTGGCTAAATAGAAGACGTCTATCCGGGCCTGTCAATCCGGCACGTCTCAGGAGCGCTATATTCATTTGAGAAAAGATGGTTCCGATCAATGACAGATTAAAAGAACATAGTCATAAATTATTCATGGTAATAAATGGCAATAACTGACGCGTGCCAAACAGTGAAAACATTTACAAATGACATTGCTTGCTACATAAACAGATTCCGGATCAATACTAAAGAAAGTGTTACATTTAGATTAGAGAAGTGGGGGAAAAAAAAAGTGAAAAAAAAAATCAAAAGCAAACCACAGACTAAAATCCATAAATCACTCAGTCATAAATAATTTAGGAACCACAAAGAGAACAATCCTCTTTCTATAGGCCCTACAAC